>NW_026652290.1:49966083-50554898 GCF_009828535.3 Hylobates moloch | reverse complement strand
GCTAATTTTTTGTATTTTTTTTAGTAGAGACGGGGTTTCACCGTGGTCTCGATCTCCTGACCTCGTGATCCACCCGCCTAGGCCTCCCAAAGTGCTGGGATTACAAGCGTGAGCCACCGCGCCCGGCCCAGTTTCCATTTTTCAATGGGACTTGGTTATTAGGCAGTAAGCAGCCATGCCTTTCCCAACCCCTATCTCAGTTTTTCGGGGAGCAGGGCAACAGAACTGAGTTGAGACCGCAGCTAACCATAGCTCACCGTCCTATGATGGGGGATGCACTGGGGCTGTGGGAGCCCAGAAGAGGCATCTGGCCCAGGGTCAGTGTCCTGCTGGGAGAGGACAGTGCACATGGGCTGTAATGGGTAAGGAGTGTATCTAGTGGAAGGAGCCAGGGGATAGGCAGGGAAGAGTCTCACGGCAAACAGGGATTCGCAAAGTGTCAGTACCCCCACCCCACAACACACACACACTTGTTAATTCAGATTCTAGGTCCTGCAAATGTGAATGACAGGGGAGTGGGGCCCCAGAATCTGGATTTTAAACCAGCCCCTTTCCCAAATGACCCTGAGGCCTAGCTTGGCCCCATCTGATCAGGTTAAGAGGGGTCAAATGGGTATACAGATACAAATGGGTAATCTGAGGCCTGGGCATGTAGGCCCAGCCGACCCATATCGTCAGGCAGGGTTCAGAAACGGCACTAGAGAAGGCACCATCTCCCAGGCTGGGAGGGTCTGGGATGCTAATGACTGTTTGTCTGTCCCCTCACCCACAAGTCAGGGCAGACCAGGCCTATGATTACCACAGCAGCCCCAGGGGACAGAGACTGGCACAGGCGGCCATGCCAAGTCAGCTTATTGCTAGAACAAGAAACTGAGGGTCAGGGGAGCCAGACAAACAACTGAACACAGAGTCCCGGTCATCTCAGGTGCCCACCCATCCTTGGAGCTGGGGGAGGCAGGAGGGTTCCTGAGTCAGCAGCACTGGCAGGGGAAGCTGGTCCTTCCTTCAGCCTCCCAGCCTCAGATCAATCTCAGGCCAGGGAGGGGCTGCCTTCTCAGCATTTCCTTGGTGGGGTATCCCCCTCCTCTCACCTCCTCCTAGGCTCCCATAGGGCTCTCCCCCAGCTCTGGAGTCTGCCTTCAAATCCCAAGACATCCCCTTGCTCATTGGGTGACCTCAGCTAAGCCATGAGTCCACCCTGGGCCTCAGTTTCCTCATCTGTAAAATGCGATAAGGACTAAATGAGATGACTCAAAACAAGAGTTGAGGCCAGGCACAGTGGCTCACGCCTGTAATCCCAGCACTTTGGGAGGCCGAGGCGGGCGGATCACGAGGTCAGGAGATAAAGACTATCCTGGCTAACACGGCGAAAACCCATCTCTACTAAAAATACAAAAAATTAGCCAGGTGTGATGGCACACGCCTGTAGTCCCAGCTACTCGGGAGGCTGAGGCAGGAGAATCACTTGAACCCAGGAGGCAGAGGTTGCAGTGAGCCGAGATCGGCGCCACTGCACTCCAGCCTGGGCGACAGAGCAAGACTCTGTCTCAAAAAAAGAGTTGAGCACAGGGCCCAGCAGGATCTGTTCCTAGTGAACAAGCTGTGCCTAGAATAGAATAAGTGCCTGGCACATAATCAATGCTCGACACGTTTAAAAAAATAGATTGGCCGGGCGCGGTGGCTCACGCCTGTAATCCCAGCACTTTGGGAGGCCGAGGCGGGTGGATCACAAGGTCAGGAGATCAAGACCACGGTGAAACCCCATCTCTACTAAAAATACAAAAAAAAAAAATTAGCCGGGCGTGGTGGCGGGCACCTGTAGTCCCAGCTACTCGGGAGGCTGAGGCAGGAGAATGGCTTGAACCCGGGAGGCAGAGCCTGCAGTGAGCCAAAATCGTGCCACTGCACTCCAGCCTGGGCAACAGAGCGAGACTCCGTCTCAAAAAAAAAAAAAAAAAAATAGATTAAAGCCAGGCACAGCGGCTCACGCCTGTAATCCCAGCAATTTGGGAGGCTGAGGCAGGTGGAATACGAGGTCAGGAGTTTGAGACTAGCCTGACCAACATGGTGAAGCCCCATCTCTACTAAAAATACAAAAAAAAAAAAAAAATTAGTCAGGTGTGACGGTGCATGCCTGTAATGCACAGGAGGCTGAGGCAGGAGAATCACTTGAACCCAGGAGGTGGAGGATGCAGTAAGCCGAGATCACGCCACTGCACTCCAGCCTGGGTGACAGAGCGAGACTCCATCTCAAAGAAAAAATTTTAAAAAATAGATTAAAGATCTGAGGCCAGGCGTGGTGGTTCACGCCTGTAATCCCAGCACTTTGGGAGGCCAAGGCAGGCAGATCACTTGAGGCCAGGAGTTTGAGTCCAGCCTGGCCAATATGGTGAAACTCTGTCTCTACTAAAAATACAAAAATTGCCGGGCCCAGTCGCTCATGCCTGTAATCCCAGCACTTTGGGAGGCCAAGGCGGGTGGATCACCTAAGGTTGAGATATTGAGACCATCCTGGCTAACACGGTGAAACCCTGTCTCTACTAAAAATACAAAAAATTAGCCAGCCATATGGCACATGCCTATAATCCCAGCTACTCTGGAGGCGGAGGCAGGAGAATTGCATGAACCCGGGAGGCAGAGGTTGCGGTGAGCCAAGATATTGCACTCCAGCCTGGGCAACATGAGTGAAACTCCATCTCAAAAAAAAAATAATAATAATAAAATAAATAAAAATAAAAATACAAAAATTAGCCAGGTGTGGTGGCGCATGCATGTAATCCCAGCTACTTGAGAGACCGAGGCAGGAGAATTGCTTGAACCCGGGAGGTGGAGGTTGTAGTGAGCCCAGATCGCACCACTGCACTCCAGATTGGGCAAGAGTGAGACTCTGTCTCAAAAAAACAAAAGAAAACAAACAAAAACAACAACAAATAATCCATACTGTTCAGGAGTTAAGTCCACAGAAGTGGCGGTTTGGTGGTTGATGGGATGTAAGTAGGCAGGTAGGTGAACAGGATGGCATGCATTGAAGGCGTCTTCAGACGTAGGTGCCCCAGTAAAGGCTATATCTGTGCATATCTCCCTGAATCCTCATAGGTACAAGAACAACCCTGTTTTATAGATAGTAAATGGAAGACAAGTGTAGAGAAGTGACTTGGTCACTCCTCTGCAGAGGGAAAGAGAAAGGGTGTCGCTCCTCAGGGAGCGACAAGTGGGGAAGCTCCAAGGGAGGTAGATTAGGGTCAGTAAGGAAGTGGGAGGAAAACCAAGAGTCTGACTGAAGAAAGCAGGCCCTGGCTTTCAGAAGCTGGCCCAGATCCCAGCTGAGGCCATGACCCTCTTGAGCTGCCCAAACCACGGACTCAGCTTCTTCCTAGTGGCTCCTGGGGGGCCAGATCTGGCAGGCTGGAAATTCCTGGAGTGGTCTAGGTTGGGACAGAGCTAGGCAGGGCCTAGGATGGAAGGAGAGAGATGAGGGAGTGGGAGAAAGGGTGGGCTTACTGAGACTCCAAGACAGGGTCAGCAGGCCAGCCCAAGCCAGAGAGGAGTGAATACCTCATCCCATGTGGTATGCAAAATGAAGCTGAAGCTTAATAAGGTCTTGTGTCCTTTAGGCCCAGACAGAAGGGAGCAATGAATTTAGGGCCTCCTCAATCTACAGAGAGTGAATAGTGTTGTGTGCCTCCGGGAAAAAAAGGCCAGACAGGTAGGGGGAGTGTTGGGGCTGACCCAGTCTGTCCTTGTTTTATACAAGGGAGGAAGCTGAGGTTCAGAGAAGTTACCTGCCCAAGGTGACAGATGAATAATATATGAGTCCCTGGACCTCTAACCGAGTGCTCCTTCTCTGGAGGCAGGACTCTCAGCCCTGACACTCGCTGAGCCTGGATCCTGAGTGTGCTTTTCTTGGCTCATGCTGGGCTACAGGAACGGGGACCTGGGCACACCTGCTCCCTGCAAGGACTGTCCGGATTGAGGCCCAAGGGGCTGGGTATGTGGACATTACCACAGACCTGCTGGAAGATGGGGCTTTGTGTTTCACTTCTCTCTGGTGCCCCAAGTGCTAATCCTGCCTCTGCCACTTTCCCTCTCTGGGCTTGTTTTCTCATCTGCGAAATGCGGGCTAATATTAATTGCTACCATTTATTAACACTGAGCACTTAGTCTGTGCCAGGCACTAGTTATTCCTTTAATCTTATGCCCATTTTACAAAGGAAGAAACTGAGGCCAGAGAGGTTAACTTGGCCAAAGTCACACAGCTAGTATATTGCAGAATCAGGATGTAAACCTAGTCCCCTCATGACATCTCAGATGTTGCAGTGAGAATTAAATGAGACAACAAGTTAATGGCCTCACTCAATGAGACAGTGCAGGAGAAGGTGGGAGTTAGGGCCGTTTCCCAGCCTGGAGTGGAAGCACTGGGACCACAGAGTACACTCTAGGCAGTGCCAAGGGAGGCCATGGTCTGGGTGGGGGAGCCCAAAGGCATCCCTGAAAAGCCTGGGAGGGGGCCAGACAAGGTAGCATAGAGGAGAGCTGCCTGAAGCAGAATACTGGCACTTGCAAAGATGTCTAGAACTCTCCAAGGAGCCGGGGCCAAGAGAGGTAGCATGAGGCCCAGGCTGGGACTGCTGTTCTGTGTGGCCTGGGGGTGGACCTGATGGTATCTGCTTGACCCAGAGGTCCCAATGCCCCTCCACACCTACTAGGGTTAGTAAGGAAGTGGGAGGAAAACCCTACTAGCCCTGAGATCCCTGGCTGAGAAGGGCGGAAGCAGTGGGGAACCTAAGTTACTGGCTCTGAGTAACCTCTGGCAGGTTCGGTGGTCTCTGGGGACCTCAGTTCCCCATCCAAACCAAGGGACAGCTGCTGGCCCTTGCCCCCCCTACTCTGAAGCACCATCACTCAGGCTATGCTGCCACACTGTGGACACAGGAGGAACTGCAGCAGCAAGCACCTCACACCTAACTGGAGGACCCCAGCCCTGACACTGCCGGAGCCCTTAGCTTTCAGTCTCTCACAAAGACAGTGGATTTTTTCTCTTTTCTTTCTTTCTTTCTTTTTTTTTTTTTTTGAGACAGAATCTCGCTCTGTCGCCCAGGCTGGAGTGCAATGGCGCGATCTCGGCTCACTGCAACCTCTGCCTCCCAGGTTCAAGCAATTCTCCTGCCTCAGCCTTCCGAGCAGCTAGGATTACAGGCGCCCATCACCAGGTCGGCTAATTTTTGTATTTTCAGTAGACACAGGGTTTCACCATGTTGGCCAGGCTAGTTTTGAACTCCTGACCTCAGGTGATCCACCCACCTCGGCCTCCCAAAGTGCTGGAACTACAGGCGTGAGTCACTGCACTTGGCTAAGACAGTGGTTTTCTTATTGATTTTGACTGTCCTCTGCACAACAGCGCTGGTGATCCTACATCTGATCACATCACTCCTCTGCTCAAACTCTCTATGGGAATCTAGTGGTGTGCTGGAGCCCTCTGCAAGAGCCAAATGGCAAAATTTTAAGAACTTTTGTGAGTCAGTTGTTAAAGTCATTAAAAATTAGATTATATAAAATTAAAATTACACTAAAAACTAAGGTTAGTATTAAAAACTAAGCATTTCCTACTTATTTTGCTACATTTTCCTATTATCTGTACTCTTGGATTACATCTATTGTATCTGTATGGTGGAAACACTATATATTGGGGTGTTACTGCACATTTCTTCACAGCTCCATGTTCAGTGACCTTACCTTGATCAGCTGCAATCAGCCATGATAACCGCTGGACTTAAGCAATCCTCCCGCTTAGTCTCCTGAGTAGCTGGGAATATAGGGTGTGCTGCTGTGCCCAGCTCTATAGTTTTCTAGACCAGTACCATCCAATAGAAATATAATGCAAGACACATATGTAATTTTCATTATTGAGTATCCAGATATAACAGTAACAGAAAACAGGTAAAATCAGGTAAAATCAATTTAAATAGCTTTTTTTTTTTTTTTTTTTTTGAGACAGAGTCTGGCTCTGTCGCCCAGGCTGGAGTGCAATGGCATGGTCTCGGGCTCGCTGCAACCTCCGCCTCCCAGGTTCAAGCGATTCTCCTGCCTCAGCCTATTTTATTTAACCCAGTATGTCCAAATTTAACGTATGTCCAAAATAGTTTTTTTTTCTTCTTTTTTTGGGGGGGTTTTGAGACAAAGTCTTGCTATCTCACCCAGGCTGGAGTGCAGTGGCATGATCTTGGCTCACTGCAATCTCTGCCTCCCAGGTGCAAGCCTGCCTCAGCCTCCCAAGTAGCTGGGATTACAGGCGAG
This sequence comes from Hylobates moloch, assembly GCF_009828535.3. NCBI lineage: Eukaryota > Metazoa > Chordata > Mammalia > Primates > Hylobatidae > Hylobates > Hylobates moloch. Next base: position 50,548,604 of record NW_026652290.1, on the reverse strand, counting down.
TGCCACCAGACCTAATTTTTGTGTTTTTAGTAGAGATGGGGGTTTCGCCGTTTGGTCAGGCTGCTCTCAAACTCCTGACTTCAAGTAATCCATCCATCATAGGTTCCCAAAGTGCTGGGATTATGCGTAAGCCACCATGCCCAGCCCAAAATAGTACCTTCAACAAGTAATCAATATAAAGTTCTTAATGATTTACATTTTTTTCATACTAACTCTACAAATTCTGGTATTTTACACTAAAAGCACATTTCAATTCAAACTAGCCACATTTCAAATACTCAATAGCCAAGTATCAGTGGCTGCTGTATTGAAGAGCACAGGTCTAGATTTAAGAAAGTGATGAAGAGGGCCAGATGTGGTGGCTCACGCCTGTAATCCCAGCACTTTGAGAGGCCGAAGCAGGCAGATCACGAGGTCAGGAGATCAAGACCATCCTGGCTAACACGGTGCAACCCTGTCTCTACTAAAAAATACAAAAAATTAGCCAGGCGTGGTGGCGGGTGCCTGTAGTCCCAGCTACTCAGGAGGCTGAGGCAGGAAAATGGCGTGAACTCGGGAGGCAGAGCTTGCAGAGAGCCGAGATCATGCCACTGTACTCCAGCCTGGGCGACAGAGCAAGTGAAGGAAAATATTAATGACTCAGATTAAATTTAAAAGTACTGCTAAAGCTGAGAAATTTTAATCCAACTAATATTTGAGGATGAGAAAGCAGGTGATATATCAGATTTAATGGCAATAACTTTACTGGGAGAAGGGCGTGTAGGAGCTGATCCATAGCCTCCACAAATATCAGGTCATTATCCCTGGGACCTGTGAATGTCACCTCATAAGGAAAAAGGGTCTTTCGAATATAATTAAACATCATTACATAGGGGACCGGGTGCAGTGGCTCAGTGCTTTGGGAGGACAAGGCAGGAGGATCACTTGAGGCTGGGAGTTTAAGAGTAGCCTGGTCAACACAGTGTGAAGTCTTCTACAAAAAAAAAATTTTTTTTTTTTGGACAGAGTTTTGCTCTTGTCACCCAGGCTGGAGTGCAGTGGCACGATCTTGGCCCACTGCAACCTCCGCCTCCTGGGTTCAAGTGATTCTCCTGCCTCAGCCTCCCGAGTAGCTGGGATTACAGGCGCCCACCAAGCCTGACTAATTTTTTGTATTTTTTAGTAGAGATGGGGTTTCGCCACGTTGGGCAGGCTGCTCTCGAACTCCTGATCTCAGGTGATCCACCCGCCTTGGTCTCCCAAAGTGCTGGGATTATAGGTGTGAGCCACCACACCCAGCCTACAATTTTTTTTTTTTTTTTTGAGACGGAGTCTTGCTCTGTCGCCCAGGCTGGAGTGCAGTGGTGCATCTCAGCTCACTGCAAGTTCCACCTCCCGGGTTCATGCCATTCTCCTGCCTCAGCCTCCCGAGTAGCTGGGACTACAAGCACCCGCCACCACGCCTGGCTAATTTTTTGTATTTTTTAGTAGAGACAGGGTTTCACCCTGTTAGCCAGGATGGTCTTGATCTCCTGACCTCGTGATCCACCTGCCTCGGCCTCCCAAAGTGCTGGTATTACAGGTGTGAGCCTCCATGCCCGGCCCAAAATTTTTTTTTTTTTAGACGGAGTCTTGCTGTCGCCCAGGCTGGAGTGCAGTGGCACGATCTCGGCTCACTGCAGGCTCCGCCCCGCGGGGTTCACGCCATTCTCCTGCCTCAGCCTCCCGAGTAGCTGGGACTACAGGCGCCCGCCACCTCGCCCGGCTAAATTTTTTTTGTATTTTTAGTAGAGATGGGGTTTCACCGTGTTAGCCAGGATGGTCTCGATCTCCTGACCTCCTGATCCACCTGCCTCGGCCTCCCAAAGTGCTGGGATTACAGGCATGAGCCACCACGCCCAGCCCAAAAATTTTTAAAAAACATTAGCAGGGCGTAGTGGTGCGTGCACACCTGAGGTTGGGAGGCTGAAGTAAGAGGGTCACTTGAGCCCAGGAGTTTGAGGCTGCAGTGAGTCGAGATCATGTCACTGCACTCCAGCCTGGGTGACAGAGGGGCCCTAAATCCAATCGTGAATGTCCTATTAGGAGAGAGGCAGAAGCCAGGCACAGTGGCTCACACCTGTAATCCCAGCAGTTTGAGAGGCCAAGGCAGGAGGATTGCTTGAACTTGGCAGGTCAAGGCTGCAGTGAGCTGTGATCCGGCCATTGCACTCCAGCCTGGGTGACAGTGAGACTGTCTTTTTTTTTTTTTTTTTTTGAGACAGAGTCTCGCTCTGTCGCCCAGGCTGGAGTGCAGTGGCGCAATCTCGGCTCACTGCGAGCTCCGCCTCCCGGGTTCACGCCATTCTCCTGCCTCAGCCTCTCCGAGTAGCTGGGACTGCAGGCGCCCGCCACCACGCCCGGCTAATTTTTTTGTATTTTTAGTAGAGACGGGGTTTCACCGTGGTCTCGATCTCTTGACCTCGTGATCCGCCGGCCTCGGCCTCCCAAAGTGCTGGGATTACAAGTGTGAGCCACCGTGCCCGGCTGAGACTTTTTTTTTTTTTTTTTTCTTGAGACGGAGTCTCGCTCTGTCACCCAGGCTGGAGTGCAGTGGCCCCATCTTGGCTCACTGCAAGCTCTGCCTCCTGGGTTCACACCATTCTCCTGCCTCAGCCTCCCGAGTAGCTGGGACTACAGGTGCCCGCCACTGCGCCCGGCTACATTTTTATATTTTTAGTAGAGACGGGGTTTCGCCGTGGTCTCGATCCCGACCTCGTGATCCACCCGCCTCGGCCTCCCAAAGTGCTGGGATTACAGGCGTGAGCCACCACGCCTGGCCTGAGACTGTCTTTAAAAAAAAAAAAAAAAAGAGGTGATATGATACACAGAGGAGGCCATGTGACCATGGAGGCAGAGACGGGAATCTGCCCGTTCCCAAGTCAAGGAATGTTAACAGCTACCAGAAGCTGTCAGAGGCAAAGAACAGGTTTTCCACTAGACAGGCAAGCCCAGTGATGTTGAGTTTCCCAGAATTTGAGAGAAATAAATTTGTTGCTTTAAGCCATCAGGGTTGTGGTGACTTGTTATGGCAGCCACAGGAAACTATTACAAGCAGGTATGATGCAAGTCCCTTTGTCATATCATGGTTGAACTATAAGCACAGGCACACTACAAATACAGTAATTCAGCAAAAAAAAAACTAAAATAGCTTTCTGTGAGAAAAGATTGGTTATATGGAATTTATAAGAATATATGTTTTAATAATTTATATGCTGGCCAGGCACAGTGGCTCACGCCTGTAATCCCAGCACTCTGGGAGGCTGAGGTGGGCGGATCATGAGGTCAGGAGTTCAAGACTAGCCTGGCCAACATAGTGAAACCCCATCTCTACTAAAAATACAAAAAATTAGCTGGGCATGGTGGCAGGTGCCTGTAATCCCAGCTATTTGGGAGGCTGAGACAGGAGAATCGCTTGAACCTGGGAGGCGGAAGTTGCAGTGAGTAGAGATCACTCCACTGCACTCCAGCCTGGGTGACAGTACAAGACTCCATCTCAAAAATAATAATTATTTATATGCTATACTTCACATCAGTAAAATTTATAACTTTATGCATATATGACATCATATACTAGGTCTGTCTTGTATCTCTAGCACTATGCAATCTCAGCTCACTGCAACCTCCACCTCCTGGGTTCAAGTGATTCTCCCACCTCAGCCTCCCGAGTTATCTGGGACTACGGGTACACACCACCATGCCCAGCTAATTTTTGTACTTTTAGTAGCGATGGGGTTTCACCATGTTAGCCAGGCTGGTCTCAAACTCCTGACCTCAAGTGATCCACCTGCCTTGGCCTCCCAAAATGCTGGGATTACAGGCATGAGCCACCGCGCCTGGCCAGACACTATTTTTTGAATGCACGAACGTGACCTTGGGCCAGTCAACTTCTCTGGGCCTGTTTCCCCTTCCACACAAAAGGGTTGGAGGAATGGGATGGGGTCCTAGTGGGGTGAGGGATGGCACAAGCTGTTAGAGCATCTACTGTGTACAAGACTGGGCTAGGGATAGGGGTTGATGGGACTCAGCACCTGGCCTGAGGCCCTAGGAGATGGCTGGGAACAGGCAGATCCAGAATCAGATGTAGAGTTCTAGGGACTACTCAGAGGATTATGTTACAGATATAGGGTGCTACTGTACAGGTACAGAGACAGCAGAAACTGCTAGGGCCAAAGCCCCCTCCTCTAGTCCTCCTATCTCTCCATACTACAGGGTGAAGGACCTTTTTCACCCAGGGATTGGGAAGAGGCTGAATCTTTTTTTTTTTCTTTTTTTGAGACGGAGTCTCGCTCTGTTGTCCAGGTTGGAGTGCAGTGGTGTGATCTCAGGTCACTGCAACCTCCGCCTCCCAGGTTCAAGCAATTCTCCTGTCTCAGCCTCCTGAGTTGCTGGGATTACAGGCACGCGCCACCGTGCCCAGCTAATTTTTGTATTTTCAGTAGAGAAGGAGTTTCACCATGTTGGCCAGGCTGGTCTCGAACTCCTGACCTCGTGATCTGCCTGCCTCAGCCTCCCAAAGTGCTGGGATTACAGGCATGAGCCACCATGCCCGGCCTGAATCTTTTTTTTTTTTTGAGACAGGGTCACCCAGGCTGGAGTGCAGTGGCACGATCTCGGTTCACTACAGCCTTGACCTCCTGGGCTCAAGTGATCCTCCCACCTCAGCTTCCGAAGTAGCTGGGACTACAGGTGCGTACAACCACACCTGGCTAATTTTTGTATTTTTTGTAGAGACAGGGTTTTGCCATGTTGCCCAGGCTGGTCTCAAACTCTTGGGCTCAAGCAATCTGTCCATCTTGGCCTCCCAAAATGCTGGGACTACAGGTGTGAGCCACTGTTCCTGGCTGAGTCTTTTTTTTTTTTTTTTTGAGACTGAGTCTCGCTCTGTCGCCCAGGCTGGAGTCCAGTGGCACAATCTCGGCTCACTGCAACCTCCGCCTCCCGGGTTCAAGCGATTCTCCTGCCTCAGCCTCCTGAGTAGCTGGGATTACAGGCACCCAGCTAATTTTTGTATTTTTAGTAGAGATGGAATTTCACCATGTTGGTCAGGCTGGGAGTCTTTTTTTTTTTTTTTTGAGACGGAGTTTCGCACTGTCTGCCGGGCTGGAGTGCAGTGGCGTGATCTCGGCTCGCTGCCACCTTCACCTCCCGGCTTCAAGCGATTCTCCTGCCTCAGCCTCCCAAGTAGCTGGGATTACAGGGGCCCACCACCATGCCCAGCTAATTTTTTGTATTTTTAGTAGAGACGGGGTTCCACTATGTTGGCCAGGCTGGTCTCAAACTCCTGACCTTGTGATCCGCCTGCCTCGGCCTCCCAAAGTGCTGGGATTACAGGCATGAGCCACTGCACCCGGCCAGGAGTCTTTTTAATGGCAATGAAAAATAGGGTCCCCCACAAAGAGGGTTCCTCGCACTCCCCCAGCCCTTCACTGAGCCCCTATCTCATGCCCCGAGTCAGAAGCTCAGGCATGGAGTGGGGGATGCCTAGCTCTGCCATTTACACTGTGGATGACATTCTGCAAGTCACTTTCCCTCAGATCCGGTGTTTCCTTCTCCAGGGGATCCAAGGTCCACTCTGCCTAGCCCAGTGTATACCCCTCCAGGCCCAACTAGCCCCAGACCACACTGAGACCCTGGCCCCTCTCTCTTCAGACCCTCGCACTAGTTTTCAGACCAAGCCCAGGCCAGTTACTTGCCCCACTCTGGAGTCTCTCTTCTCTGGTAAATGTGGAGATAAGTAGCTTATCCAAGTTTCCACAGCAAGAATTTGGCCAAGCAGACTAGCTCTGAGCACTAGAACAGAGTAAGAGACTCTAGATAGAAGCCCTTTACCAGGCATAGGGAGCCAGGTCTGAAGTCTGGAGGGACTAAAGCCCTCTGGGCCCCAGGCTTACCCACTGAAAAACATCTGCTTTATGCCAGTACCTGCACTCCACACTATCATGAGCATCTTGAAAGGAGGGACCAGAGTTTTGCTCACTATTGGGGTCCCAGTGTGGCCTGGTATACAACAGGAACTCAAGGATTTTTTTTGTTTTTTTTTGTGACAAGGTCTTGCTCTGTTGCCCACGTTGGAGTGCAATGGCACAATCTTGGCTCACTGCAACCTCTGCCTCCCAGGCTCAAGCAATTCTTGTCTCAGTCTCACTAGTAGCTGAGACCACAGGCGGATGCGAAGGCGCCTAGCTAAATTTTTGTATTTTTAGTAGAGATGGGGTTTCGCCAAGTTGCCCATGCTGGTCTCGAACTCCTGAGCTCAGGTGATCCACCGTGCCTGGCCAAGTATTTGTTTCATGAGCAAAATCACTCGTGTATTTTCCACAAAAGCCAGGTTCTCCCTTGCTTTTGTGCCTGCCATTTCCCCCTTCACCAGCACTAGCCTCTCAGCGATCACATCTGAAAGAGGGACTTCCAGAACTCCAGAGGGTGTGGTCCCTGGGCACCTGGACATTGTGGTTTATGAAGTTCACCCTCCTTGGAGTGGGAGAAAGGACAGTGGGGTGAGGGCAAGTCCACCTTCAGCCATAAACCCAAGGCTAGGCACACAGGAGGCCCAGTGTCCAAGACAAATCAACTCCTCTGGGACGCTGGTGGGCAATGAGCTCTGCCTCCCCAACCCCGTTCCAAGTTTAAGAAAGTAAAGGGATTAGGGAAGCACCAAAGGCAAGCCCTCTCTTACAACAACATCAGACAACCGTTTCAAAATATATTAGATTTGGTTTTTATTGTAGAGCACACATATCAGGGCAAAGTGCTGCACACACAACTACAAATCATTTTTGGGAAAAAAGCTGTAAAAAAAATAAAACTGCAACTGCTTTAATTATGCAGTCCTGACTTGAGAAATCCACGCTGGCAAAGGAGTTCTGGCCCCTGAGAGGGGCTTCTTGATGGTGGCTGCCCCAGATTTCTGCAGCCTATGAGGTCTCAGACCCGGACCTCTGTACACAAAGCCCCCAAAGTGGTGGTATCGTGGTTGCTGGGAGGGCCTCTGCTCTTGGCAAGCCCGGGTCCTGGCCTGGCTGACAAGAAGACATTCCTAATGAATCTAGATCCACAAAACCTTGCTGCCTTCCAGGATCTGAGTGAATAGAAGCTACCAAAGACTTTACCTTTTTTTTCTTTATTATTATTTTTTGAAAGCCCCTTCACCAACTCCTATACCCTGAAGCGGAGGAGGCACCAGCCCAGTCTGCAGGCCTGAGCTCTGGCCTTGGATGCATGCTGCCGGCAGACAAGAGGGGGCAGGCGCCTTCCTAGAAGGATGACATGAGGATGAGGCCCAAGCTGGCCAATGGAGAAGGGAAGGGGAAAAAAAAGCCAGGAGACTAAAGGGGGAAAAAAAACTCCAAACAAAAGAAAACAAAAACCCTACCATACACCACAACAATTTTCCATACCCCAAATGCTAGACTTGGAAGGACACCAGTCCCTCTAGCTAGAAACAATTTCTAAAACTGACCCAACGTGGCAAATCTAACTGTTCCAAATAATCACACGCATATGCTCAAAAGGAGCAACCAGCAAAGAAGTGTGCTCTTGATAAGAGAGGTCAGGACCACTGCACTAGCCCCTCAGCAGCCCAAGGAACTGTGGACAGGGCAGGCTAGTGGGTGTGGGTGGAGGACGCCTGGGGGGCTTAACAATAGCTTTGGGATGGCAGGGGCTGGCACTGTTTAAGCCCCTTCCCAGGCAATCTGAACAACTCTGCTGCAGGAGGAAGAAAGGGTGTTTGCATGAGCTTGCAGGGTGTGGATGGCAGGTGAGAAGTGGAGAACGGCAGCCCCCATGTAGAGCCTGTGAGGCTCCAGGAGACCTCAACCAAGTGCAGACGTCAGTGGAGGAAAGGGGCGAGCAGAAGACTGAACTTTGTTTAGAACACTGCGAAGATTTACACTGAAAGCAAAATAATTTTCTTAACCAAAACATTTTGTTGCTTTTAAATAAACCCAGCCTGATACAGCCCCACTTAAAAGATGGCTGCTCTGCTCCACCACCTCTACTGGCCACTCCAGCATCAGCCTCTGTCCCCTATTGATGCCAACAGCCTTTCCATCCAGGAGGAATACCAAGAATATGAGAACCTAGGTCCTGGCCAATTCTATTCTTCAGCCTTAACAGGCAACAAAACCAAGGAAAAATATATAGAATCAAAACAAAAACAAAAACAAAAAAAAAAACCAACAAAAAAAACCCCCCAATAAACAAAAACAAAACCCTCAAAACAAAAGGAGGGGCAACTACGTAACGATGAGCCAGAGTTCCCAGGAGGGCGGCGAGCAGACTCAGTGCCGCCGCATCTTCACCTTTCGGGCAGGGCTGCCTGCTGCCTCGGAGCAGTCCTCTGAGGACTCGTAGGACTTGCGCCAGTAGTTCTCAGAGCTGAAGCTACCCCTCCGCCGGTGTGTGGGCAGCAGCACCGAGCGCCGGTTCTCTTCCTTGTCCATCTCCAGGATCCGTGGCCTGCAAGGAAAGGGAAGTAGGGCGTTATCTGAGAGGCTGGCAGGAGGGGCCTGGCTTTACCGCTGTACCTCGTCTCATCCTTGGGATGGGTCACTTCAGCTCAGTGGTCCTCAATGAAGGGTAGTCCCGGCAGAGGCCCCAGTATCGGAGGTTCTTGCCCACTAAGTGCCGGTGACCACCCCAGTCTTTGGGACATTTCCCAATTACCCTGTGGAGTCTGCCTGGCTTGGAGTCTGGTACCCTGGGACATTGCCAGGGCTGCTGGACAGAGGTCTTCCCTACCACAGCATCAAGACTGCATGGTTCTGCCATCTACCTTTACTTCCCAGCTCTACCCACTTTCTCTCCCTTGGGCCTCCCAACACCCCCTTCTCCACTTACCAACCCCATTACCCCCTGAAACCACAAACCTCTTTTGTGTCTCAGGGTTTAGTTCATACAGTATTTCCTGCCTAGAATGCTCTTCCATGTCTTCGTTATCCTTCTGGAATCAACTTAAACATTACTTCCTTGGAAACCTTCCCCAACACTTAAAATACAATTTTTTTTTTTTTTTTTTTTTTTTTTTGAGACGGAGTCTTTCTCTGTCCCCCAGGCTGGAGTGCAGTGGCGCGATCTCGGCTCACCGCAACCTCCACCTCCTGGGTTCACGCCATTCTCCTGCCTCAGCCTCCCGAGTAGCTGGGAATACAGGCGCCCGCCAACACGCCCGGCTAATTTTTTGTGTTTTTAGTAGAGACGGGGTTTCACCGTGTTAGCCAGGATGGTCTCGATCTCCTGACCTCGTGATCCGCCCGCCTCAGCCTCCCAAAGTGCTGGGATTACAGGCTTGAGCCACCGCGCCCGGCTAATTTTTTTTTTTTTTTGAGACGGAGTCTTGCTCTGTCGCATAGGCTGGAGTGCAGTGGTGCCATCTTGGCTCACTGCCAGCTCCGCCTCCCAGGTTCAGGCCATTCTCCTGCCTCAGCCTCCCGAGGAGCTGGGACTACAGGCGCCCGCCACCATGCCCAGGTAATTTTTTGTATTTTTTGGTAGAGACGGGGTTTCACCGTGTTAGCCAGGACGGTCTCAATCTCCTGACCTCGTGATCTGCCTGCCTTGGCCTCCCAAAGTGCTGGGATTACAGGCGTGAGCCACTGCGCCCGACCATTTTTTTTCCTTTAAAAAAATTATCTCCGCAAATTCCTTTTATCCAACCTTTTTTGAAATAAGTCCCTGGTTCACTATTATCCAAGTCCCAAGATTCCCTCCTGACATCTAAGTATAATTCCACAAGGGCGTCTGTCTGGGTGAGACTAAACAAGGAAGTCATGGGAAAGCCATGATATTGCCATTTGTTACAGTCTCTGCCTGACCCCTTCTCTCTGGGTGTACAGGCAGTTGGCTAGGGTTAGGTGGGAATGTCACCAATGTCACCAACCCAGAGGAACCAGACATAAGGTTTTGAAAGGGTGAGCAAGCCAAGGCTCCTAAACAGCCTACCCCAGGCTTCTCCACCCTTCTCACCCTGCAGCCAGGCCTTTGCCAGCCTTTGCTGAGGGTCCTAAGCTGAGTACCTGTGGGCAGCATCAGGGTCTGCCTTGCGGTGGGACCGCTTGGGTTTCAGAGCAGGGTCCCTGTTTCCTGACAGGCGATCTGAAGCATAGCTGGGTGGTAACACGGAGCTGCTCAGGGACTTTGTTTCCAACCGGGGTGCATCTAATCTTGTCCTGCAAAGGAAACATGCATGGGGTCACCAAAGGGCCTTCGGTGAAGGTGTGGGCACCATCAGACCAATTCTCTGGCCAGGCCAAGTGGGAGCCAGCTGGACCTGGAAGCCGGCAGTCTCTGCTCTGTACCTCACTCTCCTTGAGGTTCAACTAGAGATTGGTCTAGCTGACTTTCAAAGACCCTCCTCAAGTCCACGTTTAGGAGTAAGGAATGGGAACACTTCTGTTTGGAAACTCCCAATGACAGGCTGAGCTACCCTAGGTGCAAGATCCCAGGGCTCGCTCTCAGCTGAACGAAGCAGCCTCACCTCACTCCACTTGGACCCACAGGTTCTCTGGGGCCATCTACTTCATTTGCCAGAGGACCAATGGCCCCACTGGTGGGTCCCAACACAGGAAGGATCCCTGGTCCAGGCCTGTAGATGGGCTGGAGAGAAAGAGAGCCAGAGCTACCCCATCTTCTCACTGTACAGACAGGGATGCTGAGACTGAGTGGCAGAGCCAGGGTAGGGAACCCAGGCCCACTCCACAACCATGAGCAGTCACCTGGCAGTTTCTGCTCATTTCAGGATGCTGACAAGGTAGAGGCCAGAGGGCTTTTTGAAGGCACAGTCCCCACCAAGCAGCAGGTATAGGTATAGGATTCAAGGAATACACTGCCTAGTAAAGGGAAGGCACACAAATACAGATGAGGAAGAGGGGGATGGAGAAGCTGGGTAGAGGTAACTCAGGGCAGTGATCCAAGTCCTTTATGAAGGTGGCCCTAACTCCCACCTTCTCCTGCACTCTCTCATTGAGTGAGGCCATTAACTTGTTAACCTTTATGAAGCCTCCAGGGAGCTGGCCTGGAAAACCTCAAAGAAGCCCTCAGGCTCCTTGTGTGGTATAGAGAAGGCTTGCAAGTCAGGCAGGTGGGAGCAAAGGGCAGAAGGACCCATGTAATAGACTGGGTGGGAAGTGATAGGACACAGCTAGCAGAGACCCTGAAGGCACCTTTTCCAGGGTCTGCTAGACACAAAGTAGTAACTTAGTTCCGAAGGAACAGGGGCTGCAGTCAGAACAGGACTCTAAGGATACTAGAGGATGCTGGGGAAAAGTAAGCAGGAGGGAAATCCAAGAACTGCCTTGGGCTAGGCTGCTTGGCATCCTTGGTAACAACTGCATCTGGTCCTCAGTTTCCCCCATTCCCCATGGCTGCCTCCCCACAATCCACTGGTTGGCCTACTGTACACAGATGGGAAGGATCAGAAAGGCAGTAAGTCATGCATCCTGCAAGTCACGGGGGACAGTTTGAAGCCAAAGTGAGACTTCAAGCCTGACAGGCAAGAGTTACTCTGAACATGGGTAGGAAATCTCTCTCCTAAAGGCAGCAGGGGTATCTCCTTCCTCCCAGCTGGGAACCAATGTTCTGATGCCTCAGGCCCAAACTGGTGGGTAGGCAGGTAGGACAGGCATCCGCATCCCTTTGGGTTGGCCTTGTAGAGGGGGATGCCAGAAGGGCCCAGCTGCAGTGAGTGGCTCTCCAGTCTTAGGCTCCACTCTGGACTCCTCCAGACTCATGGATGCAGAACCTAACATCAACATGAGGAAGATCTAGTCTTGGCACTGTCACTCAGAATCCAGGCTAGTCACCATCCTTCCTCGGGTCTCAGTTTCCCCATCTGAGCAAAAGACAGAAGAAATGTGACTGGCTCTAAGGCTTCTTTGCGCTGAGGGTCTAAGGAATCGAAGGCAAGTTGCCTCCTTCAAGGCTGGGATTCTCTGGGTAGAGGTGGTACTGGGCAACTACCAGAGATGAGGATGTGAAATAGAATAGAATCATTCTTTTTTTTTTTTTTTTTTTTTAAAGAGAGATCGTGTTTTGCTCTGTCGCCCAGTCTGGAGGGCAGTGGTATGATCACAACTCACTGCAGCCTTGAACTCCTAGGCTTAAGGGATCCTCCTGCCCAAGCCTCCCAAGAAGCTAGGACTGGGCCACCATGCCCGGCTAATGTTTTGTTTTTTTTTTGGAGAGACAGGATACCACCATTTTGCCTAGGCTGGTCTCTAACTCTTCTAAGGGATCCTCCCACCTCAGCCTCCCAAAGTGTTGAGATTACAGGTATGAGCCACCAAGCCCGGCTCCAGATGAGCTTTTTATTTTTATTATTATTATTTTTTGAGACAGGGGCTCATTCTGTCACCCAGGCCGGAGTGCACTGGCAGGATCTTGGCTCATTGCAACTTCAATCGATCCTCCCACCTCAACCTCCCAAGCAGCTGAGATTATAGGTACCCGCTGCCACACTCGGCTAATTTTTATATTTTCAGTAGAGACAGCATTTCACCATGTTAGCCAGACTGGTCTCAAACACTGGGGCTCAAACGATCTGCCCATCTCAGCCTCCCAAAGTGTTAGGATTATGGGCGTGAGCCACCACGCCTGGCCCAATTACCTTTTCTATTTTTTTTTTTTTTTAGACAGTTTTACTCTTGTTGTCCAGGGTGGAGTGCAATGGCACGATATTTTTTTTTTTGAGACGGAGTCTGGCTCTGTCGCCCAGGCTGGAGTGCAGTGGCGCAATCTCGGCTCACTGCAACCTCCGCCTCCCGCGTTCAAGCGACTTTTCTGCCTCAGCCTCCCGAATAGCTGGGATTACAGGCATGCGCCCCCACGCCTAGCTACTTTTGTATTTTTAGTAGAGACAGGGTTTCTCCATGTTGGTCAGGCTGGTCTTGAACTCCCGACCTCAGGTGATCTGCCCGTCCTGACTTCCCACAGTGCTGGAATTACAGGCGTGAGCCACCAAGCCTGGCCCAATGACCTTTTCTTTACCAGGCCTCATGTCACCAAGTTGAGAGGTCCAGGTGGCAGAGATCAGACTAAATACAATGTTAGCAGTTATACTTGACTTAAAGGACTCTAAGGGCCTCATTGAAGAAAGTCCCTCCTCTGGTACCCATAAAGCTAAGACCCTATAGGTGCCAGGGAGCCCATGTTCAGGGAAGGAAGGCCCCTGTGTGCCCCAAAAGCCCCAGTGAAGCCCTAGTGGGGGCACTCTGGAGTTGTTTCTTCGGGTGAATGATGGATGGTAGGAGAAAAGCAGAGCCACCAAGATGAGAGCTCTTGACACATCCCCTAGGACTATTATAGGTACATCTCATAACAGCTGGAGAAGCTCCTGCCCTCCCCACACTTCCAAAAATTCAGTAAGCTGCAGGATGCCAGGCTAGAGCTTGACTCCAAGCCCAGTGCCCACCAGTAGCTTAACTTCAGAACATGCCCCCGTTAAAAGACAACCAACTCTCATTGTGCAGGCCAGGTCCTCGGGGTTTAGCAGAGACAGTCACAAATCTGGATTCAGGAGGCTCAGTTCTAGCAGTAAGGTCTGGACCCAGGCCTCCTCAGGTGGCAACAGGAATGAAGACCTGCCTTACAGATCAGTCAGTATTCAAAGGTCAGAGCAAAGCACCTCGGGCATGTGAGGTGGGGGTTGACCGTGATACCTAGAGCGGCCACCTACAGTGTCAGGACAAAGCAGGGACAAGGGAGGTCACAAGAAAGGATGGCTGTAGCACTAAAGTGTGAACCGAAGGGAAGGGAGGGAGTTGATCCTATCCTAGGTCCTCCAGAGAAGCTGCTGGGGTGAATTATTCTCCCTGCAGGGATTGGAGAGCAAAGCTAAATCCCAGAGCAAATCACTACCTTGAGTCACAAAGCTACTACCTACTACCCTGTGATGGCCTCTAAAGCACAGGTGGGGCCAGGCACAGTGGCTCACACCTGTAATCCCAGCACTTTGGGAGGCCAAGGTAGAAGGATTACTTAAAAGCCAGGAGTTTCAGACCAACCTGGGTAACAAAGTAAGACCTCGTCCCTATTTAAACTTTTTTTTTTTTTTTTAAAGACAATCTTGCTCTGTCTCCAGGCTGGAGTGCAGTGGCACAATCTCAGCTCACTGCACCTCCACCTCCCAGGTTCAGGCAATTCTCCTGCCTCAGCCTCACGAGTAGCTGGGACTACAGGTGCACGCCACCATGCCAGGCTAATTTTTGTATTTTTAGTAGGGACAGGGTTTCACTATGTTGGCCACGATGGTCTTGATCTCTTGACCTCGTGATCCACCTGCCTCGGCCTCCCAAAGTGCTGGGATTACAGGCGTGAGCCACCGTGCCCGGCCCTAATTTTTTTTTTTTTTTTAATTAAAAAATACAGTGCAGGTGGACCCTCCTCAGTGCAAGAGAACGCTGTGCATGCAGGTGGCAGCACCACCATTTCTGGGAAGATGGTAAACCAGACCGCACTCAGGCCACAATGACCCTGGAACGAGGGCAGTCCCCAGCCAGCTACCAACTACTCTCCAACTTCTGGCTCCACCTTTACCAGGCATCCTTGTGCTAGAAGCTTGGCTTTCCAACAAAGCGAGGCAAAGACCAGTGTTGTGGGCCTGTCCAAGCACCCTCTTTCCTATTTAGTAACCTGGATCCCTAGAGCTAAGGTCTAAGCTCCAGCACCTTTGAGAATCAGACTCCCACAAAGCTCAGGTCTGTACCTTGCTGGCTCTCCTGCAATAGTACGCACTCCCCTCACGGGACTCTCCCCACCCATCTTCCACCAGCCTCCTGCCAACATCAGGCTTCTCTCTCTCTTTTTTTTTTTTTTTTTGAGTCGGAGTCTCGCTCTGTCGCCCAGGCTGGGGTGCTGTGGCGCGATCTCGGCTCACTGCAACCTCCGCCTCCCAGGTTCGTGCCATTCTCCTGCCTCAGCCTCCGAGTAGCTGCAATGACAGGCGCCTGCCACCATGCCCGGCTGATTTTTTTTGTATTTTTAGTAGAGACGGGGTTTCACCGTGTTAGCCAGGATGGTCTCGATCTCCTGACCTCATGATCCGCCCGCCTCAGCCTCCTAAAGTGCTGGGATTACAGGCGTGAACCACCGCGCCCGGCCAATTAATTACTTTCTTTGAAACAAGGTCTCACTATCACCCAGCCTGGAGTGCACGGGTGGGATTACAGCTCACTGCAGCCTTGACCTCCTGGGCTCAAGTGATCATCCTGCCTCAGGCTCGCGAGTAGCTCGGACTACAGGTACATGCCACCACACCTGGTTTTATTTATTTATTTACTTATTTATTTATTATTTCTCCTGCCTCAGGCTCGTGAGTAGCTCGGACTACAGGTACATGCCACCACACCCGGTTTTTTAAATCAATCAATCAATCAATCAATCAATCAATCAATCAGTCAATCCATCCATCCATCCATCCATCCATCCATCCATCCATCCATCCATCATCCATCCATCCATCCATCCATCCATCCATCCATCCATCCATCCATCCATCCGAGATGGAGTCTCACTCTGCAGCCCAAGCTGGAGTGCAGTGGTGCAATCTTGGCTCACTGCAACCTCTGCCTCCCAGGCTCAAGTGATTCTCGTGCCTCAGCCTCCCAAGTAGCTGGGACCACAGATGCATGCTACCACGCCTGGCTAATTTTTTGTATTTTAGTAGAGATGGGGTTTCACCATGTTGCCCAGGGTGGTCTCAAACTCCCAAGCTCAGGCGATCCACCCACCTCGGCCTCCCAAAGTGCTGGGATTACAAGTGCGAGCCACCACACCCAGCCAGGAAGAGTTTAGAAGACCACCTAGCATTCACAAGTTTAACCACAACTGCCCAATTTACAGGTGCAGATAAGATTGCATTTGGAGAGGAGTGGCAGAGCTAGGACAGAAGCCCAAGTCTGTCACCTCCCTGGTGATCCCATTGTACCCATATTCCTTAGGCAGGCCACAGACACATCACAACAGTCAGGCTGCCAAAAGGGCAGGGTGTATGCACGTGGACACAGACTTACTGAACCAGGGAACAAATGTGAGCTAAATCTAACCACAGGAGACACAAATCATGGAGAAAGGAGCAAGACGAAGCCCTGGTCAGAGAAACCGAGAGCTAGCCACCCCTCACCCCACTGCTGAGGAACGAGGTCCAGAATGAGACCTCCACTTCCTTCCACTGCTCATCCATCCACTCAGCCTCATGTTCACATTGCTCTGCTCTCATGGAGGGTCTCCTGACTCCTCAAACTCTGTGGATCTAATGACCAAGTAAGCTATTGAGCTCCGCTTCCTACAATCTCTCACATGCAAATCCCTCACCCCACTGCTCACGTGCTTCCATGGCTCCCCAGCGCCCTTAACATTTCTCTGCACAGCGTGAAGTTTTTTCTGTCTTAGGCCAGTGTATCAAGCCCTCCACTCCTTATCTATTCTGTGTTCCAGAACAGAGTTCCTGGACTCCAAGCCTCTGTAAAGAGCATCTCTTCTGACTGAACCGTCTTTGCCCCTGAGCCTCATTCTATGCTGGCTAAGGCCCAAGCATCCTTGACTACCTTCAGGTGGCACTTATCTGGAAAGCCTTCTTTGACCAGTTCCTGTTGAGATGCTAAATGTCTGCCTTTTCCCAAAGGACAAAAGAGAGTAGGAACCCACACAAACCCCATTCCAGGCACTAGCACAGAGCCTAGCATACACCAGCTTAGGTTACCACTTGGCAAAGGGATCTCCAGCTGCATTTCCCAGCTTCAGACCACTCTGAGCTGAGTTCCACTTGACCAAAAGCAAATAAATGGGCTATATATACTGCTTTGTGCCACTTTATCTGGTTAACTGGAGAGTACCATCTCAAGAATACAAGTCTCACAGTGCAATCCTGAGGGCCTCCTCGAAACCAAGGGATTGGGTGCCCTAGTCACCAACTAAAGGCCCCAAAGACCCATAAGCCATCTCTTGAGAATCAAATGTTGACCTAAGGCCTCCTTTCCTCTTTCATTCCTCATCTACAGAAGTCCCCTATATTTCCCTGCCTCCTAGCCTTTGAGCTTACCATTTCTGCCTGGCCAGCAATTTCTAGCTCAGGGGCCAGATCTACCAAGCTCGCCTTTACCCTTCCTCCCGCAAAGCTGGATGTAATTTAAAAAAAAAACATTTTTTTTTTTTTTTGAGATGGAGTCTCACTCTGTCTCCCAGGCTGGAGTGCAATGGTGCAATCTCGGCTCACTGCAACCTCCGCCTCCCGGGTTCAAGCAGTTGTCCTGCCTCAGCCTCCCGAGCAGCTGGGATCACAGACACCTGCCACTATGCCCAGCTAATTCTTGTATTTTTAGTATTTTCATCATGTTAGTCAGGCTGGTCTTGAACTCCTGACCTCAGGTGATCCAACTGCCTCGCCTTCCTAAAGTGCTGGGATTACAGGTGTGAGCCACCACACCCGGCCTGGGTTTTTGGGTTTTTTTTTGCAGGGCTCCCAGAGAATACCCTGTGCTTTTACACCAGTGTTCACTCTGCTTTGTGTTGGAATGGCATGCAAAGTGCAAACTCATTACATGTGAAACACCAAGGGGGCACTAGATTTCCTGTGGTGCCCACCTCAAGTGCCTTGTACATAGTAGATACTTGATGTTTCCCTCAAGTCAGAAATCCCTGCTCAAAGGTCATTCCAACTAGCAAGATGACCTGAGGCAGCTCACTTCCTATCTGAGCCCCTTTCCAAACAGAGTTCACACCTTCTAGTTTCAGGGTTAATATGTGGATGCTTGGCACAGGGCAGCTAGCAAGGCCTACCAGGAGCAGAAGCACAGAGTGCACTAGTGCAGTAGCACTAGGGAATCATGGAAAAATTGGAAGACTCCCCTCACAGATGAATCATTATACCCCAGAAGTTTGTCAGCCTCTTCGTTATCTAACTAGTAATTCAGAACTTTAACCACACCTCCAGTAAGGTTAGGTCCAGCCTCCCCTTCCAGGGTTACCAATGATTACAGAGAAAAGACGTGCACGTTGGGGCAGCTTGCCCTCGGTTGGCTGGGAGACAGCAACATTCAGGGAAGTTCGGGGGTGCTGAGGCACCTCAAAGAGCTGACTAGCCTGTAGCTGCTGCCTCACCCCACTCTCTGTAGAATGCCCCCTACATACTCATAACATTCTCCCCAATCAGCACAACTCTCTACTTGCACAGCAGAGGCAAGAAAGCCCTTCTATATCTGAGCTCCAGTTTCCTAACTCAAAGTATCAATCCCAATGACACACTGGGGGAAAGGGCGGGACTTGGGGTATTCCACCGTGCAAACCACCAAGAAACCACAAGACCAAGGTTCCAGGTCTCACTCAGCCATTTACTGGCTAAGTTGTGACCCCAAACATTATAACAACAAGGGACAGTCTGAGGATTCCACTCCGGGGAGACCCTTAAAAGGTCACTTCCAGCCTCCCCGTGAGAAACAAGGGCACATGTGCATGAAGACTTGGCACCACCCATGTTCACAGAAGCTGCATTCTATCCAACCAGAAAGCATTTGGCAGCCGCCCACCCATTTCCTTCCATGAGGCCCTTAGAAAGACCTTTACAGCTCTGACTGACCTGAGCTGGTGACAGAGCTCCCAGGGTCTCCACCAGCAGCCTGTGCAATCTTTATCTGAACTTATGAGAAGGCAGGACCGGCTCTATCTCCTCTACCATAATCAGGGCCAGGCTCAACGCCCAGATTCTACCCACTGTAACACAACCTCACCAGAAGACATCAAACCAGCCAGGTACCTTCCAAGGCCACATCATACTTATCTCCGGGCAATGCCTGGGCGAAGATGCTCCCCCTTTTAAACTTGTCACAACCCGTCCTTTCCCAAGACAAGCCCATGTAGCTACTCTGGAGCTGCTCCTCACTGGCCTGAATTGTTCTCCACACTAGTTGATGCCTCCTCTGGGCTGCAGCTCACGCTAGGCCCCAGATGAACAGGGATCTCCTTACTCCTACAGAATGCAGATTTGAAAATTCACAATGGCAAGCGTATGAGCTGTGACAGTTCAAACAGGGGTGTGTGTATGTGTCTGCATGTGTGCTGAAAATGCTTTAGGTGATGCTAAAAAGCTAAAGGGCTTTTTATATGATGATTTCTGCATGTCAAAATGGTCAGTCCGAACGATGAAGAATGACTAGGTTATCTGAGGAGTTGGTTATCATGTAGGTTTATTTGGGGAGTTGGGATATGAATCAGAGGATGAACATGTTAGATGAGAAGGTATTCCCAACGGAGGCCACACTGCCACAAGAGTCCAGGCACAAATCCATGAACCATAATAGGAGCTGCAGATACTTTAGAGTTCCCCACAGCTGTGCACTTCTCCAGCTCAGCTACCTGGGGAAGCTGGGACATCCTCCCACTCTTCTCCAGGCCCCTTACACCAAAGCTCTATGCTTCTGCCCTCCAGCCCAGTCTGTGAATGGTTCCTGGGCCCACTCAAGTCAGAAAGTAGAAGTGCCTCAGTCACCCAATAACAGCCATTCCCAAGGTCAGGCCACTGGCAGGGGCCCAGCTGGCTAAAAAGCTTCCCAGGGAGCTGATTAACGGTGCAGACTCCTAGCTGTGCTGAGGAGCATCTGACTCAGCTGGACTGGGCGGCCAGGTATGGGAGTCACCATTCAATAAAAAAGTAGCAGCTAGAAGACTGACAGTCCAGCTATGGCCACTACCACCTGCACATCCAGCTAAGATTTCCCCAAAATAAGCTATTATGGGAAGATGGGAGGAACACTTGGGAAGTTACTGCTCTGGTTCTATATAACATTAGAAGTTCCTCTCCAGGTTCCTGGCCTGGGCAGGCCACCCATCCCTGGCTGCAGTTGGAGGTACCAGGTACAGCCTGAGAAGAAATGACTGTGGAGGAGAGACTGGAAGAGTGCTACACTCTGGACTCCATTGTTTCTGAATTCTTGCCTGTGCTGGTAATCACAGAAAAATAAAGTAGAAGGCAGATAAAAACCCTTCCTTTCCTCTGACAAATTCTGGGAATAGTCTTAGGCTAGAAAAGAGAGGCTGCCAACACCACCAAGTTGACCCAAGTTTCTGGAGCTCCCACGTGTTCACTGCTCTGCCTGTACCATAGGACTGTCCCACAGGTATGGATCATACCCATCTACTATAGTTAAAACAGACTAAAAGTTTTGACTTGACAAAGTGGCAAAGCCATACCAAAGAGACTTCACCACTACATTATTCTGGAGTTATGGGCCCAAAGGACCAGGATGCCAAAGTTATTGTTTACTGACTAAAGTTGATGAGCCAGAAAAAATTCCCAATGACCAAAACTGGAACAATTTGAGCATAAAATAAATTCCCAGGAGTCCATACTTATATAAAAATTATACTTATATAAATAAATGATTGAATAAATGAGGGAGAGTAGACCAATCTCCCCTGCAGAAGAATTCTAAATAATTCACCTGCATGCCCCCCTCAAGGAGATGGTGCTAACTCCCACACTCTTTAACTGAGGGCATGCATGGTGACTTCCTTCCTAAGGGTACAGTATGGACAAGGAAAAACAGTAATTTTACAGTGGAAAACCTGACAGTGCATCGGCCAGGTGATCAATATCAATACTGTTAAGTTACACTGATAGTATATATTCTTGGTATGCCGTAAAAATGGCATACACTTTACCATAAAAACATCAGACAAATTCTAATTGAGATATTTTCTATACAATACCTAACCAGTCAATATCATCAATAAGGCAGGCCAGGCACGGTGGCTCACACCTGTAATCCCAGCACTTTGGGAGGCCAAGGCAGGTGAACCACTTGAGGTTGGAAGTTAGAGACCAGCTTGGCCAACATGGGGGAAACCTCGTCTGTACAAAAAAATAAAAAAAGTTAGCTGGGTGTTGTGGCACACGCCTATAGTCTCAGCTACTCAGGAGGCTGAGACACGAAATCACTTGAACCTGGGAGGCAGAGGTTGCAGTGAGCCAAGACGGTGCCACTGCATTCCAGCCTAGGCCACAGTGAGACCCTGTATCAAAAAAAAAAAAAAAAAAAAAAAAAGGAATAAGACAAAGTCTGAGAAACTGTTACAGCCAAGAGGAGTCTAAGATGATATGTCGACTAAATGTAATGTAGGATGATCTTGGGACAGAAAAAGGACATTAGGAAAAACCTAAGGAAATCTAAATAAAGTATGGACTTTAGTCATACCAATAAAAAATTAGCAAATAGGGGAAATGGGATGCAGAGGACATGAGAACTCTGTACTATCACAATTGTCTATAAATCTAAAACTATTCTAAAAAATAAAGTTTAATAAAAGAAGGAAGGAAGAAGAAGAAAGACAGCAAGTTATACGGGTCAAGCCTAAGTTTACGTGCTTGTTTTGCTCTGCTCACTGACTTCTATGACTCTGGGCAATCACCTATCTTCTCTGGGACTCTATTCAAAAGGTAGGCTTGAACCAAGTATGGTGGCACATGCCTCTATTCCCAGCTATTGGGGAGGCTGAAGCAGGAAGAGAGTTTGAGTCCAGGACTTTGAGGATGCAGTGAGCTATGATGGCACCACTGCATTCCCGACTGAGCAAGATGGGTGGGCAGTGGGGCAGGCTTGTCTTGATCCAATGTCTGTGAGGCTATGGCTTCTTCCACTCACCCCATGTAAGAAATAAATACTGATGAAGCCAGGTTTGTTGATGTTAATTAGCACATCCCTGATTCCCTCCTCAGAGAAGAGCCACAAGCCATGATTCTGCTGAATACTACATCCTAACCTCCCATCCTTGTCTCCTCTCTTCACTCCCTGTTCCTCCCAGCAGTGAAAACCCAGGCATTTTTAAAGCAGTCTGCTAAAGGCACAGTCTAAAAATCATCACCAAGAGTACGTCTGACAAATAAGAACCAAGGAGGTGAGGAATACAGGCTAAGGGGTGGGGTGAGGTTTGGAAGAACGTTGCCCAAATCTTGTCTCAAGATTATACCTGCAAATACTGGGAGTATATGCTTTTGCTCAGTCCTAAACTCCCTAAATAGAGAACTTGATTTTCTGATAAAATGACAAAACAACCTTATCCTCACAGGATTCAAATAAAAAGAGAACAGTTCTGCTCTCCACTCTGCCATGCCACTGATACATAGGAGCTGGGTTCTAAGTGGACCCAGAGCTACATCTCCAGACAGGCCTGCAGGTGAGGCAGAAGGTCAGACATCAGGGCACTTACTTCCTGAGGATGATGACTGCTCGGCGCTCCTTGATGTCCTGAGGCCGTATGCAGTGAGTGATTTCATCAGCAGCATATCCACTGAAAAGAAACACAGAACATGTGACCATGAAGAGTAGACAGACAACCAAAGTTCCTGGGGGATATAACAGGACAGGAACATGGCCTAGGTCTTATGGCTGCTCTCTACCCATTACTTGAGAGTTTCAAGGATCTACATGGAAGGGAATATCACATTAAGCTCCAGGATGCTTTTGCCAAGAGACTATAATACTCAAGGAAAAACCTGGTATGACACAAAGGAGACCCCTTGGCCACTTAAGGCAGAGGACCGAAGCAAGACTATCCCTGAACAGGCCAGGAACCCTTTTTTAAAAGGGCACTCCAGAGAGTACGCTGCAGCTCCTCCTCATTCTCCGTCCATTTAGCAGGTAGAGAAAGCCAAGGCAGCCACTGATAGCACTGAGTCACCAGGGAGAGCTAGGACTGCCTCATTCCAAAATAGAATGTCTACATGAAGTCTCCATTTTGGGGGATCCAAAATTTTGAAGACAGTTGTGTTTGAATATTTTAAGAATTTCCGACTGGGCGTGATGGCTCATGCCTGTAACCCTAGCACTTTGGGAGGCCGAGGTGGGCGAATCACTTGAAGTCAGGAGTTCGAGACCAGCCTGGCCAACATGGCGAAACCCCGTCTCTACTAAAAATACAAAAATTAGCCAGGCATGGTGGCAGGCGCCTGTAATCCCAGCTACTCGGGAGGCTGAGGCAGGAGAATCACTTGAACCCAAGAGGCAGAGGTTGCAGTGAGCCAAGATCACGCCCACTGCACCTGGGCAACAGAGCAAGACTCCGTCCCCATCACCCACGCCCCCAGCCCCCCCAAAAAAGGATCATACTCAGATATGTTTATTTTCAACAAGTTACATGACTTTTAAAACCACTCAGAGACCAACTAATGTGGGTAGATGACTGTCCTCTTCTCAGCTAGCGTCATTCCAATTTGAAACTCTGGAAGCAAGCTCTGAGCTTCCTATATCCCTCACATGCTATCACTGGAAGCACGGCAGCCACAAGACACTTCCACTCCAAGTTACTCTACTGAGCTGCAGCAGTTCTACACACCCAGAAACTCAGCCACAGGCCTAGTAGGACAAGTATGGCTTAGTTTCCCTACCTGGCCCTGCACCACAAACCCTTCTCATGGCTGCTGATCAGCTCCCTTCTCAAAGGCTAGTTGTACAGACACAAACTTAACTATTAAAAACACTGCAGGCCTGGGAAGGACCCCTCAAGATGGCCAGGCTGGCCAAACCTCGGCTCTAATAACTGGATGAAAGAGCCAACAAGAGATAAAATGCCAGACTGCTTCAGGCTCAGCCTTAAGGAGGCACCTCTGATTTGAGCTCATGCTGGGGACAGAACAAACCTTTATTTTATTTAATTTTTTTTTTTTTTTTTTGAGACAGAGTCTCGCTCTGTCACCCAGGTTGGAGTGCAGTGGCACAATCTCGGCTCACTGCAACCTCTGCCTACCGAGTTCAAGCGATTCTCCTGCCTCAGCCTCCCGAGTAGCTGGGACTACAGGTGCGCCCCACCACGCCTGTCTAATATTTGTTATCTTCAGTAGAGATGGGGTTTCACTATGTTGGTCAGGCTGGTCTTGAACTCCTGACCTCGTGATCCGCCAGCCTCGGCCTCCCAAAGTGCTGGGATCACAGGTGTGAGCCACCGCGCCCGGCCCAAACCTTTATTTTATAGATTCCACTTTCTCCCTCAAGCTGCTCCTAGACAAGAATTTTGTAAAATTTTCTCCATGAACACCAGTCCCATAAGAGACAGTAGACAGGATGGGCACAATGGCTCACGCCTGTAATCCCAGCACTTTGGGAGGCCGAGGTGGGCATGTTGCCTGAGGTTAGGAATTCGTGACCAGTCTGGCCAACGTGGTGAAATCCCGTCTCTACAAAAATACAAAAATAAGTCAGGCATGATGGCAGGTGCCTGTAATTCCAGCTACCATGGAGGCTGACGCAGGAGAATTGCTAAACCTGGGAGGTGGAGGTTGCCATGAGCCGAGATAGTGCCACTGCACTCCCGCCTGGGTGACAGAGTGAGACTCCGTCTCAAAAAAAGAAAAAGAGAGACAGTGGACAAATGTTCACAGTGAAATCAATTTGTAAAATACTGATTAGAGTTTCAAAAAGCATTAATATATTTAAAGCACATGAGAATTACTACAGCAAAAGAACCCACTGACTTTGTTTGAGCACTGACAAAAGAACCTTCTCTCAAATAATACCTATTAATACCCATCAGCCCACAATGAGAAGTATCACACAAGAATCAGGGAGTTGGAGACCTGGGTTCAAATGTGACCTTTGTTAAATCACATGCTGAACCTAAAAACCTGTACAGTTTCTTCATCTGTAATAAGGAGAACGTAGGTTCTTGGGTATTCATTTTGTTATGGTTTATGATTTAGCTATTCTTTTGCTGCTACTAAGATTACAAGATTTTACAAAGGGGGACAGGACCTCCTCCCTTCCAGGCAGAACAACAGCATTATATGACTACATGGCTGACACTCCTGGAAAGGGGTGGTGAGAGGCCTACCTGCAGGGGTATTGCGAGAATTAAGTCAGATAATGCAGGGTGCCTGACACCCTACAATCTTTACTAAGCACTCTGACAAAAGTCAGAGGGCGCTGGACTATCCTGGGGCAAGCCAGAGTCCTGGATTCAGCGTCTGCCAAAGATACATGGTCTCGGCTCCCCCTGCAGGGATCTGCCAGTAGTGGGGGCCTCCTGGGTCCCATATCCAGAGCTAGGAACTCTAGTGCTCATCCCATGCTTTTATCATTCCACACTGGGGGAATGGGGGTCTAGACTACAAGACTGTCCCACAGTAGGACACACAGGACTTTCCCAAAGAGCTGTCAAAGGTCTCAAAGGCACTTTTTTTTTTTTTTTTTTTTTTTAAGACAGAGTCTCACTCTGTTGCCCAGGCTGGAGTGCAGTGGCACGATCTTGGCTCGCTGTAACCTCCACCTCCCAGGTTCAAGCGATTCTCCTGCCTCAGACCCCCAAGTAACCGGGACTACAGGTGTGCACACCACACCCAGCTAATTTCTGTATGTTTAGTGAAGACTGTTTCCCCATGTTGGCCAGGCTGGTCTCGATCTCCTGACCACACACCTCGGCCTCCCAAAGTGCTGGGATTACAAGCGTGAGCCACTATGCTCGGCCCCAGAGGCACATTCCTAAGTCCTGAATCTGCAGTACTGGCTATAGGCAACCTTCCCTGCCATTGACAAGTGTTATCAATCTGTTTGACTTGGCTATATGCATAACCAAGGGCCCTGACTTCCCATCTCCAACAAGGAACCACTTTTCTTAATGCAGCTCTGGAGCAAATCCAGACGTTTGTCAAAGCTTGACTGCCCGCATGCTCCCTGACCCCATCCCCCAAAGGGCTCTAGAACAAACAATAAGCCATGTCAGGTTCCTGCCACGGAGCCCAGGCCTTGGAAGAACTAGTGTGGAGGTAGGGCTGCACAGGACCACAAAAATGACTTTGGCATTGACCCAACCTGGAAGGCTCATTAATACTGGTCTTCTAGAACTTCCTAGGAGCTATGACACAGCCCACTGACCCCTTCCTCAGAATATCCGGCTGCTCTGGCAACATGAGCTCAAAGTCCTGATTAAGGGAAGCTCTCCTGGCCAATCTCACAAAGTGTTGAGCAGAGACCACAGGGCATTATTTACTATTAAGGAACCTACTTGCTACAAGATAAATTGTCTGAAAGTCTCAGTCGGCCAGCTTGCAACTTAGTATGCCCTTGGGTCCAGCTCTACTGCTGGCATGAAAAGTTCCAAGACCTCCTGCTTTTTTGTTTTCACAGAGAAAGAAGAGGAGGAAATAACCTTATGCCGTCTGGCTTGCCTGCTCCCTGCCTGGGCTGAGCCCCCAGCCCCAGCCCCAGCCCCAGCAGCACTGACCAGTATGTTGCAAATGTCACCCACTAGTCCTATACCTCAGTGACTCTCGAAGGAGCTGACATGTCTATCTCCTCTTCTGGCGGCCTTTCCCTGACTCCCCAGGCTGGGTTCCCCCCACATTGCTCAACCACACCCTCTCATGCCTCTTTGCTATTCCATCTGGCCTTGTGGAAGTTGTGTCTTCAAGACAAAGCTCTTCAAAGACCCTACTCATTTCTGCACAGTGGACACTAAATGAAATGTGTGTTGAGCTGAACTATTCTACCACTTAGAACCTGTTTCTGCCTCTGCAAAACAAAGATCACAGCAAGCCCCTCCTCAGAAGATTAGGTGCAAATTAAACGAGGTGTCTGAAATTTTTTTTTTTTTTTTTTTTTTTGTGACAGAGTCTCACTCCGTTGCCTAGGCTGGAATGCAGTGGCACAATCTTGGCTCACTGCAACCTTTACCTCCTGGGTTCAAGCAATTCTCTGCCTCAGCCTCCCGAGTAGCTGGGATTACAGGCACCCGCCACCATGCCCGGCTAATTTTTGTATTTTTAGTAGAGATGGGGTTTCATCATCTTGGCCATTCTTGTCTTGAATTCCTGACCTCACGTGATCCACCCGCCTTGGCCTCCCAAAGTGCTGGGATTACAGGCATGAGCCACCGCACCCGGCCCTGAAAAACTCTTTAAAGGGACTATGCAGGACTGTACATCTCTCCTCTAGGGGACAGTCTTGGAAACTGAGTTGTTATGACACATTTCCAAGATGGCCACCATTTTCCATCTACTCCATGCCCTGCCTAGGCCAGGATGAACCAGAGATGGAGGGACTGGCCAAGATCCCAGCCTGGTGACTGTCTCTCTCCGGCTATGGCTGCCTGCCTTACTGACAGACCCACAGGACCAAGAAGGTCAGGCTTTTGGGGGCAGCAGACCAGCCACCTGGACCCAGGGGCAGGATTGTGAGCTCAGGCTCAATTATTTACCAGACCCAAACCTCCAAGACGACATATAGCCTAACTTTATAAGAAGTCCTGGGGCTTTCTGAATCCAGAGTGAAGGTCAACCTGCCAAGTCCCAATTCTGTACACACCAAGATAGACAGTACTAAACACAGAAGGTAGCCCATCTCCTGAGACACTTTTAGCTAAATTTCAAGCATTCAGTAGATGACAAAGATTCAACTTTCTATAACAACTCTATAGCATCATTAGACTGGTTTTGCAGATGAGGAAAACTGAGGCCTCAAAAAGATTAATTTGCCCGAAGTCAAAGAGTTAAAATGGTGGTGCTGTAACTCCAATCAAGTCTGCCGTCAAACTTTCTGGATTTTGTTGTGGAGGCAGTATGAAGAAAAGCCCATCTGTGTTTCCTGATAACAAGCCTGTCCAGGGGGCCTTGCTGGCCTCACCAAAGGGCACATGCACACCCACTAGGTCCATGAAAGAGATTTGCAAAGATGAACCTATATCCCCCAGAGAGCTAGCACTGTATCAGTGAAGGCTATCCACCAACTGGCCAGCCAGCTCTGAATTTTCTTTTTCTTTTTCGAGACGGAGTCTCGCTCTGTCGCCCAAGCTGCCAGGCTGGAGTTTAGTGGCATGATCTCGGCTCACTGCAAGCTCCGCCTCCCCGGTTCATGCCATTCTGCCGCCTCAGCATCCCAAGTAGCGGGCACTACAGGCGCTTGCCACCACACCCAGCTAATTTTTTGTATTTTTAGTAGAGACAGGGTTTCACTGTGCTAGCCAGGATGGTCTCGATGTCCTGACCTCGTGATCTGCCCGCCTTGGCCTCCCAAAGTGCTGGGATTACAGGTGTGAGCCACCGAGCCCGGCCTTGAATTTTTTTTTTTTTTTTTGAGATGGAGTCTCACTCTACTGCACAGGCTGGAGTGCAAGGGCTCGATCTCGGCTCACTGCAACCTCCACATCCCAGGTTCAAGCGATTCTCCTGCCTCAGCCTCCTGAGTAGCTGGGATTAGAGGTGCACACTACCACGCCCGGCTAATTTTTGCATTTTTAGTAGAGATGGGGTTTTACCATGTTGGCCAGGTTGGTCTCAAACTCCTGACCTCATGATCCGTCCACCTTGGCCTCCCAAAGTGCTGGGATTACAGGCGTGAGCCACTGAGCCTGGCCAGCTCTGAAATTTTTATGGCCTATTTATTCTCTGCTTGCTCTGAGCTTCTTGATTAACACCATGGTTCCCTGTTAGCTTCCTTTCTTTTACTGCCCTCTGCCTTGTCAGGCTTTGGCAGCAGCAAGGGCAGCCAACGCCCCTGGCCCAGAGCTCCTCCTGACTGTGCACAGCCCTGACTTCATCCTGTGGTTCCTCCCCCTCCAGTGGAATCAGAAGAGTCCACACAAGAGATGTGGCCCAGGACCTATCTGCCCTACTTTCCCAACTATTTTAAGCCAGAAAGCTAAATTTTGCTTTCAACCAGCTGAACAAGATCAGACTATCCCAGAACTGACAGGGGTGCCCACTCCACCCAACACCAACTGTTAGCTGGAAGAGTCACAGGCTGGGCTCACCAATGCATGACCAGTGCCTGGGTGATACACAGTCATTTCCAGACGGCTGGCCTAGGCCTGGGTCTCTGGGCATGTGGCCACCACACCACGGACCATGTAGCAGTGATTAAAGATAGCAGCAAGTAAGCAATTAGCCTTGAAGTAATTATTCTAATTAGTCCAATCGGAGTCTGTTTTAATCTGCCCCATGCAGCCAACAGGGAATAGGAGAATGAATGACAGATAAAGTGATATGAAGATAAAAAATATTTCCCTAAAGAACAGCCTTAAGAGGGGATCCACCCAAGCCTAACATGGGAAGGTTACAAAAAACAACTGACAACTAGGTTTGGAAAGGAGTTTGAAGCACTTCCAGAAGATTCTGTGAGGCCTTGCTCTAAATGACCAGGTTTAGACACTGCTCAGTCAATGTTTGTGACGCACCAACATCCATGCTGATCACTATTAAATATAAAATTGTATTCTTGCCATGCGGTCTTGGAGGAGTACAGACACCATTGCCACCATCACCAACTGAAGTCTGACTAAGATGCCTACTACTAGAATCCCTCCCCATCTGCACCGCACCACTGTTTTCACCAGCCCCTCCCTTCCAATCTGCAGCTTTAACTGCTCATCACCTCTGGGCTAAGATCTGTACCAGGACAAGAGAAAGCACCACTTCTTACCAGTTTATATGCAGGATTTGATGAGGGGCACTACTAATAGGCAGGTGTTCACCCACCTGCATACCAGGTAAGCTAAGTTAGCAGATGCAAGAAGATTTAATTAGTGAAATGGTCCAGACCCTACAGCAGTGACTCTCAACTAAGGATTCTGTACTTCCCCTGCCTCGGCATTTGGCAGTGTCTGGACACTTTCTGGTTGTCATAAAAAACACTATTGGCACCTAGAAGACAGAAGCCAGGAATGCTGCTAAACAGTCTACAATGCACGAACAGCCCCAACAATGAAGCATTATCGAGCCCTGAATAACAATAGCACTGTTGAGAAGCCCTGATCTAGAGTTCACCAGAGCATCCGCAACCACAGTCTCTACTAATGAACTCCACCTGCCTCCCATCAACATCTACCCCCTCTTACCTATGGCTACTCCTGCTACTGCAGGCAAAGACACTGCTGTTGTGTCTTTCTCCACCTTTCTCTGCTTGGCTCATTCCTAGTCACTTTTCACATTCCAGTTCATTTCCTCCCCTAAACTTCCAACACTCCAAAGTGGAAAAGATGTCCCCCTTCAGTGTGCTTCTGAAGTTACCTTCTTGGGCTATAACTTACCCTCCTGTCTGAGGCCTCCATGGGGCTTGAACTACATGAAGGGAAACTGTCATGTTTCGGGCTCCACCAAATCCCTAGTTCCTTCCCCAGTGAGAGAGCACGGGATCACTGAGTGGTTGTATATGAAAGCAAGCACCCATTTAAGTACCTACCCCATGCCAGGCCCTATCTTAGACAACAAATCACCACATTTAATTCTAATAGGCTTCGGAAGTTGGCATCATCCCCACTTACAGATGGGAAAGCCAGCTCAGAGAACGCCTACAAGATCCCAAAGCAAATGAGAGAAAAGCTGGATTCAAAGCCTGGGGCAGCACTTTTCAGGACATGGCTGAGCCTCCCACACTAACTCCACAGCCAAGTCTGAATCCAGAAAGGGTTGACAGGGACTGGGAAAGCTTTAGGACTTTACTATTCTGAGGAAAAGATGAAGAGAATTTTCCTGATGATGCAATCCTGTTGCTGATCACTAACAGACCTGCGTACTAAGAACTCGAAACTTCTGTTCTTAAATACAGGGTGGACATGTGTTAAGGAGAGGAGCAGTTCCAAAACCAAAAAAATGCCTTGTGATCCCCTCATTAAGCACCAGACCACTACTAGACCTCCTGACAACCACCCTGAGGGCCAATGACTACGCAGAAAATTAATAGCCCACTAAGAGACCAAATGGTCCTTATGTGAGGTAATTTTAGTACTGAGAACCCGTCAATGGGGTCAGACTCCAACCTGCCTTACACAGCGAGCACCCTGGGAGAGTGTGTCCTGGAAATCCCATCTTAAAGCATTTTGCCAAGACATCCATCTAGGAGCGCCATGGACATCTGAGAAACTCAGAAGCCCATGATAAGAAGGCACCTGACAGGCAGGCTGTCCTCTAAGTTTCAGATGCCTAAGGAGCCAAAGTATCGCTTCTGCTACTACTGACTTCCCAGACTTTCCCATCAGGAGGTCCTGGACATCACAAGGCTCTGCTGCCATCCCCAACATGGAAGCAGCCTCAGCTGTTCGACTCAAATGAAACAGATGACCTGCTCTCATAATATGAAGAGGGCTCCAGGGACCCTGCTTCTTCTCATGACTTTGGCCCTACTGACTCACTTCAGAACCTGGGCTGCTCACGACAAAAGCCCAGTGTGTCCTCATCTTGTATTTGGTGGTGGTCAACCATGCTGCTCTGAGAACAGCTGCGGTCTAGACCTAAGAGGTTTTGGGGATTACTGAATTACATTACTAGGTTTACCTTCCTCAGGACTGGAAGGAGGCAGCTTCCAAATAAATTTTCACTTCACGTAAACAACAAAGGTGTTCCCACTGGCAATCTCCTCTGGGGGCCAGGGCACTGAGCTAATTCTCAGCAGGATCTGGGAGCCGAATATAGGCCAAAAGCCTAAGTTCTGCTGCTCACGCAACTCTAAGGCCAGTGAAGAGACCAGCTGTATTCTGTTGTATTCAGTCCTGACTACAGGTAACACGTTCTTACAAAGAACTGATGGGCTCTTCCGCAGCCAGGAGGGAATAATTTTAAGAGTGTGCTGCTCTGTATTCCTGGCCCAACCACTAATCTGTTCAACTCCAGGGAAGTCACTCCCCCTCCTGGGAATGGAGGATGTGCTTCAATTAAATAATCTCTGGGGCCTTTGCCTGTGACTACTTTCTCTGTTAAGGAATCCAAAAATGGCAGAACAAGAAAGACTTTAAGTTCAAAAAACATTTTTAAAGCATAGATTTGTAAATGGAAGGCCAGAACGGAAAACTGAAAAATCACAAAGGGACTTATGCTAAGAAATGGGTGGTGGGGAAAAAAAAAATCAAAGGGAACAGCCTTCTGAAAAGATGGCTTTCGATGAATTCTCAGTCAAGTCAGTGATCCCGTCAAACCTGCCTTCGGGGACAGGATTTCCACATCGGTTCCCTATTTTCTTGTTATAGGTATCTTAAACACAGAACCCTTCTCTCGCTCCCTACAACCTACAAACAGAAGAACTGGTCAGAACTGTAAAAAACGCGGACTCCTACGGGCTGCTGCTTTCTGGGGCAGGGTGGGTAGCTAAGGCAGCAGGCGCAGGGCCGCCCCCTCCACCCGGGTGGGTTACCTGAGCACAGTCACGCTTCCCCTGCGCACCGGCAGGGAAAGCACTGGTTCCGACACCCGAATAGGCTTGAACTGGAACTTGCAGCCGAAGCACAGCGCAGAGTCGCTAAAGAAGGACACGGACACGATGGGGCGCTCGAAGATGTGGATGGGGTCCACGTGAGACACGATGCAGCCGCCGGGCTGGTAGTCGTTGATGACGGCGCTGTTGACGAAGCCCTCGGGGATGACGCGGTGCTCCACCAGCTTTTGGATCACCAGCTGGTGCACCCACTCGGGGATCTCGTCCACGTCGCCCGGCGGGTAGAGGCGCTCCTGGCCGGGCCCGCGCTTCTGCAGCTGGGCGCCGTAAGTGTAGCCTTCGCCGAAGAAGTACTTGTTGCGCAGTGGGGCCCGGTCCACCGTATGCTCGTTGTACAGGCCCTTCTCAGCGCGGGACACCACCTCGTCAATGCGGGCCTCGATCTTGGCGCACTCGTCCTGGCTGAAGAGGCGCATCTGGCGGATACCGCTCTTCACCTTGCGCGCCTCCTCCTCCTTCTGCAGCTGCTGCTCCTCATAGTCGCTGCGCTCGGGGTCCGAGTCCTCCTGATACTTGCGCTTGGCCCCGGACACAGGGTAAGGTTCGGCGGCAGCGGCGGCTGCGGCTGCGGCGGCTACCGCGGCTGCGGCAGCTGCGGCGGCCTCCCGGCTGCCCGCCTTATAGTTGTCCCGGGACGTCATGGACTTGAGCTTCTCACGCAGGTCCGTGTAGCCGCTGGCGGCCGCCATGGCCCCCGCGACGCTGCTCTAGGGTCCTCCGGGGCGGGCGGGGCAGCCGGGCATGGCTCTAAGGGGACGCGCCCCGAGGCCCCCGGAGGGAGGGGGGTCCTTAGCGCCGAACCCCCATGCGTGAATGGGGGACCCGGCGGGGGGCGTCGAGGGTCCGGGCGTGGTGTAGGGCCTCAGGAGCGGCGGGTCATGCAATGGTGGCGACAACGGGGCTTCTTCCTCCTCCACCTTCTCCACGTCCCGCGGGGCAGGGGCGCCGGCAGCGCCTCATGCCGCGGAGGGCTGCTGCGGAGACGCGGCTCGACTCGCGACCAGACCCTTGGACGCCCGGCCCGGCCCGCACTTTAAAGCTCTCCTCACGACGTCACGGGCAGCCAGCCCAACGTCCGCCAGCAAGCCGCTCCTTAGCGGGCTCCTCACCGCGCACGCGCAGTGCTGCCGGCCACCGCGGCTCCGCGCGCTACGGGCATGCGCGTGCGTGCAGGCCGGGTCGGCAGAGGCGCCGGCGCAAGCGCAGACAGGGACCGCTCGCCGTCCGCCGCCCCTCCCCCACTCTCTGAGGGGCTTCAAGGGAACGCTCTCAAATAGCAACCTGTTTTCACGCCGCGCCGCCTCCAGGACCGAAGGGCTCCCTCTACAGGGGTGCGCTCATACTGTCAACAGTGTCGCCATGCCGCGTCACGACATCGTCCGAATACCCGCAGACGCCTCAACCCCAGCGCGCAATCACCAGGGAACCGCCACAACCTAGGCCGCTCCGTTACCTCCCCCTTTGGCGCTTCCACTTCTTTAATTGGGCCGTGGGCCACGCGCCGGGCAGGCCCTGACTGGAGTTTCCGGAAGTCGGTTGGTAATCATGCGTGTCAATCAGGCAGTCTCCTTGGCTACTGCGTCCGTCACTTAATTAGCGGCTGGACGAGCAGCGAGGACCCCTAAAGGAAAAATGGGTGGCTAAATAAGTGCCTGAATGGAGACTCCCCCTGAGGAAAGCCCTTAGGATGCCTAAGGAAACTTCTGAAACCGGCGAAAACTTCTCAAAGTGCGGGACCGGCAGCACCCGGCCCCAGCTCTGAACCCAGATAGGAACGTCCGGCTGCGTTGTCGGGGTACAAACCAGCCTGCCGCGGCTGCCGCCGCCGCCCAGAGCGGACGTTTCACGAGTCACGTCCCGGTGACGGCGAGCGCGGGGGCGCGCTGCGGTTGGCGTCGAGCCTCCTTGGTGCTGGAGATGGGCGTGGAGGCACCTCCTATGGGGACGGTGGAAGAAAACTCCAGGAAACGAACGGGCGCAAGGCTAAGGCTAAGCTATAGATAATGCCTACAGTCAATTCAAAAAAGTTTTGAAGCAGTCAGCAAAGGCGTTGCCGGGCGCGGGGCCTCACGCCTGTAATCCCAGCACTTTGCGAGGCCAAGGCGGGCGGATCACTTGAGCCCAGGAGTTTGAGACCAGCCTGGCCAACATGGCAACCCCATCTCTACAATAAAATTTTAAAAAATCAACTGGGCGTGGTGGCGCGCGCCTATGGTCCTAGCTACTCAGAAGGCTGAGGTGGGAGGATCCCTTGAGCCCAGGGGATTGAGGCTGCAGAGAGCCGAGGTGGCGCCACTGCACTCCGGCCGGGCGAGAGAGCTCCAAAACAAAACAAAAAGGCGTGGCCGTGCAGGATGCACTGGAGGGCTCCAACAAATGGGGGAGGGGGGGGATTTGCTGGAAAATCTCCCATGTCTCCCCAGGATAAAGTTCCCCTGCTTTATTTGGCGCTCAAAGCTTTTCTTCAAGACTCTTCTGGCCTTGGCTCCTCCTCTCCTCTGTTTCCATGTACACTGGGCCCCAGCCGGGTCCTCATGCTGTAAGCCAGGTCTACAAACATACTGTGTCTCACCTCCTGGCCTTTGCCCAGGCTGTTTCCGCCACCTGGAATAACAGTTCCTTATCACCCGTCTCCCCCTCTCCCTCCTCATTCTTTTTTTTAACAGAGTCTCTGTTGCCCAGGCTGAAGTGCAGCGGCACGATCTCGATCTAGGCTGACTGCAACCTTGACCTCCCGGGTTCAAGACATCCTCCCACACCTCAGCCTCCTGAGTAGCTGAAACTACAGGCATGCACCACCACATCCCGCTAATTTTTCTGTTTTTAGTAGAGATGGGGTTTCACCATGTTGCCCAAATTGGTCTTGGAACTACTGGGCACAAGATCCTCCTGCGTCGGCCTCCCAAAGTGCTGGGATTACAGGCGTAAGCCACCGCGCCCAGCCTGGAATGGACATTTTTTCCAAAAGCTTATCAAGTTTTTACTATGTGCCAGGACCTGTACATATACTAGCCCAATTAATCGTCCAAACACTTCAATGAGGAGGGCATTATTATTATTACCATTGTATATATAGGGAAACAGGCCCAGAGAGGTGAAATGACTTGCCCAAGGCCATACAGCGAGTATGTGGCCTAGTGATGATTCAAACCCAGGCTGCCTGGTTCCAGAATCTGCTGTCCCTCACCGGGGCTCCGAGAGGGGAGAGTCCTAGCTCAAGAGCAATCAGGGACGAACACAGGGAAGCTTCCAATGCAGTGTCCGGGGTGGGAGAGGCTGTGTCAATCTAGAGAAGAGGTGATTCACATTTTGGCTCAACCTGGATGATCTACTTCCAAGAAGCCGCTTGTAGTCTGTGTGGGAGGCCCCAGTTGTATTCTGAAAACCAAAAGGGCCCCCTCGTTTTCACTCTGCCACATCATCCCTTCCTGAGCCTCATAGTTTAGCTTAACTAGGGAAAAGGTTTTGGGGCAAAAGAATTAGCCTGACACCCCCTCCCCCTCACACACACCATGTATGATCTCACAACAATGAGAAATGAGGGGCAAAGGGCAGGCCTCAGGGCTGCCTCATGTTGGAGCCCACTGTGCTCTGTTTTGGGGGTCCCTATACTGAGCATCAGCACCGCAGGCAGAACCCTAGGGGTTAAGTGAGCTGCCGCCAGGCATGGCCCCTGCGCAGTGGTAACTTGATTGACACCACACTCTTTCTGGTGAGTTCCTTACTTTCCTCACCTTGGGGTCTGCTGCTGGGGAAAGCCAACCCAAGGCAGTGGTGAAAAGCAGGACAGCCCTGTGGTATTTGTATCAGGGGCTCGTGAGCCTCCCCATCCTAGGATGGTCTGATTGACCCCCTAGTCCTGCCAGCTGGGCCTTCTAATCTCTCCCGTTACCAACTTCTCCCCACCCATCACCACCACTAGAATCCATGACAAGTTTTCCAGCTAACACTGCAGCAGCCCTCTCTGGTCTCCCCAACTCCTACATTCACTCACTGTTCAGTGGTCAGAATGGCTTTTACAAAGTACAATCTGTGCAGGTTGTGCCTTTCCTTTCCCCCTCTGGAAAACCTTTGAAGGCTCCTCATGGCTCTTGGAATGAAATCCTAACATTTTTTTTTTTTGAGACCGAGTCTCACTCTGTCGCCCAGGCTGGAGTACGGTGTCGTGATCTCGACTCAGTGCAACCCCCGCTTCCTGGGTGCAAGTGACTCTTGTGCCTCAGCCTCCTGAGTAGCTGGGATTACAGGTGCATGCCACCATGTCCGGCTAATTTTTGTATTTTTAGTAGAGGAGAGGTTTCACCATGTTGGTCAGACTGCTCTCAAACTCCTGAGCTCAAGTGATCCACTGGCCTCAGCCTCCCAAAGTGCTGGGATTACAAGTGTTAGTCACCATGCCTGGCCCAGAAATCCTAAATTCTTTTTTTTTTGGAGATGGAGTCTCACTCTGTCACCCAGGCTGGAGTGCAGTGGCATGATCTTGGCTCACTGCAACCTCTGCCTCCCAGGTTCAAGCGATTCTCCTGCCTCAGCTTCCTGAGTAGCTGGGATTACAGGAGCACGCTGCCCCTGTATATTATTCATATTTTAGTAGAAACTGGGTTTCACCGTGTTGTCCAGGCTGGTCTCAAACTGCTGAGCTCAGGCAATCCGCCTGCCTCAGCCTCCCAAAGTGCTGGGATTACAGACGTGAGCCACTGCACCCAGCCCAGAAATCCTAAATTCTTAATGTAGCCCAGATGCCCTATCCAAACCATCTTTGCCAGCCTCTTCAGTCTCAGATCCTGCTACAAGTAATGTGCACCTCAGGGCCCCTGCATATGTTGTTCTCTCTCCTCTTTCCCTAGCTAACTCCCACTCACAGGTCTTATCCTAGTTTGCGGTGATTTGACTGTGATTAACTGCCAGTGCCTGGTATTTGCCTCATTCACAGTAGGTATTTAATAGCTATTGAATGGCTGAATAAGTAGATAAATCCTTTCTCTGCTGCCATGGACCTTGCAGCTATGCCCCCATCTACCTATCTAGTTTGCCCAAGTGTTCTCTGTTCCGCATAAGCTCCCCAAAGCACCAGCACTTTCTGTCAACATTCATTCGTTTATTTTTTCATTCATATGACAAATATTTTTTAAGTGCTTACTCTCTGTTAGGCATCCTCCTAGGTTCTGAAAGATATGGCAGGGAACAAACACGATTTTCTCTGCAATGTTTATCCCGCTGTCTTCCATCTATTCTTAGCAAACTCCTACTCATCTTTCAAAACTCAATGCTAATGTCCCATTTTCCAAGAAGGCTTTTCCCAAACTTCTCCCTTGTACCACACTCAAACTTGTGTGGCCCATCAAGTGATGGGGTTCTGGGGTTGGGGATACCCAAGGAGTGGGGAATGGTCTGTTCATAGGCAGTGAATCGGGGGTCTAAGGTAAATCCAACTCCTGCCTCCTCCCTCAGGCTTGTTTTCCAGCCACTTAGCAACTCCATGGAGAAATGGCTGCCAGGCACACCTTTTGTTTGCACAGAAATAACCAAAGACCAGAAATCCAGGCTGACTGGCAGCACAAGGAGGGGCCCCTTAGGAGGACATGTAGGGGCTGGTATGTGGAGTTGGAGCAGATTCCAACATCAGACCCTGAGTAAACCAAAGGCAGAGTCCAGTTCATCTAGGCAACTGGTGTGGGGCTTCTGTGTCATAGGCAGGAGTTGGAGGCAGGGTCTGCAATGGGTACATGGCAGGAGGCCTCATGGTCCTCCTGCCTTCTGCTCCACTGCACAGTGGGCCAGACTTTTGAAAGTTCCTCCTGCTATCTGACCCAAGTCTGCATGCTGCCATTCCATCCCAATTCAGGATGGGTCTTCTTGTGTTCTTGGGGATTTGAGTTGCTCCTCCTGCCTCCTTAGTGTTCTCCAAGGCTCTGGCCCCTTACAGGGGTCATTGATCCTGAGAGGTCCAGTGATTTCTCTTGAGGCCACATAGTGAGTCTTCTGGCAGAAGGTACTGGAGGGCTGGGGGCTGCTGGGTCAGAGCAGGGTGATCTCACTGGGGGGCAATGTGAGCCGCTTCTCACGGGCACTGAGCAGGTTCTCCACGTGCACGGCCACCACACGACACAGTTCCAGTCCCTGCAGGTGACAGTGACAGTCCACGCCCATCCAACACTTCCCCAGCTCTGAACCTTGGGGTGGGATGTACAGAATGGGGAGGTGGTTGGGAGATAAATGGAGACCATCATTCATGCAGGAACCCTTGTCCCCACCTCCCCCAGGGCCTGAGAGGAGCATGAAGAGCTGGAAGGCCAAATGGTGGGGTGTGGGCTGCAAGGGGTAAGCAAGCAGGAGACCAAGTGCTTCTTCCAGCTTTGCTCTGTGTGAGCTGTGTGACCTGGGGTCTATTGCTTCACCTCTGTGAGCCTCAGTGCCCTCATCTGTAAGGTCTCAATTGACCAGGGGCCTGCCTCACAGACAGGGGCTGTGATGAGGATTCAGTGAGGCTTTATTGCATGTAAATTCTTTTTTCTTTTTTTTTCCTAGACGGAGTTTCGCTCTGTCACCAGGCTGGAGTGCAATGGCGTGATCTCGGCTCACTGCAACCTCTGCCTTCCAGGTTTAAGCGATTCTCCTGCCTCAGCCTCCCGAGTAGCTGAGACTACAGGCATGCGCCACCATGCCCAGCTAATTTTTGAATTTTTAGTAGAGATGGGGTTTCACCATGTTGGCTAGGATGGTCTCCATCTCTTGACCTCATGATCTGCCCGCCTCGGCCTCCCAAAGTGCTGGGATTACGGGCGTGAGCCACCACGCCCAGCCACGTGTAAATTCTTTAGATTTAAAAAATATGAATCCAATCGATAAATGGTAACAGTTTCTGTCTGTTGCCATGGTTACCGCCTGGCTCCCACAGTGCACAATGGGCAATGACCCAGGCTTAGTGCTCCCAATTGGAGCAGGGTAGGGGAAGGCATCAGGGAATTGCGCAAATCAATCTGTGAATGTGGTTCTCAGACGAAAGCCATTGTTGGAATTCCCCCAGGGAAGCTGCTCTGAGAAAGGATAAAATCATGTTAGAGGCGCACTCTCAGTGTTAACTGTGTGCCAGGCCTTGTCCTAAAGGCCTGATGTGTCCTACCTGTTTTAATCCCCACAGTGTCTCTAAGAGACAGGAGCTATTATATCCCATTCCACAGGTGGAGAAACTAAGGCACCGAGCCTTGAAGCTCCAGACTGCACAATTGGTAGGTGGTGGGATTTGAACCTGGATGGTAAGAGGCCTGAGGATCACACTCTGAAGTGCTCTCTGAGGTTAGCTGTGCTGGCCCTGCCTTGGGGGCCACCTCGACTAATTAAATTAGTGTGTGCAAATGGAATCTTCTCCTCCAGCCAATCCTTTACCTACCCACATGCTGCCATGTTCTAGGCCTTGCTGGGATTGTTGCTGCATTTGACAGTGTGGAACCTGAGGCTCAGTGAGAATCAGGGAAGCCTCAAGATCCCCTCACACAGCCTGTCAAAGGTAGGCAGGATAGGGACCCAGGTCTGTTGGTGCAACACTGCTGCACTTAGACATCACCTCCTCCTGGAAACTCTCCCTGATTATCTCCCAGATAGCTCAGATCCCCTGTATACCCTCCCAGCACTGATCAAGGTATATTTTATATCTGAGACCTGAGGCTCTGTGAGGGCCAGAGCTGAGGGGCTCTCAGTCACTTCAGTATCTTTGCTACACAGAGATGCTCAGTGGATCTATGCTGAATGAGTGAATGAATGTAGCCCCTGACACATACAGGCCAGAGGCAGAGAGGGCAGCATAAGGAGGTCAGATGGTGCTGAAAGGAAGTGGGAAAACCAAAGAGGCCTTCATCCATCCATCTATCCACCCACCCACCCATGCAACCAACAAATATGTATTGAGCATCTACTGTGTGCCAGGCACTGAGTTATGGACACAGCATGAACAAGATGGATACGGTCCTGCTCTCTTGGAGCTGACATTCTGATGGGGGGATGATACAGTTTGGATATTTGTCCCTTCGAAATCTCATGTTGAAATGTGATCCCCGGCCAGGCATGGTGGTTCATGCCTGTAATTCTGGCACTTTGGGAGGCCAAGGCGGGTGGATCACTTGAGGCCAGGAGTTTGAGACCAGCCTGGCCAACATGGTGAAACCCCGTCTCTACTAAAATACAAAAAAATAGCCGGGCGTGGTGGCACATGCCTGTAATCCCTGTATTTGGGAGGGTGAGGCAGAAGAATCACTTGAACCGGGGAAGCAGAGGTTGTAGTGAGCTGAGATTACTCCAGCCTAGGCAACAGAGAAAGACACTGTCTCAAAAAAAAAAAAAAAAAAGAAAAGAAAAAAAAGAAAAGAGAAGAAATGGAAGAAATGTGATCCCCAGTGTTGGAGACAGGGCCTGGTGGGAGGTGTTAAGGTCATGGAGGCAAATCCCTCATGAATGGCTTGGTTACCCGAGGCAATGAGTGAGTCCTCACTCTAATAGTTCACACGAGAGATGGCTGTTTGGGCCCTCTCTCTCTTGTTCCCTCTCTTGCCACGTGATGTGCCTGCTTCCCCTTTGCCTCCTGCCTTGAGTAAAAGCTTCCTGAGGCCTCCACAGAAGCCAAGCAGATGCTGGTGCCACGCTTCTTGCACAGCCTGCAGAACCGTGAGCCAGATAAACCTCTTTTCTTTGTAAATTATGCAGCCTCGGGTATTCCTTTATAGCAACGCAAAACAGACTAATATAAGGAGACAATACATAAACAAATAACTAAATGATTTCCGAGCCATAAGAAGGGCTATGGGGGCAGGGATCGTGAGTTCTTAGGGAGGAGGGTTAGGGAAAGCTTCTAGAAAACGGTGATATTTGTGCTGAAACCCAAATAAAGGGAGAGAATGGGCCCTGTGATGAATCGGGGAAGAGCATTCCAGGTGCGGAGGACAGTGAGGGCAGAGGGCCCAGGGCAGGGAGAATAAGCTCAGCACAGGGGAGCCAGGGTGGCTGGAGGAATGAGCAGAGATGGGGGAGGTGGGAGAGGAGGCCACAGAGGTCATGGGAGGAAGGGACAGGGATGGGAAGGACTCCCAGATTTGGGGCCTGAGTGCCTGGGAGGATCGGGAGGAAAGCTGGAGAGGACTGTTGGTCTCCAAGGGGGATGCTGAGGGAGCCTGGAGCTCAGGTAGTCTGGGCAGGAATATGGATGCTGTGATGCTAGACATGGTTTTGAAAGCCTCAGTATCAGATAGGGTGTCCTGGGGAGAGGCCCTTGTCTAGGGGGCCAGGAGTGGTGGCTTACACCTGCACTGCCCTCCCTACACTTTGGGAAGCTGAGGTGGATGGATCACTTGAGGTCAGGAGTTCAAGACCAACCTGGCCAAAATGGT
Organism: Hylobates moloch; assembly: GCF_009828535.3. Lineage (NCBI taxonomy): Eukaryota > Metazoa > Chordata > Mammalia > Primates > Hylobatidae > Hylobates > Hylobates moloch. The sequence continues at coordinate 50,507,032 of NW_026652290.1, read as the reverse complement.
GAAACCCTATCTCTGCTAAAAATACAAAAATTAGTCAGGCATGGTGGCATATGCCTGCAGTCCCAGCTACTTGGGAGGCTGAGGTGGGATTATCGCTTGAACCCAGGAGGTGGAGGTTGCAGTGAGCTGAGATCACACCACTGCACTCCAGCCTGGGCAACAGAGCAAGACTTTGTCTCAAAAAAAAAAAAAAAATTGTCTAGGGGAGGAAAGACCAGAAAAGAACCAAAGAAGGAATGACCAGGCTCACACAAGAAGGTTGGAGAAGGCTGGGTGCAGTGGCTCACGCTTATAATCCCAGCACTTTGGGAAACTGAGGTGGGAGGATCATTTGAGGCCAGGAGTTTAAGACTAGTCTGGGCAACATAGCAAGACCCTGTCTCTACTGGAAAAAAAAAAAAAAGAGGTAGAAGAACACCACAGAGCCATTGCAGGGGCTCAGGGAGGTGGCCTCTGGGAAGCAGGCAGCAGGCCTGGGGCCCAAGGCTACCAGTGGGTAAGGCAAGGATCTGTGTGACCCCAGGCAGGAGCAGATTGGGGTGTGGTGGGGAGTGCATTAGGACCCTAGACCCAAGTAACAGGCTCTCCAAGGGGCACAGGGGGCCAAGGAGACTTTGTCTGGTCCTGTCCCTCAGAGGCAGAGCTAGGGCAGTGGAAGTCTCTCTCTCTAGCCCTAGGAAATCATCCTCTCCAAGACAGGCCCTGTCATGGGAGTGGTGCTGGGCCCAGACCTGGAGGGGGGTGTTATAGGCTGGACAGGGCAGACGTGTGGATGTCAACCTCAATTCTGCATCTTCTCTGGGCCTGACTCCTATCTCTTTAGTGGGGTGAAAACGCTAGTCCTGCCCTGACCCCAGGGGGCTATGAGACTTGGACAGGAGCCTAGAGGTCATCCATGCTTTTTTACATTTTATTTTAGAGATGGGGGTCTCACTTTGTCACCCAGGCTGGAGTGCAGTGGCACCATCACAGCTCACTGCAGCCTCGAACTCCAACTCCTGGGCTCAAGCAATCCTCCCGCCTAAGCCTCCTGAATAGCTGGGACTACAGGCACTTTTTTATTTTTATTTTTGCAGAGACTAGGTCTCACTATGTTGCCTGGTCTCAAACTTCTGGGCTCAAGTGATCCTCTTGCCTTGCTTCAGCCTCCCAAAGTGCTGGGATTACAGGCATGAGCCACAGTGCCTGTCTCACCCCTGCCTTTTAAGTAACAGCTACAGTTGCTGCAAACACAGGAAGGCACAGGGCAGGTGGGTCTCAATTTCACCATCTGTCACACAGGAAGCCCAGTTTCTCCACCCTCAACCCTGGGGCCTACAATCCAGCCTCCACATCTCAGCCCAGGTGAACTTTCTCAAACCTCTAGTGTCCTTGCCCTCTCATCAACCTTTTATGGCTCCGTACTGCCCTTTCCTGTGTTCCCACTGCCAAGTTGCTTCCCTGGATGACCACCCATAATGATCTGCAGTTCTGTGCTGTGCTGTGGTTGGTTCTGTCCCATGCATGGCCTGGTACTCCCTGGGGCATGGCAGGGACCTGACCTATTTTGGAGCCAGGCCCAGAGAAGGGCCCAGTGAGTGGAATATTGGGCTGAGCGCTGGGCCCACCTGCTCCAGCTGCAGCTGCAAGGTGCGCTGGGCCGCCACGTTCCCAAGCGCAATCTCCACGTAGGGGTAGCTGGAGTTGGGTGTGGGCCGCTGGGTCCGCGTCGACTGGATCTCCTTCAGGGGGAACTTCACCATCAATTCCTGGGAGTAGGAGGAGAGGGACCAGACAGGCCTGTGGGCGAGGATAGTCTCAACCACTCTTACACCTGCCCTGCAAATCAGATCTGTAGGAGGCAGGAGACTCACTCCAGTTCAAGTACCAGTTCCCCAGTGACTTGTGTGACCTTGAGCAAATCACTTTACCTCTCTGGACCTCAGTTTCCTCACCTGTAAAATTGATTCAACAAATACTGATGATGCATCTATCATGTACCAGGCACTGTTCTAAGTGCTCTAAGTGCTTGGGATAGAGAGATATTGGTGCCCTGAACTTCACATCAAAGTTGCTTCTTGTGAACACCTCCATCTCTTTTTTAAATTTCCTTTTTGTGGAAAATGGGGCCTCCCGTGTTGCCCAGGCCAGTCTCAAACTCCTGAGCTCAAGGAATCTTCCTGCCTCTGCTTCCCTAAGTGCTGGGACTGCAGATGTGAGTCAAGTACCTAGCCTGTCTAGGGGCTTGTTTTCTGGCCCAGGAAGCAAACTTGGACCACATACAGGGAAAGTCAGAGTGATAGAGAGTTAATGCCTCAGAAAGAAGCTCTTGCTAATGACAGATGGGAAGTGTTGAATAGATACCCCAGCTCCCTCACCCCCAGGAGAGAAGGAAAGCTCCAGTCTGTCTCTCAGGGCTCCCCAGCTGGGCTGACCTCCAGGTGCCCACATCAGCAACTTGCTTGATAACACCCCCTCTACTGACTCCATCCCTTCCCTGTCTCACTTCCTCACTCCAGTGTTTCCTGGAATCAACTCTAAATCAACCACTTGCCCTGGAATCCCTGTCGCAGGATCTAGTTCTGGGAGCAAAAACTAAGGGGGTAACAGGTCCTACTTATTATGGGCTGAATTGTGTCCCCCACCAAATTCCCATGTTGAAACCCTAACTCCCAGTGCCTCAGAATGTATTTAGAAATAAGGCCTTTAAAGAGGTGACTAAGTTAAAATGAAGCTGTTAGGATGGGCTCTACTCCAATATGACAGATGTCCTTATCAGAGGAAATTTGGATACACAAAGAGATACCAGGGTTGTGCGCAGACAGAGGAAAGGCCATGTGAGGACACAGCAAGGACAGCTGCCTGCAGACCACCAAAGAAACCAAACCTGCTGACACCTTGACCTTGGACCGCCAGCCTCCAGAATTGTGAGAAATAAACTTCTGTTGTTTAAGTTACTCAGTCTGTGGTCTTTTATTATGGCAGCCTAAGCACACAGATATACTATTTGAGTGCATAGGGTATGTTTTACCTCATCTCACGTTCACAACAGCCCTATGGGTGGGGTTCAACTCTTATCCTCATTTTCCAGATGAGGAAAGCAAGGCTCAGAGAAAGGAAGAGACTTGCCTGAGATCATGAAGGTGGTAAGCAGTGGAACTGGGCTTCGGTGGCTGGAGGTCTTGGCCCCTTGGAGGGGGTAGGGGACCAAGGAACAGAGGGTGGTGATGGCAGTGCCAGGCTGAGGCCACTCACATGAGTCTCTGTGCTGAGAAAGTTGAGGCCATTGTGGTTGACGGCAAGGATGCAAGGGGCTGGCACAGCAATGTTGCTGCAGCTCTGGATGAAGAAGAAGGAGGAGCCGAACATAGGTAAGGCGCTGAGGAGGCCTGGGCAGAGAGGGGGGGTGGCAGTTACGTGCTGGGCAGGGCTCACTGACAACAGCCATGGCCCTGAACTGCACAGCTTCTCTGGGCTGTGTCCAGCCAGTGCAGAAGCCCTCGGTCTGGGTCTCCTCCCGTCTCTCTGGCCTCCCTTCTCATGGCCTCTTCCTCTATCCCTGCTTGCAGCTCTTCTTCCTCTGCCCAGGGCCACTTTGAGCCTAGGTGACATCTCCATAATGTAAAGACATGTTTTCTCCAGGCAGGTGCTCAGCTTGACTGGCACTGAAAAATGCCTTTGTGCAAAGAAAGAGGTGCCTCCATACCCATCCTCCATGACCACCCTCCTCAGCAAAGCCCCCTGTGATCACCTCCCCTGCCCTGCAGCTCTTACCCAGAAACTGGGCACGGGCCTGGTGGGGGCTGAGTGCCTGTGTCTGCTGCCGGTGCTGGCTGACCAGGTTGAGCCAGGTCGAGCCTGCCGTTGTACGGTAGAGCTGGGCTGGGATGTACTCCTGGACTTCCCGCCTGTGTACGGAGGAAGGGGAAAAAGGTCCTGAGTGAGCTCCCAGGCTCAGGCAATCCTCACTGTGCAGCAGGCATGCAGAGCAGACCTGATCAATGCACCTCCCTGGAAGACTAAATGCTAGGGAGTGTAAATGCGCTGAAGGTGGGGTAGAGGTGCCCACAGTGCCTTGGTACTGCTTAATCATGGCCGAGGCCAATACTGCTAGGATCCCTGTTTGCAGTTAAGGGAACTGAGGCTCTGAGAAGTTCACTGACTAGTTCAAGGTCACACAGTGACTGAGTGAGTTAGCGGCGTGGGTTGGTGGGGGCAAGACGTGAACCCAAGGCAATTTCATCCTTCATACCTTCTGCCCCCAAGGAGAAGCAAAAGCCAGAGGGGTGAGAGGAAACATCAGGGTAGGCAAAGCAGCCACAGGGCTGTGCAGAGCCTTGAGCAGAGGAGTGCTGGGCCTCCAGGCCGAGGCCCCTGGGCATCAGCTTGCCCCAGCCCTCTTCCTTCTGACATATGCTGGCTGCTACCTCAGGCAGCCCATTTACCTCTTTGGACATCTGGAAAATATCAATAGCAGTCCCAGCCCATCCTGACCAGCTGGAGCTGCAGATGAAGGAAGGGTTGGGAGAAAACCAGGGGAACCCCCTCCTCCCAAGAGATCTCCTGGATAACATCTGTCCTTTCCACTGCTGGGGTAAGGGCCTGGCATCTGAACCCAGCCTCCCCAGTTTTGGATTCTAGTTCCCCCACCATTAGCTGGCTAGACTTCAGTAAGCCACATAACCTCTCTGGGCCTTATCTGGAAATGGGGAAAATAAAATGGAGTTGGGAAGAATAGCTGAGATAATGCAGATGCAGAGTCCCTTGCAAAAAGTAAGAGCTCATGATTATTTTCATCCAGGACTGGGATTATATCTTTATGTGCTTCCTGCTCTTTTCACTTAAAAAATTATACATTGAAAAAAGAGCTTTAGGTGAGGCGCGGTGGCTAGTGTTGAGATTACACCTGTAATCTCAACACTTTGGGAGGCTAAGGAGGGTAACTTGAGCCCAAGAGTTCGAGACCAGTCTGGTCAACATGGTAAGATCCCCGTCTCTACAAAAAATTTAAAAATTAGCTGGGCATTGTGGCATGCACTTGTGATTCCAGCTACTTGGGAGGCTGAGGTGGGAGGATCACTTGAGCCCAAGAGGTCAAGGCTGCAGTGAGCCGTGATGGGGTCACTGCACTCCAGTCTGGGTGACAGAGAGAGACTCTGTCTCAAAATAAATAAATAAAATAAAAATAAAAATAAGGAGCTTTACATATTAAGCCCTTACTGTGTTACAGGCGCTGGAAAATACATGGTACGGACATCATCTTACTATTCTTTTTTCCAGGGGTTCTCAAAGTGTGGTCGAGGGGTTTGAAAATCATTTTCATCACATTAGGAACTTGTCATTTTCTCTCTTGTTCTCTCACAAGTGTACAGTGGAGTTTTCCAGAGGCTACATAACATGTGAGATGGCAACAGGCTGACTGCAGAAGCAGATCTGGGAAGCCAGCTGCCTTAAGTCAGACAGTACAGAGCTTTGAAAATGTAAAAGTACAGAGCTTTGAAAATGTAAAATTCTCACTAATTTTTTTTTTTTTTTTTTTTTTTTGAGACAGGGTCTTGCTGTTACCTAGGCTGGAGTCCAGTGGTGCAATCATGGCTCACTGCAGCCTCGAACTCCCAGGCTCAAGTGATCCTCCCACCTCAGCTTCTCGAGTTACTGGGACTACAGGCATGTGCCACCACGCCCATGAATCACTAAATTTTTTTTGAAAATAGAGTTATTTTTCATAAAAAGTTATTTATATTGACATTTAGTGGGTTTATTATTTTTATTTTTAACTGAATTAATAAATCAATATTTTAACAGGGTAAATATATTCATTTATATAACCCACATAAACAAAAGCTCTTTGAGGTCCTCTTTTTTTGTTTTTGACACGGAGTCTTACTCTATTGCCCAGGCTGGAGTGTAGTGGTGCAATCTCAGCTCACTGCAACCTCTGCCTCTTGGTTTCAAGCAATTCTTCTGCCTCAGCCTCCCAAGTAGCTGGCATTACAGGCTTGCACCACCACGCCTGGCCACGAGGTCCTGTTGTTATTATTATTATTATTATTATTATTATTTTTGAGACGGAGTTTTGCTCTTCTTGCCTAGGCTGGAGTGCAATGGCGTGATTTTGGCTCACTGCAACCTCCCTCCACCTGTCAGTTTCAAGCGATTCTCCTGCCTCACCCTCCCAAGTGGCTGGGATTACAGGCATGCGCCACCATGCCCGGCTAATTTTGTTTTTATTAGAGATGGGGTTTTGCCATGTTGGCCAGGATGGTTTCGAACCCCTGACCTCAGGCCTCCCAAAGTGCTGGGATTACACGCGTGAGCCACTGTGCCCAGCCTATTTTTATTATTACTATTATTATTTTGAGATGGAGTTTCGCTCTTGTCACCCAGGCTGGAGAACAGTGGCACAATCTCGGCTCACTGCAACCTCCACCTCCGGGGTTCAAGTGATTCTCCTGCTTCAGCCTCCTGAGTAGCTGGGATTACAGGCGCCCGCCACTACCCCTGGCTAATTTTTTTTTTTTTTAATTTTTTTAGTAGATACAGGGTTTCACCATGTTGGCCAGGCTGGTCTCAAACTCCTGACCTCAGGTGACCCGCCCATCTCGGCCTCCCAAAATACCGGGATTACAAGCGTGAGCCACGGCGCCTGGCCAACATCCTCTTTTCAAGAGTGTAAAAAGGTCCTGAGACCAAAAATTTGAGAATGACTGATTTACACTGTGAGCATTAATTATAACTTAGAGAACATCAGTTTAAAGGCTGTCTAGGCCGGCCAGGGTAGATCATGCCTGTAATCCCACTGCTTTGGGAGGCTGAGGCAGGAGGGTTACTTGAGCCCAGGAGGGTTACTTGAGCCCAGGAGTTCAAGATCAGCCTGGGCAAAGTAGCAAGACCCTGTTTCTTTTTTTCTTTTTCTGAGACAGAGTCTTGCTCTGTCACCCAGGCTGGAGTGCAGTAGCGCTATCTCGGCTCACTGCAAGCTCCGCCTCCCGGGTTCACGCCATTCTCCTGCCTCAGCCTCCTGAGTAGCTGGGACTACAGGCGCCTGCCACCATGCCTGGCTAATTTTTTTGTAGTTTTAGTGAGACAGAGTTTCACCATGTTAGCCAGGATGGTCTCCATCTCCTGACCTCGTGATCCGCCTGCCTCGGCCTCCCAAAGTGCTGGGATTACAGGCATGAGCCACCGCGCCCGGCCGCAAGACCCTGTTTCTACAAAAATAAAAAAGTTCAGCCTGGGCAACATAGCAAGACCCCGTCTCTATAAAAAGTGGTATATAGTTTTTAAAAAAATAAAGAAAAAATAAATAATTAATTAAATACATAAGTAAATAAAGGCTAACACCCATAATTTACTTGACGACTCCCTGTTGCTGGATATTGAGGTTACTTCTGATCTTTTGCTCTTGTAGCAGCATTGCAGTGAATGTTTTTGTGGCTGAATCTTTCTGCATAGCCATGTGTATTTCCTGGACCACAGGGAACATGTGTCCTGAAAGCTTTTTTTTTATCATTACCTTTGCTCTGAGGTAATAATACCAGCCAGAAGCAACTTGCGAAAGAGAGGCAGGGTCCCAGCTCCTATGGCTAGTTGGAAGACTTCAGCCCCCAGACAAGGACAGCCCCTTCCCAGATAGCCCCACTGGTATAAGAGGGGAGCCTGAGGGCCTGGGGACTGCCGGTTCTGAGGAAGGTGGAGGTGGGCTGAGAGGGCAGAGTTGCCTGTCCACCCCAGCTGAGACAGGAGGGCAGGTGCTCACACGCTCGGCAGGTAGAAGTGGTCCTTGGCGCGATGCTGCAGTGAAGCCAGCTTGGACACCTGCTGCAGCAGCTGCTCGCTGGGCCGGCTGGCCGGCACGCTGCTGAAGAGTCCCTTCAGGTAGTCAGGCAGGACCTGCAGGGAGCACCTGGGTGAGGGGCTGCCAGGCAGGCACGCGTGCAGGCACTTGGCTGCAGGGGACCTGGGGACATGCATGTTTAACGATTGCAGCCCCATCCTCTTCTGGGATAGGACGGCCTATTACTTTCCTGGGTTTTGGGGAATGGTGGCAGAAGCACGTAAGGGTGATGTGGGAGGGCTGTGGCCTTGATGCCCATGAGGGAGTCCCCATAGCAACCTTGTCAGGATGTGGGCTGGCTGGTGAGAGCAGAGCATCAACACTGCAGTGTGGACATGTATCTATCAGGCCTGCTGTTTCTCAAAACTGAGTGTGCCTGAGCCACAGGAGGGCTTGCCAAAACAGCCAGCCAGGCTGGGCTCCAGAGGCTCTGAGGCAGGAGGCCTGAGGCGGGACTTGAGGATTTGCCTCCCGTTTTTGCCAGTCCACAAGACTCACGTTGAGTAGCATGGTGCCGGACTGCACAGGACCATGCTTCAACAGTGACACCATGTGGCCACAAAATCTATGTGACCATATTGTGTACAATTCCTGAAGTTTTGGCACCAGTTCCACAAAAACCACACACTTTCTGTCCAAGCACTTCCACACATACTGGCACAGTAGGAGAAAACCCAGATTTTGTAAAGTCCATGATCCTGACTTAGAGGACTTCTAAGTCTCACAGAATAACAGGCAGACGAAAGTGACAGTACTAGCAAAGCCTGGCTTAGCACTTGGAGCAAAGGACAGGCCCATGTTCAGAGGAGGAAGACATCCAAAGGAAAGGGGAACGCAAAGAAGGCCTAATGGAAGAGGTGCTGTTTGAGGGCAGCTTGCTGGGAAGGACTTAAATAAGCCGGGAAGCGCAGATGGAGGGATGGCATGCGCAAAGGCCCTCAAAGGTAGTAAGGGCTGTTTCGACTATCTCCAAAAAGACCACACAGGGGAGCAGAGGCATCAGGGTTAGAGACGTCCACAGGGCCTGAATCATGAACACTTCAAACACCAAGGCTGTGGAGTCTGATTCACACGCCCGGGGAGCCTAGAAGGTCCCAGAGTCCAGAGAAGCCTATGTGTGCTGACCTGGTTGTAGTGCATGGTCACATATAGCTCATTCTCGAACTTGAGTGGCTGATCCCAGAGCACACGCCGGAACCAGAGCATGTAGCCGCCGTCCACCTGCTCCATCTCTGAGGCCACATCCAAGATGTAAGCACGGCGACTGAGTGGGCACACATGCTGGCCTGCAGAGAGCAGGGAGGCAGGGCTGGGTGGGGGCATGTGTGCACACACATGTGTGCACCTGTACAGAGCATGTGTGCAGATCCCAATCTGCTACCCAGGTGAGGTATCACCTCAGGCAAGCCACCTGCCTGTTCTGGGACACAGCTTCCTCACTAAAGGAGAGCATGTTTGTCAAATGGGGTGTCCTATGTTTTATTGAAATGTTGATGACCACAGATGGTAATAACTCCAATTCAAAGCTTTAAGTAATGCTCCATTTCTCCTAGGGAAAGAGGGGCTCCTGAAGAGTGCCCTGAGTGTGGCCTGCCTGGATCTGGGAAAGTGCCCTGCATTATTCTCAGAGAAGGCCCAGCTCCTTTCCAGAGGAGGCTGGGAACAAGGACAAACACAAGAGGCCTCACACTATGAGACCCAGTGGGTACCTTTCTGCAGACCTCCCTCAGGAGAGACCCCTTGCCAGGTACCTGGCATAGGTGGGGGTGGGGAGGACTGGGATCTGAGCCTGGGAGAGGCTCAAGTTTTTCTCTCTTGCACTGACATTTTTGCCACCCATCTCACACCTGCAGTAAAATCTTACTAAAGAGAGGGAGTTTGGTATGATTACATGATTACCACTATGTGACTGTGAGTAAGTCACAACTTCTGTGGCAGGCTGAATAATGACCCCTCCAAAGATGTCCAGGTCCTAATCCCTAGAACTTATGAATATGTCACTTTCCTGGCAAAAGGCACTCTTCAGATGTGATTAAGTTAAGGATGTGGAGATGGAGATGATCCTGGATTATCCAAGCAGGCCCAACATCATCAGCACAGGGGTCCTCATAAGAGGAAAGCAGAAGGGTCAGAATCAGAGGAGGAGATGTGAGACCAGAAGCAGAGGCTGGCAGGTAGAGAGATTTGAGGATTCTACACTGCTGGCTTTGGAGATGGAGGAAAGGGCCATGGGCCAAGGAATGCGGGCAGCCTCTAGAAGCTGGAAAAGGAAAGGAAACAGATTCTTCCCTAGAGCTTCCAGAAGGAACCTGGCCCTGATGCCATTTTCATTTTAGAACTTCTGACTTTCAGAATTATAAGGTAATATATTTATGTGTTTTTAAGCCATTAAATTTGTGATGATCTGTTATAGCAACAATAGAAACTAATACAGCCTCCCTGGGCCTCAGTTTTCCCATCTGTAAATGGAAAGGCTAACAGTCTCCATCCACTTCATAAGGTTGTTGTGGGGATTAAGAGTTCACAGAATGAAATGCTTTTTTTTTTTTTTTTGAGATGGAGTTTCGCTCTTGTTGCCCAGGCTGGAGTGCAATGGCATGATCTCAGCTCACTGCAACCTCCTGCCTCACTCTCCCAAGTAGCAGGCAAACGTCACCATGCCTGGCTAATTTTGTATTTTTAGTAGAGACGGGGGTTTCTCCATGTTGCTCAGGCTGGTCTCGAACTCCTGACCTTAGGTGATCCACCCGCCTCGGCCTCTCAAAGTGCTGGGATTAAAGGCGTGAGCTACCACGCCTGGCTTTTTTTTTTTGTTTTTTGAGATAGAGTCTCACTCCATCACCCAGGCTGGAGTACAGTGGCATGATCATGGCTCTGTACTTCCAACTATGGCCAAGTCCTCTAACTATGGCTCACTACAACCTCCGCCTCCCAGGTTCAAGTGATTATTGTGCCTCAGCCTCCTGAGTAGCTGGAATTACCGGTGTGCACTACCATGGTTGGCTAATTTTTAGTAGAGATGGGGCCTTGCCATGTTGGCCAGGCTGCTCTGGAACTCCTGGCCTCAAGAGATCCATCCGCCTCGGCCTCCCAAAGTGCTGGGATTACAGGCATGAGCCACCACACCCCGCCTGAAATGCTTTGAATTGTACCTGGGGCACAGCATCTGTTCAATAAATATCAGTTATTAGGACCGTTTTGTTACCTGCCATTCTCCCCTAATGTCTTAGCTGGACTTGGGCGGGCAGGGCTGATGGCACATGGCTGAGGGCTGAGGCAGCGGTAGGGAGAGCTGGCTGGGGGTTGCTGGAGCTGACCAGCTGGTGACAGGAGGCAAGACCATGATCTAGAGTGGGCAGGCAGCAGATGGAAGGGGCTTTGGGATGCATGACAGTCACCTAGGGTCCCAGGAGCCCTCGAGAGGGGCCAGTGACACCTCGGGAGGGGCTTCTCTGGCCATTATTAAGGCATGAAAGGCAGGAAAGAAGGCTTGCACCTATAGGTTCCAGGAGTGCGGTGCTATTAATGGAAACCTTCCCAGGATGTAATCTCCTTGAGGGCACGGCCTGTGTCCTCACATGGAGCATGCCCTGAGGCACAAAGGGAGGGATGAGACAGGGCCCTCATCATAAGGTGAGGCAAACTAAGCAAAGCAGAAAGGGTCAGATAAAGGGCTGAGGGTGCTTGGTACACACAGAGATCCTTCCACATGGGGGTCAAGGGGCTTCCTGGAGGAAGTGGCACCTGACTTGGGCCCTAAAATCTGGGTGGAGAGCCCCACATGGCACAAGGCCCGGCCGGGGATGGGAATGGGCCCAGCATGCTCAGTCTTCCTGGCACTCACCACGGTTGGTGACAACGAAGATAACATATTCACTGAAGGCCTCAGGGCGTGTCAGAGCCATCTCAGCACATATCTCTTCCACCACATCCAGGGCCACCTGGGGGTGGGGTGGAAGAGATGAGGCCATGCCAGTTGGGATTGACCTCTGTCCTTCTGGCCCCACTCAGGCCCCCAGAGGCCATGTGTGGAGTTCCTCAGCCCTCTTCACAAAGGCGCACAATCCTCTGAGGTCTCTGAGAATCAGCCTCAGGCAGGGAAAGAATACAGCTTGTGGTCTGAGACTTAGGTTCAAAATCTGCTTCTGTCCCTTTTTTGCAGGATGACCCTGAGCCAGAGGCTTAACCTCTCTGAGGTGCAGTTTGTTCTTCTGAGAAATAAGTCCTGCCTTGTGGGGCTGTGGGAGAGCCTGGGAGGGCTCAGCGTCATTGGGGGCTTACTCCACCCCCATCCTGGAGGCTGGGCTGTCCTTGTCCCTGCCCCTCCAGTACCTGGCTGCAGGAGACATTCCTTCACTTACAGTGCACGTTTTGATTTTGAGATGGCGTTCAAGGCCTCCAGGAAGAAGAAAGAGTTGCCTCTTGGAACTGCGGCCTGCCTGGGAGGTAAGTGGGAGAGGGATGACAGGATGGGTCCTAGGATCTGGGACAGCCCTTGTCTCCTGCCTTGGGAGTTCCCAAGCCAAAGGGTCCTGGGCTTGCACGTGTAGGAACACTTGAGCACCTGGACCGCGCAGGGCCTGTCTGCAAGCCCCTGAGTGCAATGCACCTGACAGAGAGGTCTCTGGGCAGGGCTTGTATCTCCCATTCATTTTTTTGTGTATTTGTTTTTGTTTTTTGACATGGAGTCTCACTCTGTCACCCAGGCTGGAATGCAGTGGCACGATCTTGGCTCACTGCAACCTCTGCCTCCTGGGTTCAAGTAATTCTCCTGCCTTAGCCTCCCGAGTAGCTGGGATTACAGGTGCCTGCCACCATGCTCGGCTAATTTTTGTATTTTTAGTAGAGACGGGGTTTCACCATGTTGGCCAGGCTGGTCTCGAACTCCTGACCTCAGGTGATCTGCCCGCCTCGGCCTCCCAAAAGGCTGGGATTACAGGCATGAGCCACTGCACCCAGCGTCCCATTCATTTTGAACCCACTCCCACCCCATGCTTACCAACATGGCCCGAAGCTCTATGCTGCTGGGGAGCTCCAGACGACCTCCGAAGCGCAAGGTTTTCTGCAGGTTCTGCTCACAGGCCTTGGCGATCCCTGCAGAAGCAGGGAGTCCAGGCCTTGCCCAAGGCAGACTGTGGGAGAAAGGGGCTCCTCTTGCCACCAACCATGAGCCCACTGCATTCTCTCCACAAGCTGTGGGGAAGGCATTTACTCCCCCATTTGACAGTTGAAGAAACAGTTCAGACAGGGACAGTGACTTGCCCAAGGTCAAGAGCTAGAGGTTAAGAGCTGGATTTGAACCCATATCCCATGTGGCTAAGGACCTTTTATCTAGCCCACAGTCCCCTCGGCAACCTATACACCTGGAAACCTCTGTCACCCTGAGCTGCTGACTGGGGAGCTTGTATCTCATAGGCTCTGTGGCTAGGGTGATGCAGCTCTGCTCATGCCAGCTGGGATACCCTGCCAGCTGCCCTCCCTCACCCAGCCCTCCCAGTGCAGGAGACCCCAGCATCAGCACTCCATTTCTGTGAGTCAAGAGTTCTAGGGCACATTCTGTTGCTTTTATGCATCTGGGAGCTCTTCCATAGGGAGCTGGGTCTATTCATCTGTGGGTTGAATGTTTGTTAATTGAATCAGAGAGAAGCATTCAGAGGCAGGAAGGGTAAGGTCTCCTATCTCCTCCACGGCTGCCATGGTGACTACAGGGGCCCCAGCCTCCTTCTCCGGGAGCCCCAGGGGTTGCTATGGAAACAACGCTGAAGAGTGGCCCCCTCCTTTCTCCATATTCTAAGGGGGATGATACCAGCTTGGGCCCACCTCTGCTCAGATCCCTCACAACTCTTGCTGAGTCCCAACAGTCAGAGAGGCAGGGCCGCACCCCAGTACTCTGGATTCTTGCCCACCTCCTTCTCTTCTCCCACATACCATGTATTCCCACCCCTGTCTTTGCTCCTGTCACTCACTCCACCCGGAAATCCCTCCTACCCAGGGCAATACTTCCTCCAAGGAGTCATCCCTGATCACCCCCTCCATTAGATCAGACAAACCACCACGCCAGCCCCTGTGAAACCTTCACAAATGTTTGGGGAGTATATTAATATTGGTAAACATTGTTCAGCATCTGTGAAGAGCGAGGCCCTCTGGGTTTCCCCTCCCACCAGCTGCCCACCCAGTCCCCATGGGAGAAGCATGCAGCCCTGGGTTCCCACTCATCCACTTCTCACCCTGAAAGGGCAGGCCTGGGGTCCGGCTCACGTCTTGGAGGAAGCGAGTGAGGTGTGGGTGGAGGACCTCAGAGCAGCTGTGGTAGGCAGTCACGACATACAGCAGCCTCCAGCCTCGCTGGCAGCTGTCCCTGCAAGGACACATGGGGGCCACATCACAGGTGGCCACAGCACTAGAGTGTGCCAAGAGCCTCCTGGGATTGAGCTGAGACAGATTCCAACTCTCAGGTAGCTCCTGTCCCCTGAGGATGCCCCTCCCTGTGCAGTGATATGCAAAAGGCATATTCTGCTTGGGAAGTCAGGATGGGGGATAGGGACGGAAGGGGATGGGGCCCCAGACATCATCCCCAGGTAGGGGAAGCACTGTGACTCTTTCCTCTCCTATTCTTCTCTTTTCTGCCTCACAACAGGTAGGGGATCTCTCTAGGGAGGCTTCTGGGAAAAGGGGAAGCTGCTGAGACTGTGTAGAGGTTATGCCAGGTAAGGCCCAGGGCTGGGAGGAGCAGGAGGACAAGCTGAGTGGTTCTAAAATTCCTGAGGAGACGGAGAGCAAGTGAGGAGGTAGTGCAGATGGAGACAGGAGGATGGACCTGATGGTAACAAGAGCACGCACACATTGAGCACCTACTGTGTGCTGGCCCTGCATGAGTGGAACACAGTAAATCATCTTCACATGGTCCTGGGTGTGAGGGTTTCATTTGTAGGGTTATCTGGTGTCTGGGAACAACACTTGGGCTTCCTTTGGGAAACCACCCACCCCGCTCTGGATCCCTGTGGTTTGGAGATGGGCGTGGAAGTCAGGTTTGGTCAACGTGGACACTGCAGCCCCTGGCCACAGTGACTGGCCTAGGGATAGGCACAGTTGGTTCAGGGTTGAGCATGTGACCAACTCAGGCCTGTAAGGCTGGATTTAAGAATTTCTACAGCAAATATTGGGTCAGTCTTGCTTTCTGTGGGATTGCTGAGCTGTCGCCCCAAACCCGCCACCTTGCTACTCTGTGGGAGAAGCTGTTTGGGAATGATCAACACAGAGGAAAGCAGAGCCAGAAGATGGAGAAAGCCTGCTTCCTAATGACACCTGGATCCAGCTATGCCTGAGGCCACATATTCACTGACTTTTCACTTCTCTGAATCAACAAGTTCCCTTTTGGTTAAACTAGCCTGAGTTGGGTTTCTGTCACTTGCAACTAAGAATCTGGACTTACACATTATCATTGTCATTTTACAGATGAGGGCACTAAAGTTCAGAGAGCAGAAATGGTGTGTTCCAAACCAAGTAATTCCAAAAAACGTGCTCTATTGAGTGAGGATGAGGGTGAGGGGAAGATAATCCAGGAGGAGTCAGGCCTGAGGAGGTGGGAGGCTGAACTGGTTCCTCCTGGAGCATGGACACAGTGAGGGGATGGTGGGGTAAAGTCCAGTTCACTCACTGCTTGGAGCTGGTATTGTCTGTGATCTGCTTCACAACTTGGCAGTAACATTCATCCCGCATTACCTCATGGTCCTCGCACAGCTGAAGGAGGGCAGGGAGGTCACACACCAAAGACATGCTAGGGGCTATGTCACATACCAGGTACATAAGAACAGGGTGGGCACCTGAAGACAGGCCTGGTGTCCCTTTCCCAGCCCCCTCCCCACCAGCATGATGCATTCCTCTTTGGACCGTGGGAGAGGTTTCCCACCCTAATGTCCTGTGACTCATTGACAGATGGGGAAACTGAGCCACAGAGCAGGAAAGGGGGCATCTGGCAAAGTTGGCTGGACTGACCTTCAGAAGGTTACAAAGCACGTCCAGGTCACTCTGGCCCTTCAGTGGGGCATCCCCCATGAACCTCATTACAGCTGTAGGAAAGACCTATCCCACTCAGACCCACCAAACCCCCAGTCGCCCACCCACCCCAGGAAGCCCCAGGGCTGAGCCCCTCCCTGGGAGCCTTGGCCACAGGCAGCTGGGAGCTTCTATTCTCTTAAATGTATCCCATGTCTGAGCTGGTGGGAGGAAAAGAATCTGAAGATCAAGGAGGAGTGGAGACCAGTAGAGACCACACAGTGCTGGATCCCACCTAGCCCAGAGCCCTGGCTGCAGTCCCACTCCCACACCTAGGAACATGTCGGTGGCCATCTTGTTGAGGCTGCTGTCGCTGAGTTCGATGAGGGATTCCTGGAGGGGAGTCTGTGGGGGAAGAGGGCTGTGTCATGATGGAGGAGGGACACGTCAGAACAGAAAGGGGACACATTGTGTTCCCAGACCATATGATAACAGGAGGGTCCATGTCACAAAAGGGGAGCCAGGCCCAACCCTGGGGACAGATGCTGTCCTTGGGAGGGAATCAGGGTGCTGAGAACCAGAGGGTCTCACTGAGAACAAGTTTGTTGGCCCCAGGAGCCTGGGAGGGGGCCCCTGCATCACCATTTTACAGATGGGGAAACTGAGGTCCCGGACTGGACACCTTGGTGAAGCAAAGCATGTCCTCCAAGGTTCTGGACTCCCGAGCCTCCTTGGATTTCAGCCTGAGGCCATCCCTGCAGTGGGAGGTGGGTGCCACTGACCTGTCCTGCCCAAGCCTTGCCTACATCCTTTTCCACATGGGAATGTTCTTGACCCACCACTCTGATGAGTCTACCGGTTAGGAAGACCCCCAGAGGCAGGCACTGAAATGGGCCTCACACCTGGGTGGTCTCTCATCTCTCCCACCAGAAGTGGGGCCTCCAAGACCGACAGCCTGCAGTTTGGATGGCAGCAAGAAGCCCAGAACCCTCCCACTGTGGGGAAGAGGGGTGGGGCCGCCACTCACTGGGGTCTCCTCTGAGGGTCTCGGAAATACTTCTGGGCAAACTCGAGCATTGTGTAGGGTGGGAGCGCCAGGGCGTCCTCCCCATGGTCAGCAGAGCGGGCCCTGACTGGGGGACCCTGCAGAAGAGGCGGAGCTAGGAAGGCCCTGTCAGGCCACACCACGCCTAGCCCTTCGGTCAAAA
Source organism: Hylobates moloch (assembly GCF_009828535.3). NCBI lineage: Eukaryota > Metazoa > Chordata > Mammalia > Primates > Hylobatidae > Hylobates > Hylobates moloch. The sequence goes on along the minus strand of NW_026652290.1, from coordinate 50,490,013 downwards.
CTGACAAGGCAACCCCTCGCTGACTGGACGCAGATTCTCAAGCCGCCCACCCACCCATCCCTCTGGACCCACTCGCATCCCCTTGTTCTTACCCCTTCAGCCCGCCCACGCCTTTTACTTGCTGTGCTAACCTTGCTCCCTGCCCGACTTGGCCACACCCTTGCCCAGGGTTGACTTCCCCAACTGCCACGGCACAGCTGACCCCACCCCTCGCTAGCTCCACAAGCCGCCCACTCACCTGGCCCCGCCCCATCCCCAGTAGACTTCACCAACTGGAGGGCCCAGGTTGGTCTGACCCCATTGTCCTGATTACAACCAGCTGATCTTCATCCTTCCCTACCCCATTTGGCCACACCTCCAACCATCTCGGGTCCCATCTCCCGGGTCTCACCTGCGGCTCACTCTACCTAGTTCACCCTCACCCTAGTCCGAGATCAGCCACGCCCCAAGAGCCTGGCCAGGCCCTTGGCCCACCTTATCCCCACTTGCCTCACCCCTTCTGCAGCGGCCCCTTCCCCCTGGGCTACCCCGCCCCACTCCACCCACACTGGTCTCCCCTCTCTCCTGCGGCCCACCTCCTGTGCAGCAGCTGCAGAGGCCACAGCGGCGGCCACGGCGGCTGCTCGGCCGCCGCCTGGCTCCGCTGGCAGCTGCAGGAAGTCGGGGGCAGCAGCGGGCTGCACCAGCTCCGAAGGGAAGCGGCCCACGCGCCCGTGGATGGTCCCAAACCTCCAGCCTAGGGGCGGGTAAAAGGTCTAAGGCAAACAGGAGGGTCTTGTCTTGTGACTAAGGGGGTCCTTTAGGGAGATTTGGGTACCTTCTTAACCCTTCTCTAGAACTCTGTGAGGCAGGCCAGGCCATCAAACCCATTTTACAGATGAGGAAACAGGCTCAGGGAAGGAAAAGGATTTTCTCAGGGCCACAGGACCATAAAGGGGAAGTGAAGCAAAAAGGCAAAGCAGGGTTTGTGGACTCTCAGGTCACGTGGAGACATAAAGAGAGATTCAGGCCACAAACATGGAAATGCCCACGGAGACCCCTTAGGCAAAGCAGAGGGCTGGGCTCTCTGGCCACCAACAGATACTGACAGGCCACGGCTGGACCTTAGGAGACCTGACCAACCCAGACCACTTTCAGGCACCAAGAAACCCTCACTGTGCATCTGCACCACGAGTGGGTGATACTAGGATGTGCCCTGTATGGGGTTCCAGGTTCTGGGGCACCCACCAAAGTCGGGGCCTCTACATCGCAGCTCCTCCAGGTACACCACCTTCTTGCGAACCACGCAGCCGCCACTGTAGCCTGTGGGCCAGGCTCGGGTCAGCATCTGCCAGGGAGGCCCCTTGGCCAGCCTCCCCCTCCTGCCCCCAGCCCACTCCAGTGGCACTGACCCACTCGAGGTGGCTCTAGGGGCTGCAGGTGTATGATGTCACCCTTGTGGAAAGCCAGCAGTGCAGGGTCCTCAGGCAGGAAGTTCCTCACAGCGACCACGTAGTCAGAGTCCTGGGTCAGCCAGGGACAGGGTGAGGGCTACAGCCCTATCACCCCACTCCCAGAGGCCTAGGGCCACCCCTGCTCCTCACATCCTTCCTGACTCATCAGGGAAGGGAGCCTTCATTAGGTGAGAAGAGGGAAGGGCATTCTGGGTGGAAGAAAGGGCTGGAAGGTGAGTCTGAGGGACACAGATGGACTTTAGGGCACACACATAGGCCTTCCCCACTCAATCCCTCACCGACTTTCCTGCTGAAGTCTTCCTCGGGCCTGGGGCACAGAGATGACCTGCCCTAGGCCTGGGGGCTGCCAGTCAGGAGTGGGCAGAGGGGATGGAAAGAGATTGAGATGCAGTGGGCGGGCCATGCAGCCAAGGCAGGAGGGTGAGGAGTACAATTGCTGCAGACCTCAAGGGAGGTGCTGTGCCACCCGGCAGGGGGCATTGGCAAAGGTTTTCTGAAGGAGCAGGCAAAAGGGGGAAAGGGTATTCCAAGTGGAAGGCACAGCCAGTGCAAAGGCCTGGAGGTAGACAGAAGTCTATGGACACCGTCATATTTCCCCGGAACAGGGAGAGCCCTGTTGCTGGCCCTCAGCCTGGGTGGAAGGAAGATCTGTGAGAAGATCCTTACCTTCTTCAGCTCCAAGATGAAGTCATCTACCAGGGTCTTGACCTGGTGCGCTCGGGCTGAGAAGAGGATGACCTTCTCACTGGCCAAGTTGAACTCCAGCATGTTCTGGGAGGGCATGGTCACAAACAGGATATCTGCAAAGCTGGAGGATGGGCCGGTGGCATGACTCCACTGCCAGAGGGATGCCCTCCTTCCACCTATTGTGCTGCTTCTGCTCCTGTCCTGCCCCATTTGAAGCCCAGCCCCACCTTGGCCCCATTGTGCCAGCTCCCACAGGACCCTAAGCTTCCTGCTTCCCCTCTCTGACCCAGGCTGTGGCTTCAGCTCAGTTCCTACCACCCTTTGGGCCGACACTCCGGCCCCTCTCCACCCTTTGTCCCTTGGTCCAAGCTCTAAATCTAGATTTGTGCCTACCCAAATCTCTCTTTCACCCATTGACCAAATTCTCTCCATCTTTCAAAGCATGCAGCTTTTACCTAACCAGTTAGCAAGGTTCTATTCCCATCCTCGTGTTAAAAAGGACAAAAGGGACTTCTAGCAGCGGAGGGAGTCTGAGGACTCAGTAAGGTGTCACTGCTGGCAGCGGTTCCCTCCCCAGCTGCCTCAGGATTTGGTCATTTCCAGCACAGCTGCCCCTCTGCACAGTGCTGCTGCTGTGCAGGTTGGGAGGAGGGCAGGGGAGTGGGTGCCTAGCTCAATCCCTTCCCCCTGTGTGACCTGAGACAAACAACTTCTCTCTCTAAGCCTCAGTTTCCCCAGCTCTAAAATGGGTTTGCTTCAATGGCTTGGCACAGAGCCTGGCGCATCATGGGTACTTGGTAAGTGGCTGTGGAAAGGAAGGAAATGCCGATGCCAGTCTGTACCCCAGTCTCTAGCCAGCCCCACTTCGCCCCTGCTGGTCACCTGTATGCACGCAGGACCCGCAGCTGCCCGCCGGCCTCCTGGCCACCCTTGACCATCCTCAGGAGTTTGATGCCCACATGGGACACAGCTAGGAGCTGCACACCAGTGCCCACGCTGCCCTGGGGCAGAGATGAAGGGCATGTGAGGATCCTCTCGTCTCATCCCTGAATCCCCTGGACAGGTAGGGGGCAAGTGAGGGGCTCGCACCGTGGCGGGGAAGATGCGGGAGAAGTAGACCTCCCAGGTGTCTCGTGCAGTGCTGACCACAGCCTGCTTCACGCTTTCCGTTACCAGAGGCCTCTGTGTGTCCAGCTGGTTCTGGGCTATGGGAGGCCAGGTCTGGTCAGGACCCTCTCCCCACTCCCCTGGCAGCCCCCATCTTGGGGATGTCAGGGAGGGAGGTGGCTGATACCCAGCAAGAAGGTATCTGACCAGTGTCTATACTAGAAAACTGAAACCCAGAAATGGACGAGATGGCCAGGACACACAGTGTGTCAGGCATTGCCAACCCCAAACATGCAGCCAGGCCATGCGAGAGGCCAGAGAAGCAGAGCAAGGAGGCACATGTCTGGGAGATGGTGGGCCTGGGCTTGTCAGCCTCAGTCTCCCTCTAGGACAGGGCTGGCTGTGCCTCTGACAGGTTGCCCCTCCAACCAGTCAATCAATACGCCTCCCCTCCCCCGAGATACCAAACAAGGCCTTCATTCTGAGCCTCTCATCCTCAGAGATGCGAAGGCAGGCCTCAGAGAGCGTGTCGTGCAGGATCTGTGGGAACAGGCTGTGATGCAGGCAGCGCATGGGACTCCCCAAGCCAGGACCCAGGCTGGACTATACTAGGGTGAGTGGCAATGTGGGAGGGGTCCCATTTTGCAGCAGTGGGGTCATCTGTAAGCTGGGTCCTCTGTGTAAATCAGATCTCACTTACAGGGCCCTCTCCTTTCTCCTCACCCCCACAATCCAGGCCACCCTTCCTAGGCCACAGTTTCCTAATCTATACAGGGGGGTTTACAGGGTTTACATTTGATCTCTGGGCCATGTCTAGCTCAGACAAACTATGGCTCTGATTAGGTTGAACTGTGGACTCAGTGAACCTGCGCATGGGAGGGGGAGATTCAATAAAACAGCTGCCCATCCTCACCCCGGTCAAGGACCCCAAATCCCAACATGCAGAGGCAGGCTTTGCAGCTAGCTCATCTTTGAGTTCACTGAGGCAGAAAGGGGAGACAGGACCTCACCTGCCGGAACAGGAGGTCAAGCTGCACGGGATGGCTGTAGCTGTCCTTGGGGTAAAACACCTGCAGGGGCGGGGCTTCAGTGGGTACTGTCCGACTGCCCCCTGGCCTTGCTTCACACCCGGCCCCGCCCCCTAGATGCAGTTCCGCCCTGGCTGTAACTCCACCCCTGGTTTCAGCCTGGCCTTTTTCTGTCTTCCTGGGCTCGCTCCCCAAGTCCTAGACCCTCCTCTGCCCCGCTTCAGCCCCTCCCCTGGCTACGGCCGTGCTCGGCACCTCTTTGCGCAGGAAGATCCTCCAGGGGGCGTCCTGATAGCCGTAGAAGCTGGGGTTGATGAGGCGGTGCAGGCGCGTCTGCGTGAGTTCCTCAGGGGGCTCCAGCGATCGCGAGGGCAGAGCTGGAGAGCGCAGGGATCAGGGAGTCAGGAAAAGACACCTCGTTTTTTTATTTAATTAATTATTATTATTATTTTTTGAGACGGAGTTTCGCTGTTGTCGCCCAGGCTAGAGTGCAGTGGCGCAATCTCGGCCCACTGCAAGCTCCGCCTCCTGGGTTCAAGCGATTCTCCTGCCTCAGCCTCCTGAGTAGCTGGGATTACAGGCGCCCGCCACCACGCCCGGCTAATTTTTTGTATGTTTAGTAGAGATGGGGTTTCGCCATGTTGGGCCGGCTAGTCTCGAATTCCTGACCTCAGGTGGTCCGCCCGCCTCAGCCTCCCAAAGTGCTGGGATTACAGGCATGAGCTACTGCGCCCGGCCACAGGCACCTCTTAGGATGAAGTGGGAGAGGCAGGGCGGGTGGAGGAGGGGACCTAGGAGCGGTCCACAGAAACAGCTGCTCACAAGGGTCACACATGACCCAGCCTTTCATTCAACACATAAAAACACCTATTGGATGTGCCCACTACCACGCCCAGCTAATTTTTGTGTTTTTTAGAAGGGGTTTCACCATGTTGACCAGGATGGTCTTGATCTCTTGACCTTGTGATCCACCCGCCTCGGACTCCCAAAGTGCTGGGATTACAGGCGTGAGCCACTGCACTCAGCCAAAACACCTATTGTATACAGGCCTGGGCTAAAGGCTGAGATGGCCCCGCAAATAAGGTAAACAATGCCCCTGCCCTGGAGTTTAGTGCCCATGGCAGGTGTGGGTGGCACAGATCATTCAGAAACAAAGCTCTCAGTGCCCGAGGCTGGGGTGGCGGTAAAGCAGGGTGGTTTAGGGTGGATCCTGGAGAGCTGGTCTGTGAGGTCCTTCACTCCTAGCAATCTAGGCAGACCTTGCTGAGGTGACAGAGGTGACATTTGAGCTGTGACGTGAATGGTGAGAAGGAGCCAGGCATGCAAAGGTCTTGGGGAAGAGCATTCTAGGCACAGGGAACATGCAAGGCAAGAGTGGGCTTGTAGTGTTCTGAGAACAGAGAGGAACAGAATGTGCCAAGGCGAGGAAGAGAGGAGATGAGGCTGGGGAGGTGGGCACATCATGTCGCGTCTCATAGGCCACGGTGAGGAGTTTGGAGCTTATTGTAGGAGCCATCAGAGGGTTTTTGCCAGGGGCAGGATGGGAACTGCTTTATAGCTGTTAAGGTCACTGTAGCTGCCGAGAGACAAAGGGTATAGAGGTTAAGGCTTCAACTGCGATGCCAGGAGGCCTGAGCTGATATCCCTGGTCTGCCACTTTTGAGCTGTGTGACCTTAGGCAAGCCACTTAACCTATCTGTGCCTCCATTTCCCCATCTGCAACATGTAGGAACAACAGTGCTACCTTGAAGGGTTCTGGTAGGATTACATGAGGCCAGGATGGGCCTGGCCTGAGATCTGTGCTACTTAAGTGTTGACATAATTACACCAATGTGCTCACAAGATGTACACAGGGGCTCAGGGACATAGACACACACACTCCACCGACACGCTCACCTGTGCCCACAGACTTCCTTATATACTTGGACACCCTCCCCTCCCTCCCTCCTGGCCCTCTCACCTGAAGTGGGTGCCATGGATGGTCTTGGTGCACTGGTCACTGGCTTCACCAGGGCCACGGCCTCTCTGGACACCTGTCCCACCCCAAAGAGACTGCTCAGGGGGCAATAGGCAGGCCCTGTGGAGGGGCAGTGGCAGGGCCACAGCTTATAGGGGTAGCTGGTTTCTGAGGATCCCTGAGGCCCCTCTTTGTCTTCTGTTCCACCTGGGCCCAGCCCCACCCTCCCCCCTCACCTGGGTGCCAGGTGCAGCTGCCAGGTGAGTCATCTGCCCCTTCAGGATCATCAGGGCCTCCTCGTGAGGGTCTGGCCGCTTCATGAACACCTTCCCGCCATCCTTCCTGTGGGCATTGGAGTACTGTGGTGGGTTGACACTGAGTCTCCCCTTCCCATCACATAGTTTGGCAGTAGGGAACTTTCTCCTCCTCCACCACCCCCCTTCATTATAAATGAGAATCCAGGGAGAAGCAGAGACTGACCTGAAGTCCTACAGCACAACCTAGACAACAGCAAGGCCTCATCTGGACTCATCAGTATAAACAAACTCCCTCCCTAACAGGAGCTGGGCAGGGCGCTTCAACTGGTAAGCTGGTGGGCCATGATGGACACTCAGGCACAGTGAGGGAGCTGGAGGGCTGGGGGCAGGGGCAGTGCTGACCTGAGGGCCTCGGGCCGGCCTCCCCGGAACGGCTGCTGGTACTGCCTGACAATATTCTTGATCTGCTGTGTGGGCTGTGGGAAGTGCTCAGAGTTGAGCGTAGAGTACCGGACCAGCTCTGGGGAGGGTGAAGCTGTGGGCAAGCAGCGTGGTGGAAACAGGGTGAGGCCACAAGGGGCACAACCACACCACCAGGCCTGTCCTGGGAAGCCCCAGAGGCTGGGATAGGGCACTCACTGGTTTCTGGAGAAGCCTGATCTTGAGCCAGAACAGGGGCAGCCACAGGCTTGGTGGGGAGCCTTGAAGCCTTGGCCAGAGGGGCTGGGGCCAAGGGCTTTGGAGTGGCACGCAGGAGCACGGGTTTGGCAGGGGGACCGGTGCCTACAGACTTCGGCTGTGCCCCTGGTGCTGGGGGTTTCTGTGGAGAACAGGACGTGAGGGTGGGCTGCCTGGGATATACCAGGCTGCTTTCTGGGACCCCAGATCTCTATCAAAGATGGGTTGTGGAGCTCCTGGGCTCAGAGAGGCACAATAGTGCCCTGGAGCAGCACAGCACTCCTCTTTACAGCTTGCGTCTCCAAGCAACCCCTGCACCCTGGGCAGGCCAGGCTCACCTCTGCAGGCAAGGATCTCAGGGAAGCACTCAGGGGCTGCTGCTGGAGTGCCATGGCCTGCAGGGTCATCTCCCGGGCCTGGGGAGAGGTGGCAGTGGTCACCAGGCAGGTCCATTCTCCACCCCCCAGCAGTCCCTCCCTCACTCACCAGCAGCACGGCCTGTTTGTGGATGAAGGCTTGCTGCAGAGCCACTGTGGAGGCATCCAGGCCTGGGACTGAGGGGAGGGGGCAGAAGGCACAGATGGCACTGGAGACGCCCTCCTCCCTGTCCTCTCACCCCCTATCATGCTGTGGCTGCCTCCATTCTAGCACACTAGCAAGTGGCTCTGGCCCTGCCCAACCCTGGAACCACCCTGGGGAGGCACTTACTTGGCTTTGGCTCTGGGGGTCTCCTGGGGGTGTCTTCAGTACCACTACTGCTGCCTCCAATGGGCTGGCCTCCCCCTTTCATTCGGTAGGCAATGGCTGTTGGCTTCTCCAGGTCCTGGGGGCAGTGTGTGGCTCAAGTGACCATCTCATTGTTGTACTCACAAGGTTCCATGGCAACAGGCACCTGACACTGGCCTCTTCCCCACCCTCTGGTGGGAGGGGGCAGCCTCCCACTGGCTCAGTGTCTGCTGTATGCTCAGCCTTTACCCCTATGGCATCCCAACCAGTCGTCTCCATAACCATATGAGCCCCCAACCCATCCCCTCTTCCCCAGAGGAGTAAAGGAGGGGCTGTGCCCTGCTCAGGGCTGCATATCATGCCAGGGGCAGTGGGGGTGGGGTGGGTTCTGGAATTTCCAGAGTGAGTAAGGGTACCTGAGGGGTCTCGTGAGATCTGGGGCCAGAAGACCCGGGGACCAAGGTCATTCAACTCCATCCAGATCGAGATATTTTAGTGGTCCCGGGGGGCTGGCTGCCACCAAAGGTGCACTTCTTCCCCCCCCTTTTTTTTTTCTTTTTTGAGACAGGGTCTCATTGTTGCCCAGGCTGGAGCACAGTGGTGCAGTCACAGCTCACTGCAGCCTCAAACTCCTGGGCTCAAATGATCCTCCCATCTCAGCCTCTTAAGTAGTTGGGACTACAGAGGCATGCCACCACGCCTTGCTAGAGGTGCACTTCTAACTGTGGGTCCTTCCAGGATCAGCCAAGAGCATCTCTAGCTGTGAAGAGACCCTCATCCTTTGTCCAGCATCCAGCAGATGCCCAGATGGGACACACCACCCCATGACCCTGGCTGTGAGAAGCTCTCAGGTCACCCTGTACAAGTGTGTGACTTGGGTGTACATGCTGTGCCTGCTGTCTGCAAATAACCCACCCCACACCATCCCTACCACATCCCCGTAGGACAGCACAGGGTCGAAGAGGCTATCCAGGTAGCAGTCCAGCCCCCTGTGGGGCACAGCAGGCTCTCCAAGACTGTCTGACTCTGGAGGGGAAGGCACAAAAGTGTCAAGTTATTTTTTCTTGATGATTTCCACCCACACAGCCTCTAAGTCTCCCTCCCCACCAGAGAAAGCAGCCATTATTGGTTGACCTTGGTAGGTTGCTGTCCCTCTTTGGGCCTCAGTCTCCCCATTTGTACCATCCTGATTGTGGCTGCTGTACCCATCCGAGTCAAGTACTTTGGGCATGTGCTCCTGGGGCTGGGGTCTAGTGGCTGTGTCCTCATCCGAGTCCCAGCTGTTCCCAAACACGCTGTGGGGAAAAGAAACGTGGAGCTACTGACCCCCAGAGAGATCCCAGAATCCCCCAAATTTTCTTCTGTACCCTGGTATTTGGTGGCTTTCTCCCTTTAAAAGCAGGATCCTTTGGTGAACTCTACCTCCTTAAGAACCTGAAGTCTAAGTTCAGGGCTCAGCCTGTCCCAGCAGCTGGGAGGGGCAGGCCTTCTGCCTGGGAGTGGCCATCTGTGAGTGGATCCCCCATAGCTACCTACACTTTGGGGCCTCCCCTGCTGGCTACAGGCCCCTCTGCGCCCACAATGAAGTAGGACTTCTGTCGAGGGAAGTCCCTGAGCAGCTCCAGGTCCGACACCAGGTCCAACACGTAGTCGTGGCCAGCCAGCTCTGCCCACTGGACACCATTCTTCATGGCCACGGTCCAGCCGCGCCAGCCATCTGCCAGCCCCCTGGTGATGGCATGCACAGGAATGGAAATGAGGGACAGAGTCATCAGGCACTACCTGGGGAGATCCTGGGTTATAAGCCAGACCCTAAACATGAACAGAGTGGACCCTATGGGACCCTCTGGGGGATCTGACCTCCCCCCACAACATTCCAGGTACATAAGAGTGTGCTGGGAAGGCATCCTAGGAGCCAACCTGTGCCTCAGAATGTCTCCAGCCACCTCTTCCCCCGTACTCCAGGAGTGCACCGGGCAGGAGAACTGGTCACCTGGGGCGCAGCAGGTGCCGGGCTCAGGTTGGAGCATCTGAGTCCAGTTTGGCTGTGCCTCCCTGCTTGCTTCTTCCTTTCAGGCTTCCTGTATCTGTAGCCTCACTTCCCTGGCTCCCCTTTCCTGGGCCAGGTCCCACCCCCACACACAGACTTTCACGCAGAGCCACATCTGAGAAGGCCCCTCCCCAGCTCCAGAACATCCAGTGGCTTCTGCCATCCCCAGGGCTCACAGGGCCCTGCTGACTCCCACTGCCCTCACTGAGGTGGGGGAAGGCAGCTTACCATTGAAGCAGCCGATGTCCAGTGCCATGCTGGCCTTCTCATAGGTCGCTGTCCACTCGAGCTGGGTCGGGGGTAAGGTTCGGGCAGCCCCCGAGCCCTGCTGTTGGGCCCGGCCCATGGCCTGCATGAGGCGGTGCTGACACACAGCCTGGAAGCCATTCCGCCCATAATCAGACACAAACCTGATGGGTAGGAGTTGGAGCCAGGATCAAGAAGGATCTGAAGCTAGCTGGGGGCTGAGGGCTGGAGAGTGGGGGTAGGAAATTCTGAGGCTAGTATGAGAAAGGCCCAGGCTATTCCAGACCTCCAAGGTGAGGCTGAAAAGGCTCCAGGCTAGTTCAGAAGGGTCCCAGGCTAGAGTCCAGTGCTCTGGGACTGGACTTAAGGGGTCCCAGGCTAGCCTACAAAAGATCTCAGGGTAGTTTAGAGTCCCATGGCTAAACTGAAAGGGTCCCAGGCTAGTCCAGAAGTATCTCAGGCTAGCACAGAGGTCCAAGGATAGGCCAAAGAGGTTCCAGCTTGTTGGAACAAAATGTCATTGACAGGATGGGGTCTGCAGCTGGGTGTGGGCAACAACCAGAGCTCTGTCTCCATTCTCTCACAGGGCAACCTTGGGTGGTTATCTGCCCTCTCTGAGCCTCTCCTCCAAGTTTTCACCTATAAAAGGGACGGCTGAGGGTTCAACTCAACCCAGGCCCAATGAGCCCAATCCCTACCAGTCATTCCTCATGCTTCCCTCACCCCCACATCCTACATCTCCTGCAGCTAAGCCTGGCCAAGAGCAGCACTGGTGCAGGCCCACAGTAGCTAGAGAGGGAACCTAGCACCATGCCCTCAGGAAAGCCCCAGGCAGGCAGACCAGCAACGGCCATACCCTGCTGTCAGCTACCACAGAGTCACAAGACTGGCCAGGTGATGTCCATTTGCTGCATGCTGGCCTAAGCAAGATTCTGTACACCGTGTAACTCACAGCCACCCTGTTAGGTGGGTTCTGTTGCCATCCCCAAATTATAGGGGAGAAACAGGTTCAGAGAGGGGCAGTGACTTGTCTCAGGCCACACAGCAGGTAAGTATCAGAGCTGAGATTCACACCCAGGGCCTGCCTGAGCGATTTCCTTGCAAATCATCCTTCTCACCCAGCAGGGTGACATCATTGTGATGGTTATACCCACATAGCACCTACCATGTGCCCCTCTCTGTTCTAAGCACTTCATGTATGTTTATATATTTTCTCTGCACAAGAGCCTATGAAGTAGGTATTATCATTATGCTTTTTTTTTTAACATCAGACAGGGTCTTGCTCTGTTGCCCAGGCTGAAGTGTAAGTGGCATGATCCTGGCTCACTGCATCCTCAACCTCCTGGGTTCAAGCAATGCTCCTGCCTTAACCTCCTGAGTAGCTGGGACTACATGCGTGTGCCACTATGCGTGGCTAATTTTTTAAATTTTTTGCAGAGACAAGGTCTCAGTACATTGTCCAGACTGGTCTTGAACTCCTGGGCTCAAGTGATCCTCCCATCTTGGCCTCCCAAAGTGCTGGGATTACAGGCCTGAGCCACTGTGCCTGGTCTTGTGCTAATGTTTTAGCAAGGTTTGAGGGTGACACATCTCAAGCCTGAGCATGAAAACTCAATTATCACACTTATAAACTATAAAAGAATAACCCCCATTTGATATGTAAGGAAACTGAAGCCCAGAGAGGTTAAGTAACTTACCCAAGGTCACACAGCTCATATATGGCTGAGCTGGGATTTGAACCCTGATTGTCTGAGTCCAGTATCCATGCTCCTAACCACCCCACTAAACTCTCATGCTGTGAGAGGTCAATGCTCTTTTCCAAATTCTCCACACGCTGGTCTTGTCCCACTCTGAGTTCTGGAAGTCCCTCATCCAGTCTGACCTAACTCCTAGCCCCTGCAGTGAAGGCCTGCCCTCCTTTCTTGCTCTGAGCCCAGTAGACACACAGAGCAGCCCTGGCCAGCCTCCATGCCTGAGCTTCCCAGCATAGAGATCTGACTCCTGGCCTGACCTTTAAGACCCTGCCTTGGGCTCCACTGCTGGTGCCACCGTCCCTCATGTCCCAGCCCCTATCCAGTCCCACTCACTTGAGAAGGTACTTGTTGAAGCGCGGGGAAGGTGCAAAGCCACTGAGGCAGGCGGCCAGCAGCAGCCAGCCCCGCTCAGCATTGTGGGCATTGTGATTGTGCCACACCTGATTGGCCAGCTGTGCCAGGATCTCGTCCCGCAGCTCAGGCACCGCCAGCCCCTTCTGCACAATGTAGTTCCCGAAGATGTTCTCCTGGGCACCATGCAGGTGGGGGTCGCCCATGAAGCGCAGGATCTGGGCCATGAACAGAGTCTCCTGGGCGTCTCAGAAAGTTGTTCCTTCCAGTCCCCACCCTGCAACATGCATCCCTCTCATGTCCCTCCCATGTGTGCCCCTGCCCATGTAAATGTTCCTCATATTACAATATAACTGCTATATATATATATATATATAATATTTTTTTGAGATGGAGTCTCTGTCACCCAGACTGGAATGTAGTGGCGGGATCTCAGCTCACTGCAGCCTCAACTTCCCTGGGCCTAAGTGATCCTCCCACCTCAGCCCCTCAAGTAACTAGGATTACAGGCGCATGCAGCCACATCCAGCTAATTTTTGTATTTTTAGTAGAGACAGCGTTTCACCATGTTGCCCAGGCTGGTCTCAAACTCCTGGACTCAGGGGATCTGCCTGCCTTGGCCTCCCAAAGTGCTGGGATTACAAGTGTGAGCCACCGTGCCCGGCCTGCAACTGCCATATTGTATGCCAAATGACCAGGCAGTTTACCTCAACTATGGGAAAACTAAAGATCCAAAGTATGTGTCATCTTTCCTGTTCATGAACCTTCTAGAGCTCCCCATGCAGCCCCAGCCCCCTCCCTGCACCCCTGGCCTCCAGCCAGCCCCCACCTCCTGCTCTACCTAGGCCACAGAGGGTTCCTTTTAACATTCGGATATGACCACGTCCCTCCCATGGAAGCACCTGCCTTGGCTCCCTAGGTGCCTTGGGATGAAATCTAAGCTCTGGGTCTGTCATCAAGGCCTCACTGGCCAGTCTCACCCTTGTCCTCTTGACTCCGTTCTGACCACACCAATTTCCTCTTCTCTGTGTACTTTCTCCACTCTCCCTGCCTGGCAAATTCCCCTCCAGCTCAAATGCCTTCTCCTCCACGAAGCCCTCTCTGGCCCTGCCCAGGGCTGAATTAGTGGCCCCATCAGACTCCCTAGCCTTGGTGCTTCCCTCTGTCCATACTGGTGGTCACTGGCTGGGTCAACTCTGCCTTCCCCTTCAGACTGAGAAGTCCTTAAGGAGAAGATCTGGGTCTCTTCTTGGTGTCCCTGAGAGGCTCCAAGGCAGTCTTTTTTTTTTTTTGCCAGGAAGATGGCTGGGAGAAGAAAAGCCACTAGTCCTCAGAGAGGAAGCCAGATTTCCCCCTCTGACATAAAAGTCTGTCCTTTGGGGAAGAGGTGTGGGGCTCATGGGTTGGGCTTGGGGAGGGCTGAGAAGACTTGGAGCCTCATGGCCCAGCTTCAGGGCCAGGGGCTATGAATCAGAAGGTGGGCTGGGGCAGACCCCATACCAGCTTGAAGACGCTCATGGCCTCTGCATGGTGCTCGGCTGGCAGCTGTGTGAGGGGTGTCCTTAGGGGCACTGTCAACATCCCAAAGGCAGGTTCCTAGGGCACAGGGCAGGCACATGAGCAGACAGAGCCAGGACTGACAGGCACATCTGGACCCACTGCTCTGTGCCACATGGGGCTCCAAAGCCTATGAGGCAGGGGCTTTGGTCCTCAGTGTATGGATGGGGAAACTGAGGGCTGGTGAGGGGCCACCTGTGTGGCCCTCTGCAAGTCGGCGGTAGGGACAGGATAAACCCTCATCTCGAGGGGAGGAAATCAGAGCTGGGCTGACGTGCTATGGCTCCACCAGTTGTTCAATTTCTGAAATATTTCCAGACTGGTTGCTGGTAAACAGCCCTGCCTGAGCCCCTGAGGGCTCTCCACTGCTATCCAGACCCCAGGGATCTCCCAGATTCCCCATGATCCAGCAACTAAAAGGCTCATACCCAACACCACAGGGCACAGCCAGGAGCCTGCCCCAGGGCAAGGACAATGTCCATTCTAATTGGTCAGCGCCTATCAGCCAGGGAGCCTTGGACTTCAGCTAGCCCTTACCTTGAAGTGGCACCGGACAAACTTGGCCATAGGATAGTTGTTGATGTCCAGGGGCAGTGTGACACGGGGCTCAGCCTGGAGCCGAGGAGTCCGCACAGGGGCCACCCGAGGCACCCGGGCCAGCCCGAGGCCTGTGGAAAGAGGAGGGAATGCGGTGCCTGCTCTGATCTGCCTATGCCCTCCCCCCGCCTGGTGCTAACCCACCTGCCACTGCTTGCAAGAGCCCAGCCAGCTCAGCCGGTACCTCCAGGTGCCCCACAGCAACCACCTCCCGCTTGCTCAGCTCCTAGAGGGACAGTGCATGGGACAGGCCTGCCACATCCCCACCTGCCAGCCTCCCTCCTTAGCCCTGCTGCCACCCAGACCCGCACCCACCTCCTGCTCCCACAGCCACGCCCCCTCCACCTGGCGCCTCCACTCTGCCCTCAGCTTCAGGAGAGCAGATGTCAGGGTGGGGAGTGGCAGGCAGAGGCGACGACGGGCACCCAGGCAGGCCAGGCCAGCTTACGCAAGGCGGCCACACTCAAGCAAGGGGGGACAGCTTGCCTGTTGTGTGGAGGTGACTGCCCCACTCCACAGGTGGGGTGGGAGGCTGAGGTTGGCCAGAGAAACAGGGAGGGAAAAGGAGAGAGCAAGAGAGAGACAGAGGCAAAAGGCGGAGGGAGGAAAACGCTGGGGAAAGAGACACACAAGGAGGATTTCTGGGAGGTGGCTGAGCACTGTGTCATGGGAAGCCCTCCTCTGTAGCGCCACCTTCAGTGAAGGCTACCTACTGCTTCATTGCTTTGGGAACTGCATTTGTCTTTCTGGTGGCTGGTTTACATGACAGTGGGTCAAGACATGAAGGTAAGAGCAAAACCATACCCAGTGACGTTCAGGTCGCCAAATTCTAATGGCCCTCAATTCCTGAAGACCCCAATGTGAACCCAGCACCAAGCCAAATCCTTCAGTGCAACATCTCATTTAACCCTCTCCACAATCCCAAGGGGTAGATGGGAAAATTGAGGATAGACAATGGCCAAGGTTATAGAGCTAGTGGGTGGCAGAGGCAGAATTTGAACCCAAGACTGCCTGAGGCCAATGGTCTCCTCTTGGGTGCTGAGTGCCTTTTCCCCTTCTCTGCCATCCCCTTGGACCCAGACAGGGTAGGGCCTATACCTTGAGATAGCGTCGGCGGCTCACGTATGCGTGTACCAGGGACCGGAACTTCACCAGACTCCTCCTCATCTGCTGATAGCGTTGCCTGGGTTGGGGGAGTGGGGAGGTCAGGGATTGGGGCCACAGGGTGACAGGGTGACCAAGAGGTAGAGAGGCCCTTGCCAGCCTGGCCTGGGAGCCAGTGCCCACATCTCACTCTTGGGGTCCTTTGGCACAAAGGGAAACTGGAGCTCAGAGAAGTGCAGTGACTTTGCCAAGGTCACACAGCAAATTAAGTAGCAAGGCCTGGATTAAACCTGCCCGAATAATTTATTTCCCAACAGCTTACAATCTCAGCTCCCTGAAATGCAGGGTAAGGCCCCTCTTGGCCGAATGGATTCCCACCCACCAGTCACAAGGGCCTGGGGTTGGCTGGGAAGGGCATTCAAAAGCAGAGACACAGAGAATCTGATCATTCTCCTGCAGAGGCCTCCACCCTCAGCTTGCATGCCTCCAGGGATAGGGAGCTCACCACCCAAGTTCAGGCGTGACCTCTCCCGAGCCTGACCATAGGTCTCCTAGGAATCCTGCCTTTTCTGTGCCTCACCTGGCAAGGTAGCCACGGGCCCGGCTTTGCAGCAGGATGATCTTGTGGCGCAGAGAGCGGAATCGCCGCTTAATGAAGAAGCCACGGAGGCAGCGCTGTAGAGTGAGGGCTGCCAGATTCAGGACATGCTCTCGCATACTCTCCAGCAGCTGGTATAGGTGTTCCTTAAGGAACAGCTGTGGACAGGAGGAAGGCACTGAGGCAGATAGGAGCCAGGAGGCCGGACTAAGGGCCCCTCCCTCTCTAGAAGTCCGTGGAGACAGAATAGGCAGGGCAGCCTCCTGGAGCGGGGCTGGAGGGATGGGGTGGACTTGGAGAGGTTGAAGAAAGGATGCTGGTGAATCAGGTAGTTAGCATTCCATGTCCCAAGCTCATCTGGGTTGCTCTTGGGATGGCAGTCTCTAGCTTGGACATTTCTGATTCAGTAGTTGTGAAGCCCCCAAACTTGGGTTCTCCAAGGGCTGACTGTGGGGCAGGACTCACCTTGCTGACCCCAACACGGTACATGTCTGGCATGACTTTGCACAGGCGACTCAGCACTGACACACACATGTCCCCATTAGCCGGCAGGTCATGCTTGAGGGCCACTAGACAGCAGTACCTGGTAGGGGGCCCAAACTTAGTTTGGGGCTATGAGACCTACCCGAGGTGCCTGCTAGACCATGGGGTTACTGCCCCCAGCCAGGTGTCCAAAAAGCCTGGTCCCAGTGGTGGCTCCACAAATAGTTAATTCTAATCTGAAAAAAGGCACTCCATCCTCAAGACTCTTTACTTCTGGATGTCAGACAATTGTTATAATAGATGATTTCAGTAGAACAGGACACTTGACTGCCACCTTCTGGAAACTTGTCATTATAACTACTAAAACCATTCTAATCAACACGGAGCGTTGATTATACATATTATATGTTATACAACATATAACATAACTACAAAAAAAAGGCAAAACAATAAATGTATCTACCACATTAACAGCTAGCATGTGGCAGCCTTGTGAAGTGTACAACCTGAGCAACTGTGCATGGCAAGCCCTGTACTGCCTGGGTTGTGTATTCCTGGGCCATGGGGAGTTGGGCCGGGATTTGTAGAGCTCAGGAACTACCGTAATCAAGATACCTGTCGATGAACCCCTGGAAAGGCAGGCGCACTGGAAATCCCTCCTTGCGGATCCTCACGGTCTCCAGCACCCCTGAATAGCGTAATTGTGCCATTACCACATCTGGCTCAAAGAGACCTGGCTCCTGTAGGGATGCCCAGAGAGGGAGTCTGCACATTGGCTCAGCCATGTGCAAAGGGCACTATCATGGTGAACAGTCTCAGTGCTAGGCTGGGCAGATGCAGGTCCTGAGAGGCCAAGACACTTGCCCAAGGTCACACAGCATGGGCAGGAGGATTTGGCTCTCTCAGAGGCCTCAGCTCTCACTCACCTTCTTGTGGTTGGGCTTCAGGCAACGCATGAACAAGGGGTTACACCTGGCAGTGGCAGGAAGAGGACAGCATGAGGCCTCAGAAAAAGAAGGCGCTCAACCTCTGAGGGTCATGAGGTGGGTTAAGGATGAGGCTGTGTGCTCCGCCCACCTGCCCCCACCCCACCTCTCCATCTTTTCCACCAGATCCAGGAGTGACTGCTGGAACTTGGCGGCCACGGTGTGCGCCTTGTAGAGCCGAGTGACGGAGCTGCTCTTGCCCAGGCGCTGAGGGGCAGCCTGTGGGGCATGGCTGGAGAAGAGGTGTGCCACCACCTGGGAAGGGGTCGGGGGAGGGAAAACAGACCGGCAGGAGCCGGGAGACCGAAATGAGGAGGAACAGAGAGCAGGAGTAAATCTCCGGACCAGGCGGATCTGAAGACTAACTGGACCCCTGTTCTCTCTGCAAGGCCTCTGTCGTCCTGGCTTGCATGCTTCTCAAAACAGGTGGTGCTCAGCACCTTCCAAGGGATCCATCCCATAACTGGCTTTTTCCCCTTCAGTCTAAGGAACACACAGTTACTGACTGTGTGCCTGGCCCCAAGGTGGCCTGTTAGATACATGGTTGTGAACTCTGGCTATGACCTCCTGAGGAGGTTGCCCAAGGAGGAAGCGGAGGGCCAGATAGGGGAGGTGATGTTACCAGGCCTGTGCTCTGTCATAGGGCCATCTGCTGGCCGTAGTGTAGCTGGGATGAAGGGCCTCCCCAAGCCTTCAAGGAACCCAAAGTTGGTCCCCCAAGCTCTCCCCCGGGGCCTTATGGCTGGGGTGGGGGAAACTGAGAACACCAGGAGGTGGGATTGGGGGAACAGGTCTGGCAAGAAGCCAGGAAACAATGGGCCAGGGAATGGGGTGGGGCCCAGAGTGGGGTAAGTACAGGGCAAGGCCACAGCTGGTGGGGTACAGGATTAGAATTGGGAGTGGGGCTGGGGTCTAGCCACTGGGGCTGTGGGGAGCCAGAGGGCAGGATCAGGATGAGGCACTAGGTTTAGGGCAGAGCCAAGCTAGGTGGGAACAGGCCAGGAACAGGGTGTCCAGGCCACCCTTGTCTTTGGCCAAAGCTAAGCGGAGCCAGGACGTGGCAACACGGTCCCAGGCCTGAAGGCGGGCTGGGTGTGGGGGTGGGGACATGCCTGGGGGCAGGGCCAGAGCGGTGGGAGGCGAGGCTCACCCGTGTCCGGCTCCGTACGAACAGGTCCAGCACATCCTGGCGCACTTGGTCGTGGTTCTTGTCCAGGAACTTGTGCACCTCAAAAGGGGAACAATGGCCTGGGTCATCCTGGCCTCTGTCTCTCTGTCTATCCTAGGAGCGACTGGATCCTCCTCATTTCTATGGTCCCCACCCCTCCAGCCCCCACCACTCTCCCTACTCCTGGGGGAGGGGAGCATTCGCCATGGCTTCACATGACCAACCTGGGTCTTGGCCTCACCCTCAGTGAAGGACATTGTCCTGTGCCCATTCTACGGATGAGAAAAGTAAGGCCCGGATGGGGACAGAGGCATAGAATCCTAGCCTAAGACACCTCCAGGGCAGGAATGTGCCTCAGATAATAGTGATCAGGGTGACCACAGTGATGTCACTATTGATGAGCTACTCTTTATCAAACCCACCCTACATTTTTCACACCCACCCCATGAGTTGGGCACTATTATTATCCCCATTTTCCAAGTGAGAGAACTGAGGCTCAGACTGGCTAAGCAATTTGCTCAAGGTCACAGAGCCAGGGCACAGCAGAGCCAGAATTGGACCTGGCTGTGAATGTCTGGGGCCAGTGTTGTGCTTCTGTGTCTCCAACAGCTAGCAGCACTGCAGCACCAGCGGCCAGGCCGACTGTCTTGGGGCTCACCTGGTAGGTGACCTTGCCTGCATAGTGCTTGATGGTGAACTCAGGCAGCGGCATCTTGGGTTTGGAATAGAGCGGGTTGGCGCCATGATGGTAGTGGCACTTCTGTAGGAAGGTGTGGTCTGTAGCCTGGGGGCAATTTAGGGATCAGTGGGTGGGCAGGAGGCCTGGACACTCTGTTCCTGGCCTGGTGGCAACCTCACTATCCCCGACTGCTCCCAATTGAGCACCAGAGAGGAACAACTCACAGCTTCCCATGGCTGCCCACCTCCCTGGGTCAGAAGGCAAGTGCCTTAGCTAGGCACTGGAGGCCTAAGTGGTTCCTTGAAGACAGGTGTAGCTGGGTGAGCTCCTAACTGCCTCCCCTCCAGGCCAACTGCCTTTGCACTCTATTGATCTCACTGCCATTCCACCCTTGTGTTTTGTAATCAGGATTTGAGGCCCAATCCCAAGGTTACCTACTCCAGGAAACCGTCTGTGGCTTTCCAGACTGGTGCAGCCTCGCTTCTGAACACCCACAGCTGCCCATCTGGCCTCAATCACCCCAGGTTGTAAATAGTAGGTCGGGTGTTCCAACCCCCCACTGCTTGCCTCAGGCCAGAGCAGAGAGGAATGGAGTCAGGGTGGGATGAGGACACGAGGCTGAGAGATCTGTGACCTGACTAGGCTCACAGTGCCTGCGGCTCACCTGGGGAAAGCAACACTGGTCGTCGAGGATCCGCAGGATGCCATAAGGCTTCAGTGAGATGAGGTTGATGCAGGGCTGGTTGTCAGCAAAGGTGATCTCCTGCCAGTCGATCTGCTCACGGATGTACTCCTCCTGCAGGCAGTGGGCAGCAGGAGCTCAACCTCCCATCGCTGTCCAGGGCCCATCCACCGTCCCTCCCAGGTTGAATCTGAAGGAGCCTGGCCAGCAGCATCTCTGCTTGCATACCTCCCAGAACAGGGAGCTCACCCCCTAATAAGGCAGCATGAGCCAACTCAGGGTCCTGCTGCTCCCTCTGCCTGGGACAGCCCAGTAGAGGGGAAGAAGGACCTCCCCAAGGGGACTCCTCTCTAAGCACAGCACCTCAGCACCTTTCCCTCCAGAACAGAGGCCTTCCCATGGGCCGGTCCCCGGCTTAGAATGCCTTTCCCTCCACTGTCTGCGGATGTCAGAATTGACCTTAAACAACCAGTATATCCTCATCTGTCTCCAAGGAGGTCCACTGGCCAGTCAAGATAGGGACAGGAGTATTAATGCGGCCCACACACCTGCTCCTCTTGGAAGACGGTCTTGTTGAAAAGGTACTGAAGGTTCTCATTTGCGTAGTTAATACACAGCTGCTCAAAGCTGTTGAAGCTCAGGTCCTGCCAGGTGGATGGGGGGGCTGGGACTGGTCCTTCCTTGGCCACCAGCCTGTTTGCCCCTACCTTCCCTGGTGGCAACTTCAAAAAGCTAGAGCTCAGCCACAGACCCTTAGCTCACAGACAGAATCTGACAGGCTCTGTCCTGACAGCACAGGCAGTGGCTGAAGGCCAAGGCTCTGGGGCCTTCTGCCTGGGTTCAAATTCTGGCTCTGCCACTTTCTAGCTACATAACCTTGAATAACAGCCCCATGCCTCAGTTTCCCCATCTGTAAAATGAGGATATTGACAGTACCTGCCTCACAGGGTTGCTGTAAGGATGACGTGAATTAACAAAGTGCTTTGAACAGCACCTGGCACATAACAGGTGCCACGTGAGTGCCTGTGATGGCTGCATGGTGATCTTGCCCTGTCCCTCGCCACTTCCTTTGCTTTGCACTGGCACAACAGTCACCCCCCACACATGAAGTCCAGTCCCAGACCTCGTGACCCACCACCCCTCCCAGCCTTTGCATATTCTGTTCCCTGCTCCTACAGTGCCTTTGCTGGGTCTCAGGAGTGTCTCATCGTCATCCAGGAAGCCTTCCCCACCCAGCCTCGCCTGGAAGCTCCCCAAGGGCAGGGCCCTGGCTGGTCCTTTCTGGGCAGCTGGTATTGCCCAGCACAGGGCCTGGCCCAGAGGCCTTGGGAGTACTTGTGGTGAGTAAAGAAAATGGAAGGAGACAAGGGAGATGGTGACAGGGAGGGGTCCATGAAGGGAGGATGGCACCTGCTGCAGGCACAGAAAGGGATGGGAAAGGCAGCCCGAGATGCCTGAGGGAGGCGAGACCTTGCCTATGTCCCCCGCCCCTCAGCCTCCTACACGGCCCCACCTCGAAACCATAGATGTCCAGGATGGCGATGGACAGCGTGTCCTGCCTTGGGGACACCAGCGCGTTGACCCTGGTGATGAGCCAGCTGAACAGCAGTGCATACAAGACCTTGGCGATGGCGTCCCTGAAGCAGAGGTGGTGCTGGTGTGAGCAGGACACGGTAGTGGGGTGCTGGGCCTTGGGGCTCAGGCAGGGGAAGGCGCGGCCTCACCTGGCATCCACAGCGCTCTCCACAGTTAGGGGCGTGAAGATCTTCTCTCGCATTGTCTCCTAGGGAGGGGCACAGCCCTTGAGTGACGTCAGGCTGGCCACTGCCTCCAGAAAACCCCCAGGGGACTAAGGGAGTGGGATCATGGGGAAGGGAGGCTGGAGGGATGTTGTGACTGTGCACACAGAGACTAGGCAGGACCACCCCTGCCCCCACCCCGACTCTGCCTGGCAATGCTGGTAGTGGTAGGGACTGCAGGTCTAATGGGGGAGACAGAGGCATCAGCAGATACAATGAGATCAACTGTGGGAAGGGAGAACGGGCCTAGGACTGTGAAAGACCAGAGGAGGCACTGACCCGGCCAAAGATTAGGGAAGGCTTCTTAGAGGAGGGGATACCTGGATAGGGTCTTAAAGGATGAGTAGGTGTGAAAAGAGGAAGAGCATTCCAGGTAGAGGAAACAGCCTATGCAACGGTCTGAGACTGGAATCTGAAATGTCTTTGGGGTCTGAAATTACACCCCTCCATGCCTGACCCAGGGACAGAGAGAGCAGGAGAGAGGGAGAGGGTGCCCACAAAGGATCGGCACAAGGCAGCTCTGTCCAGGCCCTGGTAGAAAGCTTTGTTAGAAGGCCAGATGCCCACAGACTCACGGTCACTTTGAAGGTGATGGCCTTCTGCAGGCCCTCAGGGGAGATCTGCAGCAGCTCTGCCACGGCCTGGATCTCCCGGGCACTCACCACTGAGGCCACCTCCTGTGCATCCGTCTATGCAAAATACCAACAGGAATGTGCTTTGAACTAGATAAGCTAAATTTAAAGTTCATATGAAAAACAGGGCCGGGCACTGTGGCTCACGCCAGTAATCCCAGCACTTTGGGAGGCTGAGGTGGGTGGATCACCTGAGGCCAGGAGTTCGAGACCAACCTGACCAACATGGAGAAACCTCGTCTCTACTAAAAATACAAAATTAGCTGGGGGTGGTGGCACATGCCTGTAATCCCAGCTACTCAGGAGGCTGAGGCAGAATTGCTTGAACCCGGGAGGTGGAGGTTGTGGCGAGCCGAAACCGCGCCATTGCACTCCAGCCTGGGCAACAAGAGCGAAACTCCGTCTCAAAAAACTTAAAAAAAAAAAAAAAAAAAATAGCCAATCTCAGCTACTCAGGAGGCTGAGGCAGAAGAATCATTGGAACCCAGGAGGCGGACGTTGCAGTGAGCTGAGATTGCGCCATTACACTCCAGCCTGGGCGACAAGAGTGAAACTCCGTCTCAGAAAAATAAAAAACAGAAACAGGCTGGGCACGGTGGCTCATGTCTGTAATCCCAGCACTTTGGGAGGCTGAGGTGGGAGGATCAAATGAGGCAGGGGGTTCAAGACCAGCCTGGCAACATAGTGAGACCCTGTCTAAAAAATGTACTGGGCATGGGACCTAGACCTGTAGTCCCAGCTACTCAGGAGGCTGAGGCAGGAGGATTGCTTGGGCCTAGGAGGTTGAGGCTGCAGTGAGCTATGATAGTGCCACTGTACTCCAGCCTGGGCCATAGAGTGAGACCCTGTCTCAAAAAAGAAAAAGAAAAAAAGGCCGATTAAAAGAAAAAAACCAGTGTAGTCATAGACACAGTGCATAAATAGATTATTAACAAAGCACAATAGAACGTCTGGAATTAGACATAAATGTATATATAAACTTAGCACATGACAAAGATGTATTTTTCTTTCTTTTTAAAAATAATTTTTTTGTAGAGATGAGGCCTTGCTATGTTGCCTAGGCTGGTCTCAAGCTCCTGGGCTCGAGCAATCCACCTGCCTTGGCCTCCCAAAATGCTGGGATTACAGGCATGAGCCACCATACCCAGCTAATAAAGATGTATTTTTCAAATCAAGAGATTAGGACAATTGAGTAACCATCTGGGAAAAAAGTTGGATTCCTACGTCACACCTTACTAGGATAAATTTGGATGGATCAAAGATTTACATGTTTTTTAAAACTCACAAAATCCATAAAAGGTCTTAGAAAAAGTTACGGAAGAAGGCTGTTACAATTTTAGGAAGTTTCTCCAAAAATGAAAAAAAAGTTTAAAATTTCAAATGTAAAATTTAAATATACTAGAAAAGATTGATAAATGAACGATCTAAAAATAATTTTAAAACAATTTGCATAAAAAACCCAACAGGCCGGGCACGGTGGCTCACAGCTGTAATCCCAGCACTTTGGGAGGCCGAGGTGGGCGGATCACGAGGTCAAGAGAGCGAGACCATCCTGGCCAACATGGTGAAACCCCATCTTTACTAAAAATACAAAAATTAGCTGGGTGTGGTGGCACACACCTGTAGTCCCAGCTACTCAGGAGGTTGAGGCAGGGGAATCGCTTGAACCTGGGAGGCAGAGGTTGCAATGAGCTGAGATTGCGCCACTGCACTCCAGCCTAGTGACAGGGCGAGACTCCATCTCAAAGAAAAAATAAATAAATAAAAATAAATAAAATAAAATAAAATAAACACCAAAGGGCTGGGCGCAGTGGTTCATGCCTATAATCCCAGCATTTTGGGAGGCCGAGGCCAGTGGATCATTTGAGGTCAGGAGTTCAAGACCAGCCTGGCCAATATGTGAAACACTGTCTCTACTGAAAATACAAAAATTAGTGGGGCGGTAGTGGTGTGTGCCTGTAATCCCAGCTAGTCGAGAGGCTGAGGCAGGAGAATCGCTTGAGCCTGGGAGGCGGTGGTTGCAGTGAGCCAACAAGAGTGAGCCAAGACTGCGCCATTGCACTCCAGCCTGGGCGACAGAGTGAGACCCCTCCTTGCCAATAAAAACCCACCAAAAAACACTGTAAACAAAGTTGAAACATAAATGACAAACCGGAATATATATTTGCAATTCATATCAGACACAAAGGGCTGACTTCCTTAATATATGTAAGGAGGAAAAAGATGAACAACCCCAAAGGAAAAGAGGAAAAAGATGAACAACCCCAAAGGATAAAAGAAAAAAACAGGAACAAGTGATGTGTGCGCAGTGTAATCTGAAAGGGAAACAGAGAAGGCCTTGGAAAAGACGGCCAAGTCCAGAGGGTGCGGGCCCCATGGCAAGCTGTGGCGTCCCCTCACCTCATACTTCTCAAAGTAGACGTTGCCCAGGTGCAGGATGGAGGCCAGGATGCGGAAGATGCTGTCCTGGTCTTCACCGCTGAAGCCCAGCACCTCCATGGCAGCCAGGAGCCGGTGAAAGTCATCTGCATCGCTCTTTCCTGCTATCTCACAGTTTCCACCCTGCATGAGGGCAGAGGCTGAGGGTCAGGGAACTTGGGTGGGGCTGGGGAGCCCTCCAGGTCCTGCTCTGCCCTGACCAGCAGTGTGGCCTGAGCTGGTCACTCAAGCTCTCATTCCACTCTCATGGGCACGGAGGCTCTGAGCAGGGCTGAGGACGGAGTTCACAGATTCTAAGTGCAATGTGTGGCGGGGTTGTCACCTGTTGACCTTTGCAGCTGCCCAGTGATAGTAATGAAAAGAGTAGTAAGTGTTTACTGAGCATGTACTGCATGCCAGGCCCTGTGCTAAGCTCTTTACATGCGTTTCCTCATCTAAGCCTCACTACATCCCTGCAAAGTGGTACTATGTTGTCCCCATTTTACAGGTGAGGAAACTGAGGCACAGAGAGAGGAAGTGTAGAAACTCTAGACTGGTTGGTTCTGTTCCAGGTTCCAGAGAAATGAAGTCAGGTAGGCCTTTCCTGCTTCCGCTTTGGACCCAGAAGACTCCTGGTCCCCCTCACTGCCATGAGATGTCTTAAATCCAAACTCACCCTCCCCAAATCTCCATCACCTTCACACTCCATCACTCACAACTCGGCTCCCAAGGCCCATCCAGGGGTGTCGGGGTGGGAGGACCAGGGCCAGGGGCCTTCGGATGCCTGCTGGCACTCACCTGGTTCAGATAGTAGTAGGTCTCAGCCTCTTGCAGGCTAAAGGCCTGTCGGAGCTGGGCAGGCAACCCGGCCAGCAACTCGTAGAAGATGTGGTAATTCCTCTCGTTTTTGGCCTGTAGAATGGGTAGGTGGGCACAGAGAAGGGAGCCACCTACCTAGGTGACCCCCAGGCACACATACAAGCCCAAGCCTGCCCACAAATGCACATGCACACAGTGGGCTGCAGATGAGAACATGTGCTTCTGTGATGGGTGAGGCTCCCAGACTGGTGCCAGCTGCAGGTGAGGGCAGAAGCAGAGGTGTCCTGGTATGACTGAAGTTTGAGAGGGTTCTGGTGGGATTTTATTTGGTTAGGAGAAATAAGAGAAAAGGGACCCGTCTTCTCTTATGTGTACCGGCCACACACACCTGGATACATGTGTATCCATAGCCCACATGTGCACACACAGAGCTTCTTGATGGCTGAGCACTTCCTGCGCACCAAGCCCTGTCCTAGGCCCTTGGGACATAGTGGGGAACAAGGCAGAGAGAAGCCCCTGACCTGATGGAGCCCACCTGCTAGCTAGGGAGATAGACACTCAGCAAATCACTGCTTAAAACATAAAATATATGAGACAGGGAAAAGTACACTGGAGAGAAATAAAGCAGTGGATGGGGTGGGGGTTCTGATGGGATGGAGAAGGGCTGCGTTTTTAAATGGGGAGCTTCCTGAGTGGGTGAAATTGTAGGGGAGACTTGGAGGAAGTGAGGGGTTTGGCCAAGCAGGTGCCTGAGGGATAAGTGCTCCTGAGGGAAGGAACAGAAGGTGCAAAGGCCCTGGCAGGAGTGTGCCTGTGTGCTGTGGGGCAGGGAGGAGCCACTGTGGCTGGAGAATGGTTGGGGAGGGGAGGTCCTGGGCTCACATGTACGCATGTATTCGTTCATTAATTTGACATCTACCTAGCCCCACCAGGGGCCAGGCTCTGAGTATCTGTACCTCCCACCGCCACCCTGCCCAACACAGAGGCCCGGGAGGGGGTGGCCCACCTGAAACACGATCCTGGATTTCTCAAGCAGGTACTGGGAGGTTATGGCACCAGAGATCACGCCCCTGGGGTGGGGAGCACAGTCAGCTCTCAGTGGGGGTAGGAGGGCTGGTGTTGGCTCTGAGGGGCTGTGGCAGGACATGGAAGACACTGCAAGGCTTTTGGGAGGCCCTCCACTGTCCCAACTCACCCTTCCAGAAAGATTTCCACGAACTTCCCAAAGCGGCTGGAGTTGTCGTTCCTGACGGTTTTGGCATTACCGAAGGACTCCAAGAGGGGTGTTGCCTCCAGGATCTGGACTCCAGAAGGAGATGTGAGAATTGAGGGGCTAGGCACTGTCCTGGGGGCCTGGGTGGGGGGCATAGCTGGGGACACCCAGACACGAGCCTTCCCAAGGACCTCCCTTTATGAGGAATGACCAGAGGTGGGCTTCCTAGAGAATCCTGAGGTCTCTCCAGTGCCCCCCAGTGTTTCCCACCCCATGCTGCCCAACTCCCACACAGCAAGCCCCATGCTTTCCCTCTCCCAGCCTTCCAGCCTCTGTGGCCCCCCACGGCAGCCCCTGACCACAAGCCTCAGCCCCGCCCAGGACAGGCCTTTGGATGTCCTTTCCTGCCTGTCCCTCCACCAACACAGGAGCAGGCACATCCACACGCATTTTCCCAGACACACACACACACACATACACATATACACACACTGAGTACCTTTATCTTCAAGAGCGTCCAGGAGGGAGGACAAAGAAAGAGACAAGAACAGAATGGAGTCACTAGCAGGACCGACCACCTCTCTCTCCAGGAGACTAGGAGTCTCAGACCAGGGAGGGACTAGTAAAAACCTGTGAGGCTCAGAGACCCCAGGGGTCCAGGCTTGGGGACTGCCATGGGGTCTCCAAGGTATGAAAATATGCTGAATCTGCCTTCCAAACGGCTCTGGGGATGTCTTCTTCTCCCCACCCCCATGCCTACCACCAGCCGAGGATCCTCCCTGGCCTTCCTCACTGTTCCCTGACACCCAGGCCCACTCCTGCCTCTGACCATTGGCATCTCCTGTTCCCTCTGCTTGGAAGTCACTGCTCCCACACACCTGCATGCCCCCCCGCACCCGCCTCACCTTTCACAGGAAGGCCACCAGAATTCTCTCTCCGGTAGCCCTCAGCCCCATTGGCAAACTCTCTTATTTTCTTGGGCATTGTCTGTCTCCCCGCTAGAATGTCAAATCCCACAGGCACGGATCTACTGTTTGCACATCTCTGAGTCCCCAGCATCTACACGGACCTGGTGCTTAGTAGGCCCTCAAAAAATACCTGCTAAAGGGATGGAAAAAGGAATAGCATCAGCTGGGCATGGTGGCTCACACCTGTAATTCCAGGACTTTGGGAGGCCGAGGTGGGCAGATCACGAGGCCCGGAGATCGAAACTATCCTGACCAACATGGTGAAACCCTGTCTCTACTAAAAATACAAAAAATTAGCCGGGCGTGGTCGTGGGTGCCTGTAGTCCCAGCCACTTGGGAGGCTGAGGCAGGAGAACTGCTTGAACCTGGGAGGCAGAGGTTGCAGTGAGCCGAGATCGCACCACAGCACTCCAGCCTGGTGACAGAGTGAGACTGTCTAAAAAAAAAAACAAAACAAAAGGAATAGCATCTCATGGGCAGAGCTGCCCAGGGGTGACCATGGCTGATCACAAGCTCCCACCTATTTAAGCACCTACTGTGTGCCAGACACATTGCCCTGATAATGCCATTGTTAATAATGCCATTGTTAACAATCCCATGAGATAGGTACTATCACCCGTTTTGCAGATTAGGAAACTGAAGCTTAGAGAGGTGAAATGACATGCCCAGGGACTCCAGAGTCCACTCGAGTGATGAGCATGGGCCTAGTGTGTACGTGGCACTTTCTTCAGCTGAGGCACTTCCTCAGGGTAATCTTTTAGGGAAGAAGCAAAGGAGGTCCAGTCACCACAGAAACAATACCTGTAGTTTTGGAAATGGGGCCACTTCCCTCCATCTGTCCCATTTAGTCCAGGAAATACTGTACCCATTGCATAAAGGAGTAAACTGAGGTCCAGAGAGGGATGGGGGCTGGCCTGTGATTGCTCAATGAGTCAAGGTCTGCTTGGGCTTTCCTGTGTACTATCCCTTAGTCCGGGAAGCCCTTGAGGATAGGTTGGCTGCTTCTCTGTTCCCGGTGCCCAGCATACAGCAGGGCATAAAGCCAGCAGATGGAGTGGGTGAACACCAGAAGGGAGGAACCTGTGGTCCAGGCCTCAGTCAGTCAGGGCAGAGCATTCCCTATGCTATGTGATTGGTTCCAGTGAGGACATATGACCAAAACTTGCCCAGTGAGACGGAGCTCTGAATGTTTCATTTCTGAAATGTTGGGAGGGTTGATCATTATGGTGTCAGCTTGCTGACCAATGGGAGGCAGATTGAGGATGATGCCTATACATGGGGGAGGGTGGAGCCAAGACAAGAGACATTGTTTAAGATTCTGGATCCAGCCATGCCTAAAACTGAACTGGACTGTTTGATTATCTGAGGAGGGAAGAGCCATGTCTAGGAAAGGAGCCCCATGGTCATCACAGCTGGCAGGCATATCCTCACACATTCTGTGTGCCTGGCACACAGAAACTCCCAGACTCAGCCACATTCACAGCTCCATCCGTCCTCCCTGACAGCTCTCTGCCATGGACTGCAAATCTCAGCTCCTGCACCACCTCACTCCTCCCTTCTTATGTCTCAGTGTTCCCATCTATAAATGGATGCAAATGTACCTACCTCCCAGGGTTGTCGTAAAGCTCCGGTGTGACGATAACTGAAGGAACTCAGCACTGTGCCTGGCCACAGGAGGTGCACAAGGTACACTTAATTCTTTCCCTGCCTACCTACCTAGTCATTCCACAAGTCTGACCTGAAAGGTTTTGAAAACTCTGCTTGGAGCAAGGGATGATCTGTTTGGTCATCAGGTGGCCTGGGCTGGGATGGGAGAGCCTAGCAGGCCAAGGCAGGCATCAGAGGGGGCCAGGCCAGGCTGGAACCTGACTGCAAAGCCTGAGCAGCCCCCATCTACGCCCCCAGGATCACCTTGCTGCGCTCGCCCCTGGCTAGGACATTGTGCCATGTGCAAACCTTTGTGGGCCCCAGGGTTGGGGAAGTCTGGGTCTGTGGTTCTGGAGTCC
The DNA here is from genome assembly GCF_009828535.3 of Hylobates moloch. NCBI lineage: Eukaryota > Metazoa > Chordata > Mammalia > Primates > Hylobatidae > Hylobates > Hylobates moloch. The sequence continues at coordinate 50,460,009 of NW_026652290.1, read as the reverse complement.
GAGCTGGCAGGCCAGCCCCACCTTCTCCCGAGCTCCAGGCTGGTGGTGCATCCATCACCTCCCTGCCATCTCTGTGTAGATGCCTAGCAGACACCTCTTCTCAACAAACCTGCTCCTCCTCCACTGCCTAGCCCGCCTCCGTGCTGCCTGTGGCTCAGACTGAATGTCTGGGGTCACCCTCCGACAGTTCTCCCTCTCACACCCAAGTCTTTCTTCTCTGTAGGTTGCTGGCTGGCTTTGACCTGTACCTGGACCCAACCTGCTTGCACCTCAAGGCCTTTGCAGGTGCCCCTCCCTCTGCCTCTTCACTGTCCCCCTAGACATTCCCAGAGCCCACTCTCTTGTCTTCTCGGTACAGCCTACCCTGACCACCACACTTATGATTGCAACCCCCAACACTCATCACCCTTCTCTTCACTTTTCTTCTTCACAACTCACCACCTACCCTTTCACATACACATAATTTACTTATGTAAGTGTATATATATATATATATATATTTTTTTTTTTTTTTCTTCCTACCTCCACCACTAGAATGAAGTTCCCATGAGCGGCAACATTTGCCTGAGTTGCCGCTACCCCTCCCCAGTGCCTAGCCTGGGCCTGGCACACAGTAGCTCTTCAGTAGACCTTTACTGAGGGAACGGATGCAGTTCTACCATTCTCAGGCTCAGAGGGCTTAGCACTGTCTTTGTCAGCAAAGCTCCAATCCTGCAGACTTTGGTCTGGCATCTACTGCCTCCCCCACCCCACCCCTAACCCACACTCACGCATGCCCTGCCTCTTGACTGCTGGGGGCTGCATAGCTTCTGCGTGTGAGAATATGGCGGCCCCAGGGCCATGACCAGGAAGGTGAGGCCAGGTGGGAGAGATGGGATGACTCCCCTTCCCTATGTGGACTCCCCTTCCCTATGTGGACTCCCCTTCCCTATGTGGTCTCCACTCTGAACTGGACCCGGAGGGCTGGAACCAGGAGCTGCCACAGAAACACAGGCAGGCAGGAACTCTCACCCCTCAGGCACACCCCTGGGACAGGTGGCAGAAAAAGCAGCGCTGGGCAAGGCCCCCTTCTGGAACTCAGCCTCCTCATCTTCCTGGTGGGCCAAGGAGCCTTGCCTCTTGGGAAGTACATGAGGTGTGCTTATCAAAGGGTGTTCAGCCTAGGGTCCTGGGGAGACAGGTAGACTCACCTGCTGCATGACATCCCGTTTCTGGTTCACGGCGGCCAAGTAGCGCAGAATCAGCTTAGTGGCCTCAGTTTTGCCAGAGCCGCTCTCTCCACTGACCGAGCAAAGGGGCAGAGTGAGCTCCAACCTTTCACTGCCTCTTCTGGGGCACCCTGACTCCCATCATGAAGCAAGAGGATATGTACGCTGGGCCAACCCAGAGGTACCAGGCAATCTTCCAAGGTCCCACAGCAGTTCTGGCCAGATGCAGGCCTGCTACCTAAGGTCCCCCATTTATCCCCCACATAAAGGCAGCTCACTCACCTGATGATTATGCACTGGTTCTGTTTGGCATCGAGCATTTTGGCGAAGGCGAGATTTGCAATAGCAAAGAGGTGTCTGGGGAGACAGGTCATTAGAGCTGGCCCCTGCCTCTAAGCTCCCAAACCTCCCAGGGATTGGGCAGGAAGCATCTGTATCCACCAAACAGCCAACCCTGCCCACCCCTCACCCTGCTGGGGGAACGCTTCCACCTCCATCCTGGTCTGAACCACAGTGGCCTCCAACCTGTAGCTGCGGCCCTGCCTGGGGAGAGACTGTCAGATTGAGTAGGTGGGCTGCCTTTCCCCATTACCTCTGACTCATGGCTGAGGTGCAGCCGGGATCCAGGCTCCCAGAGCAGGGGAAAGAGGGGCCCAAGAGACCCCAGGGCAGCCCCCCTGAGGCACTCACGGGGGATTCTCTCCCAGGGCCCGTCCGTTGTACTGCTGCACCTGCTCCGGCCCATAGATTCCAAACATTTGGTATGGGTTCACCGACACCAGGATGCTCCCAATGTATGTCTGCTGGGCAGACGGTGGCCTCAGTGTCATCGCTCCTTGCAGACCTCTATGACCCTCTCTCCCCTATGCTGGGAGCCTGGCTCCGTTTCCATCTGGACAGATATCTGGCTGCCTGGACTCAGGATTCCCATCTAGAGCCCTCTACCAGCTAGCTGGGCTGTGTGCTCTAGCAGTGGAATCTCAGGCACTGCACCAGGCTGAACTGAGAGTAGTCTGGAGTGAGCAAAACCCCACAGCCATGATCCTGGGTGGGCTCCTGCCTACTTCATTTGTTCAAGGTTGGGCCCAGGCTCCAGGAACTTTTGGCTCCTGTTGAGGGCAAACCTCCACTGCCTAGAGTGAGGAGTTGGGGAACTCAGGGGATCCTGATGTGGCCAGAGCCCTTCTGGGTGTCCTTGTCTTCCACACTGGCACTGAGCCCCTGGCCCTCTGTTCTGTCATTCTCAGGTCAGAGGCTCCCCTCCGACCCCTCTGGCCATCTCCACTCTGGGGTCCAGGTCTATGGATTCTAGGACTCTGGAAGTTCAATCTGTCAGGTCCCAGGTGGTGGGGGTGTCACATATTTCTGGATTCTCTGTCTCCAGCTTTCTGCCTCTGGCATCCACCATTTTTTTTTTCTTTTTTCTTTTTTTTTTTTGAGACGGAGTCTCGCTCCGTCACCCAGGCTGGAGTGCAGTGGCACGATCTCAGCTCACTGCAAGCTCTGCCTCCTGGGGTTCACGCCATTCTCCTGCCTCAGCCTCCCAAGTAGCTGGGACTACAGGTGTGCACCTCCTACACCTGGCTAATTTTTTTTTTTTTTTGTATTTTTAGTAGTGACGGGGTTTCACGGTGTTAGCCAGGATGGTCTCGATCTCCTGACCTCGTGATCCGCCTGCCTCGGCCTCCCAAAGTGCTGGGATTACAGACATAAGCCACCGTGCCGGGTCTCCGGCATCCACCATTCTAAGACTGTGTTTTAAGACTTCAGATTTTAGTTCTAGGCTCTGGCATTCTAGGCAGAGGCCACAGGGGCTAGGGCCCACAAGAGAAATCTGTGCGTCCCACCCAGCCCCAGGAGGCAGCTGCCTTCCTGACCTAGGCCCAGGGCAGGGCCAGCCCCAGGCCTTACGTAGATGAGGTTCCGTTCAAATCTAATCTTGAGGTTGGACAGCACAGTGGTTTCCTGGAGGTCTCTAGAAGGGCACAGAGAGAAGCCGTCAGTGCCCCCAGGGCTGGTTCTGGCATGGGTCTCCCTCCCCAACTCAGTGCAGTGCCTTGATCAGATAGGCCTGAATTCAAGTCCTGTTTCTGACACCTACCAGCTAAGAGACCTTGGGCAAATTACTTCCCCGTTCTGTGCCTGTTTCTTCATTTGTCCAATGGGTATGATAATCATTGTACCTACTTCATTGGGGATTTGGGGGACACTCTTACATAATCACCGTGATTAGATAATGATGCTGACCAACACAGCCCTCATGTTTTGAGTACCTCCAATGTGCTGGCATCCTCACAACAGCCATCCCACTCCCATTTTGTGGATGAGAAACTGAGATGCAGAAAAACAAAGTGATTTGTGCAACATCTGCCAGCTGGTGAGTGGTGGGGCTAGGATTTGAACCAAAGTCCATCTAACTCACAAAGCACACCACACAAAGTGTCTTTGTGACACTTCATGACTGAGGCTCTGAAAATGTCCTGGGAGGTGAGAGGCAACTGCAGGAGGAGCCGCTCTGGCTGGGAGGGTGGGGACCCCATGGTGACCCTTGCTGACCCCGCCGGCCCTGCCCACTCACTCCAGCTGCGTCATGTCCTCCACACCATCCTCCCTGTGCTGCTCACGGAACCGCATGGATGGCAGGTTGCGGATGGAGTGCATCTGTGTGAGAGAGAGGCTGTGTCTGCAGGTTGAAGGGCACCCCCCTCCCCCACTGGCCCCTGGCTTGGTCATACCTGGGGCCTGCTACCATTGTTGGAGAGGGAACCCCAAGGCCAGGTGGGTCCTGCAGGTCTCCTCATTACAGAATGCTGTGGCCCCCAGAACCTGCATGCGACCCTCACACATGAGACACATGCATGCCCTCAGTGCCCAGGCAGGCGCTCCCATGAACTCCCAAGTGTCCTGCCCTGGGGGGTGACCAAAGGCATGTGCAGGTACATGGGTGCACGGGCTAGCTCCCTCCCAACCGCAGCTCTTCCAGCACCAGCAGACCCCACATGTTGGCTTGTGTGACAACTCAAAGGACACTTGTGACCTGGTGCATGGGGCCTCTAGGAGGGCAGAGATGGAGACTGTCTTAGCACCACACCCCCATGCTCATCCCGGGGAAAATGTGTGGACACCTGCATATGCACCCACGCTCAATGGCATTTACAGCTCATACAACTCCCAGGCACACAGGTGTTCCTGTAGGCCTGTGGGCACATACGCAGGCCTGTGGGGCCTGGCTGGAGGCACACGGTGTGCAGGCACATGCTCTACCTGTCCACTTGGCACATACATCTGGGCGCACAGCTGGGTCCCTCCCTACCCTGAGGGTCTGGCGAATGGAAGTCCTGATGCCACCTTTGGGCTGCAGGGTCTCCTCTGTGTGCACACGTCTGTGCACATGGGCAGAGGGTGGGCAAACAACCCTGACCCCCAGGGATGCCACATCTGCTCAGACCTCATACACTAGCTTTTGTCATTTGGCCGTGGTACACACTTGCACACATGCTCAGGCATGCAGGCCTGCACAGGATCCACATGACTGGGAGCACATACGTGTACACCCTCAGCCTTTCCAATCCCAGCTGCACCCTGAGCAGGCGAGGAAAGAGGACACCAGGAGGGAGCCCTGCATGCCTGTCGCTGGACTGCTAAGTAGGGCACAGCAGGTATCACCCTTTCGGCCCTGGCCTCCTGCCCACCCATCTGCCCACGTGCTTGCCAGCAGCCGCAGACCCTGAATAATTCAGCCACTCACGTATTCCAGAGTGAGGAGGGCCCAGGCATCCTTGCCCCTCACCCCTAGGCGCCCTGCGCCCCGCTCCCGCAACGCTGCAGCCCACACAGCGTGGGGTCCCCGCCGCCGGGGCCAGGGCCCCCCCAGCAGCCAGGCTGCCCCAGTTGCCATTGTTGGGCCCCGCTAGCTGCCTGCTCCGCCAGGCACGGTCTGCAGAGGCTGAGACGCACCCACTGCCCCTGCTTGCCCCGCCCACCACCCCGGCATCCCGAGAGAGGCTCCAGTGACCACGCACCTCAGCCAAGGGCCACCCAGCATCAGGCTCGAGTTCCACCTTGAATGTGGCAGCCAGGCATGGGCTGGGCACCCCTCCGAAGGGCTGCCTACCCTGCACCCCACATGGGGTTCCAGAAGGACTCCCGGTTCAGTTTTCCCTCTGTGCAATGAGGAGTCTGGAAGTTTGGATCCTGAGCCCCTCACCCTGACCTACTCCAGAATCCTGCAGCCCAGGCGACTTCAAAGGGCAGCAAAAAACCTGAGGAAAGAGGAGGCTCTAATTTGGGGGTGGGTCAGTAGGAGGCAGGAGGAACCGCACAGACCTGGATGTGCGGTGGAACAGGATGAATAGGCATGTCCAGCAGTTTCACATCTGGCTTGGCCAAAATCTCTGAGAGGAAGTTAGGGGCCAGACCTGTCATCCAGATTGGATCAGGGCAGGGCTGCCCAGGGCCCAAGCCGAATATGAACAAAGATCCTTCCCCAGAGTGACCTGGAAGCAGTTTCCCACATCTCTGTCCTGTGCCTGCCTGTGCTGGGCATCCTCTTGTTCAACCCTCCAGAGGTTCTGGGAGGTCCAGGCTGTTCTCCCCAACTTACAGACCCAGAGACTGAGGCCCCAGCAAGCAGCCTCTCTCCAAGGTTGCACAGGGCTCCTCAGTCTGTCTCTCTTGCCCTGTTTCCTAGGCCAGAACCCTCAAACCCTCCCTGTAATCTGTGCCTCCATACCTTGTTCCGCCAGCTTGGGGGGCCAACCTCCTCCCAGGAGCCCCTAAGGGACAGGCAGGTGGCTCCAGGGCCCAGGTGGCAGGACTGGGGATGGGTGTGTACTCGTGGCCAGGGTCCATTGGCATCTGCCCGAAGCCAGAGGCAGGACCAGCGAAGACTACAGGCTCTCAGCTTGGGATCCTGGGTTGGCTGGACTCCAGGCTTCAGGGTTGCAGGCCCAACTCGCTGGAAAGAGCTCAGCTTCTGCACACGAGGCATGACCACAGCAAAACGCCCAGGGACTGCCTGGCGCCGCTCACCTCCCTTGGGCAGGGGCTCTGGGGCCCTGATGGGCGCCAAGGGGGCTGCGGCTTGGGGCAGCGTCCCCCAGCGGTGCCATGGTGGCCATGTGGCCCTGGTCTGGTCACATGCAGCCAGTGGGTATGACAGGCTGGGCCTTAATGTCTTTTGCTCTGGGATGGCATCCTTGGGGGGGGTGACATCCTTGGGAGGTGTTGGGGTTGGACGCTTGGTCTCTGCTGGCAGCTGGGGGTCCCCCAGGGTGGCCTCTTCTTCAGGCTTTTCAGAGGTTGGACCAGCTGATTTGGTGAGCTGTCCAGGCCCTGGCTCATGGTGTCTGCCCAGGAAGACCCTGGTCATATCAGCAGCTGGATCCTCAGGCTGGAGGGTGGGTGATGGCACAGGGCCCAGGAGCTGGAGAAAGGGGTTTTCCGGCACAGGGGGTGGCCTGGAAAAGCCTCCGCGGCTGCCTGCACCTCCTGGCCAGGGGGAGGGTGGGCGTTGGGTGGGACGCATGTCCACGTCCCAGCTGGGGGCCAGTGGGGGCACGGTCCAGAGCGTCTCTGAGTCCTCGGGTTCTCGTGGGCTCTCCCGGTGTTCCAGGGGCGCCCGCCAGGCCCCAGCCCTGGGCGGTCGGTGGAAGGGCGGGTGCACTCGCGGCTTCACAGCCCGAGTGGGCGGCTCGCTAAGGCGCCGCCACGTGTGCGGGAGGTGCGAGGGCAGGTTCAGGGAGCCGCGTCTCCGGCTGTGGCCCAGCCCCGGGGGCGGTGAGGGCGGCCTGGGTGAGCCCGACAGCGGAGAGCCGGGGGGGCCCAGGCGCCCAGCGGCTCGGCGTGGGGCTACGGACTCTTGCAGCGAGCGGGGCCGGCAGGCGGGGGGCGGGAAGGGCGGCTGGAAGGGGCCCGTGCGCAAGGACAGCTGAGGCGACGGGGGCGCCAAGGGTGAGAAGTAGTCGAGGCCCGGCGGGCTCCTCCGCGAGGGGTGGGGCGAGGCCAGGGGTGACCAAGCTCGCCTCCGCGACGCCCGTGGGGAGGCCCCGGGGAAGCCGAAGGCTGGCCCTCTCCGGCGGGAGCCCCTGAACGAGGGTCGGGGCCCGGGGAAGGCAAGTAGGTCGGGGGGCACCTCCGGGCTCACGGCAGGGGGCTCCACGAAGGCCCACCAGCTGGCCTGCGGCACCAGGGGCACGTGTGCTGGGGCAGCCCAGAGCGGCGGGTGGCGGCGGAGGGAACCATAGGGCGAGGCCGGCTGGGGCAGGCCCGAGAGCGCCGGAGAGAGCGGCGGCGCGGGGCGGGGGCCGGGGCTGGGGGGTCGCGGGGGCACGGGCGGAGACAGGAGCGTGCTCCAGTGGGAGAGGGTCCTGGGCGCGGGCTGTGGCGCGGGCGGGCGGCGCGCGTCGTTGCTGCTGCGAGCGCGCGGCTGGGCCCTCCTCAGCACGATGGGCGTGCCGGGCTTCTCGGGGTCCATGCCAGCCAGCTTGTAACCGAAGCGTTTGTAGGCCGCCTCCCTGACCGCAGGGCCGCCCGCCCGGGCCTTCTGGCTGCCCCTGAGCCGCGGGATGGGCTTCTCCGACAGCGTCTTCTTGAGGAACCGCGCCAGCGAGGTGGCAGGGCGAGGCGCTGGGCGGCCAAACTCCGGGCCGAAGCCCAGGCTCCGGTGGGCGCCGAAGGCCGACAGCGCGCGCTGGAGGTTGCGCTGGCGCGGCGTGAGGAAGCCCCAGAAAGGGTGGCCGTAGGGCACAGTGGACACCGGGGGCAGCTCCTCCTCGTCCTCTTCTTCGTCCACATCCCCCAAGGGTAGAGGAATGTCCAGAGAGGGTGGCAGGGGCACCTCCAGCTTCTCCTTCCCAAACAGCTTCACCTGGGGTCGCGGGAAGAGGCGGAACTTGCGGATGAGGGACAGCTTGGACCTGGCGGGCTTATCTATGCCTTGCTGCTCGAAGAAGGCGGCGCTGGGCAGGCGGAAGGAGGTCCCCTGACGCTCCCCGCCCGCGTCCTCTGGCTCCTCCAACTCGGCGATGTCATCCATGGCGTGGGCATACGGGTTGTGGGGCGACGGGATGGGCGGTGGTACCCAGGGGTACACAAAGGCCGAGGCCGACTCCTCCGGGTAAAAATAGGGCACCTCGGGGGGGTAGATGGCCTCATCCCCACCGCCATAGACGCCTTCAGCATAGGGAACGGTGTAGGGGACCCCGTAGGGATCAAAGTAGGGTGCATCGTAGGTAGTGTGGTACAGGAGGTCATAGGGTGGGTATGGCGCGTCGTATGGCGCATAGGGATCCAGGTAGTAGCCATATGGGTGCGCCTTGCCCTCGTACCCATCATGGTAGCTGTAAGGAGACGAGTACCCCGACGGGGGCGCATATGGGGGTTCGTAATCGTCGTAGCCGTAGCCGTAGGTGTACCCCGGATCAAAGGGGCCACTGTAATAGTCGGGGTGGTAGTAGTCGTAGGGGTCCACGGGTGGGTACCCGTAGTAGTGGTCGCTGTAGGGTGGCCAGGCCGGGCTGTAGGGGCCGAGGCCCGCCAGGTAGGGTTCCTGCTCCTGGTAGCTGTGGAGTGACTGCCTGTCGTAGTAGTCATCACCGTCGCGGTGATAGTCATAATACTCGCCCAGGTCCTGGAAGCCCTCAAGCCCGTACAGCGACTTGCGGGAGCCCGAGTGATGGAAAGGGGCCTCGTCCTCGAAGGGCAGGAAGCCCAGGGGCTCGCCTGACGCGTAGATGCTGTGGCTGCGGGGGAACCTCCGGAGCCGGCCCCCGGGCCGCAGGATCTCGGCACCCGACGGGAAGGGGAGTTTGCGGGAGCCCATGCGGGAGCTCGAGCGCTGCAGCCAGGCGTCCACTGTGGCCTGTTCGCTGCCCGACTCCTCGGCCTTCTTGAGGAGGAACTTTTTTGTGAGCCAGTTGATGGCCGTGGACGCCTTGCTGAGTGACCGGGCGCGCGGCCGCAGGCGGCCGTAGCCACGGCGGCCTGGGAAGCGGATCACCATGAAGGACGGCTTCTTGCCCTTCATCGCCCGCTTCTTCTTGCCCATGCGCATCTGCGTCATGAGCTTCGACGTGGACTTGAGCACAGTGCGGGCCTTCTTCTTGCGCTTGGTCTTCTGGGGGCCGGTGTGGAGGCCCCAGAAGAAGGCCGAGGCGCTGCGGAACTGGCCCTTCTTGGAGATCTTGGGTGCACGGTCGCGGAAGCCCATGAACAGCCGCGACGTCCCCTTCAGGCTCCGCTTGGGCTTCTCCGGCTCCGGTGCCTTCTTCCCTTTCTTCCCTTTCTTGGCTTTCTTCTCCTCATCTTCCTCCTTCGCCATGGTGGCTGCCTGCTCTCTACCGGGCCTGGGGCCGGTGTCACGGGACACAGGGACCTGCTCGGTCTCCTGCCCGCGGCTGGACACGCGGCCTCCTCGGGCTGGGAGCAGACCGGACTGGCCCCGGGTGGCGTGGGGAGGGCCGAGCCAGGATTCCGGGAGGGCGGATCCATAATTCATCTCCTTTAGAGCGCCTTGGGTTTCACCCTAGAGCAGTAGTGGAAAGTGCGTGGGTATTGTTTACCGGAATGGGGAAGCCTGCCTGTGAGGCCTGTGCTGGGGGAAACATTCTGTCCTCGGAGTCGTCATGGCAACATCAGTGCTCATCCTGGTTAGGCCCTCCCTGGGCCACAGCTGGCTCAACCCCATGAAGGGAGCCCTTGGGTCACTTCAGCTTCACAGAGGAAGACACTGAGCCACAGAGATGGAATGCCACCTGCCCTAAATCACCAGCACACCTGCACTGGGCCAGAAGTGGGGCCCAGGGTGGGATGGTCAAAGCCCACCAAGTCATCTTGGAGAGGTTTGAACCCTCTAGGTCCTAGGCAAGGGAGGAGGGGAATGGGCAGAGCAGGTGCTGGGCTGCGGTCAGTGTAATGGGAGCTGGCTGGCTCTCAGGAGCTGAATAATACATGGGTTGGGGAGCCAGGCTGCCGGCTCAGAAGGCAGGGCAAGGAGGGGTGTTTCAGTGGAACTCCACGTGTGTGTGTGTGTGTGTGTATGTGTGTGTGTGTGTGTGTGTGTGTTGGGAGGGGGGCAGGTGTAGAGACGCAGAAATGGAGGGTGGGTCAGGCCTGGCTCTGACCCTAGGCTCTGTCACTGACTGGCTGTGTGGGTCCAGGAAAGTCCTTGTCCTCTCTGGGCCTCAGTTTCCTCTGAAGAATGGGAGTGATAAGCTATGCCCTGTCTCCTTCACCAAAAGGAAGCAAGACCTGATGGAGCTGCTGGGTAACTGGAGATGCCTCCTGCTGGCTCCTTTCTGGGGTCCCTGCCTAGCCCTGTCCTCTCCTCTTACTTTCTGCCCTGGCTGAGTAGGCTGTGGCCATGTGGTTCCTGCCTTCTCTGGGCATAGCTGATTGCTTCATATGGCCTGACCTAAGGCTACATGTCCAAAGTCTGGTTGGTGGCCAGTCTAACTCACTTTTGAGAACCTGCACTAAAAGAGGTAGGGAGTGGGAAAAACTGGGCAGGCCAGCGGGGGTGGGGAGTGGCAGCTCTCAGACCTGAAGTCTCAGAACCAGCTCTCCTCCTCCCCTTCCTCCTCAAGATGGACCTCAGTTAACATCAAGCTCCCTACTCACTGAACTCTGGTTCAGTCTTTTGGTCCCAGAGCTAATTCTTGGTTGTTTAAGGTTTAGCATAGGAGACCCCAGAGCAGCAAGGTTCTGGCCCTGGTTCTGCCACTTGCCAGCTCCACACCCTCAGATCAGTGGCTTCAGAGCCTCAAACTGCTCAGCTGTGAAACAGGGACAGGGTGAGGCCTTCCCAGGCAAGTGGCAGGAGCAGAGAGGGGACCATGCAGCAGGTGAGGTCTCCCCCTCTCTGTCTGCCTCTTCCCCCTGCTCACTTTCTCTGGCTCTTCACTTTCCTCTTCTTCCTGCTCCTCCTCCCCAAGATTCACCTGGAGCCAGTCAGTGCCCAGCCACTCAGAGGAGTTGCGCCAGGGGCTGTTGGTGCCTGGTGCAGGCAGTTTCACAGGGATGGGGAGTGGGGCTTGATGGAAACCAGAGAAATTGGATGGAGGGCTTTTGGAGCGAGTTAGGGGATACGTGCAGGAAGTGGGCCTCCTGCAGAGCAGGAGTTTGAGGGGCTGCCCACTCTCCCTTCTGTTTTTGGGCAGTGGCTCTTGCCCGCTTGAGGAAAAATGAAGGACAGGGGCGATGTTTCTTTCTTTCTTTCTTTCTTTCTTTCTTTTTTCTTTTTTTCTTTCTTTCTTTCTTTCTTTCTTTTTTTTTTTTGAGACAGAGCCTTGCTCTGTTGCCCAGGCTGGAGGGCAGTGGTGCAATCTCAGCTCACTGCAACCTCCGCCTCCTGGGTTCAAGCAATTCTTGTGCCTCAGTCTCCCAAATATCTTGGATTACAGGCATGTGCCACCATGCCTGGCCAATTTTTGTATTTTTAGTAGAGACGGGTTTTACCATGTTGGCCAGGATGGTCTCGAACTCCTGATCTCAGGAGATCCACCAACCTTGGCCTCCCAAAGTGCTGAGATTACAGATGTGACCACGGCGCCCAGCCGAGACATTCTTTCTGAGCCTGGAGATATCAACACCTGCCCCAGCTCCTCTTGGAGCCAGTTTCTGGAGTGAGGCCCCAGTCAGGTGTGTTGCACAGTGGTCTCATGGGACTCTCACAGCAGGTTTGTGAGATATGAGCTATTAGTATATCCATTCTCCAGATGAAGAAACTCATACTCAAAAGGTGAAGGGACTTGCTCGAGGCCACCTGGCTTGGGAAGGTAGAACGCAGGCTTGGCCAGGTCCAGAGCTACCTCCCTTACTAGGCCCTCCTGCCCACTGAGCTCCTGGGTCGTCACTGGGTTTAGAGTGGCTTAGGACACTGGGCAGAGCCAGGAGCATAGTCGTGTTCACCCCAGAACCTGCTCCTGACTGGAGGGGGAGGGCCCTGACCAAGCCACTGGGCAAACCAGAGCCCAGCTGGGCCTCCAACAGGCACCAAGGCCTCTCCAGTGCTTGCGCACCGCTACCCCAACCTGGATTCCTCAGTCAGCCTGGCCCCTTTCCCTAAGGGTCCTGTAGCCAGCATTTATTCACTCACCCATTCATTCAAAAGCCTCTGTGGGAAGTGTGCTGCATGCTAGGCACCGTCTTAAGTGCTGGGACACAGCTGTGAACAAAACAGAGAAAAACCCTGCCCTCATGCAGTTACCATATGTGGGTGGAGGGAAAGCCAATAAGCATGGAAAATCAGTAACAGATAATGGGGCATAAGTGCTGTGGAAGGGACAGCAAGAAGTGGGGGTGTGACATTAAACAGGAAGTCAGGGAAGGCCTAGTGGCTATGGGGCCATCGAGAGAACCTGTGGGCAGTGCACAGTCCCAAGCAGGTGGAGGAGCAGCCAGGCCAGGTAGCTGGAGGGCAGTGGGGGTGCACTGGGTGGTGACATCAGAGTTCAGGGGCACACATGCAGGGCCTGTGGGCCACAATGAGGGCTTGGCTTCGACTGCCAGTGAGGCACGAGCCGTGGGAGGAGGGTTTTGGCAGAGAAGGGATGGAATTCGACCTCAGTCTTTTTTGTTGTTGTTGTTGTTGAGACAGAGTCTCGCTGTGTTGCTCAGGCTGGAGTGCGATGGTGCGATCTTGGCTCACAGCAACCTCTGCCTCCCAGGTTTAAGCAATTCTCCTGCCTCAGCTTCCCAAGAAACTGGGATTATAGGCGCACACCACCACGCCTGGCTAATTTTGTATTTTTAGTAGAGACAGGGTTTCACCATGTTGGCCAGGCTGGTTTCGAACTCCTGACCTCAGGTGATCTGCCTGCCTCAACCTCCCAAAGTCTTGGGATTACATCCGTGAGCCACCAAGCCTAGCCTCGACCTCAGTCTTGATAGGAGCCTCTACTGCTATGGGAGAAGTGGCTGCAGGAGTGAGGGTGAAGGCAGGGAGGCCAGCATGGAAGCCTCCATGGAGGTCCTCCTGCACCAGGCTGCCAGCGGTTAAAGTGTGGAGAAGTGGTAGGATGTTGGGGACATGTGGCAGGTAGGACTGACAGGATTTGATGATGGGGATGGGGCAGGGCGCAGGAATGGCTCCCAAGTTTCCTTACTGAACATCAGGGAGAATGGAGAGGCCGTCAGGTCATTGGCCAGGATGAGGAAGGCTGCAGGCAGAGCAAATTGAGGAGGTAGGGACCAGGATCCAGCTTTGGGCACTGGGCACTGCTGGGGGGCCATCACAGCCATCAGGGCTGGTGACATCAGTTAGGGAGTCATTGGCATCTAGATGGCATTGAAGCTACAGCTCTGGAGGATGACACCAGGGAATGAGTATAGAGGGAAGAGAGGCCACAGAATGAGCCGCAGGGCTGCAGTGCTTAGGAGCCAAGGAGGCAGTGAGTGAGCACCACGAAGCCAGCCAGAGGAGGAGGTGGAGGCCCAGGAGGGAGTGGGGTCCTGGGGGCTGTGCAGGAGGGTGGGACTGCTATGACAGATGGGACTGCTATGACAGATGGGCATGTTAGTTGAGAATGGAGAGCTGACTAATGGATGCAGCTCCTTAGAGCTCCAGGGGTGACTGTGACAAGAATGGTCCCAGTACAGTGGCAGGGGCGAGGGAAGTTACACCTGATGGAAGAGGTTTCAAGAAAGACAGGACCAGGGCCAGGTGCAGTGGCTCATGCCTGTAATCCCAGCACTTTGGGAGGCCAAGGCGGGTGGATCATATGAGGTCAAGAGTTCGAGACCAAGGCCGGGCACGGTGGCTCATGCTTGTAATCCCAGCACTTTGGGAGGCGGAGGCGGGCGGATCACGAGGTCAGGAGATCGAGACCACGGTGAAACCCCGTCTCTACTAAAAAAAATACAAAAAAATTAGCCGGGCGTGGTGGCAGGCGCCTGTAGTCCCAGCTACTCGGAGAGGCTGAGGCAGGAGAATGGCGTGAACCCGGGAGGTGGAGCTTGCAGTGAGCCGAGATTGCGCCACTGCACTCCAGCCTGGGTGACAGAGCGAGACTCCGTCTCAAAAAAAAAAAAAAAAAAAAAAAAGAGTTCGAGACCAGCCTGACCAACATGGTGAAACCTCATTTCTACTAAAAATACAAAAATTAGCTGGGTGTGGTGGTGCATGCCTGTAATCGCAGCTACTCAGGAGGCTGAGGCAGGAGAATCACTTGAACCTGGGAGGCGGAGGTTGCAGTGAGCCAAGATGAAGCCATTGCACTCCAGCCTGGGTGACAAGAGCAAAAACTCCGTCTCAAAAAAATAAAGAAATAAAAAATAAAAAGACAGGAATGTGGTGGTCACAAGGCGGGCCCACTTGTGAGCATACTAAAACCACAGCATTGTACACTTTGATGGGTGAATTGTATGGAGTGCAGATTATATATTGATTGTTTTAAAAAAGAAAAAGGGCAAGAGGGAGGGAGGGAAAGAAAGACGCAAGTAATCCACCCCTGGGGATCTCTCTTACACGTCCTTATGGGTAAGGACACACAAACAGAGCTGCTCGTTGCTGCAGTACACCACAGTGCATTCCAGGATGGAACACAGCACAGCTATAACAAGGAATGTGGACGATCTCTGTGTCCTGATAGGGAGTGATCTCCAGGACCTGCTAGTGCAGGAAGCAGGCTGCAGAACAGCCTGTTGACTACAGTGTTTACTGAGGCCTTTCTGTAGGAAGAGAGTGTGTGTGTGTGTGTGTGTGTGTGTGTGTGTGTCAGGGGAGGTGGTAAGAATATAAGTTTGTATTCTTATGTTTGCTTTTTTTTTTTTTTTGAGACAGTCTCACCCCGTCAACCGGGCTGGAGAGCAGTGGTGCGATCTCAGCTCACTGCAACCTCCACCTCCTAGGCCTCAGCTTCCTGAGTAGCTGGAATTACAGGCATGCACCACCATGCCTGACTAATTTTTGTATTTTTAGTAGAGACAGGGTTTTGCCACGTTGGCCGGGCTGGTCTTGAACTCCTGGCCTCAAGTGATCTGCCCACCTCATCCTCCCAAAGTGCTGGGATTATAGGCGTGAGCCACCATGCTCAGCTTGTATTTGCTTTTTTATTTCCATATTAGAAATACTGCAGCCAGGAGCAGTGGCTCATGCCTGGGCACTTTGAGAGGCTGAGATGGGAGGAGCCCAGGAGTTTGAAACTAGCCTAAGCAATATAACGAGACCCTGTCCCTAGATAACAAACCGAAAAATTACAGGTGGCAAGCACCTGTAGGCCCAGCTACTCAGGAGGCTGAAGTGGGAGGATCGCTTGAGCCAGGATTTTGAGGCTGCAGTGAGCTGCGATCATGCCACTGCACTCCAGCCTCTGACACAGAGCAAGATTCTGTGTCAAAACAAACAAAAGAAATACAGCGCCAGGTGTGGTGGCTCACACCTGTAATCCTAGCACTTTGGGAGGCCGAGGCGGGCTGATTGTCTGAGCTCAGGAGTTCGAGACCAGCCTGGGCAACACGGTGAAACCCCATCGCTACTAAAATACAAAAAAATTAGCTGGGCGTAGCAGCGTGCGCCTGTAGTCCCAGCTACTTGGGAGGCTGAGGCAGGAGAATTTCTTGAACCCGGGATGCGGAGGTTGCAGTGAGCTGAGATCATGCCACTGCACTCTGGTCCAGGCGACAGAGTGAGACTCCGTTTCAAAAAAAAAAAAGGAATACAGAAAAGATACACAAGAAATTAATGAGAATAGTTATCTCACTGTAAATCTTTCTATATTAGTTATATTAGTTTGATTTTTGATCCATATGAATGCATTTCTGAGTCAAAAACCAAATAAAATGTAACATTTATTTATTTTTTATTTATTTATTTATTTTTTTGAGACGGAGTCTTGCTCTGTCGCCCAGGCTGGAGTGCAGTGGCGTGATCTCGGCTCACTGCAAGCTCCGCCTCCCGGGTTCACGCCATTCTCCTGCCTCAGCCTCTCCGAGTAGCTGGGACTACAGGCGCCCGCCACCACGCCCGGCTAATTTTTTGTATTTTTGGTAGAGACGGGGTTTCACCGTGGTCTCGATCTCCTGACCTCGTGATCCGCCCGCCTCGGCCTCCCAAAGTGCTGGGATTACAAGCGTGAGCCACCGCGCCCGGCCCAAATGTAACATTTAAAAGTGTAAATGTGGGCCAGGCATGCTGGCTCACACCTGTAGTCCCAGCACTTCAGGAGGCAGAGGCAGGTGGATCACTCGAAGCTAGGAGTTCAAGACCAGCCCAGACAATATGGCAAAACCCTGTCTCTACTAAAAATATAAACATCAGCCGAACGTGGTGGTGCACACCTGTAATCCCAGCTACAGGTGTGCACAGTGTGGTGGCTGAGGCAGAAGAATCACTTGAACTCAGGATGTGGAGGTTGCAGTGAGCCGAGATCGCACCACTGCAATCCAGCCTGGGTGACGGTGCGAGACCCTGTCCCCCCCCACCCCCCAAAAAAGTGTAAATGTGAAAATGGAAAAAAAAGGGATTAGAGACTGAGTGGAAACACCACTTTAGAGGGGCTCTCAGGAAGAATGTCAGGGACCTGAGATGTCATAGGTCCAACCCCATCTCCACCCCAGCGCCATGTAACATTTGTTACATTTGTTACATTTGTTGAAAGTGAGGCAGAGAGAGGTCAGAGACTTGATAGGGAGAAGCAGGGCAGGGCTGGCCCTTCAGGCCCAAGAGCACCTCCCAGAGCCATACCTTCTGTCTGCCCCAAGTAGGGAAGCCTTGTCTGTCTGTCCAGAAGAAAGGCTGAGAGGCCACCATTCTCTAGTGGGCTTGCCCAAGTCCTGCCTCAAACCCTCAGGCAGGCATCTTTCCACTGCGAAGCCACATTGTCCAGATGAAGAACCTGCCTCTCAGAGAGGCAAGCCCATCTCTAGCCCAGGGGATTGGAGCCCAGTGGCTCAGAGCTCTGGGTCAGGTCTCATTCCTCTCCTGGATCTGACCCATAGCAAGTCATGCAGCCTCAGCGTTGGAGTCTCCTCATCTGTGAGTGTAGATGCCTCCCCTACCAGGGCTGACCTGGGCATTACATGAGATAGCAGAGAACCGGGCACAGTGGCTGGCCTGGGCAAGCAGCTGTTGTTATGACTGCCAACATTGTTGCTACAGGCTGCTGCCTATCTGCTCTGAGTGAGGTGGTCTGGGTGACTGCTGGCAGCAAGTCCTGCCCACCTGACCCCTCCTGGTCTCTGGGTCCCAGCCTTGGCCTCAGGCTAGTAGTCAGCTGAGGCTGCCCCTTCTCTGGTAGGTTCCAGGTCCTGCCTTCCTCTCAGGGTCCCCACCCTCTGTGCAGGCACAGAGCGGGTGTCAGGGAGCAAGTCTCTCATTCATTCCTTAAATATTACTTGTGCATTAGTTGTGCATCTGTTATGTGCCAAGCACTGTGCAGGGCACTTGGGGTTCGCAGAATTGAGTGGAACCAGACGTGATCTCTGCTCTCATGGAGCTCCCTGTGTTGTAGGGGACACAGACTTTTTTTTTTTTTTTTTTTCTTTTGAGACAGGGTCTTGTTCCATCACTTAGGCTGGAGTGCAGTAACATAATGACAGCTCACTGCAGCCTCAAGCTCCCAGGCTCAAGCAATCCTCCCACCTCAGCTGCCCAAGCAGCTGAGACTACAGGTGTATGCTACCACACCTGGCTAATGTTTTTTTGTTTTTTTGTAGAGACAGGGTCCTACTATGTTGCCCAGGATGGTCTTGAACTCCTTGCCCCCAGGCAATATTCTTGCCTCAGCCTCCCAAAGTGTTGGGATTACAGGTATGAGCCACCGTGCCTATCCTGGATGCAGACTTTAAGCAAAGAGTCACATCAACAAGAAGAGCTGTGAAGGTCAGGGCATGACCCCCAGATGCCCAAACACTGCACTGGAGGTCCAGGAAGATTCTCCTGACAAGGCAACCCTGAGCCAAGATCTGAAGGATAAGAGGGAGCTTATAACATGGAAGAAGGAACAGTATTCCTGGCAGGTGGAACAGCATGTGCAAAGGCCAGGTGGAAAGAGGGGCTTCAAGGACAGTCCTATGGCTGGAGCAGAGTGATTGAGGGCATGTGAAATGAGAGGTGGCCAGGGTGGCAGGCAGGGACTAGCCCAATGGGCGTGGAAGGGATGGGACTTTGGTCACTGTTCCGCATTTCCAGATGTTTACTATGTGCCAGGCTTGGTACTAAATGCTTTTCTGGAATATCTCACTAGATTCTCACATAGATGAAGGGCTTGATCTTAGAGAGGTTAGATCCCTCAGCCGAGAGCCCACAGTGAGGAAGCCATGGGGCCTGTGTCCCTGACTGCAAGCCCTGTGCTCAGAACAGCCAGGCCACACAGAGCTCAACTCTCACTACAACCTCCTGAAGTCGGTGTGATTACTCTTCCCACTTTACAGATGAGGACATGGGCCCAGAGAGGTTATGTGAGTGACACATCTTGAAGGTGTAGTTGAGCCTGGGCAGTCTGGCTTCAGACTGTCCACAGTCTCAACCACTGCCTCACACGGCTTCTTAGAAAATAGTATAAAAAGAAGCTCGGGCCGCCATGTGGAAAAGAATGGAGAGGGGACAATGACGCAGCTGGGAGTATGCTGTGATGGAGTACAGTGGACATATTCAGGATGAGGTGAAACAGGCTGGCCCTGGTCAAGAGGCTAGATGGGGCTGGGATGAGGGTGGAGCCAAGTAGACTTGGGGTTGGCTTGGTGCAGCTGGGGGGTGCGGGGAGTGTCTCTGAGGTGAGGCCAGGGGGTATGGGAATGCCATGTTTGGTCTGGGACACGGTGGGCTTGGGATGGCTACAGGACAGTGCAGTGGAGAGTCAAAAAGGCTGCTCGGACCCAGGTCTGGCGAGATGGAAGCTGGAGGTCAGGTGAGCTGTCTAGGAGAGGGACAGAGTGGGAAGGAGAGGGTCTCGACTTGGCTTTCTTGCCAAAGGAGGGTTCCGAAATGAGAAACTGGAATCTAAGCTGGAGAGGAAGAAAGATGGAGAATAAGTGAATGCACAGGTGTGGGACAGACAGACGAATATTCATGTCTTTGGCTCCTATGTACCTGAGTCTTCTAAAGCTGCAGGCCATACTACCCCCAGGAGGCTGCAAGGATGCCAGCTGGGAGATGAATGCAACTCTGCTGCCTGAGCATGGGCCTGAGTGAGGGTGCAGACCCCTGCCTGTGATCATCAGGGAGGGTGAGTGATGAGAACAAGGTGGCTGACAGGGTGAGGCCCAAGCCTGGAGCTTACCCAGGTGTGGGGGTGGGAGGGTCAGAGACCTTTGGGGGGTCTTAGGGAGCTTCCCCAGCCCTAAGGGCACCACGAGCTGCCACTTCACACTGACCTGGGCATACGCAGCTGCAGGATCCCTCGCTTGCTCTCTCACAAGCAAATGTAGACTGTACAACCATCCTGACCACAGATCCAGAAAGCCCAGGACATAACAGAGCCGAAGTGCCTGCCCTGATCCACGCGCACACAGACCTAGCCCAGGAGAAGCCCATCCACGGTGAGGAACATGCGGCCCAGTGGCTGGAGCCTCTCACCTGAGCCCTTACTGCCTGAGGACCCCCCAACCTCTGGCCTCATTTCCCACCCTTTGCCAGCCAGCCTTGGGGACAGAACAGGCCTGGATCTAATCCAAGGTCTGGACTCAGCCTGACACCCTGTGAACTCAAGGCCTTCCCTACCTCACCCTGGGCCCAGAGCCCCTACCTGTAAAGTGGAAGTGGGAATGGCCACCAGCCAGGCAGAAACCCTCACTTAGGGCCTCATGGCCAGGCATCAGGGCAGTCAGGAGAGGGGCCGAGGTAAGCCACGGAGGCCCTGCCTGTCTTGGTATCCCACCATCACCAGGAGGGGACTGCATGGGCATCACACCCCTCACAGATGAACAAAGTGAGGCAGAGAAGGGCCTCAAGGTGAGTTAGGGGCGAGGCCCCAGCTCTGCTGCTGCCCCTTCCCTTATCACCCCTGCAGCCTGGGATGCGAGGGTGGCCAGTGACAGACCCCAAGGACTCTAGGCTAAGGTCTCCTTACCTGGGTCCCGTGGCCTGCTCCCCGCCTGCATGCCACCTCATGGGGGTCCTCTGGCTGGCCCAGGAGCACGGCTGGCCCAGCAGAGCAGCTCAGTGTTGTGGGGAAGGGAGGCCCAGCCCACCACGCCGACCGCCTGGAGCCCCATGTATATTTAATGATGTCTATTATTCCTGTTTTGTCTCTGGAAAGGAATGAACAGCTGACAGGGGAGCCACGAACAGCCTGGAGAGCTGGGCATGGGCCTGCTCCACACTCCAGCGGGACCCGAGGCCCTCGGGAACTCTACCCCTCCTGGCAGCCTCACAGAACCTGCTGCATCCATCTCAAAAGGCATACCTCCTCCAGGAAGCCTTCCCCGCTGCTCAGGTCTTAAATCCAGGGTCTGCACTCACAAACTGTGCAGCCTACACCAGCTTCCGGGGGACAGCAGCATACTGTGGGGGGCCTGGCACAGTCCCTGGCACATGGTAGGCAGTCATCGAGCCCCTGCCAGCCCCTCTACTCCTGACTTCTGAGGCAACAGGAAATGACCCACCACCTTGTTCTCACACAGCCTCCCTGCCAGCCCAGATGGTCACAAGGGCCTCCTGGGATGCTGCCCACCTTGGCAGCCAGGCCCCTCCAGAAGGGCCAGTCTGGGCCTGACACCCCTGACCACCAACACCCTGGGCAGAGCCTGCCTGTGCCTGGGTGAAGAATCCTGCATTCTCCTTGCCACACAAGGCCTGGGTCTGCCTTGGGGGCCCAGGCTCCACCCTCTCCCACCCCCAGGCCCAATGCCTGACCTGTGCCCACCTGACTCAACCTGGCTACTGTTCAGCAAGTTTACAAAATGTTCTCAGTCTGAACAGGAACCGTTTTCAATCCTTTATTTCAGAAAGGAGAGCCAGGAGAACTGGGGACTTAGAAAATACAGATCCTAAACTCAAAAGTCCCTGCCCCAGGCGTGCAGAGCCAGGGTCCTGGGGTTCTGTGCTGGGCAGGGGCTGCCCTGGGAGGGGGAATACAGGGGGAGGCACTTTAGGACACCCCTTAGGCTGTGGAGGGTGTCAGCTGGGCCTTTGAAGCCACTAACCGCTGGTTCCCATCATGGAGAGCCCTGTGTGGGGCACCCAAGGGGGTTTCCCCCTGGAAGGACCCCCAACCCAAGTGTCAGAGAAGCTGGCAGGAGCTGAGGGAGTGAGGTGCCGTGACAGCAGCCACAGCCTCCAGGGACCCAAATAGGCCCAGCTACCAGCCTGGCACTGAGCATGCCATCTGCTTTAGGCCCTGGCTGGCGGGCAGGTGGGCAACTTGCTCCCTCAGTGCAGGGGGCTGGGGGGCACAGATGCAGGCTCAGCACTACAAACAAAACCCCCATGAGGGGGCTCAGCCTTATGGGAAATGCCTCCAACTGAGCCCCTCTGCCCCAACACACTCTTTGTCTGAAGAAACTTCTGTAAATAGCAGAGACTTGAGGGACCGCTTCCTGGGGTACGTGTATTTGTATTTTTCTGTTTGGGTGTTTCTGTGTCCCAGTGGGACCACCTCCCCAGGGAGACGAGGCAGGTGGGCGGGAGGCCAGCAGGCGCCATTACTTCTTCACGATCTGGATGACATCCTCGTGCTCCATGGTGTGTGTCAGGCCCACCCGCTGCGGACTGTACTTGGTGCTGGTGCCCTGGGTGAGGAATGGGGGCAGAGGGGTCATCTCAGCCTGGACTGGCCAAGGCCAAGGAAGATATCCCTGGGCGTGTGTGTCCTGGGGGGTGAATGCCATGGCGTAAGGTAGGGGGGGCCTCAGGCAGCAGGACGTCCACAGTGGTCTGACCATCCCTGATCTCAAAGGTCGGGGAGGGCCAGGCACAGTGGCTAATGCCTGTAATCCCAGCACTTCTGGAGGCCAAGCTGGGAGGATCACTTGAGCTCAGGTGTTCGAGACAGCCTGGGCCAGATAGTGAAACCTCGTCTCCATGAAAAATTAGCCAGGCATGGGGGTGTGTGGCTGTAGTCCCAGCTACTTGTGATGCTGAGGTGGGAGGATCGCTTCAGCACAGATGTCGAGGCTGCACTGGGCCATGATCGTGCCACTGCACTCCAGCCTGGGAGACAGAGCCAGACCCTGTCTCAAAAAAAAAAACACACCAGAAAAAAAAAAAGGGTGGGGAAGGCCCATGTCTACCCTGGGTTGGCATGTACATTCTATGGAGGACAGACACACAGACATGCCAATCCCCACAGGAAGGACAGGAACACCACGCAGAGAGTGTGAATGCCTTGCTTCATGCCTAACCCAGGGGCTGTCCTGGGTCTAACCCCCTGCTTGCTTTCCACCCAGGGACTCACCCACACCAGGGCGTACTTGAACTGGCTGGCGAGTGACCGGTGGATGCGGTGGCACTGGAGGACAGGAGAGAGTCAGGTAGAGAGGTGAGGCTTCACTTAACCCCATCCCAAGCTTGGCCGCACACCCAAAGCTCAGGACACAGGCCAAGAGGCAAGAGTTCCTGAAGCAGGTGCCCACACAGTCTGGGCCTTGTGTGGAGGACTGATGTGCTCAATTCGCACACAGCCACCCAATCACAGCTGCAGGTGGCCCTGCCATTCCCACTCCTGGTCTGCCAGCTGTGGTGCCTAGTTAGGAGTGTTCCCAAAGCCACCAGGGGAAGGTCTGGGGCCTGGCTGCTAGTGGCCCTCTGCTTGCCTTGCCTGAACAGATGCTCCTTCAGAATGGGACAGGGTGATAGCTTGGAGTCCACCCTGCTTGGTCACCATCTTTCACTCCTCCTGGCCCCACCTGTGGCCTGAAGCTTCCCACACATCAATCACATCACCCCCAACTCCCAGGGCAGTGCATAAACTTCAGTGCTCTTTGGTAGGGGTGAAGATCCCAGGGGTCCCAGATGTCACATGAAACTGGAAGGAGACCCTGGAGGAGGCAGCCAGCAATTGCCCTGAGAGTGTAGACCTCCAGTTGCCACGCTTATGGTGGCACAGTGGAGGGCGGCGGGGAGGGGACTCTGCAATTATGCAATGTGACTCCTCTTCCCACATGCCCACAGGTCTTCCAGGCTCTGGTGGGAGACCCAACGCCTCAGCCCAGCGTCCCTGGGGTGGCGGCCAGCGCCAGGCCTGCAGGAACACTTCCCTGACACAGATGGGAAGGTGGCTGACTCTGGTCTGCAGATGGGTTTTGTTTTAGTCAGCTTGCCCAGCATTGCCACTTGTGAGTGACTGAAGGGATTCAGGAGGGTAATCGTGAGTCTCCTTGGCTCCTCCTGCTGTGATCTCAAGCCTAGGCCCTGAGGGAGATGGGACTTTGCCTGGCCTCCTTTGTTTAACACCTCCAGGGTGGCACTCAGAGACCTGGGGCTAGGCTTGCGGAATGAATGAATGCCTGAGACCAGATTGCAGGCCCCGCCACCACTGTCCTAAGGGGCTGCAGGAACAGCTGGGTCTACAGCGTCCCTTGCCTCCAGGATACAGATCTCAAGAAGAAATGAGCTTGAGGAAAACACCACCAGGAAAGCATCAGCCCAGGAGGACGGCCATGTGACCCGAAGGTTGGCCACCATCTGTGCCTGCAGGGTCATGTTCAGGTGACAGAATCCTGGACAGGGAAAGGCAGCCTCTTGCTCCCTGAGCCCAGAACACCTCCCCTGGGGCCTGTGCATGCCTGCTCCCCTAACCGGGATGCTCCCCACCCCAACTCTTCACTGCCAGACCCACTAGTCCTATAAGCCGGCTCAAGTTGCCTCCTTGAAGCCGCTGTCCTGACCTCTGTGTTGAGCTGGTGCCACTCCTCACTCTCCTTGACTGATGCCTGAATGGCATGGAAGCAGGGTTACTGGCATCTCTGCAGAGCCAGGCAGCATGCTGAGTGCCCTACACATTGGACCTCATTCAACATGTCCTCCTGACTACCCGGGGGGGCAGGCAGCACACCCTCCTCACAGGAGAGGTCAGAGGCTCGGCACACGGCTAAGAAGGGGTGCTGCAGATGCAGCCCCAGGCTGTCCAACTCCAGAGCCTGCGTTGACATCTGAGAGTAAGACCAGCAGAGCCCACCCCTGGCCCAGGGCACCTCAGGCAGAACAGAGCCCCAAAGGGCATGCAGAGCTCCCACCCCTTGTCACGGCAGGTCTTGTCAACTCACCACGTGCTCCACTGAGGCCCCTTTCCGGAGAATGATGGCGTCTGTGAAGTCTGGCCTCTCTGCAGGGCGGGATGGGGAGAATGTCAGCCACACATCAGGGCCCACACTGCCACCTCGTGATTCTGCACGAGGGAAGAGCTGGCCACAGAGGCCCTTTCGGTCTCCTTGCCTTGGCCTAACCTCCCCCGACATCCAGCACACCCTCCACATAGATCCCTGTACCATATTCTACGACCTCGACCTTAACACAGTGACTCAAAATAAATCAAAAGTCTAGGATTCACAGTGCCTGCCACCCATCTGCCGTGACAGCACCGACAGAGACCAGGACCTGGACTGAACGGGCAGGGCGCGAAGGGATGCTGGAGTCTAGTGAGGGAAGCTGTAGCTCGCTCCTTGCTGCCAAAGTCAGGGTTGATGCAAACTGCTCTGAATTCAGCAGTTGGGACCCCAGGGCATGTGTGTGTGTGCACCAGGAGGATGGGCAGGAGTCAGACATGGGGACGGCTCCTGTGGATTCAGGTCCCTGATGCTCCTGAGGTAGGGCCTGTCACTGTGAGGGGAGGTCAGGAGGGCACTGACTGCTACAGCCAGTGGGGACCCCAATGTAGCCTTGCCCCACCAGGGTACCTTCAAAACCAGCAGTGCCCAGTGCTGAGAAGGGAAAAGAGCTGAGGTGTGTCTAGACAAGCCAGGCCAGAGCCGGTGCTGGGGTCTCTGGGCATCACACACCGGTCTGGACGCCTTCTAGGGATGAAGCTCAGCCTGTTTCTCAGCTACGTGCAGCGCAACTCACGTCCTCTCTTCTTGGTGTAGATGCAGGTCAGGGCCAAGTACTCCCAAAGCATCTCCAGCAGATAGTCCAGGTTCAGCTTCATGCCGCAGCTGCAAAGAGGGAGGTGGCCAGTCAGGCAGTGGCCCCTGTGAGTTCAAAGGCTGGGGTCTCCACTTCTCACTATTGGAGGGGACAACCTCCACTGGCCAGGCGGCCCACTGGTACCCACAGGGAAACAAGCCCATTACTATGATGGCAGCTTGATGTTTCTGCTGCCAGTGCCGCTGGGCACCAATCATGGTCATACTCAACCAGGGTCAGCATCTCTCCTAGGGTCTGGCAAGCCTGTGCTCTGTGGAGGGTTGCAGCATGTGTGATTAGTGAAGGGCTGCCATGGGGAGATGGCCGGGGGCTGTGACGGGACCATGGGCAAAGGCTAGGAACCCTGACACCCAGAGTTCACTCCTTGTTGAGAGGAGCAAGGGACTGCCAGGAAGTCCAGCAGGGATTTCAGCAAGAAGAGGGGAGAACCAAGGCTCTGGAGGCACCAGAGCCTTTACATGTAGAACGGGCATGAACCCAGTCCCTACCTCGCAGGACTGCAGAGGGATTAAAAAGATAAGGCCCCGGATGTGCCTTGCTCCATATACTGGGTGGACCGTGGCTTGAAGGTTTGCAGCGTGACCCCGAGCTGTGTCCTGACCTCTGTAGAGCTGTTCTAAGCACAAGCAGGTAAAGGTGTAGAAGCTCTCATGCCCTGAGGATGGCAGCCCCTCAAAGGCCTGGGACACAGCAGGAGGAAAGGACCTACAGCTGTGCTGTAGAACCGACACTGCTCTTTGTGGTGGCTACAACCACCACAAAAATGGTCCTTGTGCTCAGGCCGGGACCCTCATCCATCATTTGCGCTGTCCAGCCTCTTGGTCTCTGAGCTCTCAGTACTGTCGGCCAAGCTTCACTGTGAAGCTGTGGAGTGCCCACTTCAGGTCAGGAAACCAGCAAAGTGGAGCACCTGAATCAGTCTGCCCCATAGAGGAGCCTGCCAGGCTGTGGTGGCAAGTGAACAAACAGCCAGAGTGCAGGCGGTACCCCAGGGACCTACCCTGCAAAGGAGGGCAGGAAGTGGGTGGCCAGGGCCTGAGAATGTTAGTTCCCTTTTTCCCTTTGAGCTGTGGTCAGACAGAAGCCACACCTTCCAGAGCACCAGGAGAGGTAGGCTCACACCCAGGGCTTCTTGGGGGGACCTTGGTTCACTACTAAGTTAAGAAGCCTCTTTTTTTTTTTTTTTTTTGAGATGGAGTCTCACTCTGTTGCCCAGGCTGGAGTGCAGTGGCATAATCTCGGCTCACTACAACCTCCGCCTCCCGGGTTCAAGTGATCCTCCTGCCTCAGCCTCCTGAGTAGCTGGGATTACAGGCACACGCCACCACACCCGGCTAATTTTTGTATTTTTAGTAGAGACAGGGTTTCACCACGTTGGCCAGGATGGTCTCGATCTCCTGACCTCGTGATCCACCTGCCACGGCCTCCTAAAGTGCTGGGATTACAGGCATGAGCCAGCACGCCTGGCCTAAGAAGCCTCTTAGCCATTCAACCTTCGTTGATGAAATCCTTCTGTTTTCTTAACCAGAGCCCACAAGACATCACCCACCCCGCCCACGGCAATTCACAACTGGAACGGGCCAATGCCTCCAGCAGCTATGAAGGGGACCCTCCTGCAGTGTCTCCTTGACCTCATGGACAAAGTGCTCTGCCCTGGGCAGGAAGTCCTGGGCTGCGTGAGGGCTGTGTGCTGCTGGAGGCTATGCTGGCTTTTCCTCCTCCACAGCCAAAGTGGCTGTGAGGCCTGACAACTGGGATCAGAACCCACAGCAAGGACAGCAGAGTGGCAGGATGCCAGCGGCCTCACCTGATGACCACACTGTTGGGTTTTCGGGCCAAGCGGTCCACCTCTTCCATGGAGATCTGGTCGATTTTGTTATAAACCTGAGATTGAGAAGGCGGAAGCCGGTGCTGAGGATAGGAGCAAGGCATCCAGAAAAGGGCCCTCCATTGCCCTGTGCCGGCTGCAGCCCTTCCTTGGAAAGCTGAGTCTACGCCCTCCCTCCCCTTGCTGCCTCAGGGTAGGGAAGGCTGGGCTGGAACCCTGGTTTCAAGCTCTCTATGTCTGCAAGATCTAAGCAGCCACTGAGGTGAGGTGAGGGGAGGGGAGAGCCTCAGACTCTTTCTGCTTCTCTCACAAGGTTCTGGGAGCTGAGGAAATGCATGTGGTGGAAAGGCCGAGTGGCCAGGCCAAGGCTCCCCTCCTGCACTTACATACAGGCAGGGCATGTACACCCGGTTGCCCACGATCACATCGATGAACTCGTCCGGGGAGCAGTCTTCTCGGAAGAGCACTTCCGCGTTGAAGATCTCTGAGGGGCTCCGATTAAGGGCAACCTGTGCACCAGCTGCCCCTGTCCCCCATCAGCGGAGGGCCCCAAAAAGCCGAGCAGGAAATATGCTGGCCGCATGGGGCTGTGGCGGAATCTGCTTGTGAGGTTCTACAAGATTGTAATGCTTTGGAAGCCCTCTGTTCTCTTCCCCAGAGGGACCACAATATATAAGAGTTTAAATCAACAGAGTTTTAATCTTGACAGCTAGGCAGGGAGAAAAACGTACCTGCTAGAATCCCCAGAGCCCCTCAGGGGAAGCCTGGGTTTTAGCACCAGGAGCATCTGAAAGCTGGTCGAACCCAGCTTCTTCCGTGCAGGACTCCACTGGGGGCCATCCTGCCTCTGCTTGCACACCTCTGGCAATGAGGGGCTCACAGCTGACTCTAAGAGTTCTCCATATGCCAGGCATAACTCTGCCCGAGGCCCTGCCCTATCCCCAGGGCCCCAGAACCCAACCAGCCCCCGACACTGCTTTAGAGGCACCACCCACTCCCCAGCTTTCCCTGGGGCTTCTCCAGGCTAGGAACCCCCCGTCCTCAGAGGGTGTTTCCCATGACATCTTTTTCTTCCGGATGTCATCTGGCTACCACAGTGCCCAGTACTCAGTGAGGAGCCAGGAAGCCACTGCCAAGTGCACGGCTGCCAAGTGCAAGTCTGGAGCTTGCTCAGAGGCTGCTTGAATGGACAGCGGGAGCAGTGGGAGTAACCTGCTGCCACCCTGCTCCACAAGGCCTCCTGTTGTGGTCAGTCCCCCCGCTGCCCTGACGGTGGTGGCTGCCCTCCCTCACGTGTCTTTCAGGGAAGGATACTGTATTCGTGCAGGATGAGCTGCACCAGCTTTTCCGAGCACTGGGTCAGCGTGACTGTCGAGTTAAAGGAGATGCCGCCGCCTTTCTTGGGCTGAAAGAGGAGAGAGGGATGGGGAGAACTGCTGACGAAGGGGTCACAGCAATGGTCCCACAGCCTCAGCCGCCAGCCAATGCAGTCTCAAAACTGCCACACCCATGGCCTGAAGGCCAGAGAGGTGCCTCACCTTGAAGTAGATGTTAGGCTTGTGCTTGTTGAGGCGGATGCCCACTGACTCCAGCTCCTTCTCCAGCAGAGACCTAGGCAGAGCACCCCATAAGCCCGTCACAGGCTGTCCACAGAGCCAGATGCACAGCTTCCCTGTTACGCAGGATGTCACTGCCCACCCAGACAGAGACTGACTCTCTCCTCCACCCCCTTCCCCAGCAACCCGGAGAACACTCCTTCCCAATGCCCTAGAACTGCAGGGAGCTTCTAAACTCTGCCACAGTCCCAGAGGGGACTGGCCCGGTTTACAGTCAGCATGCACAGGCAAGTGGTGGAGCCCCCACGAGGTGACCACATGAGGGTACTCCTTCTGGTCCCGAGGAGGCAGGCCTGGTGTACCCCTCTGCCAGGATGTGGATGAACAATGCTTCTGTGCTTGGGGCTGGGCTCCTGGCAGGTTCTGGGAAGTGATGGGGCACCTGTGCCTCTGAACAGGAAGCAAAGCCAGGCCAAGCCCCTTGGCCCCTAGTCCCAAGATGCCTCTGTGCTGGCTGGACACAAGCCTTGAGGAGAAGACGCCATAGGCTGGGTGGTGTTGGGTTCAGTCTGTGACATGTCCTACCACTACTCTCACGTGTGAGAGAGCCAAGCACCCACAGGCCGCCCATTACGAGCTCAGGGACACATCGGCCCTCCCCAGACATGTGAGCCTGCCCCATGCCCCACCCTGCGGACCTCTGCACCTCTCCCTTGGTGGCATCCAGCATCATGATGACGACGTCAGCCGTGCGCGCCACAGCGATCACCTGCCGGCCACGGCCTTTTCCTGGATGGGTGGGAGGGATGCACTTACATATGCGGACCCATGTGACTGCTACCCAGCCCATGGCGCCCTGGACTCCTGTCCTTTACAGACCTACCACAGCCTCTGCCACATACTAGCACAAGCTTGGCATTTTTCTTTAATCCATGTGTTTTACTCATGGAGACTTATTTCAGAAGAAAATCCGACACCACCATCATAAAAGGAGTAACAGGATAATGGCTGTCCTACGCCCACCCCTACCATGTGGCAGGCCCCAGGCTAAATGCTTCCTGAACATTTCCTCACTTAATCCTCAAAACTATGCTGTAAATTAAGTATTATTATGCCCATTCTACAGCTGAGGAAACTGAGGCTTGGCTTAGAGACACCCAGTCACTTGCCCAAGATCACAAGGCTAGTTTGGTGCCAAGGATTTGAACTGGAACCTGTCTTTTCTGGAAAGCGGGATAATGGACCAGGGATCCAGAGTGATCTCCATGACAGCCACACCCAATTTCAACGATCAGTAACAGAGCTCCAGCCTGTCTCCCACACACCTGCCCTGCCTCCCACCTTGGGCTGCGCCTTCAATGATTCCAGGAAGGTCCAGGAGCTGGATGTTGGCACCTTTGTACTAGGATGCAGAAGAGAAGAAAGATAAGGCAAGGCTGGGCCTCCACTGGAAAGGTCCTGCCTGGATCTGGGACATCTGGAATGGTCCCAGGGCTCAGGCATTGAGGGAAACCCAGGTGCCAACCTGTGGCCATGTCTGAGCCTTGTCACCACCCCAGCCCGGTGCAGACCACAGCCTATGAGCTGAGTAGCTGCCTAGGGAGGGCTCAGGATCTCCCAATCCCACAACACTCATCACTGATGGTACCAGCACTTCACAAATAAATTGTTTCACCATGGGAACTTAAGGCCATACCACTCAGCTGCCCAAAGCAAACACAGCCCAAGGCAGTGAAGCTTCATGGGGAGGCAGAAGGATCCAGCCAAGCAGCAGTTAGTGACCAGAGCTGTGGTGGTGTTGGGGAGGAGAGCACAGGGGGCGCCAGGCAGAGTAGCCACATGCTGGCCCGACCTCCTAGTTCCAGGCCCCACCAGGCATCTCTGAGGTCCAGCAGCTAGGATCCCCAGAAGTGTCAGTGCTAGAGGGCAAAGCAGCTCAGTCCAGAGCCTGTCCTGACATGGGGACATCCACCCTGACTCACACACAAAGCGGGCACAGGCACAAGTCCAAACACAAGCATGCGCCCCTTCTCCTTCTGGGCCCAGCACACCCACTTACTTCAATGACCCCAGGAATACACGTCAGAGTGGTGAACTCATAGGACGCTGCCTCGCTGGCCGTGGAGGTCATCAGACTCAAGAATGTGGACTAGGAGAAAAGGAGATCATTGCACTGAGCCTTGTCCCTGGCCTTCTGGGAGAGGCCCCAGGGGCTGGGGGCCTGCAGGTGCAGACAGCAGGAGGAGACCCTCTCACCCTCGGCTTGGTGACCTAGGTGGCTGTGAAGAGACCTCCCAGCCAGAGGGCTCACCTCTGGCCCTGTCCTGGATGGGTCAGACAACAGAGGGCCCATCTGTTCCTTGGAGGTCTCAGGACTGTCTCAGGTAGTGGCAGGGATCTGCATTCTGATGGGGTTCCCCATATACATCAGGAGCCTCCCCTAGCCCCACACAATCCTCCAGGCCCTCTTGGCCCCAGAGAACTTTAAGCAGGCGGCAGTCCCACGGCACTCGTGGAACCAGTACCCAGACATGCTGTGCACCCAGGGAGGGTGTGAGGAGGTGTGCAAGGAGATGCCAACCTCCTGGGCTGAGGCAGAGACAGCTGACAGGAGAGGTGTTGCAGGGATGGAGTGGGGAACTGGGAAGACGTGGATGTGACCACTCAGACCACGGTTCACTGTGGCTGGGAGTTGGAGAAACCTGGCTTTGAATCCTGCCTCTGCCGGGGTGTCCTGGGATTGGGCAGGAAACTCCATACTCTCAGTTCAGGGTCTTTACATGTAGAATGGGCATGAACCTAGTCCCTACCTCACAGGACTGCACAGGGATTAAAAACATAAGGCCCAGGATGTGCCTCACTCCAAACACTGTAACATCTCAGTGATAGATGCTGTGGCTGAGAAGGTCAGCCAAGCAGTGGGCAGACCCAGGGAGGGAAGAAACCCAGCCCCATGCCTCCTGCCCCATCCTAATCAGCAGGGCCCCAGGAACAAGAAGCCTGAGACTCTGAGTTGCAGGGCCAGCTATCCAGACCCTGCCTCCTGGCTGACTGGCAGGAAGACTGGGGGCACCCTCCCCAAGGCACCCTTAGACCTCTCAAGTCCAGAATGTGGCATGTGATGGAAATACATAGAGTCCCCAAATCCAGAAACCCTCAGCCTTGGGGACCTCCTAGAAACTCAAGAAATGAGAAAAACCTGGTGGAGTGGACAGGTATATGGATAGACAGGGTGGCCCCGAGAGCAATGGCTGTTGAGACAGCCAGCAACCAACCTCGGGGCCACTCCCCGATTCTGTCTGGCCCCTGTAAGACCTGGGCCCTCCCACGGTGGGAGAGCCGATACTCCCAATAAGGCAGGTGGGATCTGCCACGGGCCCAGACTTCAAGGGTCACAGCTCTTGGTAACTAGAGCGGCTTCTCTATCAATCTCTCTCTCTCTGATACATATACCAATCATACAGGCAGACAGTACAACAAACAAAACTAAACACCGCCCAGCCTGCAGCAAGCACTTAAGAAAAGGTAGCTGTTACCACCATCCCCTGTGCCTGGCCCAGAGCAATGGAAACTGGGTGTGGGCTCAAATTGTTCAGCTGAACTGAGTTAGAAGCTGCTCCCCAGCACCTGTCCAGAGCTTTGGTTGTTGCTCACTTGGCCTATATTCTAGCAACCTCTCCACTGTCCCACTTCCACTTTGCCCTGCTGTAGCCTGCTATCTACACAACAGCCAGAGGGATTCTGTAAAAAAGTAAGTCAGTGCCCAGATGGTAGTTTCTAATGCTATTCTCCAGTCAAAGGAACCAGGGCTCCTTGGAGAAATGGCAGATTCTAGGCCAGGGCAGGGAATATACAAAATGGGCCCGAGGCATCTTGCAGTGTTAGAAAGTGAGGAAGTGCTGGAAAAACACAATGGCGGAAGTACATCAAAGAAGCCAACTAAACTAGCGCCAAAGCTAAAACGATTTGAGCAGCAAAAGAACATGGTATGGGTTTACACCCCAAAGCACAAAATAACCCCCCACGAGTCCATACAGATATCAATGAATGATTGAATAAAACGAATGAATGGGAGAAGAGAGACAAATCTCCCATGCAGAAGAATTCCAAACAGTTTCTGTAGATGCTCCCCTCAAGGAGGCAACGGAATTAGGCCGCACGTAGTCACCTCCCTCCCCAAAGTGGCATGGCAAGGGGAGAAGAGAGCGTCTCCACGGTGGAGAAACCGGACACACCTCAGCCAGGTGGTCAAGATCAATATCAGCAGGGGTTAAGTCTGCTGAAGGGACAGTATGTGGCCTTCATGTGATGTGATAAAAATGGCACTTTACCTCTGTGGCCTTCCTTGCTAACTATAACTCCAGATTAACCATGAGAAAAACATCAGACACAACCCAACTGAAGGACTTTCTACAAAATATGGGAATGGTACTCCTTGAAACCGTCAAGGTTATCAAATCAAGGCAAGTCTAAGGAACTGTCTAGAAGAGCCTACGGAGGCATAACAACTGAACTGTGATGTGGGATCTCAGGACAGAAAAAGGACAGTGGGGAGGAGCTAAGGAAATCTGCATAAAGCACGGACTTGAGGCAAGAACAGATCAACATTCATTGGTGTAAAATGTTAACTGCCAGGGAAAATGGGTGTGGGGTATATGGGAACTCTGTATTACCTTTGCAATTTTTCTGTAAATCTAAGACTATTCTAAAATAAAAAGTTTATTTTAGGCCGGGCGCAGTGGCTCACGCCTGTAATCCCAGCACTTTGGGAGGCCAAGGGGGTTGGATCACCTGAGGTCAGGAGTTCAAAACCAGCCTTGCCAACATGGTGAAACTCCGTCTCTACTAAAAAAGGATACAAAAAATTAGCCAGGCGGGGTGGCACATGTCTGTAATCCCAGCTACTTGGGAGGCTGAGGCAGGAGAATTGCTCGAACCTGGGAGGCGGAGGTTGTAGTGAGCTGAGATCGTGCCATTGTACTTCAGCCTGGGCAACAAGAGAGAAACTATACCTCAAAAAAAAAAAAAAAAAAAAAAAAAAAAAAAAAAAGCCGATCAGACATCTCTCTTTTCTGCTCAAAACCCTGCAATGATGTTTATTTTATTCCTCACATAAAAGTAAATCATGCCGGGAGCGGTGGCTCACACCTGTAATCCCAGCACTTTGGGAGGCCGAGGTGGGCGGATCAACTGAGGTCAGAAGTTTGAGACCAGCCTGGCCAACGTGGTGAAACCCCATCTCTACTAAAAATGCAAAAATTAGCTGGGCGTGGTGGCGGATGCCTGTAATCCCAGCTACTCGGGAGGCTGATTGACAACTGCTTGAACCCAGGAGACAGAGGTTGCAGTGAGCTGAGCAAGACTCCATCTCAAAAAAAAAAAAGTAAACCAATATAGATTATATGCTAAACAGATAAACAGAGCAACTTCCAGACGAAACCTTCTTTTTTTTTTTGAGATGGAGTTTTGCTCTTGTTGCCCAGGCTGGAGTGCAATGGCGCTATCTCGGCTCACCACAACCTCTGCCTCCCAGGTTCAAGCGATTCTCCTGCCTCAGCCTCCCAAGTAACTGATATTACAGGCATGCACCACCACCCCTGCCTAATTTTGTATTTTTAGTAGAGACAGGGTTTCTCCATGTTGGTCAGGCTGGTCTTGAACTCCCAACCTCAGGTGATCTACCCACCTTGGCCTCCCACAGTGCTGGGTTTACAGGCGTGAGTCATCGCACCTGGCCGAAGAAACCTTCTAAAATCTCTGCAGTTTCATTCTTCAATCCAAGCCAGGGTCCTTCCGGCCGCCCATAAGCCCCTATCCTTTCCGTCTTCTGCCTTCCTTGTGCTCCTCAGGGAGCCACCTGGGCCTCCCTGGACACACCAAGCGAGCGCCTGTCTAAGGGCCTCTGTGCTCACTGTTTCCTGTCTGGAAGGTTCTCACCCAGGACTCTGCAAGCTCCCTCACTACCTTCAGGCCCCCGCCCAAATACTTACTCGCCAGAGAAACCTGCCGGGACCTGTCGTAACTAGCAGACCTTCGCCCTGTCACTCACCAGCCCCCACTCCTCACCACTGGATGCACCTTATTACTTATTTACTGTCCTTCCTCTTCAAGAATGGGAGATCTATGTGGGCAGGGACAGAGCTCTGTCTCGTTCATGCTATGTCTCTAGTCCCTGGCACAGTGCCCAGCACATGACACTGCTCGAGATACACACTCGAGAAGTATTTGTGCATGATGACTGAGTCGGAAGACCAAGTAGGGCTACATCTGCTGGCAAGAGGAAAGAGTGTCCTCCATGTTAGGATGATAAAGGGCTGGGATCTGACCCTGGGGGAGGCCAGGTCTTCTGTGTCCCTGGAGCTAAGCAGAAAGGCAGCGAGGGGAGCCTGGATGGTCACCTGTTTGAAAGATGACTTCTTGCTTTCCTCCCCGAGGCCCACACCGACCATCACTGACCTTACCCACAGAGGGAAATCCAATCAGCGCCACACGGGCATCGCCCGACTTCATGACATCAAAGCCCTCTCCTTTGGACGAGGCCGATTTGGATGGTTCCAGGAGCTGGGCCCGATACTTGGCAAGCTTAGCTTTCAGCAGGCCCAGATGATACTCAGTGGCTAAAGGATGGAAAGCAAGACAGAAGATGAGTGGCTAGGGTGTCCAAGCCCAGGGGTCAGGCAGGGCCCACATGTCGCCAAGTGCTGGCTGGGAAGCAACTGCTATCAAAGAGATCAGGAGAAAAAAAACCACCCCTCTGCTTAAAAGGCCCCCTTGGCTTCTCACTTCATTTAAGATAAAATCCAATCTCTTAAGCCGGGTGCAGTGGCTGACACCTGTAATCCCAGCACTTTGGGAGGCCGAGGCGGGTGGATCACCTGAGGTCGGGAGTTCGAGACCAGCCTGACCAACACGGAGAAACCCTGTCTCTACTAAAAATACAAAATTAGCTGGGCATGGTGGTTCATGCCTGTAATCCCAGCTATTTGGGAGGCTGAGGCAGAAGAATCACTTGAACCCAGGAGGCAGAGGTTGTGGTGAGCCGAGATCACGTCATTGCACTCCAGCCTGGGCAACAACAGTGAAACTCTGTCTCAAAAAAAAAAAAATCCCGTCTCTTTGTTGAGACCTCACCAGCTTACTGAGAACCAATGGTTCTCAACAGAGGTGGCACCGCTTCCTGGGGGGCATTCTGGAAATTCTGGGAGATGTTTTCTGTTCACTTGGATGGTGAAGTCCGCATTGGCATCTATTGGGCAGGGGTCAGGGAAACCAGCTGCCCTATTAGGTGAGTCAGTCCTGGGTAGCTGAGGAGAATTGTCCCAAGTCCATGACTTGTCACATCCCAAAGGCATCCACAGAGGGAAAACCTGGGTTAGGATCGCCAGGCCTAGAACCTAGCTCTGTTTACATATAAACACAGGACATTTTGTACAGTGTTAATATACACTGAAATTCCCAGGAATGCAACTATTGTGTATATGAAAGGAAGACTATGTCATGCTTTGTCTGAAACTTTACCTAGAGCTGCTCACCATTCTGGGATCCCACGCTGCCATGGCAGCCCCTCTTGGGGCGTAACTCAGTGGCCAACACAACACACCTGCATCGTGGCTGTCACATCCCCAGTGATTCTACCTAGAGGCATGAGCATTCTACTGCTTCAGGGTAACTTCATTAGATCCTGGCAGCACTCCAGCATTCATGTATTTAAATAAATACCATTTTCATTATAAATTACTTCCTTTTTCTTCTTCCCCTTTATATTACCATTAGGGTATTACATTTTTTTTTTTTGAAATTCAGGTTATATTACTGATGGGGAATTTCATTTCAGGACTGTAAATGGTGTTACAAACTCTTTGCTCTGGCTCCTGGCTACTTCAACCTTCAACACACTCTGCTACATTCCAGACACAGTTGCTTTCTCCTCTTTTTTTTAAAGAGATGGGGGTCTCATTCTGTCATTCAGACTAGAGTTCAGTGGCACGATTATAGCTCACTACAGTCTTGAACTCCTGCCTCAGCCTCCTGAATAACTAGGACTACAGGCATGTACCACCAGGACTGCCTAATTAAAAAAATTGTTTTTGTAGAGACGAGGTGTTGCTATGTTGCCCAGGCTGGTCTTGAACTCCTGGCTGTAAGCAATCCTCCTGCCTCAGCCTCTCAAAGTGCTGGGATTACAGGTTAAGCCACTGGGCCTGGCCTTTCTTTTTTTCCTTTTCTAGAACATGCTGACATCATTCCTTCCTTGGGACCTTCACACTGGTGATTCTCCGATTCTCTCCATTTCAACAAGATCTTCCTGGAACTGGCTCCTTCCCATCATTTGAGGAGCAGCTCAAATGTCACTTCTTCAAAGAGGCCTCCCCTGCCCAGTCTCAGAGGGCAGTGAGAGCTTGTGTCAGAACTCTACCCTGCCATTAGTGGGGCCATTTTACTTTGGAAAAGTTAGTCTTCTTGTGCATCAGTTTCTTAATCTGCAAATAGGGTTATTAACAGTAGTAACTTCTTAGGCAGATTTCTTTTTTTTCTTTTTGAGACGGAGTCTCGCTGTATTGCCCAGGCTGGAGTGCTGTGGTGCAATCTCGGCTCACTGCAACCTCCACCACCAGGGTTCAAGAGATTCTCCTACCTCAGCCTCCCAAGTAGCTGGGACTACAGGCACACGCCACCACGCCCAGCTAATTTTTTGTATTTTTAATGGAGATGGGGTTTCTCTATGTTGGTCAGTCTGGTCTCGAACTCTCGACGTCAGGTGATCCGCCCGCCTTGGCCTCCCAAAATGCTGGAATTACAGGTGTGAGCCACCAACAAAGTCTCGCTGGTGTCACCCAGGCTGGAGTGCAGTGGTGTGATCTCGGCTCACTACAACCTCCACCTCCTGGGTTCAAGAGATTCTCCTGCCTCCACCTCCCGAGTAGCTGGGACTACAGGCTGGTGCCACCATGCCTGGCTAATTTTTGTATTTTTAGTAGAGATGGGGTTTCACCGTGTCGCCCAGGTTGGTCTCGAACTCCTAACCTCAAGTGATCCAACCACCTCGGCCTCCCAAAGTGCTGGGATTACAGGCGTGAGCCACTGTGCCTGACCATACTTAAGCAGATTTTTGATGGTGGAATAATGGAGAAGTCTTACAGAAAGCACTAAGAACATCGCTTAGCACACAGTAAGCACCCAATAAAAGTTGGCTATAATCTACAGTAAATTCTGCCCTTACCCAGACCCCTTCCTGCCTCATGAGCAGGTTTACTGTCTTCTCGACTCTGAAAACTATCTTATTTCTTTACTTCTCTGACTCCGATAGGTCAGGAAATGGGACTGGATCCCCAGCCTCCAGCACAGGGCCCGGGCACACAGGAAATATTTTACCAAGTGAATCAGTGAATTGATAGCAGTGAGAAATGGTCAAGAATGGGTTCTGCAGCTGGGCATGGTGGCTCACGCCTGTAATCCCAGCACTCTGGGGAAGCTGAGAAGGGAGGACTGCTTGAGGCTGGGAGATCAAGACCACCCTGGGCAACACAGTGAGACCGTGCCTCTACAAAAAACATAAAAATTGACCAGGTGCGGTGGCTCACGCTTGTAATCCCAGCACTTTGGAAAGCCGAGGTGGGCGGATCAACTGAGGTCCGGAGTCCGAAACCAGCCTGACCAATGTGGAGAAACCTAAAGACTCTACTAAAGACACAAAATTAGCTGGGCATTGTGGCACACACCTGGGAGACTGAGGCAGGAGAATCGCTTGAACCTGGGAGGCAGAGGTTGCAGTGAGCCGAGATCACGCCATTGTACTCCAGCCTGGACAACAAGAGTGAAACTCCATCTCAAAAAAAAAAAAAAAAAAAAAAAAAAATATTATATATATATATAAATTAGCCCGGTGTGGTGGGGCACACCTATAGTCCCAGCTACTCAAGAGGTGGAGATGGAAGGATTGCTTGAATGCAGGAGTTTGAAGTTACAGTGAGCTATGATCACACCACTGCACTCCAGCACTCCAGCCTGGTCAAGAGAGCAAAACTGTCTCAAAAACAAAACAAAACAAACAAACAAACAAAAAAAAGGATTCAGTGTCAGTCAGGTACACATGGCCCTTCCTGTCATCCCAGCTCCTAAAATTCTGAGCATCTCTGAAGGGAGGGACTAGGTCTTAATCACCTTTATATCTCCTTTGTCTACCACTGCCAAAGTGGCAGCATCTCTAGCCTCCCTGTGACTTTCCTTGGGTCTTATGGGTAATATGAAATATTACAGCAGCCAGAGGGAACTTTCAAGACAGAAGTCAGAACAGCCCCTCCCCTGCTTAACACCCTGCACCAGCCCCCACTGCCTTAGAACACAACCCAGAGTCTTTCCCATGACCTATGGCTCTGCATGATCGACCCCCTCCTGTCCCATCACTGCACCCCAGCCCCAGTCCTGTTGACCTGTAAACAGCCAAGTTTGTTCCTGCCTCAGGGCCTTTGCACTAGCTGCTCTTTCTGCCAGGAACGCTCTTCCCCCAGATGTTTGCGTGACCAGTTCCTTCTTCTCTCAGGTCTTAGTTCAAATGCCCCATCCTCATGGTGGTCTTCTCTATCATTCCACCTAAGCAGACCCAATCCCCAGCCCCTCCCCACCCCCAATATTCTGCTGTATCACCCTGGTTTGTCTTCATAGCACATATTGCTAACTGACATTATCTTATTTATTTGATTTCTAGTTTTCAGACCATCAACTAGAAGGTCAGATCCAAGGGCTGGGATATGCCTGCTGTGTTCACAACTTTAACCACAGTGCCTATAGCACATAGTAAAGACTCAGGAAAGATCGGCTAGGCATGGTGGCTCATGCCTGTAATCCCAGCACTTTGGGAGGCCGAGGTGGGCAGATCACCTGAGGTCAGGAGTTCGAGACCAGCCTGGACGACATGGCAAAACCCCCTCTCTACTAAAAAAATACAAAAATTAGCCAGGTATGGTGGCACGTGCCTGTAATCCCAGCTATTTGGAGGCTGAGGCAGGAGAATCGCTTGAACCTGGGAGGCAGAGGTTGCGGTGAGCCCAGATGGCACCACTGCACTCCAGCCTGGGTGACAGAACAAGACTGTCTCAAACAAACAAACAAAAAAGATTTACAGAAAGAATGAGTCATAGAGGGCCCTCAACTCCTTGGCCTTCAAACTTAAATGGAACCAAGGGAGGGCAGACACTGGGACCAGCTATCTAGTGTTGCTTGCTTCCTGCTCCCACAAGCCTGAATGGCTAGCCACTAGCCTGGCCAATTGCATCTCTTATTACTCTTCCATACCCCCCTTCTGATCTAGATTGTTCTCACTGTCCCATGAACATACCATGCTCACTCCCATGTCTTTGTCTCAGCAGTGGCCCCCACCTGGGATACCCTTCCAACAACCAGCTCAAGTCAACTTCGTCCTGGTGTCATCGTTCTCTCCTCACCTCTCTTCTGTGAGCTCCTCCAGCCCTTACATTCTAAAGACCAGATGTGAGGCTTCATTATGTATTATCTATGTTGGGATGTTTACTTTAAATACTGAGTGCTCACCATGTGCCCAGTGCTTTGTAAAGGCCATCTAATTTAACTCAGCTGTGTGCTAAGACGGAGCAGGGGAGTATTTTCCCATTTACAGATGAGGACACTGAGACTCCAAGAAGTGAAGTGACTTTCCAATGTTTTACGGAAGGTACGTGGTGGACCTGGGGCTCAAACCCAGGCCTTCCAGACTCCAGAGTCCTGATTCCCTTGCTCCAGTGGGCTCTCAGCTGCTGGGTGAGGCTGTTCCTGAGAGGTCTCCTCTTGCACTTCCCAAAACAACAGAGTAGACCCAGGCCCCAGGCCCAGCCATCAGAAGACTGAGGTTTGAACCCCAGCTCCGCCTCTCTCTGGGTCAGATGGGTCAGATGCTTGCTCTGTGAGCTAGGATTTCTCTACTCGGGCACACGGTCTGGGACTGATCAGATCTCTTGGGGTACGTTTGCACTCAGACTTGGGCGTGAGACCCGCTCCCGCCTGGCCCTGCCTTGGGCGCGCAGGGCGGCCTCGGCACTTGTCTGGCAACTTCTCCGCGGCCTCGGATCTTGCCCCAGCATTACTGCTGGAGTTGTTCCCCCATTTTACAGACAGGAAAACTGAGGCAGGCAGAAAGGAAGGCCCCGCCCGGCCGGCCCTCACCCTTGTTCTTCTGCGTCCGAGCGATCTCCTTCTCGATCTCCGAGATCTTCTCTAAGATCCCCATGGCGGCAGCAGAGGTGGGCGCACAGACGGCGGTTGCGGCGGCACCGGGAATTCCGGTCTGACGGCTGCGACAGAGTAGCGTGCGCCCGGAAGCCAAAGAGAACAGTGTTCTCGTGGGCGCCTGGTGCTCCGGGATTCAGAGTCCGGGAGAGCCAAGTGCCAGACACTATCGGTTCCGCCCGCTGGGCCGGCCAGGCTGCGGACCTCTGGAAAGAGCCGGGGCGGGGCCGGGCCATGCTGTACTGGCCCACGGCTGCGGCTGGCAGGAGCAAGCAAGGAAGAGAGGGAATCTGCTCGTGTTGAACCCTGAACTGCGGGTCCCTGAGCGCAGCTGACTGGCAGTGTAAGGAAAAGGGGCTGAGCCGAAAGCCTAGTGGCTCTCAATTTATACTATAAATGGAGGTGTCCAATCTTTTGGCTTCTCTGGGCCGCATTGAAGAATTGTCTTGGGCCACACGTAAAATACACCAACACTAACGATAGCTGATGAGCTTAAAAAAAATCGCCAAAAAAACCTCAATGTTTTGGCCGGGCGCGGTGGCTCACGCCTGTAATCTCAGCACTTTGGGAGGCCAGATCACCTGACGTTGGGAGTTCGAGACCAGCCTGACCAACATGGAGAAATCCATGTCTACTAAAAATACAAAATTAGCCGGGCGTGGTGGTGCGCGCCTGTAATCCCAGCTACTGGGGAGGCTGAGGCAGGAGAATTGCTTGAACCTGGGAGGTGGAGGTTGCGGTGAGTGGAGATCGCACCATTGCATTCCAGCCTGGGCAACAAGAGCAAAACTCCATCTCAACAAACAAACAAACAAACAAAACCTCATTTTTTTTTCTTTGTTTTGTTTTTTTGAGACGGAGTCTCACTTTGTCGCCCAGG
This sequence comes from Hylobates moloch, assembly GCF_009828535.3. NCBI lineage: Eukaryota > Metazoa > Chordata > Mammalia > Primates > Hylobatidae > Hylobates > Hylobates moloch. The sequence continues at coordinate 50,418,281 of NW_026652290.1, read as the reverse complement.
CTGTAGTGCAGTGGTGCAATCTTGGCTCACCGCAACCTCCGACTCCTGGGTTCAAATGATTCTCCTGCCTCAGCCTCCCGAGTGCTGGGATTACAGGTGCACGCCACCACCCTCGGCTAATTTTTGTATTTTTAGTAGAGACGGGGTTTCACCATGTTGGCCGGGCTGGTCACGAACTCCTGACCTCAAGTGATCTGCCTGCCTCAGCCTCACAAAGTGCTGGGATTACAGGCGTGAGCCACTGTGCCCCGCCTAAATTTCATAATGTTTTAAGAAAGTTTACGAATTTGTGTTTGGCCACGTTCAAAGCGGTCCTGGGCCACATGTGGCTGCAGACCTCAGGTGGGACAAGCTTGAAGAGGTTCAAAATGGATCCCCAAGATGCTGCCATTGCACTCTAGCATGGGCAACAGAGCGAGACCCTGTCTCAAGAAAAAAAAAAAAGTGGATCCCCATACCACCGTTTGTTGGTTTGTTTGTTTGTTTGTTTTTTTGGAGACAGGGTCTCACTTGATCACCCAGGCTGGTGTGCAGTGGCGTGATCACAGCTCACTGCAGCCTCGACCTCCCAGGCTCAGGTGATCCTCCCTCCTCAGTCTGGGAGAAAATCAACCACCATGCCTGGCTGATTTTTGTATTATGTTGTAGAGATGGAGTTTCACCATTATTGCCCAGGCTGGTCTCGAACTTCTGAGCTCAAGGAATCTGCCAGCCTTGGCCTCCCAGAGTTCTGGGATTACAGGCATGAGCCACTGCACCTGGTCCCCCATACCACCTTAACTAAGTACGCCAACTCAGGATCACCTACCATCAGATGCCTCCTGATACGAAGCAGTGTAAAGTAGACAGCATCTCGTGACATTTTTTCTTAGGCTCTCTCTCTATTGCCTAGGCTAGAGTGCAGTGGCGTGACTACAGCTCACTGCAACCTCAACCTTCCAGGCTCAAGTGATCCTCCCACCTCAGCCTCCTGAGTAATTGTGACTACAGGCCCGAACCATCATGCCTGGCTAATTTAAAAAAAAAATTTTTTTTTGTAGATATGGGGTTTCACTATGTTGCCCAGGCTGCTCCTGAACTCCTGGTCTCAAGCAGTCCTCCCACCTCAGCCTCCCAAAGTGCTGGGATTACAGGCATGAGCCACCTCATCTGGCTGACAGCATCTCTTATGTAGAATTCTTGCCAAAAATACTATACCTGAGTTTAGGCATGAGGAAACATCAGATAAATGTAGAAAGTGGAATATTTTATAAGGCAAGTGGCCTTGGTTTATCAAAATTGTCAATGACAGTGGCGGGGGAGTAAGTAGGGAGATTGTTCTAAATGAAAAAAATGTTACATGTGTGGAACTTGTCCAGATTCTGGTTGAAATTTTTATTTTATTTATTTATATTTATATGTTTTTTTCTTTTTTTTTTTGAGACAGAGTCTCGCTCTGTCGCCCAGGTTGAAGTGCAGTGGCACGATCTCGGCTCACTGCAACCTCCGTCTCCCAGGTTCACGCCATTCTCCTGCCTCAGCCTCCCGAGTAGCTGGGACTACAGGCGCCCGCCACCACGCCCAGCTGATTTTTTGTATTTTTAGTAGAGGCGGGGTTTCACCATGCTAGCCACGATGGTGTCAATCTCCTGACCTCATGATCCACCCCGCCTCGGCCTCCCAAAGTGCTGGGATTACAGGTGTGAGCCACCGTGCCTGGCTATTTTTTTTTTCTTTTTTTGAGACGGAGTCTCGCTCTGTCGCCCAGGCTGGAGTGCAGTGGCACAATCTTGGCTCACTGCAAACCTCCGCCTCCCGGGTTCAAGTGATTCTCCTGCCTCAGCCTCCTGAGTTGCCGGGACTACAGGCGCCTGCCATCACACCCAGCTATTTTTTTGTATTTTTAGTAGAGATGAGGTTTCACCATTTTAGCCAGGATGGTCTCAATCTCCTGACCTCGTGATCTGCCCGCCTTGGCCTCCCAAAGTGCTGGGATTACAGGCTATTTTTCTTTTTTTAGAGATGGGGTGTCTCTCTATCACCCAGGCTGGAGTGTAGTGGCATGATCATGGCTCACTGCAGCCTTGAACTCCTGGGCTCAAGTGATCCTCCAGCCCCAACCTCCCATGTAGCTAGGACTACAGGCACATGCTACCATGGCCAGTTAATTCTGGTTGAAAAATTTAAAAGCACCTATAAAAAGACATTCTGGGCCGGGCGCAGAGGCTCACGCCTGTAATCCTATCATTTGGGGAGGCCGAGGTGGGTGGATCACCTGAGGTCAGGAGTTCAAGACCAGCCTGGCCAACATGGCGAAACCCCATCTCTATTAAAAGTACAAAATTAGAGGCCGGGTGCAGTGGCTCACGCCTTTAATCCCAGCACTTTGGGAGGCCGAGGCGGGCAGATCACGAGGTCAGGAGATCAACACCATCCTGGCTAACACGGTGGAACCCTGTCTCTACTAAAAAATACACACACACAAAAAATAGCCAGGCATGGTGGCAGGCGCCTGTAGTCCCAGCTACTCAGGAGGCTGAGGCAGGAGAATGGCGTGAACCCGGGAGGTGGAGCTTGCAATGAGCCGAGATCGTGCCACTGCACTCCAGCCTAGGTGACAGAGCGAGACTCTGTATCAAAAAAAAAAACAAAAAAAAAGGAATACCATGGACTTGGTGGCATAAACAACAGACATTAATTTTCTCACATTCTGGATGCTGGAAGTCTGAGATCAGGATGCCAACATACTTGCATTCCGGTGAGGGCTCTCTTCCTGTTTTGCAGAGGGCTACTTTCCCACTGTGTCCTCAAATGCCCTTTCCTCAGTGCATGCTCTGAGAGAGACAAGCTCTCTGGTGTCCCTTCTTACAAGGGCACCATGCCTATCATAAGCAGTATCTTACCCCATGAACTCATCCAACTCTAATTACCCCCATAGGCCCCAACTCCAAATACCATCACATCACAAACATTCAGTCCATAGTAGGTGTGACATCTGTACCTTACTCTCAACTAGTTCAAAGTATGTATATATGGGGCTGCAGATGGTGGCTCAAGCCTGTAATCCCAGCACTTTGGGAGGCTGAGGCGGGTGAATAACCTGAGGTCAGGAGTTCGAGACCAGCCTGGCCAACATGCAGAAACCCCGTCTCTACTAAAAATACAAAAATTAGCCAGGCATCGTGGCTCATGTCTGTAATCCCAGCTACTCCAGAGGCTGAGACAGGAGAATCGCTTGAAACTGGGAGGCAGGGGTTGCAGTGGGCCGAGATCGCGCCACTGCACTCCAGCCTGGGCAACAGAGAGAGGCTCTGTCTCAAAAAAAAAAAAAAAAAAAAAAACCAAAGTAGGGCTGGCGCGGTAGCTCACATCTGTAATCCCACCACTTTGGGAGGCTGAGGCGAGTGGATCACTTGAGGTCAGGAGTTCGAGACCAGCCTGGCCAACATGGTGAGACCCCCATCTCTACTAAAAATACGAAAATTAGCCGGTTGTGATGGCAGGCACCTGTAATCCCAGCTACTCGGGAGGCTGAGGCACAAGAATTTCTTGAACCTGGGAGGCAGAGGTTGCAGTGAGCCGAGATTGTGTCACTGCACTCCAGCCTGGGAGACAGAGCAAGACTGTGTATCAAAAACAAAACAAAACAAAAAATAAACAAACAAAAAAACAAAGAATGTATATATAGAGAAAGCAGGGTAAAGTAAATGTGCCTATATGTTAACAGTTGTTGAAACTGGGGGGAGGGTATGTGGGTGTTTATTAAATCATTCTTCCAACTTTTCTGTATGTTATTAACAAAAAGTTGGGGGGAGGAAACACGTCCTTGAAAATCATACCACCTGTGTTCACATTCCAGGTTCCTAACTGTGTGAGATTGGCTAAATTTCTTTCTTTCTTCTTTTTTTTTTTTTTTTAAATGAGAAAGAGTCTTGCTTTGTCGCCCAGGCTGGAATGCAGTGGTGCAATCTCGGCTCACTGCAAGCTCCACCTCCTGGGTTCACGCCATTCTCCTGCCTCAGCCTCCCGAGTAGCTGGGACTACAGGTGCCTGCCACCATGCCCAGCTAATTTTTTGTATTATTATTATTTTTTTTAAGTAGGAACAGGGTATCACCGTGTTAGCCAGGATGGTCTTGATCTCTTGACCTCGTGATCCACCCACCTCGGCCTCCCAAAGTGCTGGGATTACAGGCGTGAGCCACCATGCCTGGCCTAGCTTGGCTAAATGTCTTAACCTCTCTGAGCCTGTTTCTACATCCTAAAAGTGGGAATAATATGGTTGTTATAAAAATGAAGTAAGAGGCCAGGTGCGGTGGCTCACTCCTGTAATCCCAGCACTTTGGGAGGCCGAGATGGGTGGATCACCTGAGGTCAGGAGTTCGAGACCAACCTGACCAACATGGCAAAACCCCGTCTCTACTAAAAGTACAAAAATTAGCCGGGTGTGGTGGCAGGCGCCTGTGATCCCAGCCACTCAGGAGGCTGAGGTAGGAGAAGCTTGAACCCGGGAGGCAGGAGTTGCAGTGAGCCGAGATTGTGCCACTGCACTCTAGCCTGGGTCACAAGAGCGAGACTCTGTCTCAGAAAAAAAAAAAGAAGAAGAAGAAGAAGAAGAAGATAATGGCTGTAGAGCACCTGGCATGTAGTTTGCTTGCTCGTAAGTTGTCGTTGAATGCCAGAACCACTGGAAATTGTTTCTTCTCTCTGGATGTCACGGAATTTCTCAGATTTAACCCCTATTTATCAAGTATCTACTATGCACCAGGCTCTGGGCTAGACAGGAGCTTTTGCAAACTTTGAACTTGCCACTCTCATCTACATTTTACAAAGTGAAGTCTTGAGCTATGCAAAGTGCCTGGCCCAGTGCTCAAGCCATTCAATGGCAGGACTGAGATGTTAATCCAGGGCTTTCAATTCCAAGTCCTGTGACTCCAAAGTAACATGGTAGGCTGTAGGTGGAAATAAATGTATGATGTTTCCGTAAGGTTTAAAGAAGATGATAGTGGTGAGAACAACTTGGGAACTGGGCTGGCCCGTGAAGATGTGGAGGCCTGAAGAACCCTGACCCAGGTCAGGGACCTGTAAGTCCTCTCTCTGCCTCCACCTTCTACATCAGTGGCTCTCGGAGCCTCCTTCACCACCACCTTTGTGCCCACAAAGGCAGGTTCACTTCCAGTTTTTAGTTGGGGAAACAGAGAGTTTTGGAAAATGACTCACCTTCTGAGAATCCTGGCATCTTTGCTGTTGTATCTGCTTCCATGAAATCCCTGTGGGCCTCAGTTCTTCTCAGGTAACGTTAGAATCATGCCTACTTCAAGGGTCAAGGGAGATGATGGCACCTCAGACTTGCTCTAGGCAACCGGCTCTCCTGCCTGGAAGGTCTGGGCCTTCCAAACCCTAACCCGGAAGGCCAACTACAAGTCTTTGTGTGCATGCTGTGCAATGAGCCCTTGAGGTAGAGTTTAAACGCTTCTGGAGAGGCTGCTACTGGAACTGTAGAAACATTTGGCTTGTGCATCAAAAGACACTATCAGCCTGGCAAGGTGGCTCATGCCTGTGATCCCAGCACTTTGGGAGGCTGAGGTGGACGGATCACCTGAAGTCAGGAGTTTGAGACCAGCCTGGCCAACATGATGAAACCCCGTCTCTATTAAAAATACAAAAAAAATAGCTGGGCATGGTGGTGCATGCCTGTGGTCTCAGCTACTTGGGAGGCTGAGGCAGGAGAATCACTTGAACCCAAGAGGTGGAGGTTGCAGTGATTGCACCACTGCACTGCAGCCTGGGCAACAGAATGAGACTGTCTCAAAAAAAAAAAAAAAAAAAAAAAAAAAAAGACACTATCAACACAGTGAAAAGGCAACCCACAGAATGGGAGAAAATATTTGCAAATCACGTATCTGAAAACAACCCAGTTAAAAAGTGGGCAAAGGGCTTGAATTGAAATTTCTCTAAGGAAGATATACCTGGGGAGTGAGTGTTTAATGGGTACAGAGTTTCAGTTTGGGAAGATGAAAAAGTTCTGGAGACAAAGGGTGGTGATGGTTGTGCAACAATGCGAATGTACTTAATGCCACTGAACTATATCCTTAAAAATGGGTGAAATGGCCCAGGCACAGTGGCTGATGCCTATAATCCCAGCACTTTGGGAGGCTGAGGCGGGCGGATCACCTGAGGTCAGGAGTTCGAGACCAGCCTGACCAACATGGAGAAACCCTGTCTCTATTAAAAATACAAAATTAACTGGACGCGGTGGCACATGCCTGTAATCCCAGCTACTCAGGAGGCTGAGGCAGGAGAATCCCTTGAACACGGGAAGCAGAGATTATGGTGAGCTGAGATTGCGCCATTGCACTCCAGCCTGGGCAAAATTTCGTCTCAAAAAAAAAAAAAAGGTTAAAATGGTAAATTTCATGTATATTTATATCTATTTTACCACAACAAAAGTAAATAAATAAGTAAAGCATTTCAGAAGAAATTCTGGCAAAGTAACTAGGGGCAAATCTGGACTTCACTTATAATCACAGTTATCTAACTGGGACAGTATTCCTTGTTCAAATTTGTTCGTTTATTTAACAGTACTGACTCCATGTTAGAGAAAATCTTGTTTGCTTGAATATAATTATGCTTTGCTTGAGTTTGTAGATTTTTCATTAAAAACAGCCTCAGGAAAATAGGACCTTCAATAGAGATAAAAGAAAATACGCTGACCAACAACTCTAGGAACAGGCTGACCAGCCTGATAAGAACAGCTTGATGGTGCCTGCAGATGGCCACAAGACATTGACCAAGGAATTAACAATTAACTGCCAGCCTGAGACTGCGCGTTTCACAAGAATGCTTTGATCATCATTTGTACTCCCTTAATTTCCCTTAAAACTTTTCATCCAGAGATAGAACTTGGAGAGGTAGTCTTCAAACAAGTTCACTGCCTCCCTCCCCAAGGTTTCACCAAAGCTTGTCTCTTGACTTTTGTTTCTTTTTTTCTTCTGTTCTTTTTTTTCTTTTTTTTTTGAGACAGCGTCTCATGTAGTCCCCCAGGCTGGAGTGCAGTGGTGCGATCTTGGCTCACTGCAACATCCACCTCTCCAGCTCAAGGGATCCTTCCACCTCAGCCTCCTGAGTAGCTGGGACCCAATACTGGTGCACAGTAGTGTGCATCAATCTGCTCAAATCAAATTGGCTAATGGAACTGTTTGGCTGGTGTCAGGTGAGCACAACTCATGTGCCCTCTGGCTAGAGAAATGAATGGGACACCAGCCCTACCCTCAGGAAGCTCAGAGCTTGGCTGGAGAGCTAGATAAGTGAACAAAAAGACAGGAAGTCAGCAAAAGATAGAATGGGTATGTGAGAATCATCACATTATTATTATTATTACTTATTTGGAGCTTGGGTCTTGCTATGTTGGCCAGGCTAGCCTCAAACTCCTGGGCTCAAGGGATCCTCCTAATTCAGCCTCCAGAGTAGCTGGAACTACAAGCACAAGCACAAGCCACTGTGCCAGGCTTTTTTTTTTTTTGAGACAGAGTTTCACTCTGTTGCCCAGGCTGGAGTGCAGTGGTGCAATCTCCGCTCACTGCAACCTCCACCTCCTGGGTTCAAGCGATTCTCCTGCCTCAGTCTCCGAGTAGCTAGGATTACAGGCACGCGCCACCATGCCTGGCTAAGTTTGGTATTTTTAGTAGAGAGGGGTTTCACCATGTTGGCTAGGCTGGTCTCGAACTCCTGATCTCAAGCAGTCTAGCTGCCTCGGCCTCCCAAAGTGCTGGAATTATAGGTGTGAGCCACTGTGCCATCGACACCCCTGTTCCCTCAAGCCTGGGCATTCACCAAAGGTACAGGCTACCATGTTGGGACAGGCTGTGGGGGAGCATGTTGCACCTGTGATGAAAATGTTCATTTTTGCCGGGCGCAGTGGCTCATGCTGTAATCCCAGCACTTTGGGAGGCCGAGGCGGGTGGATCACTTGAGGTCAGGAGTTGGAGACTAGCCTGACCAACATGGTGAAACCCCATCTCTACTAAAAATACAAAATTAGCCAGGCATGGTGGTGCACGCCTGTGACCCCAGCTACTTGAGAGGCTGAGACAGGAGAATTGCTTGAACCCAGGAGGTGGCGGTTGCAGCGAGCCGAGACTGCGCCATTGCACTCCAGCCTGGGCAACAAGAGCAAAACTCTGTCTCAAAAAAAAAAAAAAAGAAAGAAAAAGAAAAAGAAAAAGGAAAGAAAAAGAAGAAAGAAAATGTTTATTTTTACCAGGCATGGGGCGTTTTCTGAAGGTTGACTGACCCAGGAAAAAGAGCTTTTTGGAGACAGAGTCTCGCTCTGTCAAACAGACTGGAGTGCAGTGGCACGATCTGCAGCCTTGACTTCCTGAGCTCAAGTAATACTCCCACCTCAGCCACCTGAGTAGGTGGGAATACAGGTATGCACCACCACACTTGGCTAATTTTTGTATTTTTAGTAGAGACTGGGTTTTGTTTGTTTGGTTGGTTTGTTTTGTTTGTTTGTTTTTTGAGACGGAGTCTCACTCTGTCGCCCAGGCTGGAGTGCAGTGGCGCGATCTCGGCTCACTGCAACCTTTACCTCCCGGGTTCAAACGATTCTCCTGCTTCAGCCTCCCAAGTAGCTGGGACTACAGGCACATGCCACCACGCCTGAATAATTGTTTTTTATTTTTTTATTTTTAGTAGAGATGGGGTTTCACCGTGTTAGCCAGGATGGTCTCGATCTCCTGACCTCGTGATCCACCCCCCTCGGCCTCCCAAAGTGCTAGGATTACAGGCGTGAGCCACCGCACCCAGCTGTTTGTTTTAAATAGAGACAGGGTCTCACTACATTGCCCATGCTGGTCTCAAACTCCTGGGCTCAAGTGATCCTTCTGCCTCGGCCTCCCAAAGTGCTAAGATTTGTATATTTTTTTCTTTTTTCTTTTTTTAGACAGAGTCTTGCTCTGTTGCCCAAGGCTGGAGTGCAGTGGCGCAATCTCGGGTCACTGCAACCTCCGCCTCCTGGGTTCAAGTGATTCTCCTGCCTCAGCCTCCCGAGTAGCTGGGATTACAGGCACCCGCCACCACGCCTGGCTAATTTTTTGTATTTTTAGTAGAGATGGAGTTTCACTGTGTTAGCCAGGATGGTCTCGATCTCCTGACATCATGATCCGCCCACCTCGGCCTCCCAAAGTGTTGGGATTACAGGCATGAGACACCGTGCCCAGCCAGGAGTTCCTAGTTTTGGGAAATGGCAAATATTCTTGGCCTCCAAGAGTGGTAGAAGTTGCCATTTAGATGGGAAAGGAAAGGGGTCTGGGCAAGGGGCCCTTGTGTGGTAACCGGAGAGACTAAAGACGAGAAGGATCTCTCCAGCGCTTCAGCACCTACAGCCTGAGACACTGACACGAGGCTCTTTTGTGACCAGGTGAAGGGAGAGTCCCAATAAGAAACACTCAGGTGTCATTTTCTGCAACCTTGGCATGATGCAGGCTGTTAATCTGATTTGAGATAAGGAAAATAAAGTTAATGGAGTAAGATTCCTCCCCACTAAAGAGATGAGCAGCATGGGGTCCAGGAACATGCATGGTGGACCCTAATGCAGAGTGGATGGTGCAGGCAGAAACATCAGGAAAAATATTCTGGGGAAGATGGTTCCCTCAGAGAGTAAGGCAGGCCGAGGTCAAAAAGTGGGAATGAGCAGGGCTGGGGGGATTTCCCATGGGCTCTGCCTGGGGGCTCTGCAGGTCTGGCAGCATCTCCAGCAAGCCAGATGGCTGCTGGACAGGTCACAGAGGACTGGTCACACCTGAGGTTCTCCTGAGGGGTCTGGATTTGATCTTGTGGGCAATAGGAACACTTTTAAGGTAAAGAGAGGTCTGACCAAATTTGAATGTGAAAGCTTCTCCCTTCCCAACTTTCTATTTCTATTTATTATTTTGTTGTTGTTGAGACAGGGTCTCACTCTGTCACCTAGGCTGGAGTGCAGTGGTGTGATCTCAGCTCACTGCAATCTCCACCTCCTGGGCTCAAGAGGTCCTCCCACCTCAGCCTCCCTGGTAGCTGTGACTACAGGCATGCACCACCATGCCTGGCTAATTTTTATATTTTTTGTGAGAGATGGGGTTTTGCCATGTTGCCCAGGCTGGTCTCCAACTTCTGGGCTCAAGTGATCCTCCCACTTTGGCCTCTCAAAGTGCTGGTATTATAGATGTGAGCCACCAAGTCCAGCCCCAACTTTCTAGAATTCTGATTCCATCCATCCTTTGAGCCCACCAAGATCTCCAATCCATTGGTGCTACCACCTTTATCCCCTTGAAGTCCTCTCTTCCTCTGTATCCAGCTTGAATTCCATGGTCTTCACTTACTTCACTCCCTTGCACACACAACAACTCCCTGACTCTTCGCTCACCTGTACTTGCAAAACCACAGGCCTCTTCCTACTCTGCACCTGCACCTGGGCTGGGAACATCCCCATGCTTGCTTGGGGCATGCTTGACTTCCGCATCCATCCACTGTCCCTCTCCTGGACAACCATCTCGCACTTTCTTTCTCCTCAAAGGCCTAATACCTCTCCCCCTATCCTCATCCTGAGGAGGGTTGTCTACCTTGCTCTCAAGCTCACTAAGAACCATTGAAGAAATGAGACAAGAACTTCCACAAACTTCCAACTTGGCAGCATTGGCATGGCTGCTTGTTCCCAGAAACAAACTTTCAGTGCTTCTACCTGAGCCACCCCGTCCTACAGCTTGAACTTTGCATTCTGCTGTGTCATTTTCAACAGCATACAAATATGCTGTCACACCTCCCTTGGGAAAAGTAAGCAAAACTCCTTCTTTTGCTGGTCTGAATTTTCTAGTTTTGTACAACGCATCCCTACTGTTTCTGAATTAATGGATGGTTTTTAAAAATATTTCCAATTCAACTTTTTTTAGCATAATTTACTTGCAATAAAACACACCATTCTCCAGGGCATAATTCAATGAGTTCTGACAAATGCATAGGGCCATGCAGCCTCCACCACATTTGACACACAGAGCATCTCTATCACTCCAGAAACCACCCCCCCTCACTCAGTCCTCACCCCAACTCAGCCCCAGGCTGCCAGCCATCTGCTTTCTATCACTACCAGTTAGACTCATCTTTTCTACAACTTCTTCTGAACGGAATCATGCAGCATATCGTCTTCTGTGTCTAGATTCCTCTGCTCAGCATAATGTTTCCAGATTCATCCGTGTTATATCGCTATAGTACATTTCTTTTTGTAAGAAATGCTGAGAGGTGTTTCATTATATAGCTGTACTATAATTTATAATAAATGGTTACCTAGAAATTCATTAAAATTTGGCAACGATTCCTTGGATATGACACCAAAAGCACAGGCAACAAAATGAAAAAAAAATAGATAAATGGGATTATATCAAAAAGAAAAACTTTTGCCAGGCGCGGTGGCTCACACCTGTAATCCCAACACTTTGGGAGGCTGAGGCAGGCAGATCAAGAGATCGAGACCATCCTGGCTAACACGGTGAAACCCCGTCTCTACTAAAAATACAAAAAAAAAAAAAAAATTAGCCAGGAGTGGTAGCGGGCGCCTGTAGTCCCAGCTACTGGGAGGCTGAAGCAGGAGAATGGTGTGAACCCAGGAGGCAGAGCTTGTAGTGAGCCGAGATAGCACCACTGCACTCTAGCCTGGGTGACAGACCGAGACTCCGTCTCAAAAAAAAAAAAAAAAAAGAAAAACTTTTGTGCATCATTAAGGCACTATCAAGAGAGTGAAGAGGCCAGGCATGGTGGCTCGTGCCTGTAATCCCAGCACTTTGGGAGGCTGAGGTGGGCGAATTGCAAGATCAGGAGTTAGAGACCAGCCTGGCCAACATGGTGAAACTCCATCTCTACTGAAAATACAAAAAATTAGCTGGGCATAGTGGCAGGCATCTGTAATCCCAGCTACTCGGGAGGGTGAGGCAAGAGAATCACTTGAACTCGAGAGGCAGAAGTTGCAGTGAGCCAAGATCGTGCCACTGCACTCCAGCCTGGGCGACAGAGTGAGACTCTGTCTCAAAAAAAAAAAAAGAGAGTGAAGAGACCCCACAGAATAATAGGAGAAAATATTTGCAAAGCATGTATCTGATAAGGAATTAATATCTAGAAAATATAGAGAACCCCTACAATTCAGCAACAATGAAACAATTTACCTGATTTAAAAATGAGCAGGGGTCTGGGTGCAGTGGCTCACACCTGTTATCCCAGCACTTTGGGAGGCTGAGGCGGGCAGATCACTTGAGGTCAGGAGTTGAAGACCAGCCTGGCCAACATGGTGAAACCCCATCTCTACTAAAAATACAAAAATTAGCCCGGCATGGTGGCAGGTGCCTCTAATCCCAGCTACTCAGAAGGCTGAGGCAGGAGAATGGCTTGAACCTGGGAGGCGGAGGTTGCAGTGAGCCAAGATCGTGCCATTGCACTCCAGCCTGGGCAACCAGAGGAAAACTCTGTCTCAAAAAAAAAAAAAAGAAAAGAAAAGAAAAAAGAAAAGCCACTGCACTCCAGTCTAGGTGACAGAATGAGACCCTGTCTCAGAACAACAAAAATCACAGTGACGTATCACTTCACACCCATTAGGATGGCCATTATAAACATTTTAAGGCCGGGCACGGTGGCTCATGCCTGTAATCCCAGCACTTTGGGAGGCCGAGGCGGGGGGATCACGAGGTCAAGAGATTGAGACCATCCTGACCAACATGGTGAAACTGCATCTCTACTAAAAATTCAAAAATTAGCTGGGCGTGGTGGCATGCACCTGTAGTCCCAGCTACTTGGGAGGCTGAGGCAGGAGAATCGCTTGAACCCGGGAGGTGGAGGTTGCAGTGAGCTGAGATCATGCCACTGCACTCCAGCCTGGGCAACAGAGTGAGACTCTGTCTCAAGAAAAAAAAAAAATTTAAAAAGGAAAATAGGTGTTGGAGAGGATGTGGAGAAAATGGAATCCTTGTGTACTGCTGGAGAGAGTGTAAAATGGTGCAGCCACTATGAGAAACAGTTTGGTGTTCCTCAAGAAGTTAAGCATAGAATTATATGATCTAGCAATTCTACTCCTCAGTTACAGACTCAAAATACTTGAAAGCAGGTACTCAAACAGATACTTGTATACCAGTGTTCACAACAGCACAACGCATAATAGTCAAAAGGTAGAAACAGCCCAAATGTTCATCAACAGATGAATGGATAAAATGTGTTATATACATACAATGGAGTATCAGCCATAGCACAGAAGGAAATTCTGACACATTCTACAAGTGAAAAAAACCAGTCACACAAAGATAAATACTGTTATGATTTCATTTCTATGTGGTATCTAGACAAATTCATGGGGACAGAAAATAGAATGGTGGTTATCAGGACTAGGGGGAGGAATGGGGATTTAGATAGTGTTTACTGAGTCCAGAATTTCTTTAGGATGATGGAAAACTTCTGGAAACAGTGGTGATAGGAACACAATGTGAATGTACTTAATACCACTGAACTGTACACTTACGAGTGGCTAAAGTGGTAAATTTTATGTAATATACATTTTACTACAATAAACAAAGCCTCATTACATATAATTTGCAGAAAACCCCTCCCCTTGCAGAAATAACCAAACCAAAAACACATTTCTAGCCCACTTCCCCTGATAGCTACTTCCTATTTATTTTCTTTCCTTATGCAGCACAACTCTGCAAGCTACTCACATCAAGCTAAAATAAGCGAGAGAGAGACTGACACTCCAAAACAAAGAGTTTATTTGAGAATAGCAAGGGGTTGCAATCTGGGGTATATGGTTGGGGAAAGGGGAATGAATCTTTTAGAGGTAAAAAGGAGAAGTCCATGTAAGCTGTTTTAAGACAGAGAACATTGTTCACAGGGGCTTCTGACAGGCTCCAGTTCCCAGCTCCCTTGCAATGTGGTGACTGTGTGAATGGCCAGAAACCACACTTAGTCCACCAACACCACAAGCCTGAAAGCCTTTCTCTCATTCCAGGGCGGGAGGCTCACTTAGTTATGCTCAAAGCTTCCTGTGCATTGGAGTCACCCGGGGAGCTTTAAAAACATCGACAGGTTGTGAGGACTGGTCTGGGTGCTGCCTAACATTAAATCAGCTCCCATGTGCTTCTCAAGTGCAGCCAGGTTTCAGAAGCACTGCTCCAGGTCAAGCCAGTGAGAAGGCATGGAGATGGAGGGGCTGTGGAGCGATTATGGAGAGAAACCATGACTAATGCATTGAAAAATGAAGCGAGCTGAAAAATCAGAAGGAAAAAAATGGCAAAAATAAACTTGAATCCAGCATATGTTTCTCTATAGATGAAAAGCCTTACGGTTTCCCTGCTATGTACAAATAGGGAGTTTCAATCTTTCGATGTTTTGGAAGAAAAATCTGGAGGAAAAAGCTGTTCAACTGCAATCCAACTTTGAGGCTTTTTTTTTTTTTTTGAGACGGAGTCTCGCTCTGTCGCCCAGGCTGGAGTGCAGTGGCGCAATCTCGGCTCACTGCAAGCTCTGCCTCCCGGGTTCACGCCATTCTCCTGCCTCAGCCTCTCCGAGTAGCTGGGACTACAGGCGCCCGCCACCATGCCCGGCTAATTTTTTTGTATTTCTAGTAGAGACGGGGTTTCACCGTGGTCTCCATCTCCTGATCTCGTGATCCGCCCGCCTCGGCCTCCCAAAGTGCTGGGATTACGAGCGTGAGCCACTGCGCCCGGCCTGTTTTTTTTTTTTTTTTTTTTTTAATATATCAAAGCCTACTGCCTATTTCATTACTGAGCAATTTTAATGCTTCCCTTCCCAGGTGCAGTTCAGATGAGTGGAGACAGCATTTTTTTTTTTTTCTTTTTTTTTTGAGATGGAGTCTTTGCACTATTGCCCAGGCTGGAGTGCAGTGGTGCGATCTTGGCTCACTGCAAGCTCCACCTTCTGGGTTCACGCCATTCTCCTGCCTCAGTCTCCTGAGTAGCTGGGACTACAGGTGCCTGCCACCACGCCCGGGTGATTTTTTGTATTTTTAGTAGAGACGGGGTTTCACTGTGCTAGCCAGGATGGTCTCGATCTCCTGACCTTGTGATCCGCCTGCCTTGGCCTCCCAAAGTGCTGGAATTACAGGTGTGAGCCACCTCGCCCGGCCGACAGCATTCTTATAGTTTTCCTTTTATCCTGTTTTGCAGTTGGGTTCACACTTAAAATCTACACAATTTCTACTATTTCTACAGTTCCTATAGATGGCCTAAAAACAAAGCTAACTAAAGGTTATAAATTGGGGAGCTAAGAATCGAGATATGAAAGAGAGTTGCTATAGCTGTTGTAGACATGTTTTATTCCTGCATCACCCTCAATACCTACAATGGTGCATTTGCATGCGGCAAGGCTCAGTAGATACTTTTTATTTATTTATATTTTTTTGAGATGGAATCTCATTCTGCCACCCAGGCTGGAGTGCAGTGGCGCGACCTTGGCTCACTGCAACCTCTGCGTCCCCGCTTCAAGCGATTCTCCTGCCTCAGCTTCCTGGTAGCTGGGATTACAGGCACCCGCCACCATGCCCGGCTAGTTTTTATATTTTTAGTAGAAATGGGGTTTCACCATGTTGGCTAGGCTGGTCTTGAACTCCTGACCTCAAGAGATCTTCCCGCCCCAGCCTCCCAAAATGCTGGGATTACTGGCGTGAGCCACCGCACCCTGGCCCAGTAGATACTTTTTATATTATTATTAAGCAAGAATAACACTTTACATGTTATTCAATTTACAATTATTCTTATTCAATTTACAATGTGCTTTCAGGAGCATCTTCTAGAATCCTCAACAATTCTTTAGTCCAGATAGAGGCTTTCCACTTTCTGGGTGAGGGAAGTTGGGCTCAGGGAGGTTAGCTGATGTACCTTGAGGGCAGATTAAGACCTAAGGTTGATAGGTGGAACCCAGGCCTCCCATGACTTTTCCATTCAACAAAACAGTCAATAAATGGTGTCTTGGCTGGGTGTGGTGGCTCGTACCTGTAATCCTAGCACTTTGGGAAGCTGACGTGGGTGGATAGCTTGAGCCCAGGAGGTCAAGACCAGCCTGGGCAACATAGGGAGACCCCACCTTTACAGAAATAAAAAAAATTAGCTGGGCGTGGTCACGTGCCTGTGGTGCCAGCTACTTGGGAGGCTGATGCAAGAGGATCGCCTGAGCCTGGGAGGCTGCAGTGAGCTGTCATAGCACCACTGCACTCCAGCCTGGTGATAGAGACCTTGCCTCAAAAGATAAAAATAAATGGTGTCTTAAATCCTGAGTCCAGCACTGTGAACAGTCTATTCCTTTATTGACACCACATCTCATGGGAGAAAAAAGCTTATTATTGCTTAGACAATATGAGATCAGAAAATACACACAACAGGGGAGCTTTGCCCTGCCACTGATGTAAATTCCCTTAGCATTTCAACTTGCTTAAAATTTAGACCTCAATACTTTATATGTTTCCTCAAAATCTCAATGATGTTTCCAGCCATGTTCCTTCAAGCCTCCTAGGGAGGTGGGACCTGAAATGTAACAGAATGGTTTGTCAGAATAAACTGTAATGGCTGATTTAAGGATCCTGCTATTTGGGGGCCCAAGTGCCCGTGCTTTGAGACTTAGGCATCTTCTCTGAGGACCATAGTCACAGTGTCGAGAGCAGCCCAACCGCATTGCCTGTCCCCATACCAGACCACAAAGCAGGCTTTGGACAGATACCTCTGCCTGCATATTTTCTCTGTGTTAAATAGAAATATAAACCCTTCACATATGGAAAAAAAATATGCTTCCACATTTCTGAAGAAATACAGAAATTAACAAAATGGAGCTCGAATAGAAGTGCTGAGCAGCTGAAAACATTCAGAATGAAAAAGGAGCAACCAGACCACTGCAACAGTTGCCCAGGGAGGGGCCCTCGGCCTGCCCCAGCACACAGAGGTCTCCGGCTGGCCCTGGAGAGCTCCACAGCCACAGGCCCAGAGAGGACTGGTTTCCTCTAATGGAGCTGCTTTGGTTTACAAATAGGACGAACTCACTGCTTAAATACCTTTATTATTTTTTAAAAATTATTTGGACATTGATAGCTCTGCAAAATACTTCTCCCATCCCAAACCCTCAAACTCCTTCCACATGTCCTCCATAAAGAAACAAAATATTTATACTTTGTGCCCATTCAAGTCTAATTTTTAAAAACATTTAAGATTCAAAATCAAATATTATTTTTCTTTCCCACAACTTGTTAGTAATTTTAAACCACAATACAACAGTTAATGGCATTTCTTTTTAAAAATTAGCTTATCAGACTATTTTATGAGAAAAAAAATCAATTCAAGGCCTTAGTGAGAATATTATATTCTCTGTTTCTGAAAGCAAAAGACATTGAAAAACCCCTTTGCTCCTCTGGAGTTTGTGATTTCAACATAACCAACATAACCAGCACACAGATTGACTTCCTACTTAACAGTAGGTATTGTTACTTTGGGACCGCAGCTGAAACGCTATCTAAACTTGAAAAGGGTGGGTGGATGGAAGTCCAGCACAGAAGAGGGTAGAGGCTGGGGACAGCAGAATGGAAGCTTTCTGAGCAGTGGAGTAAGAACAGCCAAACCCCTAGGATCCCACCTCATGGCAGGCTTGTTTGGGGTGGAAGACAGTAGAATATCTGCAAACTGCACTAATTTCTTAAGGATGGATACAAGTGTCAACCAAAAATATTGCACATAGTTTCAGAGGCATGTAAACCACTGAGAAGGTTCAGGAAAGCATAACTATGGATGAAGATGATTCCCCAAAGTTCCTTCAGGAACAGAGAGAAAGAAGTTGATGTTGGTAATTCAGGAGTTACTATGAGGAGGTGGAAAAATCCTTAATCCCTTCCCTATCCTCAGTGGGCAGACTTTTAAGTGAACAAATCTTCTCATAGATGTGTCTGAAGGATCTAGTAAAGGTATCACCTCTTCATTTTTCCCAGTACAATGGGCACTTCATTACCTGGGTAAAAACGGAAGGAAGAAATCCTGCAATAAGACTTGGCTTGTTTGTCTAGAACACAGCAGTGTTTGCAAATGGCCCTTCCTGCCCACTCAAACCACTACTCGGAGCCACAGCATGAGCCCTGGACGAGCTCAGGGATGACCTCCGGACTCAGTGCTCCAAGGGGAGGCCTATATCCCTCATAGGCCTGGAAAAATGCAGAAGGTATGGGCTCGCATGCCGTTGAGGGGAGAGCTGAAGAGAGTGGAATGGCACGTATGGCAGGAAGGACAGCACAGCCCCACGGCCTCCTTCACTTGTCCATCAGCTCAACCAAGGCCATTAGCTCAACAAAACCACAGTGAGCATCTCCTCACATGAGAGCAGCTGGGCTTGACCACAGCCAGCCCTTCTGATGCCTTGTTGAATTTCAGGATTGAGGAGACTGTTCTGACTCATCTCTGGGAATGAACTGTTTTTCCCGTTAAGCCATCGGGCCAACTTTTTAGGGTTCCAAAGCCCTGACCTTCCTGAATGGGTGGGTTGCCCCTCTGTACAGTCCTGGGATAACAGATTTTAGATATCACAAGTGCCACTGGCTACTTTCCCAAATACCTCTCCCTTAAGGCCTCCCCTAACATTCAATCTCAGTAACATACAGTACATATGTCAATAAAATTAAAGTCACTTCTTAAGAACAGAAAAGGTTTCCCATTGCTCGTCTCGTCTTACTGAAGGGCTTCACATTCTCTTATGCTGCCCGCCCGTGGATATGCAGCCTCCAGGTTGCTTTGCTCCTGGGGGTTATGATGCAATCTTGTTTTTAAAGCTTTTCCTCTTGTATTCGGAGTAAGTCTTGTAAATCACCAGAAAAATGTCAATTCCCCAAAGCCCTACCCATGTTTGTGGGCTACAACTGATGCCAACCTATTAAGCTTTTTAAACATTTGAAAAAACAAAACACCATACACACACACACACACACACGCACACACACACACACACACTTTGGCACGTGAGCCTCGAGTTATTTGAGCATGTTCATGTTTCCCACCCCTTCCCCTGTCCCAACATTTCAGAGTCACTGTTTTCAGAGAACGACGACCCCTTCTGCCTCATGGAAGGCTGCCGCCAAGCACTGCTGTTTTGAGTAGCAAAAGGAGGAGGCACAAATGCTAAACTGGCCCCAAAAACAGTTCTTGTGTTGAGCACTATAATTTAGGCAATGCTGCAAAACTTTTGTACCAGGATGACTAGTTTCAAAACTGCTGGTTGATTAAATATACATATACATATAGATATCGATATAAAAATTACTAAGTCAACATTTGCTGTTTTCAATGTGAAAACGATAAAATGTAATTCTGAATAATTGTGCATTTGCCATAGGGTCCTCGTTAAAGGGACCATAAAAATAATTTTGTAATAAAAAAACTCTCATTTTTAAGTTTAGTATTGCCCTCAAGTTCAAAAGTTTGGAGCAAATGTACTGAGTAAGCAGGACTGGAATCTGTTCCTGCCAGGGATCTGGAAGCCTTAAATTTAGTGATCCCTGATGGCAGGCCCAGGGAACCTGACAGCCACTCACTAGCTTTGCACTGTTAACAGTATAGGGTTCAGCAGCGCACGCTGACCCGTGACACAATCAGCACTGAAGACTGAGGCAGCCCAGCAGGGACCGGGGCCTCCGCCTCTTGTGTCGCTGGTGGCCGATGCTGCGGCAGCTGGCCAACTCCCTGCACAGAGCTCTGGGGGGGCACAGAGGTGCTGGGGCTCTGCCTTCTCTTGAGCTACCAGACAAAGCAACTGGCGGGGGGTGGGGGTCTAGGGCCTGGGGACCACTGAGCACCAAGGCTGAGGGTGATCCAGGAGCAGACCTTCTACTCGGCTGGAGGTGGGACGGAGGAAGGAATGGGCATTTCAGTGATGTAGAAGTTAGCTGTGCAGGAAGGAAAAGTGCGTTTAAGGTAGCTTAAAAACAGGTGAAGACCAAACTGCCACTGAGGGGAGGAAGAATGAAGATTGCTTCCTCCACCTGCCCCACGGGCCAGCCATGCTCCTTGGATTCTGTGGGTTAACATTCATGCTTTGTGATGCGAGTCTGCTCGTGAAGAAACAGGAACATACTTCTCCTGGTTCTGGCAGGTACACAATTTTCTCGGCAAAGTTCTTTTTTGCCAAGTTCAGTTTTATTTGGTTGCTGTTCTGAACCGTTGTCACCGGAATTCATAGATGGGTGCACTGTGTTCAGGAACATGGGTTAGATTGAGGGACTGATACCTGCAAGGGGGAGGAGACAGAAATGGGAGGTAGTCATCTAATGCACCCTGAGCAAAGGACGTTAGTAACGCCTCAAAAACCAGAGCACCCGACAAGTCACATACTTGGACTGAAATGCACATTCATTTTCTATTTCTCAAGTTGAACCTAGTTTGATTTCATTCATTCTTTCTTTTTTTTGGTTAATCCCCCTGAACCATGCACAAGATGAATGTTTTTTTTTTCATTCTGCTCTAATCATGAAGTTAACTATGGTATGTTTTATAAAAAGGAGACCTCCATAAGCTCTGGGAGAAGATGTAGACCCACGCCCAAGCCCTAACCTCACCTGCTGCTCTGCCCTCTTCTGCTGTAGCATGTAATGCCAGGCTGTCATATCCTAAGAACTTTATGGCTAGCATAGGCATAAACTGATTCTCATGGTATCTAAAGAAAGCGTAGAAAAATTAATTTCACTACTGCCTTAAACTGTATTTTACCTTTCATTTAAATTTTCTCACTTTCCTAGGTACAGTATTAAGCTTGGAAAACATTAGTGATATCTGAGGTGTTTGCCTCCCCTGTTGGCAGGTGCTCCAGGGAGTCATGCAGAGGGAGGAGAAATAGAAGCAGACAATCTGCACGCTGGGATGACAACCTCCGGCACATTTAGAGTCAATGTCTAACATGTTGGCTCTCCCCTACTTGTTTCACATAGGAGTGTGGAAGAACGTAGGAAAAAGCGGCTTATTTCTTACCAGAAACAAATTATCAGGAAAGAAATATGCATTAGGCAAAAAAAATGCGAATTAGAACTACAATGAAATACTGCTTCACATCCACTAGGGTAGCTATAATTATAGAGACATGATAACAAGTGCCAGGGAGGATGTGGAGAAACTGGAACCCTCATACACGCTGGGAGGAATGCAAAATGGTGCAGCTGCTGTGGGAAACAGTTTGGCAGTTCCTCATAAAGTTAAATATAGCAACACTGTATGACCTAGCAATTTCACTCCTAGGTATATGTCCAAGCAATTGAAAGCAGGAACTCAGATATACCCATGTTCACAGCAGCATTATTCACAAGAGCTAAACAATGGAAGCAATCTAAGTGTCCACTAAATAATGAATGGATAAATAAAATGTTGTATATACCGGCCAGGCACGGTGGCTCACACCTGTAATCCCAGCACTTTGGGAGGCCGAGGTGGGCGGATCACCTGAGGTCAGGAGTTCGAGACAGGCCTGGCCAACATGGTGAAACCCCGTCTCTACTAAAAATACAAAACTTAGCCAGACGTGTTGGCAGGTGCCTGTAATCCTAGCTACTCGGGAGGCTGAGGCAGGAGAATTGCTTGAACCCGGGAGGCAGAGGTTGCAGTGAGCCGAGATCATGCCACTGAACTCCAGCCTGGGGGACAAGAGCAAGACTTTGTCTCAAAAAAAAAGTTGTATATACCTATAATGGAAAATTAATTGGCAATAAAAAAGTTCTGATACATGGTACAACATGGATGAACCTTCAAAGCATTATGCTAAGTGAAAAAAGCCAGAAGCAAGGGCCATATTTCGTAGGATTCCATTTATATAAAATACCCAGAATAGGCAAATCTATACACATGTAAAAGAAAGACTAGTGGTTGCCCAGGGCTCAGAGGGGATAAGGAGTCTGGGATAATGGCTAAGAGTATGGGGTTTCCTCTTATGGTGATGAAAATGTTCTAAAATTGATAGACAACTCTATTAATATACGAAAGATCACTGACTTGTACACTTTTTTTTTGAGATGCAGTCTCACTCTGTCGCCCAGGCTGGAGTGCAGTGGTGCAATCTTGGCCCACTGCAACCTCCGCCTCTGAGGTTCAAGCAATTCTCCTGCCTCAGCCTCCTGAGTAGCTGGGACCACAGGTGCGTGCCACCACGCCTGGCTAATTTTTGTATTTTTAGTAGAGACAGGGTTTCACCATATTGGCCAGGCTGGTGTCGAACTCCTGACCTCGTGATCTGCCCACCTCGGCCTCCCAAAGTGCTGGGATTACAGGCGTGAGCTACTGTGCCCGGACCAAAGCTGTTATTTATTTATTTATTTATTTATTTATTTATTTATTTATTTATTTATTTTTGAGATGGTGTGTTGCTCTGTCACCCAGGCTGGAGTGCAATGGCCTGATCTCGGCTCACTGCAAGCTCCACCTCCTAGGTTCACGCCATTCTCCTGCCTCAGACTCCCAAGTAGCTGGGACTACAGGTGCCTGTCACCAGGCCCGGCTAATTTTTTGTTTTTTAGTAGAGACAGGGTTTCACCGTGTTAGCCAGGATGGTCTCGATCTCCTGACCTCGTGATCCACCTGCCTCGGCCTCCCAAAGTGCTGGGATTACAGGCGTGAGCCACTGCGCCCGGCCAGCTGTTATTTTTAAAAAGGATTATAAAAAGCTTTACAAACTTGCATGAAAACCATTACTGAAAGCCTAAAAATCGTGGCTACAGGGCTGGCATTTACTTGCAGATATAATTTCGTTACCACTGAACAAGGAGTCTAGGGTAGGATCACTTCACATATAACAAAGTGTGAAATACTGGAAAGGAAAGAAAGAATTTTTGCCTTCAGAGAGGAAATCAGGCATTTTATCATCTGGTTTGCCCTCCGGGGACAGCAAGGTGCTTAAAAAGCAGCAAGGAGGCAGGAGAATCCCTCAAAAGGTGGCAAAAGTTAGCATTTAGGCAGAGTTCAGTCCTTTACTGTTGGTGACACACTGGGCAGGACTGTCCACTCACAGGCCCCCAGGTCACGAGCCTTAAATCAAGTGCATGTCGGACCAACTCTAAGGAATGCAGCCACAAAATTTAAAAAGCTGCTGACAGCAAAATTCACATTGTCCAGTGGATCAATTCACATTTTAGTTACTAATTCAATTAGCAAGGATTAAATAAAAACCAACAAGATTGAGATAAACATTGCCAAAAATACAGTATTGCTTAACAGTGCTTAGAAATGAGTTCTTTCACCCATACTTCATTTTCATCTCATTTACTCTGCTCTGTGCATAGGGATAAGGCCTTATTATGAGCAACTGAGATCACTGCAATAAGCTCTCAGCATCCAAATAAAGCACAGAATCTATACAGAGACAGGCTAAGATGTTGCTTTTGGGTTTGATGAGCCAAGGGAGAGCCAGCTGGGCAGCAAGCCCTCCCCGTGGCCTCTGTCCTCAGGAGTCCTCACCATTCTGAACTCCTATGGTAGTAGTAGCCCTCTATGGAGGCTGCTGACTTCTGAAAGCAGATGTAGTAGAACCCGGCAAAAGAAGCACCACTGATGTCTTTGATCGTGTGATCTGGGACCAGAAACTGTTCCTGCACACAGATGAAGAGGGTCAGTAACAGACAGCATTCTCTGACCACCCACGGGGTCTCCCTGTTAAGCATCAGGGGGTTCTAAGGACCACTCGAGAAAAATATACGTTCTTATAGTCTAACCTAGACTTGCTGGGTGATGGCAGGCCCGTGGGGTCTCAGCCTGACTTCTGAAAAGCGCCCATGTGCTCCTGGAGTATTCTATATACTAAAGTGACAAACTGTGTCTTGAGCTCACTAGGATCAGCAATTCAGAGAAGGACCATGGTCGAAACATCTAATACATAAATCAATACCTACTCACCTGCCTGTCTGCCTGCCTTTGTATCTTTCAGAGACCACAGACAATCAACCTGGGAAGAGCTAAGTTTCTGCTCCAGTTCTCAGAACTGTCACCAGATGCTTGACAACATCTAGAACAGTGAGTCGCTTCTGTAGGTCTGTGGACCATTCTGAGTGCAGAGCAGTTGCCAGTAGCCCCTGTGACACCCCCTCCAAGAGCCTGACGCCTTGTAAAAAGCAGTCAGAACGGTACTGTTCTTTACCAGGGACCTTAGGAGAGAGGCAAGCTTGCCACCTCTGCTGGAGCTGAAAGCTGGAAACCCAGGTCCTGGCACCTACTTTCCCAGAGAGATGAGGTCAGAAGCTCCAGGGCCTCGGGTGGTCTACTAAAGGACCACAGATGAGCCACCCTGAGACATTCTTTGGAGGCAAAACAAGTCCATTGCTTTTTAAACAAATTTAAGACACTCTCCCATTCCTTATTCAACTTCTAAAATTGTGGCTTTTAAAATTAATTTTAAAATTCAGGTCGGGTGTGGTGGCTCAAGCCTGTAATCCCAACACTTTGGGAGGCTGAGGTGGGTGGATCACCTGAGGTCAGGAGTTCAAGACCAGCCTGGCCAATATGGCGAAAACCCGTCTCTACTAAAAATACAAAAAATGAGCAGGGCATGGTGGCAGGCACCTGTAATCCCAGCTACTTGGGAGGCTGAAGCAGGAGAATTGCTTGAACACGGGAGGGGGAGGTTGTAGTGAACCGAGACTGCACCATTGCATTCCAGCCTGGGCAACAGAGTGAGACTGTCTCAAAAAACAAACAAACAAACAAACAAAAAATTAGCCAGGCATGGTGGTGCGCACTTGTAGTCCCAGCTACTCGGGAGGCGGAGGCAGGAGAATTGCTTGAACCTGGGAGATGGAGGTTGCAGTGAGCCAAGACTGTGCCACTGCACTCCAGCCTGGGCAAGAGAGATTCCGTCTCAAAACAAACAAAATAAAAGTCAAACAATAAACTTCCTTTAACAGGTTGTTTAGCTGACATGTTTCCCACTAGATGGCAAGCTCATGGGCATACTGCTCCCTGTTTACTCTCTGCATCTGGCAACCTACTGGAAGAGTGGTGATCCCCACTTCGAATCTGACCTCTGACCTGACTGCCTTGGCCTCCAAATGTGGGATTACAGGCTGACCACCCCATTCATTTTTTTTTTTTTTTTTTGCCAGGCTGGAGTGCAGTGGCGTGATCTCGACTCACTGCAACTTCCGTCTTCCAGGTTCAAGTGATTCCCCTGCCTCAGCCTCCCGAGTAGCTGGGACTACAGGGGCACGCCAACATGCCCGGCTAATTTTTTGTATTTTTTAATAGAGATGGGGTTTCACCATGTTGGCCAGGATGGTCTCGATCTCTTGACCTCATGATCTGCCTGCCTCAGCCTCCCAAAGAGCTGGGATTACAGGTGTGATCCACTGCGCCCGGCCAATACCCACTTCTTAAAGTGGTTAGCTATGCAAAGTAAAGACCGGGAAAGTCAACTCAAAATGATTCATCTTTATGAAAGCTGGCAAGATTTCAAGATAAAACAACTTTTTCCCTACAGACTGGGGACTAGGGGTTGATATGTTCTCAAAGTTATTTAACAAACTGCCTTCCTGATTTTGCTATTCTGGGGCTGTAAATATCACGTTATCAAAGCAGGGAGCACAAATGACCTCGCAGCTAAAAGCCAATCCATCAAGTCAGTCAGGTGGGGCTCTCTGAGGTCTGCTGAGTCAAAAACCCGTGTCCCATTCCTGGTCCCTCATTTCCTGAGCTGGAGGGAAGTAGAGGAGGTGAGACTTTCCTGAGTTCTGGGAAAAGGATGTGGTGGAGGGGACCTGGCCCACGGACGGTGTTTAAGCCCGTAGAGGGACCTGGGTACAACTGATGACTAAGTTCAAAGGAAGTTTGGCTCTGCCTTGAATCCACAGAACACTTGGAGTGATTCAAGTTGGGGGTTCAACAAGATTCTTGGGTGGGAGAAAGGAAAGGGAGAAGACAACGTTAGAGGTGGCCACCTAGGCCCGAATCCACTTGCTACCCACCAAAAGCACAGCGAGGAGGAGCTGTCTGGGACATTAGCAGTTAACCAGTGCGTGCCCTGGATCTGTGCCTACTTTTTATAGGTGTGCAAAGACCCTGCCATGAAGACTTTGCCATGACAACCAGCTGTGACGAGCACTGGACATGGGGAGCCCTTGGTTAGAGTGGATATGTAGGTGCAGCACAGGGCCTGGCTTTCTGGGAGTCTGGAGGGCCACCTGGTGGGACCTTACCTTCCACCTCATGAAGACATAGTCTCCATTCTTCAGCTCTTCATAATCAAAGTCATCTGAGTTAAATGATTTTGCATACTGATAAAAAGCCAGAAACTTGCCCTGAAAGCAGAAAAGAGAGTGTGCCGATTGACTGAGAGAAGGAGAGGCTGCTCTCAGAACTATGCTTATGTGCCCAGGTAAACTCACCTTCCCAAGGCATGACAGCTGGGGACACAGCTCCCAAAAGGGCAGCTAAGGCCAAGTAACAGATGGGGCCCTATGGTCACCCCAGTGAATGCAGACTCAACCCTGGGGCAGATACCTGGACTCCAGCTGAGGCCCCACTGCCCTACACCTGCCTTGTTAACATGGCTGAGGAATAGGCCAAAGGATGGGAATGGTGAACAGACAGACAAACAGATGAAAGCTAAGAACAATTAATGAGAAGACCTCTGCAAGTAAATCCTAAGTGGCAAAAAGAGCCATGCAGAACAGCTTAGAAACAGCATGCCCAGCCTCAGAGAAGAGGGCTTTGTGAAGCTTGTGTCTCTGTATGATCTAGGGGCTTGGGCCAGCTCGCTAAGTAGACACTAGAAACACGTGATAGCCTTGTCGTTTGGTATCTGTGAGGGATTGGTTCCAGGACCCCCATGAATACCAAAATCTGCAGATGCTTAAGTCCCAGATATAAAACAGTGCAGTATTTGCAGATAACCTACACACATCCTCCCCTATACTTCACAGCATCTCTAGATTACTTATAATACCTAATTCAATGTAAATACTAAGTGAATAGTGGTTATACTGTATTGTTCAGGGAAAAATATCAAGAACAAAAAATTTATACATCCGCTGGGTGTGGTGGCTCACGCCTGTAATCCCAGCACTTTGGGAGGCCAAGGCGGGCAGATCACAAGGTCAGGAGATCAAGACCATCCTGGCTAACATGATGAAACCCCGTCTCTACTAAAAACACGAAAAAATTAGCTGGGTGTGGTGGTGGGCGCCTGTAGTCCCAGCTACTTGGGAGGCTGAGGAGGAGAATGGTGTGAACCCGGGAGGCGGAGCTTGCAGTGAGCCGAGATTGTGCCACTGCACTCCAGCCTGGGCAACAGAGTGAGACTCTGTCTCAAAAAAAAAAAAAAAAAAAAAATCTATACATCATCAGTACAGATGCAATTTTTTTTTTTCAAATATTTTCAAACTGTGGCTGGTTGAATCCACAGATACAGAACCCACATATATGGAGGGCTGACTCTACATTTACAACAGGAGATTAGGAATAGGTTACAAAACTGTATCTTATGATCCCATTTTTTAAAAAAAGACAAAAAACAAGTATACACTGTATACCCAAAAGAGATTCAGGAAGAGGTTAACAGCTATTTTAGTTTTAGGTGTTGCCACAGATAACTCTTTTTCCTCCAGCTTTTCTATTTTTTCAAATATTTTTAAATAAGCATGTATTAATTTGATAAGAAAACATCTTAAAAAAATCAACATACAGAGATATTAAGTCATAGATTTTGTCACATAGATTTATTTTATTATTATTTTTTGAGACAAAGTCTTGCTCTTGTTGCTCAGGCTGGAGTGCAATGGCATGATCTCAGCTCACTGCGACCTCCGCCTCCCAGGTTCAAGTGACTCTCCTGCCTCAGCCTCCCTAATAGCTGGGATTACAGGTGTGTGCCACCATGCCTGGCTAATTTTTATATTTTTGGTAGAGATGGGGTTTCACCATGTTGGCCAGGCTGTTCTCAAACTCCTGACCTCAGGTGATCCATCTGCCTTGGCCTCCCAAAGTGCTGGCATTACAGGCGTGAGCCACCACTCCTGGTGTCACATAGACATTTTTATCCTATGTAGACTGAATATATGGAATCTTGACTTTATAGTACCACTACGATAGCAACTTAAATACCACTCAGGAAAATCTGAGGATGCAATACAATATCTCTGATTCTAGTTTATATGAAAAAATGACAGCCTAGGTGAAGTGTATTAGAAATTGTAAATCTCAGACAAACCCAGGTGCAGTACAGAGCTCCAAGAGTCCCATGTGGGAACCTGGGAGTCCTCCATGAGTGGTGAAAGTTAGGGGAAATGCTGAGTACTACAAAAGCAGCCACAAACTGCTGGAGGAGGAGGCACTCCATAGGTTCAGCTCCCTGGCTCAACCACACCTCACATGCCAGTACCAAGGGTGGCCTTCTTAGTTCCTCTCTCACCCAAAATGTTTCAGTCCAGTCTAGCAGAGTCTGCAGACCCAGATATCTTCCAATGTTCTAATGGAAGTCAATGGGAAAATTCAGAGTTGCCTTCCAAGTATTTAATTTGTAGTCAACCTAGCCTAAAACTGAGTGTCACTGGGCCTCAGACTTTGCTTTTTGCAGGAGCAATATGAAACGGAAAATAGGGTTGAATGGGAGAGAGGCTGTGGTTTACTATAAGGAAGAACCTTCTACTCTGGGGCTGTACAGGAGAGGAAGGAGCCATCTCGTGAGGCAGCAAGCCATGCAGGAAGAGCCTAGCCCTGGGCAAGGGTGGGCGCAGATGGTACCAGGGAGCCCTTCCAACTCCACCTGCTGGTGCCCAGCACCTGCATACACCACTTGGGCTTCCCCAACCTTCTGGATACTCAGGTCTTGTGCATTCTCTTGTATCACAGAGAGACACAGATGACTGTCTAGTTTTTAGTGTCCATTTGCTACAACAATCAAAATGTATAGAATTCAAAAAACGCTTTAAAAAGCTCAAGTTTAAATTTAAATTTAACTGAACCTCAGTATTTCATAGATCTCCTTTTTTTACTCAAGTAAAAAACAGCTTGGGGCTGGGCATGGTGGCTCACGCCTGTAATCCCAGCACTTTGGGAGGCCAAGGCAGGTGATTACTTGAGCCCTGGAGTTCAAGACCAGCCTGGCCAACATGGTGAAACCTTGTCTCTACTAAAAATACAAAAATTAGCCAGGCGCGGTGGCGCACGTCCGTAATCCCAGCTACTTGAGAGGCTGAGAGATGAGAATCACTTGAATCTGGGAGGCGGGGGTTGCAGTGAGCAGAGATTGCAGTGAGCCGAGATTACGCCACTGCACTCCAGCCTGGGTGACAGAGTGAGACTCTGTCTCAAAACAAAACCAAACAAAACAGAACAAAACAAAACAAAAACCCCATAAAAGAAAAACCAAAAAAAACAGGTTGGGTGCAGTGGCTCACACCTATAATCCCAGCACTTTGGGAGGCCAAGGCAGGAGGATCACTTAAGACCAGGAGTTCAAGACCAGCCTGGGTAATACAGTGAGACTCTGTCTCTGCAAAAATAAAAGAAAATGAGCTAGGTGTGGTGGCATGTGCCTGTAGTTCTAGCTACTCAGGGTGCGGAGGTGGGAGGATTACTTGAGCCCAGGAGGCTGAGGCTACAGTGAGCTATAATCATGCCATTGCACTCCAGCATGGACGACAGAGCAAGATCCCAACTCTAAAAAAATTTTTTTAAAATAAAATAAAAAAATAAAAAACATTAGTAAGCAAAGCAACTGATCTCTAGTGAGGTGAACTCAAGACAAGGGTCTGCGGGAGTTCTCTCCACAGACTGCTGTGCCAGAACCAGGGGAGAGTTTAGATATCCAGGTGTGGGAGGCAATGGGAAGAACGAGTTTTAGAATCTTCGCTACTGACACAGCCATTTCTGGTTGGTTTATGGAGGGTAAACCCATTGAATTTCTTCAGTGTTAAACAAAAATTCACCATCACCATGGTCAACTAAAGCAAAAGGCTATTAGACAGGTTGAGAAACTGATTTTTTTTTTTTTTTTTTTTTTTTTTGAGATGGAGTCTCGCTCTGTTGCTCAGGCTGGAGCACAGTGGCACGATCTTGGCTCACTGCAAGCTCCGCCTCCTGGGTTCACGCCATTCTCCTGCCTCAGCCTCCAGAGTAGCTGGGACTACAGGCACCCACCACCACGCCCAGCTAATTTTTTGTATTTTTAGGAGAGACGGGGTTTCACCGTGTTAGCCAGGATGGTCTCGATCTCCTGACCTCGTGATCGGCGCGCCTCGGCCTCCCAAAGTGCTGGGATTACAGGCGCGAGCCAACGCGCCCATCTGAGAAACTGATTTTTGAAGACACGGTACTTACATGACAACAAATGAAAAGATCCCAGGACACTAACTCTGACTTGTCTTGAAGCATTCACTACCGCTGAGTGAGAATGCTCTACACTTGACAGTTAAAAAGGGGGCAGCAGGATTTATAGTGGTGTACTTAAGACAAGACTATACTTGTCTGTCAGGAGCCAGGATAAAAAGAAATGATGTGGCTCTGCCCTGATAAGCCAGCGGGAGGGCAGATTCCCACAACATCATCTCCATCTCATGCCAGCCCCGAAGCCGGAGGTCATCATTGCACGTTTCACAGGGTTTTCCCTAAGCAGAGGTGATTTGAAAGGAACAGTGGACAGAAGATGGACAAACAGGTGAGAAGGATAGGGGGACACTGTTAAGATTCTGACAGCTGAGCAGAGTTCTGGCTAGAACTCTGGGGTTGCTATCATCAGACAACCATTTGCTATTTAAGCAGCAGGACAGATCGTATTTAAACTCTCCTCATAAGGAAGATGGAACAACTGAGGTTTGTGTGCAGTGCAACCTTTTTTTACTTGGCTGCAAAGCCCCAGTAATCCTCAATAAG
Organism: Hylobates moloch; assembly: GCF_009828535.3. NCBI lineage: Eukaryota > Metazoa > Chordata > Mammalia > Primates > Hylobatidae > Hylobates > Hylobates moloch. The sequence goes on along the minus strand of NW_026652290.1, from coordinate 50,387,422 downwards.
GGACAAGGTCTGTGGCTCCCAGCATTTCTTCAATTCTCTAGCAGCCCCTGGATGACCCAGCGCAGATCAGATTTACTCACCCAGTGTTTCCGATCAACATCTTCATCTGCATCCCACTTGCGAGTTAAGAAAGGGTGTTTTTTGCTGATTATTTCTCCTTCAAAGAAGGTTGTAAGGGTTGGATACTCCTATGGTAAAAATCCAAATATCAAAATAAGATGTTGACTGAGAGTTTTTAACCTTTTTAACAAAGGAAGAATCAACTTCGCTTTAACTTCTTTCCAGTACCTAGACACTGCTACCTGATAATCCAAACCAGAGTTAGATCCAGCCAGTTTGCCAACAGGCTGTGGCAATGGACCTGAATCTAAATCACCCAGAGAATGAAGGGTTTCCTGGATTTTGCCAGCAGCAGACAGCCCTTCTTTGACTTCAACTGTTACATGCTAGTCTCTTAGAAAATAATTTGGATGTTTCCACAAATAAATTTTGAGTATTCTAGCATACAAAGCAGATCATAACTTAGTAGGTTTTACTTTCCAAGGTTAGACCCAAAGAGGCTCCAAAATCACTGTGTTTACCACTAAGGCTCCCTCAAGCCACTGGTTCTCCAACTGGCTCAGTCATTTGTCCCTTTTACACCAATTCTCCAAGGTTCCAGGGTGGATTTTGGGGTAGAATACTTTTTTATTTTTCCTGAGACAGAGTCTTGCTCTGTCGCCCAGGCTGGAGTACAGTGGCACAATTTCAGCTCACTGCAACCTCCTCCCACACCTTGGGTTTAAGTGGTTCTCCTACCTCAGCCTCCCGAGTAGTTGGGATTACAGGTGGCCACCACCACGCCCAGCTAATGTTTGTATTTTTAGTAGAGATGGGGTTTGGCCATGTTGGCCAGGCTGGTCTCGAACTCCTGACCTCAGGTGATCCACCCGCCTTGGCCTCCCGAAGTACTAGGACTACAGGTGTGAGCCACCACACCCAGCCTAGAATACCTTTTATTTTGGCTGGGCACGGTGGCTCATGCCTGTAATCCCAGCACTTTGGGAAGCCGAGGTGGGAGGATCACCTGAGGTCAGGAGTTCAAGACCAACCTGACCAACATGGAGAAACCTCATCTCTACTAAAAATGCAAAATTAGCCAGGTGTGGTGGCACATGCCTGTAATCCCAGCTACTGAGGAGGCTGAGGCAGGAGATTGCTTGAACCTGGAGGCGGAGTTTGCAGTGAGCCGAGATCACACCATTGCACTCCAGCCTGGGCAATAAGAGTGAAACTCTGTCTCAAAAAATGTAAATACTTTTTTTCAGTGTTCTACATGTTCAGAGAAACTTCTAGTAATGAACTATACAAATGGTCCCTGAAGGTAGTCTTAGAATACCTTGATATATAGGGATACATTTAATTCTGTCACATGAACCAAGAACAACTTATATGAGGAAAAACATATGAACTAAGAACAATTTATATGAGGAAAAACATATGTAAATCGTGTCTGAATGTAAAAACCACGCCGTTGAAAATGTAAACAAGAAGCCACGTGCTGGCTTGGGTGCTTTGTTAATTGCTCTTTGTTCATGCATTAATAAGTAGGCACCAATGATTTTAAAAAAGATTAATAAGACAAAAAGTTAACACCGTAAAAAGTCTACAATTTCTCTGCATTTGTAGAAACCAACCAACCACCCACCTCTCAGGCTACCTTGCCAAGCCCCTGGTGTCTGCCAGGAGCACGGTTATGAGCGTCACTGGCCTGGCAAACCACAGATTACAGTCCTAACGTCGAGAACTGCAGAGGGCCCACGTTTTTCCTTCAGATCAGATGTAAGCCCCTCTTATTCTGCGTCAAACACCTCATTCTGATGGCTTTGCCACATCTACCAACCTGGCCTGCATGTAGTGCAGGACCTTCCTGAGAGAGGCTGCCACAGTAAAAGCCACCCGCGCAGAGGCTCCCAGGAAACAGAACATCACCACCACTGCAGGTGACTCAGGAGGCCTGCTTTAGGATGACACCGTGGAGGGGATCTGTTTCCTGAACAGTGAACTTAAAATATGATAAATCTAACACTGCCCCAAACCCACAACCCCCCTATCCTAACACTGTTGCTGGATTCATCACATAAATATTTAAATACATAGACTGAAAAAATGAGAGAGGAGAAATTTTCCTAAATGTAAACCTAATTTTTAAGGTATAAGCTAACTTTTTTTTGGTGGGGACAGAGTCTCACTCTGTTGCCCAGGCTGGAATGCAGTGGCGCGATCTCGGCTCACTGCAACCTCTGCCTCCCGGGTTCAGGTGATTCTCCTGCCTCAACCTCCCGAGTAGCTGGGATTACAGGTGCATGCCACCAGGCCTGTCTAATTTTTTATATTTTTAGTAGAGACAGGTTTCACGGTGTTAGCCAGGATGGTCTTGATCTCCTGACCTCGTGATCCACCTGCCTCAGCCTCCCAAAGTGCTGGGATTACAGGCGTGAGCCACCACACCCAGCCGGTATAAACTAACTTTTAATTATAATCTGTTCTAGGGAAGACTACTAAGGAAAAAATTTCTCAATAAATCAGCACTTGCATTTGAGATTTTAAACTAGAAGCTATTTTTTTTTTTTTTTTGAGATGGAGTCTCGCTCTGTCGCCCAGGCTGGAGTGCAGTGGTACGACCTTGGCTCACTGCAACCTCTGCCTCCCGGGTTCAAGCAATTCTCTGTCTCAGCCTCCCGAGCAGCTGGGATTACAGGTACCCACCACCACGCCTGGCTAATTTTTATATTTGTAGTAGAGATGGGGTTTCACCATCTTGGCCAGGCTGGTCTTGAACTCCTGACCTCGTGATCCACCCGCCTCAGCCTCCCAAAGTGCTGGGATTACAGGCATGAGCCAACTAGAAACTGTTTATATTATTTTTCTGAGTTTCAAGCTTTAATCTTTTTTCTGAAGTTCCTTGAAAGGGATAGGATGAAATGATAAAGAGGTTTTAATACAAGGCCAAGCCTGGTGGCTCACACCTGTAATGCCAGCACTCTAGGGGGCCAAGGCAGGAGGATCACTTGAGCCTAGGAGATCAAGACCAGCTTAGGCAACATAGTAAGACCCGGTCTCTATTTTTAAAAAAGGGAGGGGTGGGGAGGAGGTCCTAATATGATTAAAACACGGTTTAAATCACTAGTTTTCCTAATGAATAATTCTGCATTGACTTCTTTGTAAACATACTTTAGGCAGTATATCAGGGTGACCACAGAGTACCCTCAAACTTTGAGAATTAAATAAAATAAATACCTAATAAATGAGATTCAGTGTGTACAGAAGTCACCGAAAAGATAAAATATTCTCAGAGCAGGAACAGGAAATTCAAGCACTTTATTACAGCCCAATGAGGGGTAATTTATAGAGCTTACGAAAAACCATGTCAGAAGAAAGGATATCGAGAAATGAGTAAGAGAGGCAGCAAAAGCAGGAGTGGGCATCCCGTGGTGGGTCTGGCTGTTGTCAGACATTTAAGTCCCCCAAATAAAGCTCTCATTGATTCCAGGCTCACCCAAAACTGTCTGGTGATGGGTACCATGACTTTCCATGTAGACCTGTCTTCTGAGGGATTAACATTCAATTGGCCGATAAGTCAACAGGAACTTCTGGAACATACAGGAATCTCATTCTGTGACAAAAACTGGCACTTTTGTTTTTGTGAGTTTTGGTAGGTGTGACCTGTCTCCCTAGTTAAGCACAAGTCTAACATAACTTCAGCTGGAGCTTCCAACCCTTCCAAACCCAAGTAATGAGTAAGTGGGGGGCCTGCCCATGGCCCCCAAAGGCTGGGCTCCCAGGTACCCCCTGAAAGCTGCTGGGTTCCCCGGAAAGGTCGCCTCTCTTGACTGACGGATGGCTCAAAAGTGCAAAAGGAATGTTATTTCATATTTGTTCTTTACATGTCTAGAATTTCACTTCCAGAAGGCATAAAAACAAACTTTAAAGCTCTGTTTTGCAATGTGGCAATTCCTCAAAGAGCTAAAAACGGGAACTATCATTCGACCCAGCAATCCCATTATTGGGTATATACCCAGAGGAATACAAATCATTCTACTATAAAGACACATGCATGCAAATGTTCACTGTAGCACTATTCACAATAGTAAAAAGTGGGTCAACCTAAATGCCCATCAATGACAGATTGGATAAAGAAAACATGGTATATATACACCAAGGAATACTATGCAGCCATAAAAAGAAATGAGATCATGTCTTTGTCATGATCTTTGTCACACCCATTGTGTGAACATGGGTAGAGCTAGAGGCCATTATCCTTAGCAAACTAATGCAGGAACAGAAAACCAAATACCGCCCTTTTAAGTAGGAGCTAAATGATGACAACTCACGGGCTCAAAAAAGGAAACAACAGGCTCACGCCTGTAATCCCAGCACTTTGGGAGGCTGAGGCAGGCAAATCACCTGAGGTCAAGAGTTAGAGACCAGCCTAGCCAACATGGTGAAACCCCATCTCCACCAAAAGTACAAAAAAAATTTAGCCTGGTGTGGTGGTACATGCTACCTGGGAAGCTGAGCAGGAGAACTGCTTGAACCTGGGAGGCAGAGGTTGCAGTGAGCAGATATTGCACCACTGCACTCAAGCCTGGGCAACAGAGCGAGACTTCATCTCAAAAAAAAAAAGAAAGGAAGAACAGACAATGGGGCCTACTTGAGGGTAGAGGGTGGGAGAAGGGAGAGGAGCAGAAAAAATAATCAGTACTAGGCTTAGTACCTGGATGACAAAATAATCTCCACAACAGTTATATAGGTAAACCGTGACATAAGTTTATCTATATATCAAACCTGCACATGTACACCCCAGCCTAAAATAAAAATTAAAAAAAAAAAAAAAGCTGTGCTTGTTTGTGAATGTGAGGTAGCTAAGAGGCCATTTATCTCCTTTTTTTTTTTTTTTTTTTTGACACTTATCTCCTTTTTTTTTTTGACACGAAGTCTCACTCTGTTGCCCAGGTTGGAGTCCAATGGCATGATCTGAACTCACTACAAACTCTGCCTCCTGGGCTCAAGCAATTCTCCTGCCTCAGCCTCCTGAGTAGCTGGGATTACAGGTGCCCGCCACCACGTCCAGCTAATTTTTGTATTTTTAGTAGCGATGGGGTTTCACCATGTTGTCCAAGCTGGTCTCGAACTCCTGACCTCAGGGGATCCACCTGTCTCAGCCTCCCAAAGTGCTGGGATTACAGGTGTGAGCCACCATGCCTGGCCTAACTCCATTTTAGTAGATACTTTTCCATATTGTATACGTGAGGAAGGCAACTACTATGACTAAAACCCAAATTATAGTTTAATTAAAATAAATTAAAAATTTGATATTTTTGCCAGGCACGGTGGCTCATGCCTGTAATCCCAGCACTTTGGGAGGCCAAGGTGGGTGGTTTATCTGAGGTCAGGAGTTCAAGACCAGCCTGGCCAACATGGTAAAACCCCATTTCTACTAAAAATACAAAAATTAGCCAGGTGTGGTGGCACATGCCTGTAATTCCAGCTACTCGGGAGGCTGAGGCATGGGAATTGCTTGAACCTGGGAGGTGGAGGTTGCAGTGAGCTGAGATCACACAATTGCACTCCAGCCTGGGTGACAGAGCAAGACTCTGCCTCAAAAAAAAAAAAAAAATAAATAAACATAAAAAATTGATATTTTAACAAATATAAATGGAAAAGAAAAAAACCCAAATACAGGTACAAAATTTATTCAAAGATTCATCGTAGTTTTCTGCATTTTACTATTATCTACAGCAACCATATACTAGACTTATAATTTTAAAAGTTATCAGGCTGGGTGCGGTGGCTCACGCCTGTAATCTCAACACTTTGGGAGGCCAAGGAGGGTGGACACTTGAGGTCAGGAGTTCGAGACCAGCCTGGCCAACATGACGAAACCCTGTCTCTACTAAAATTTAAAAAGTTAGTTGGGCAGGGTGGCACATGCCTGTAATCCCAGCTACTCCAGAGGCTGAGGCAGGAGAATCGCTTGAACTTGGGAGGCAGAGGTTGTGGTAAGGTGAGATCACACCGCTGCACTCCAGCCTGGGTGACCGAGACTCTGTCTCAAAAAAAAAAAAAGTTATCGGCCGGGCGCAGTGGCTCACACATGTAATCCCAGCACTATGGGAAGCCGAGACGGGCGGATCATGAGGTCAGGAGATCGAGACCATCCTGACTAACACGGTGAAACCCCGTCTCTACTAAAAATACAAAAAAATTAGCCGGGTGTGGTGGCGGGCACCTGTAGTCACAGCTACTTGGGAGGCTGAGGCAGGAGAACGAAGTGAACCCAGGAGGTGGAGCTTGCAGTGAGCCTAGATAGCACCACTGCACTCCAGCCTGGGTGACTGAGCGAGACTCCATCTCAAAAAAAAAAAAAAAAAAAGTTAACACATAGTTGCACAACTTTGTGAATACACTAAAAACCAATGAACTGTATACTTTAAATGGGTGAAATGTATGGTACGTGAATATATCTCAATAAAGCTACTAAAAAACATTATTTAAAAAGAATTCTTCTACATCTAAGGCCTGAGCAGGACTTGCTTTAACTCAACACCCCTGCAGCAGCATAACGTGGTCTATTTATTGCTCGACCAGGAACAGGCAACTCTGGGGAGGGTATGTGCTCATCGAGGCCACGCCATCTGCAGAGGTTCTGTTAAGAGCCTAGGGCTCCCCTTGGGTTAGCCCCCAGTGAAGGGCCATTGTCAGTGCCCCCTCCTCAAAGGAGGCTGACTGCTGCTCTCGACTCACAGGGGCTTCCTAAAGGAAGGGCTACTTGCTCCCGATGGAGAGCTCAATGCCATTAGCATTTCTGTATACTTCTTCAAGATTTCGAATGCTACTTACCATTTCTGTGCAGCTTCTTATCACCCAAATGACCGGTTTTGGAGTCACTGTTAACATTCCAATGCCTTAACACACTTGCTGGTTTCCTTACGAAATTCAGTGTTTATGTTCTGCACCCAGTTAAGTAATGTATTTGGCTACCTGAGAGTTGAGCATATTCTGTTTTAGTATCTTTTCTCCTACCACAAACCCAAAGACTGGAATCCTGTATTTTGCTATCACTTCTGCTCCTACTTGATTTGATACAATTCTCGAGTTAAAGAAGAAATACCTTTAGTCTCAACAACAAACTTCATAGGAGATTCTTAATCAGTTAAGCTTCTAATAGAAAAGCAGGAGAACCAGACAGGAACCAGGAGCCAGAAACTTGTCTTAAGACTGAGGCTCATCAGGACTTTACAAGAGAATCACATATTAGTATCATATTCGAGTCTGTCATTTTCTCTAATATTCTTTCCTTACCCCCAGAACAAGTCTATTGATTGTCTTAGACAGAGCAGGGATTTTTTTTTTTGAGACAAAGTTTCACTCTTGTTGCCCAGGCTGGAGTGCAATGGTGCAATCTTGGCACACTGCAACCTCTGCCTCCCAGGTTCAAGCGATCCTCCTGCCTCAGCCTCCTGAGTAGCTGGGATTATAGGTGCCTGCCAACATACCCAGCTAATTTTTGTATTTTTAGTAAAGACGGGGTTTCACCATGTTGACCAGGCTGGTCTTGAACTCCTGACCTCAGGTGATCCATCCACCTCGGCCTCCCAAAGTGCTGGGATTACAGGTGTGAGCCACCACGCCTGACCCCGACTTTTTTTTTTTTAAAGAGAGAGGATCTTCTTAGGTTGCCCAGGCTGGAGTGCAGTGGCTATTCACAGGCATGATCACAGCACACTGCTGCCTTCAAATCCTTGCCTCAAGCGATCCTCCAGCCTCAGTCTTCCGAGTAGCTAGGACTACAGGCACACACCACCATGCCTGGCTAATTTATTAAAAATTATTTGTAGCGACAAGGTCTTGCTATGCTGTCCAGGCTGGTCTTGAATTCCTGGCCCCAAGTGATCCTCCTGCTTTGACCTCCCAAAATGTTGGGATTACAGGTGTGAGCCACAGCACCCAGCTTGGAGCAGGAATTTTTAATTCTCAACTTCACAGATGAGGACACTGAAAGAAGTTAAAGGTCACAGATGCAGGAAGGGGCAGAAGAAGAATGCCACCCCAGCTCCTTTCCACTGCCCCATCCAGCAGAGCACTCTGTCCAAATACTGCTGGGTCATCAGACCATGAGAGCTGACAAAGGCCAGAGGTCCCTGCAGCTAGGTCCAGCCTGGGCATTCCCAGCATTCGGAGGGCCAGTCCAGCTACCTCCTTCCACTTCCTGTTTCCTTGCTAATGGAAAAGAAAGGATGCTCCTCCTTGCTTTCTAAAGTCCCAGGCATTCTGAGGTTTAAAAAGTTGGTTCAAAGAAAATAAAATACTCTGCACAGCAGGTACTTCTGCTGGAAACTAGATGGTCACTTCCCTTTTTTTTTTTTGAGACAGGGTCTTGCTCTGTTGCCCAGGTTGGAGTGCAGTGATGTGATCTTGGCTCTCTGCAACCTCTGCCTCTCTGGTTCAAGTGATTCTCTGTGCCTCAGCCTCCCAAGTAGCTGGAACTACAGGTCCGTGCCACCACACCCAGCTAATTCTTTTGTTTTTTTTTTTTGTATGTTTAGTAGAGATGGGGTTTCACCATGTTGGCCAGGCTGGTCTCCCTACCTCAAGTGATCTGCACGCCTCAGGCTCCCAAAGTGTTGCGATTACAGGCATGAGCCACCGTGACCAGCCAGTAACTTTTCATTGTTCCAATGAACTAAGAGGTTTAAAGAACTTAAAAGCTCATTTTTTATAGGACTGATGCTTATCTCAGAAACTGTTAAACTTATGATGAGGGTGGTAGCTATATTCTTATTATTTTTTCCCCCAAAAAGGGTTAAAAATAAAATCAATAGTGTTGGTTGTGACAATTGTGATGTACTTATAAACTTCTCTTTAAAAGATTTGTGAATCTGTACACTTCTCAACAGGACACACTGAAACTGCCTGTTTTATGTTCCCTATACAGTAGCAATGCTCAGGAGTAGTCTGCTTTAACTAGGCCTCAAGGAGTTGAGACCACCTGCCCTTAACCCTAATGAGCCTGTAGAGCACACCACAGACTTTCTAGTGCTGGTTCGTGTGAGCAAGTGCTTACCTCAGTAAGGCCTTTAATCTTCAAGTACCCACAAAGGTAAGAGTTCCCCGTGTCCACGTGCTGAAAAGAAAGGATACACAGCCTGTCACAAATAGATAAACTTACGGCCGGGCGCGGTGGCTCACGCTTGTAATCCCAGCACTTTGGGAGGCCGAGGCGGGCGGATCACGAGGTCAGGAGATCGAGACCACGGTGAAACCCCGTCTCTACTAAAAAATACAAAAAATTAGCTGGGCGTGGTGGCGGGCGCCTGTAGTCCCAGCTACTCGGAGAGGCTGAGGCAGGAGAATGGCGTGAACCCGGGAGGCAGAGCTTGCAGTGAGCCGAGATTGCGCCACTGCACTCTAGCCTGGGCGACAGAGTGAGACTCCGTCTCAAAAAAAAAAAAAAAAAAAGATAAACTTCCTAGGGGACATGCAGGAGGGTACTCTGCAAATCCTGTGAGGCCAGACTGGTGGTCAGTGAATACCCAGCGCAGCCCAAGGCTCACCCAGTCTCTGGAATCTTGATAAGTTCTCCCCACACACATGCCTGTTCTGCCAAAGCAAACTGATCCCAAGACCCTCTCAACTTTCTTCAGCTGAATATCATGAGACTGAAGTGCCTTTCTGAAATGGGGTGCCCACTCAAATTCATTTTCTGTACTATCTTCAACACACGTCTCCCGGTCATCTAGAGACCTTGAGCATTGCTGGGCACAGGGCCTCTGTCTCTGCCTGTACACATGGTGTCATCCCTAACCTCAGGCTTGACTTTCTTTCTAATGTCTTTCAAGCCTTTTTCTATTTCTGTGTTGCTCAATCATTGGTCTAGGAGGTCTGCTCCTCTTCTTGTTTTCACACTAAACATTATCCTGCATTCTCTCTTTATGAAATGGGCAGACTGTTCAGAAATGGCATCTCATAAAGACTTATGTGGTATAAACTTCAGTTATGAACCAAAATACCAACCCAAAATCTGACTATATTGTGAATGTCCACTCTGTGCATTTTATATATGGATGCTGTGTTTCTTAATGAAAAGAGTCAGGAGCCTAAAATAAATAGAAATAACAGGCATAGTAGACTTTGAGGTTTAGCAGTCACCAATTACTGGTTGCTGAGACACTGCCGGATGCCTACCCAACAACCAATTTCCTCCTTTTTCACGCTGCCAGGGCCCAGTTTTTGCTCCGGTACCTACCTACCACATAAGACTTCGTCAACCTGATGGATCTAAGGCACACAGGTGTCCCTATCCCCTTGCAAGTCATGTATTTAGGGGTGAGTGACCCATTTCTGGCCCATCAGATGTGTAAGTCTCCTGGGTGCATCTGTGAAAAATCCCTGGTTTTTGAAGAGGCGCATGAGGAAGAAATGGCTTTTCTGTCCCCTGGTGGTGGCAGTATCTGCATGGAGTGTCCAGTCCTGGGGCAGACATCTAGACCACAGGGGAGAAATAGGCCAGGAAATGCTGAGGATGGTAGTACAGAAAGATGGAAAAAACTGGGCCCATCGTAGGCCTCTGAATTAACCAACCTGAAGCCACGTCACCTCAAAATTTCTGATGTGAGATTTCACCCAAATCTATACAGAATCATTCTGGATAGGGAGTTTCAGATTTCATGACAGTTGGATTCACTTTCAAGGTAAATCCTTGAATTAAAGCAAACCAAGTACAAGGGTACCTGTGGTACATTGAGATTTTAATGTTAAGTGAGGTCTTATTTCAATAAATTAGAATAGTTTTGTGGCATTTATCAGATTTGTGAACTTGATTACTTCCAATTATACCATAAATCAAACACTAAGCCATGCTTAAAAACTGTAATGAACTTAGTCAACCAGATGATGTCAGCACCAAAGCAAATGAACTTCAATGAAGCCAAAGTGCCTTCACAGTTTGGTGCTGGTGACAAAGGTATTCCCTATGAAAACTGCCAAAGCATTTTAAATATCCTCATCTGCTGACCTTGGCATTGTACATTATCTAAAACAGCTAATCCACACTAACATGGTTCAGCAAAGAACTTTTATTAAAGGACACATAATTCTAACCTGAGTCTTTAAATTTCATGTATGCAATTCCCATTGAATTCAATATAGTTTGGGGTTTCACAGCTGCTGAAAAGTGTATCAGGTGGCAAGGATACTTGCTAATAAGATTAAAAATTAAAATGTAAATTGGCTAACATTTTGCATGGATTATCACATGCTCAAGAATCAGAATTTCAGCTTGGCCTCCATTCAACCAAGTGTTTCTCTACTCTGCCCATATTGATCTTGATAATGGTTGGTGAACTCAAATACACCACAACGCATACAGCTTTGTCAAACGGCAGGCGAGCATCTCAAGAAAGATAACAGGGCACATGTTTAGCAAGAAGGTCTCACAGCACAGCTGTGTCCAACGGCTGTTCTTTTAAATATTCCTTTCACAGCGACCAGGGCTCTCTTCTACTGCTGGCTTCTTAGATGGCAGAGGAGGAAAGAGGAGTCACAGTAAGTGTGGGGTGGAGAGGAGACCCAGTCAGAAACTCACAAAGGTTTGAGGAACTCTTTAAACTAAAATCACAGAAAAGAAAGTACTCCAAAACAACAACAACAAAAACACATGAAAAGATGCACAACATCACAGTCATTATAGAAATTCAAATCAAGACTACAGTGAGAGACCACTTCAAAAACACTAGGATGGCTACAACAAAAAAGATGAACAGTGAGTGTTGGCGAGGATGTGGAGAAACTGGAACCCTCACCCACTGCTGGTGGAAATGTAAAACAATGCAGGGGCGGTTTCTCAAAATGTTAAAACAGAGTTACCATGTGACCCAGCAATTGCACTCCCAGGTAGTTATCTACTGAAGTGAAATATACATCCACATAAAAACTTGTACATAAATGTTCATAGCAGTATTATTCATAGTAGCCAAAAGAGGAAACAACCCAAATGTCCATCAACTGATCACTGGATAAACAAAATGTTGTATATCCGTTCAATAGACAATTGTTACAATGAACAATGCAACAATAAAAAGGAATATAAGTGCTGATATATATTACCATATGGATGAACCTTGAGGACATTATGCTAAGTGAAAGAAGCCAATCTCAAAGGGACAAATACTATATGATTATACGAAATGTCCAGAATAGACAAACAACAACAAAAATAGATAAGCAGTTGCCTAGGATTGGAGGGGGGGTTATGGCTAAGGGTTACAAGGTTTCCTTTTGGGGGGGATGAAAATATTCTAAAATTAGGTTGTGTTGGTGGTTAAACAACTGTGAATATACTAAAAACTATTGAATTGTACACCTTAAATAAGTGAATTGTATCTAAATAAAGATACAAAAAGAAAGAAAGAAAACAAAACAAAAGAAACAAAAAGAAGCTGAGTTATAAAAGTCAGAAGTATTTTAAGTCTAAGAAGGCTGTGTCTGTGAAACTAGTCCTGGCTGAAAAACCAGATGATGGGGCAATTCACATGCCACTGACTAGTCGTGATGATGACCAAGCAGCTCACCAATCCAGATGTAGGGCAGCATTCATTGGCATGACCACCACCCCCACCATCAGACATCCTACTCAAGTGGCTCCCAGCCATCCACCAGGTTTCTGCTCTGGGCTGCCTGAGACCTATCAGCCCTGCCCCAACTCAACCACCGCTTCCCCTGGTTCATGATTCTCCTTCTGAAAGGAGCTCAGAAGTGATACCCTAATGACAGAAGGGAGCAGCAGTTGCTGCAGTAGCCAAAGCAGATTCCCCTTTGACGCCTGGCTATCCTGCCAGTTGTCCCCTACTACATCAGAAACCATCAAACTGAACAACAGGGACAAATCCAAGATCATCCCAAACGTGACCCACCCAGGGATCTCACCTCCAGAATTCTATGACTACGTGCAAAACAAACAGAAAAACCCCTGTATCTTCATACTCGACTCTCACATTTTAAGAAAAAGAGAAGAGGATCACCACATTAGGCACAGAGTTATGAAGACAAAAATATTTCAGCCACAATCATATTTCCATTATAATATAGCGGCTCATGATAGAACTTTACAGCCCAAAGATATGATTAACATGACGATGCTGTTTCAAGTAAGCAGAGAAAACGATTTATTCCCACAAAGCAGTATGAGAATAAAAGAGTGATGAGTGATCTGCAGTTAGCAGAAAGAAAAGGCACCCCCATTGTCTTTTGGATGGGAGACCTACTCTTCAGAAGTGAAACTAAGATTTTTTTTTTTTTTTTTTTTGAGACGGAGTCTTGCTCTGTCACCCAGGCTGGAGTGCAGTGGCGCGATCTCGGCTCACTGCAAGCTCCGCCTCCTGGGTTCACGCCATTCTCCTGCCTCAGCCTCTCCGAGTTAGCTGGGACTACAGGCGCCCGCCACCACGCCCGGCTAATTTTTTGTATTTTTAGTAGAGACGGGGTTTCACCGTGGTCTCGATCTCCTGACCTCGTGATCCGCCCGCCTCGGCCTCCCAAAGTGCTGGGATTACAAGCGTGAGCCACCGCGCCCGGCTAAGATTTGTTTTAAATGACCAAAAGGAGAGCTTGAGGAACAGATATACTGCACATTCCACCCTAACACCCCAGGGGCGGTGCGGGGGGGCGGGGCAGTGGGGCAGCACACAGTGCCTTTCAGAGGGACAGGTGTTTGGAGGGGCTTCTGGGAACAGCCTGGCAGACGAGGTGTCAGACTAAGGAAAAAAGGGCAAAGGGAAGGGGAAAGGGTCCTTAGGCAGGCAGGGGTAGGTATAGAGGAGGAAGAGTTTCGTGGGGAGGGGAGATAAAAGAGTATTCACCCCTGCCACTCCATTTCAGCTGGCAAAAAGTGTCAAGCCTGAGAGGAGTGAGGTGTGGGAAAGGCCCAGACAAGTGAAGCTGTACTTCCGACGCTGATCAGGGACTGGCAGCAGGTATTCAGGAAACCAGGTCAAATGGCGGGAGGCGACTGGACATGAACTAAAATTGGGTGAGTTAGATTTCCCAGTACATGGGTACCAGAGACTAAGAGGAAGCCCTGTGCCTGTGTAGAGAAAAGTTAAGAACAGGAAAGAGGGTCCCCTGGAACCAGGATCGAGCAAGATGAAGGTATGGGGTGGGGAAGTCTGGATAGAGGCCAGGAAGACTGGGAAAAGACCGCAAATGGTCCCACAGCAGGGGCAGGAGGCCTGGGGGTGGAGAAGCTGGAAGGAGCTGAGTGCCTGGACCATGAAGAGACAGAAGCAGTGAGTGGAACAGGGTACCCAGGAGGCAACATCCCAGCAGACTGTGAGCACTCAGGGAGTGAGCGCCTGGTCTTGAGGTGAGGCCAGGGCCTGACCAATCAGTTGTGGGTTAGGTGCTCCCCCGTCTGGGGGTCTGATGAAGCCCTCCTAAGGAGATCTCAGGAGGAGGAAGACCCCAAGGTCTGCGGATTCCTGGAACTGAGGAAGGAGCAGGAGGGCATGTCTCAGGTCTGAGAGAATCTGACGTGGGCCCAGACACGGGGAGGGTCCCGAGTCTGGTGAAACCAATGGAGAGTTCTTCAGGGTCTGAAAAGGGCTGGTGGCAGTCCCTGATCTAGGGACGACAGGTCATGGGGAGGAAGGACCCAGGCCTTCCCCGAGTCATGAGGGGCTTCCGGATCCCAGACGGGCCGGTCACGGGCTTCAAGTCTGGGAGTGTTCGGGGTCCGCCAGGAGCCGGTCACGACGGGCTCTGGGTCTGAAGGGGCAGGTCAGGGCTGGGGCTCGGAGAGTGTGAGACACAGGCTGGGCAGGTCCCGGGTGGGAAGCGCCGGGTGCAGGAGGCCCCGGCGGCGAGGGCCTGTTCCGCGGCTGCGAGCTCGAGGAGCCGAGGCGGGCACGGCCCGTGAGCGCCGCGAGGAGGCCCTCGGGCCCCGGCCCGGCCCGGCGCTCACCTGCAGCACCACCTCTACGTCGTACGAGTTCCCCTTGCTCTTCTGGTGGCCGCGGAACTTGGAGCCGCTGTAGAGCAGGCTGGTGGCCACGCCGGGCTGCTGGGTGTTGATGGGCGGCGGCGGGATGAGGGAGGCCGCGGAGGCAGCGGAGGCACCGGCCGGCGGGGGACACTCGGTGCGGACCGGCATCGCTGGGTCCCCCGGAGCCAGGGCTGGGGGGAGTGGGAGAGCAACCGCCGCCGCCGCGCGGGAGCCGAGGAGGGTGGCGGGGAGGGAGAGGCCGGGGCGCGCACGCGCGGGGTGGGGGCGGGAGGGGCGACCACCCGCCCGCTGCCTGCGGACCAAGCGCTCCGGCCGCCACCGGGACCCAGGGACCTGCAAGCAGGGCCTCCCAGTCCTGAGCTGGGTCCCCCTCCCGACTTGCCCTCGCGCACACATACACACACACAGACACTCACAGACACACACACACACACGCACACACACACACAAACACACACCCCGCCCCTTCCGATTGGCTCAGGCGAGCCTGGGGGGCGGGAGGAGGCTCACGCGGCGCTTCCGCCCATTGGCGGGAGGAGAAAACACGTGGCGCGGTGCGCGAGCGGCCCGCTGGGTCTTGTAGTCTCCTCGCCGAGGCGCGGCGTGGAGGGGGCGGGGCGAGGTGCGTTTGTGATGCTGATTGACTGGGGGTGTGCGCAGGAGGCGCGCGGCGGCGACGGCGCGCCGTTGGTGTCATGGGGAAGATGGCGGCGTCCAAGTGAGGTTGAGGGCTCTGAGGAGGCGTTGAGAGGTTTCCGTACAGCCCGAACGTGCGGCTTTGGGGATCCCTTCGCTCTGTGTTTCCTGCTCCAGGTTTCGCGTCTCGCATCTTCCCAGACCCTCGGGCGCGATGTGGAGGAGCTGCCTCCGGCTGCGGGACGGGGGACACCGTCTCCTGAATCGGCCTGCGGGTGGCCCCAGCGCTTCTATGAGTCCGGGGCCAACCATCCCGTCTCCAGTCCGGGCTTACGCCCCGCCGACAGGTAAGACCATGACACGTTCTCTTTTGGGTGGGGGCCGAGCTGGGGTAAGGTGAGCTTCGGGCTTCGGCTGTGCAAAGCGAGGTAACTGAGGCAGGGTTCAGGCTCATGAGGTTATGCAGGCCAGTCAGGTCTTTTTACAGATGAGAAAGTGAAGCCCAGACAAGGGCAGACGACCCGAGAGGGAACAGCGAGTCACGCACGATACGGTAATTGATATTTGGCTTGTGAAACTTTTCTCAAAGCTTATGGCTGCCCTCCCTTTAATAAGGAAAGCAGGTGTCATCTTTGTTTTCAAAAGGGGAAGTTTGGGCTCTGAATCAGGACTTCACCTAGGTTACAGGGAGACTCTCTCAGAGGTTTGTGTTGTCTGTCTGACTGCTTTCTGTGTCTCCACTGCCCAACACAAGACCTGCACAGAAGGGACCTAGAACCTGGGCCTTCATTCCTCCATCCCGGGCACTTCAGCTGCAGGTTTCCTGACTTTCCCTCCTACCACAACCTCTGCCATCTGCAGCCTTCTCTCCTAGATAGAAATTGGCACCTCCACCTCTGACTGTGGAGTCACTTCCACCTCCAACTGTGATGAAGCTTAGAAGTAGTGGCTCTTTCATTGCTGATGGTGAGTGGTGTTAGGGTAAGAGTGAGAATGACTCATTTCAGTGAATGAAGAGCAGTAACACCTTCCTACCATTCAATTAGTTTTATTGCGCTGGAGGCAGGAGACACGGTTGTCTTTAAGACCCACCTGTATGTATTGGTAGAGAAGCTCAATTAAAGAAGAAAAAGGCCCACCTGAATGATGTTCACTGTTCAGTGCAAAAGGTTATAATATCCTGATTAAATTGTGGTTTATAATATCCTGATAAGGGACATACAAAGAAGCTGTGAGAATACAGAGAATCGCCTACTCCCATCTTGGGGATGTTCAGGGTTTAGAATGGGTCTTGGGTGAAAGGGCATTTAAGCTGAGCCATGATAGATGAGTAGGAGTTCAGCAAGAAGGTGGGAGAGTTGGGTATCTAGAACATGTCCAGGGAGACAGCAAGGTATGAGGGAATTTTCCCTGACATTGCCTGTTTTAGAAAATCCAGAACTTCACAGGCAGTTTGGCATTGTGGCAGGAGAGCAAACCTAGGATCTGATGCTGGCTGAACCTCTGAGGTCTGTGTGATCTTGGGCATGCAACTACTTCCTCATTTTTCTCCATGCGTTGAAGTACTAGGTTGCCTTTGAGGATCTTTCTGGCTGTCTGGCTGTCAAGTTCTTTTTTTTTTCTTTTTCTGTTTTTTTTTTTTTTTTTTTTGAGACGGAGTCTCCTCTGGCGCCATCTCGGCTCACTGCAACCTCCGCCTCCCAGGTTCAAGCGATTTTGTGGTCTCAGCCTCCCAAGTAGGTGGGACTACAGGCGTCTGCCACCACACCCTGCTAATTTTTGTATTTTTAGTGGGGTTTATATTGACCAGGCTGGTCTCGAACTCCTGACTTTGTGACCCGCCCACCTCGGCCTCCCAAAGTGCTGGGATTACCGGCGTGAGCCACCGCACCCAGCCAAATTCTATAACTTTATAGAAATGGGGAAGGGGGCTGGATGCAGCAGGGAGCTGAAGTTTCACCTGTAGGACTCAGGGGAAGGGCCTGGAAATGGGCCATGAAGGGCCAGTAAAGAAGAGGAAGGAAGGGCATCCCAGGGAGGCATAGCAAAGGGGACACATTCAGGAGTTCACCAAGTTGGCAAAAAGCAAAGGGTTAATTAATTTATTTATGTATTTATTTATTTATTTTGAGATGGAGTTTTGCACTTGTCACCCAGGCTAGAATGCAGTGGTGTGATCTTGGCTCACTGCAACCTCTACCTCCCAGATTCAAGCAATTCTCCTGCCTCAGCCTCCCAAGTAGCTGGGATTACAGGTGTCCGCCACCACACATGGCTAATTTTGTATTTTTAACAGAGATGGAGTTTCACCATGTTGGCCAGACTGGTCATGAACTCCTGACCTCAGGTGATCCTCCCGCCTCAGCCTCCCAAATACTGGGATTACAGGCGTGAGCCACCACACCCGACCACAAAGGGTTAATTTAGATTAGGGGACGCTCACTTTACATAATGGTGGCACTTGATCTACTGCCTTTTCCTTTCTAAAAAGCCTAAACTTACTAGTTAGGCTCTTGGAAGTACCTGGCACATGGTAGGTAGTCAAATGTGAAAGAAAATAGGAATGAATGAATGAGGAGGGAGGTGCATAAATCAGGCCCATGTGTGCTTTTTTTTTTTTTTGAGACAGAGTCTTGCACTGTCACCCAGGCTGGAGTGCAGTGGTGCAGTCTTGGCTCACTGCAAGCTCCGCCTCCCGGGTTCACACTATTCTCCTGCTTCAGCGTCCCGAGTAGCTGGGACTACAGGCGCCCACCACCACGCCTGGCTAATTTTTTTGTATTTTCGGTAGAGACGGGGTTTCACCATGTTAGCCAGGATGGTCTCGATCTCCTGACCTTGTGATCCATCCTCCTTGGCCTTCCAAAGTGCTGGGATTACAGGCGTGAGCCACCGCGCCCAGCCCCCGACCCCCATGTGTGCTCTTTAAAGACCTTACCAGTTGTGAGATATTTGTGCGTATTTGGAGTAGTAGAAGATTAAACCGCAGTGGGTTCTTCTCAATGAACACTTCAGTCAGCAAGCTGATTGAACTTGGCCACTTAGGAATGGCCATGCCATTGAAGGTTATCAGAAGGAGAGGAGGAGTTTAGGTAGGAAAGGGTCACTGAGGTGTTGGAGAAGGAGATATTGCCACAAGAAGACCTATGTGAGGTTGGTGTGGCCGTTTAGTTCTGCACCAGCTTATCAGAGGTCTATTGACTCCCAGAGTGGGAGGTGTTCTGGAGAAACCTATCTATTCAGCCTATCTGGCTGAATGCAACTGCCTGATGAAGTCAAGGGTAGAAGTCTTGTCTCTGCTATTTACCAGTTGTCTGTCACCTAGACAAGATGTTTAGCTTCTCTCCGAGGCATTAGCTGCCTTGTCATCCTCATAGAATAGTGGTGTGGATTGAGGGAGATTATGTAGTCTGTAGATCAGGGTCCAGCCTGCCACCTGTTTTTGTAAATAGAGTTTTATTGGAACACAGCCACATGCATTCATTTACCTATCATCTATGGCTACTTTCACTACAGTGGCAGAGTTGAATAGTTGGAACAGATATTGTATGGCTTGCAAAGCTTAGAATATTTACTATCTGATTCTTTGCAGAAAAAGTTTGCTAAATGTTATACATTTGGCCTGAAGGATTTTTTTAACAGCTTTATTGAGATACTTACTTGCTATACAATTCATTTACTTGAAGTGTAAATATCATAGTTTTTAGTATATTTACAGAATTGTACAGCCATTGCCACAATCAATTTTAGAACATTTTTATCACCCTTAAAAGAAACCTGCACCCTTTAGCTGTCATCCACCCTTACTCCTTCCATCCCTTGGCAACTACCACTTTCCTTTGTTCTTTTATAGATTTCCCTGTTTGAGACATTTCATATAAATAGAATATGGTCTTTTTTGACTGACTTTTTCACTTAGCATAATGTTTTAAAGTTTGGGTTTTTTTTTTTTTTTTTTAAAGAGATTGGGTCTCATTCTGTTGCCCAGGCTGGAGTGTAGTGGCACGATCACAGCTCATTGTAACCTCAAACTCCTGGGCTCAAGTGATCCTCTTGCCTCAGCCTCCCAAGTAGCTAGGGCTACAGGCACACACCACCATGACGGGCTAGCTTTTTAGTGCTTTGTAGAGAATGGGGTCTTGCTCAGGCTGACCTTAAACTCCTGGCCTCAAGTGATCCTCCTGCTTCGGCCTCCCAGAGTGCTGGGATTACAGGAGTGAGCCACCATGCCCAAACGTTTTATCCACCTTGTATCATGTATCAATAACTCCATTCTTCTTTATTGCCAAACAATATTCCATTATATGTGTAAATATGCCACATTGTACTTATCCATTCATCCATTGGTGGACACAGGGTCATTTCTACCTTTTGGCTAATATGAATAACGCTACTATGAACATTCATGTACAAGTTTTTGTGTGGACGTATGTTTTCATTTCTCTTGGGCATATACCTAAGAGTAGAATTACTGGGTCAAATGGTAACTCTGTTTAACTTTTGGAGGATCTGCCAGACTATTTTCCAAGATGGCTGTGCCATTTCACATTTCCACCAGCAATGTTTGAGGGGTCCAGTTTCTCCACATCTCAACAACACTTGTTGTTGTCTTTTTTATTACAGCTGTCCTAAAGGGTTTGAAGTGGTATCTCATTGTGGTTTTGATTTGCATTTCTCTGATGAATTATGTTGAGTATCTTTTCACGTGCTTAATGGCTATTTGTATATTTTCTTTGAAGAAACATCTATTCAGATCCCTTGACCATTTTTTTTTTTTAAAGAGAGGGGGTCTTGCTCTGTCACCCAGGTTGTAGTACAGGTGGCTCAGTTACAGCTCACTTCAGCCTCAACCTCCTGGGCTCAAGCGAGCCTCACACCTCAGCCTCCAAAGTAGCTGGGAACTACAAGTGTGTGCCACCATGCCCAGCTGACTTTAAAAATTTTTTGTACAGACAGGGTCTTGCTATGTTGCCCAGGCTGGTCTCAAACTCCTGGACTCAAGCGATCTTCCCACCTCGGTCTCTCAGACTTGAACATTTTTAAATTGGGTTATTTGTTGTTGTTGTTTTTGAGACAGGGCCTCGGTCTGTTGCCTAGGCTACAGTGCAGGGGTGTGTTCATGGCTCACTGTAGCCTCAACCTCCCAGGCTCAGGTGATCCTCCCACGTCAGCCTCCTGAGTAGCTGGGAATACAGGCACGCGCCACCATACCTGGCTAATTTTTGTATTTTTGTAGAGACAGGGTTTTGCCATGTTGCTCAGGCTGGTCTTGAACTCTTGGACTCAAGTGATCCACCTGCCTCAGCCAGCCAAAGTGCTGGGATTACAAGCTCGAGCCACCATGCTCAGCCTATTTGTCTTTTTGTTATTGAGTCGTAAGAGTTCTTTATGTATTTGGGCTGAAGAATTTTGATACCTGAAAAGAGTTGGTTAGAGCCGCCCTAGGATTACAGATGGCCCTGGAGTTAGAATTTCACCTTTAAGGTTTAAGGCCCACCAGATGGCACTGTTTTAAAAGATAAAGGCATTGAGACAGCTCTGAAACCAGTACTTCCTCTTCTTGGTGCACTGTGGGAGTTGTGGTTCCTGAGGCTAGTAATCTTTCTAAAGGGAAGGCCAGTTCTGCATGATCCTACGAAGCTAGGCTGATTTTTTTCATCTTTAAAGACAGGGTTACCATTGATGTCTGCTAACCCTGTATTCACCGAGAACATGGGAGCTTCATAGGTTTCTGGTGGTCTCACATTTTGTCTTATGTGACATTGTTGGGGAACATGGATCCCCCAAATGAATTGTCCAGATCATTTTTTTTTTTTTTTCGAGACAGAGTCTCGCTCTGTCACCCTGGCTGGAGTGCAGTGGCGCAATCTTGGTTCACTACAACCTCTGCCTCCTGGGTTCAACTGATTTTCAGCCTCCTGAGTAGCTGGTATTACAGGCAGGCACTACCACATCTCACCAATTTTTTAATTTTTTGTAGAGACAGGGTTTCACCATGTTGGCCAGGCTGCTCTTGAGCTCCTGGCTTTAAGTGATCTGTCCCCCTCGGCCTCACAAAGTTCTGGGATTACAGGCATGAGCCACCATGCGCGGCCCCAGATCATGTTCCTGTGTGCCTGTGTGGAGCCTTTACTTGGCTCCCTTTGCTGTCTTTGCAGTGATCTACATGTCCCCCAGATGTGGCCCCATTGCCCTCTCTAGCATCTTAGAGAATCTTGCATTCTCCTTCTGACCATCTGTCCAGTCCACAACTGCTCTCTCGAAACCCTGGTCCTTCATGCAACCTGTTTCTTCTTCTGGAAACTACTTCCACAGCCCCACTCTGCAAAAAAAAAAAAAAATTGAATCAGTCATAAAGTTTGGTACCTCCCGCCTCACCTTCAAGTTGCAATTTAATTCTGACTAATCGTTCCACATGCCTGCCCCATCACAAAAGTCACCTTATTGTTTGCCTCGTTTAGTGTCTGTATTCCTACTAGACAGTAAATGGCTGGAGAGTGCAGAGATGAGCTTTGCACATGTCCCATCCCCAGGACTTGTATGTCCTGGAACATGATCAGTACTCACCAAAGCTTGTTCCAAGACATGTTTGCCCCTCCAAGTGTCAGTGGGTCATTCAGGAGAGCCCCTGGCTAAAACACATCTATGTGCACCTGCCTTCTAATCTGAGGCCTGGCAGCCCCTGGGCTTCTTTGGCCCTTCTGCCGTCTCATTTTCTGCATGGTTTTCTTCTGCCTGGAGAAATTTTGGTGGCTCCTTCCCTGCCCTCCATCCATCCCACTCCCTTCTAGTTTTTTCTTATTCAGTTACAGAAGTGAGCCTGGCCAACAAAACAGAAAAAAGACTTCCCTCTTGGGAAACCTGGCTGTCCCAGGAGCTTTTGAAGGTTCAGCCCTGTGCTGGCAGTTCCTGCCTTGAGTCTGTTCCTCTGCCCCAGGTCTCTTGGGTTCACTTCCCAGACCGGGCCTGGAAGTATGCTAGAGTGCTCACTCTTATACATTTGTACACTCTGCTGGCTCTTCCTGCTGACATGGGAAGACCCTTTCCCCAGTGCTGAGTCAGAGCTTTCAGAGCCCTTCCCAACTTCCTGCCTGGCCTGGCTTTTATACATGCTGCCCAGCCTTTTGCATTGGAAAACACAAAGGACATGGTCTACCTCACTCCAGACCTGAGAGAGGAAAAGAGGCCTCCAGAACCATGTCTAGCCTGTCATTTGGATATGACCAGGACAGCATGTAGAGAAATTTAAAAGCAGTAGGGTGCTGTAAACTTCTAATTTTAGTGTCAAACGTATGAGATAATCAGTGTTGTGATTTCAGATGAAGGTGGTAAATCGTGCCGTAGTAAGACAACATCATTTTGGTGGACAGATCTGATCCTAAAAAAAACACTTTTATTTATTTATTTTTTTTTGAGATGGAGTCTTGCTTTGTCACCCAGGCTGGAGTGCAGTGGTGCGATCTCAGCTCACTGCAAGCTCCACCTCCCGGGTTCACGCCATTCTCCTGCCTCAGCCTCCTGAGTAGCTGGGACTACAGGCGCCCACCACCACGCCCGGCTAATTTTTTGTATTTTTAGTAGAGATGGGGTTTCACTATGTTAGCCAGGATGGTCTCAATCTCCTGACCTCGTGATCCACCCGCCTCAGCCCCCGAAAGTGCTGGGATTACAGGCGTGACCACTGCGCCCGGCCTAAAAAAACACTTTAAACTCCTTGTCTATTTCACTCTTGTATCCCAAGTGCCAAGGCACATGGTAGACACACACATATTTTTGTGGGAAAACAATTTGGGCCTTAGTTTAGTAAGTGCAAATGTGGAATGCAATTTTGGGCCCTCTGTCTGTTAAGTATTACTGATAGCAAATGAGATTTATAGAAAACTGATATGATGGGAAAACATAAAAATATTTGGAGTAGGCCAGGCGCAGTGGCTCACGCCTGTAATCCCAGTACTTTGGGAGGCCAAGGCAGGTGGATCACGAGGTCAGGAGATCGAGACCATCCTGGCTAACACGGTGAAACCACGACTCTACTAAAAAAATAAATAAAAAATAAAAAATTAGCCAGGCGTGGTGGCGGCACCTGTAGTCCCAGCTACTCAGGAGGCTGAGGCAGGAGAATGGCGTGAACCCGGGAGGCAGAGCTTGCAGTGAGCTGAGATCGCACCACTGCACTCTAGCCTGGGCGACAGAGTGAGACTCCGTCTCAAACAAAAAAAAAAAAAGAAAAAGAAAAAAAATATTTGGAGTAAAACCAGTTGCCCACTTCTCCATTACCCTTCCCTCTCCGTGCACACATACTAATTACTCCTGAATTTTCATGGTCTATTTGAACTAATGAAATTTTAACTTAAGCTTGTTTTTTTTTGTTTATTTTTTCCAAGAGACAGGGTTTTGTTCTGTTGCCCAGGCCGGAGTGCAGTGGTGCCATCACAGCTCACTGCAGCCTCGGCCTCCTGGGCTCAAGCAATCTTCCTGCTTCAGCCTCCCTACTAGCTGGGGCTGCAGGCATGTGCCACCATGGCTAATTTTTAATTTTTTTTTTTGAGATGGAGTCTTGCTCTGCTGCCCAGGCTGGAGTGCAGTGGCGTGATCTCAGCTCACTGCAGCCTCTGCCTCCCAGGTTCAAGTGATTTTCCTGCCTCAGCCTCCCGAGTAGCTGGGACTACAGGCATGCGCCACCACACCTGGCTAATTTTTGTATTTTTAGTAGAGATGGGGTTTCACCACGTTGACCAGGCTGGTCTCGAACTCCTGACCTCAGGTGATCCACCTGCCTCCACCTCCCAAAGTGCTGGGATTACAGGCGTGAGCCACTGCACCCGGCCTTATTTTTGTATTTTTTGTAGAGATGGGGTCTCATGTTGCCCAGCTTGGGTCTTGAACTCCTGGCCTCAAGTAGTCTTCCCACCTTGGCCTCCCAAAGTTGTAGGATTATAGGCATGAGCCACTGCGAGCAGCCTTTTTTTTTTTTTTTTTTTAGCATTAAAAGCAAACTATTCGGCCAGGCATGGTGGCTCACGGGTTGGATCACTTGAGGTCAGGAGTTCGAGACCAGCCTGGCTGGCATGGCAAAACTCTGCCTCTACTAAAAATTCAAAAATTAGCCTGGTGTGTTGGCGCATGCCTGTAATCCCAGCTACTCAGGGGACTGAGGCAGGAGAATCGCTTGAACCCAGAAGGCGGAGGTTTCAGTGAGCTGAGATTGCACCACTACACTCCAACCTGGGTAAGAGAGTGAGACGTCATCTCAAAAAATAAAGAAAATAAATGAATAAATAAAGCAAATGATTTACTCTTTTTTCCTCCACATGCTGCATCATTATTTCCAATAAATAACTTCAGTTAGGGTCTCCAAAGACTTTGAGAACTCAGTAAACACATGAACGAGTGAACAAACGAATGAATGAATGAAAGTTTTGTGTTTGTCACAGATGTGAGAGACTGAGTTATAGCTTATAGCTTCCAAAATGTGACTTCTTTGTTATCAGTTGAGGGCATCTGCATAATTCCTTAGAAGTGCTCTTGGTTGTTAATCCCTCCAGGGTAAAAGAAGGAGACTGTTTCGTGTAAGATTTTATTCAAGTTATTTTCAAAAGAAAACACAAGACACAAATTTTCCCATTCTTGAAGGAAATGTTTGGAGTTCCTGTTGGATACACAAGCAAGCTGGTTAATTAGGTTAATTAATTGGAGAAAGGGGATGGGAAATGCCCTTGGGAGCTCTGCATCCTGCCTATATATCACACACGCACACCCTGCGCATGCACACTGGCTTTCCACTCACTCCTCAGAGGCATCAGAATCTTGCCTGAAATGGGTCTCTAGCTTTGTCCCACTCAGACACCGACTTTAGGTTTGAACTCGTGCTGGCATGAGGTGGCACTGGTGGTGGGGAGGGTGGAAGAGCATGCCGAGATGCTCCTGATCAGACTTGTCCTCATGCTGGGTGGCTGGCAGAGGTATGACCAGCATGTTCTGTTCCTCCCTCCTCCCTGGAGATCGGATGCTCCCTTCCCCCAGCTTTAATCAGAAGCGGTTGATTATGCCGCGTTGAGTAGGGCAGACCTTGAATGGGGATATGAAAATCAAGCCAATCAATCAACATTAGCAGTATGATACAAGCTGGTCCTGTCGCTTCCTGAGCTGTCTCAACGTTATTTTAAACTGCCTCTTTGAAAAATCTTTCTTACAGAAAGGAAGAGGTTTTATCAGAATGTCAGCATCACACAGGGTGAAGGTGAGTGTCTGAAATTTTGACTGCCTCTTTTTTTTTTTTTTGTGAATGGTTGGGAACATTTTTCATCTTCAGCTGG
The DNA here is from genome assembly GCF_009828535.3 of Hylobates moloch. NCBI lineage: Eukaryota > Metazoa > Chordata > Mammalia > Primates > Hylobatidae > Hylobates > Hylobates moloch. Next base: position 50,361,430 of record NW_026652290.1, on the reverse strand, counting down.
TTCCGTGGTGAGATTATCCTTCCTGCTTTTTGTCAGATATATTTCTGTAAGGGACTCAGAGTTGGCTTTGTCTGCACCAATTCAAGTGGCTAAATATAGGAATGGTCACTTGATTCCACTTAACAAATCCCTGAGAGTTTTTCATTTGATCTTTCAAGGTGGCTTTGAGATAAACCTGGACCACAGGAAGCTGAAAACTCCCCAAGCCAAGCTCCTTACCATCCCCAGCGAGGCCCTGGCCATTGCAGTGGCTACTGAGTGGGATTCCCAGCAGGATACCATCAAGTACTACACCATGCACCTGGTAACAAGTTCACAGTGCGAACCTGGACCCTGAGACCCACCCAGAGCTTCGCAGGGTAGACCCCTTACCAAATTCTGTCAAGGCCCTGGGGGATGGTCCTTTGCCTGTCTGGTCCCCAGGTATTCACCTCCTCTTGAGTCACTAACGTGCTAAACTCTTTCCTTGTCTGGCCTGGCTACTTGCAGCTCTCTCTCCTAGGAACACTGTGCTGGATGGCTGGTTTCTCCTTTGGTTTCAGGACAGATGTCACCTTCATTGACTGCCCAGCTCTCTTATTTTCTATGACAGCAGCTGGCCATTTGTTTTGTCAGCACTTAGGCAATTTATAATTGTTTTATGTTTGCACATTTATTGTCTGTCTCCTCCAATGCCTGGTAAGCAACAGAAGGGCAGGAGCCATGTCTGTTTTACTCACCAGTGTCTGGACAGCCACTAGCAGGTAATTTAGTTGGTACTTAGTAAATATTAGTTGAATATAAGATCCACTGGAGGCAGATGGGTGAGGTGAGGAAGACTCCCTATAGAACCAGCTCCCTCGTCCACACCAAAGTGGCTTGCCTAGGCACCAAGGCTGCCTGGGGAAGGAAGGGCCCAGCCAGACTCTTAGGTCCAGCCTCTGCAGCTTCTAAACTGTAACCTTGGGCAGGTCGCTGCCCCTTTCGCAGCCCCGTATTCCCCACCTATTAAAGATGAGTGATAATAGTACCCACCTCATGGAGCCGTGGTCAGGATGAGATGAGATGATGCAAGAAAGCCCTCGGCATGGTCCCCAGCACTGATTGGGCACTCAGTCAATATAGGAGTCAGCTGCTGTCATCCCAGCCGCTGCTGTGCTCAACCTTTGCAAACCCAGGTGGGCCTCCTCCCAACATCACAGCCTGCTGAGGTGCTGGCCTGGTCCTTGACAACCTAGTGAAATTAGGGTGATTAGGGCTACAAATGAATAGGGTAACCTAAGCAGCCTATTATTGACAAGGTAAGTCTGGAAAAAAAGATTGTTTTTCTTTTTTTTTTAAAACAGTCTAGCTCTGTTGCCCAGGCTGCAGTGCAATGGCACAGTCTTGGCTCACTGCAGCCTCTGCCTCCTGGGTTCAAGCGATTCTCCCGTCTCAGCCTCTCAAACAGCTGGGATTACAGGCGTCCACCACCATGCCCGGCTAATTTTTGTATTTTTAATAGAGATGGGGTTTTACCATGTTGGCCAGGCTGGTCTTGAACTCCTGACCTCAGGTGATCTGCCCACCTCAGCCTCCCAAAGTGCTGGCATTAAAGGTGTGAGCCACCACACTTGGCCGAAAAAGATAATCTTGATCCTGATTTGCATGGTCTATTTCCCTACTTTCTAAGGTGTAAGGGAGGCAGCTGGTAAAGGTTTCCAGTCAGATTTGTGCTCCATCACTGATACATGTCTTATTAACTGTATTTGACGATGTACTTAACCTAACCTGTCTGGGCCTCAGTTTTCGCGTCCCAGATGGACATAATAATAGTACCTATTCCAAAGGGTTGTTGTGAGGATTAAATTAAATACACTAGAGCCTGGTAATAAAAGGCATGTGACCATGGGGGAGGTTCACTAATCCTGGGGCTGCTGCAAGCTTCCCTCGAGTCCTGTGAGCATCAACACAAAGCATTTGGCATGGAGCCTGGTTGTGGCACACTCAGTAGCTGTGCTGCTGCTCCGGTAATGCAGACGCCTCTGGTGGAGGGCTGTGCTGTGGTGCTGTCTGCTATGTGTCAGATGTGGTGTCCTCAGGAAAGCAGGGCTTTTGCCTGAGCCCCGCAGGCAGTGACAGGGTGGTTTTTGCCTTTGATTCAGACCACATTGTGCAACACATCATTGGACAACCCAACCCAGAGAAACAAGGATCAGCTGATCCGGGCAGCTGTGAAGTTTCTGGACACCGACACCATCTGGTAATGGACATTTAGATGGGCATTCCCCTTGGATGGAGACTGTTTTTCCTGATTTGCTCAGATGGTTATCAGTGGAAGAAGAAACCCTCTCCATTTATTGCAAGGACAGGGAAGGTGGCCCACTTGACTTTGGCACTTGGCTGCTCTGTAGCCCCTTAGGAGGAGGAGGACTCGGGCTACAATGGTGTCAGAACATGGCCACCCCTCTTCTCTAGCCCAGAAGCTGCTCCTTAGGCTGGGAGAGTGGTTATGCAGCTCTTGCAGGTGCCGTGACCACAGGCCCCTTAGGCCAAGGGGGGACCTGTGACCTTAAACTTCTGCCCACTGACACTTTCTCAGGTAGGCATCCTTGGCACTATGGCTGCTGATAAACTAGAAGTGTCCTTCTGCAGTTCTGAATTCTCTGTGTCTATGTTTCTTGGCTAATTGTTCAGTGATGCCGAAGGAAAGTTGAGAAACAATGGAAATGATTGAGCAGCACTGTGCCTGCTAGCCCAAGTGCTCTAGGATCCTGAGTCATCTCACGATGACACAGGAAGTCAGCACTGACGGCTGGAGGCATGCTTTCGAAGGGGGTGACCCATAGCTAGTGGGAATGCCCACTCCATTTATATTAGGGTTCACTTGATTGCAGGGAGCAGAAACCCATTCAACCTAGCTCAGACAAAAAGGAGATTCTTGAAAACTATTCAGGGATCCTGACAGGAAATGAAGGACAGTTGGGTCACCAGGAAAGGGAGCTGGAAGATCCAATGTCAGAGCTCCTCCCTGTGCCCTACTAGGGTGAGAGGAAGGTGAGGGAGGAAAGGCTGGTTGTCCATCTGCCCCTCCCAGCACCCCAGCTTTTCCTGCATAACTCATGACCCCTCTTCCCCACTTTGCTTACACAAGACAGTGGATTTCCATAGTGCCCACTTGGGTTCCCATCCCATGAGGCCCTGCAGCTCAGCTCCTCTCAACTGACTCATGTCTGTGTCTCTTGGTCAAACAAATGGCACAGCCTGACCTCTAGCTTGGTCCCATCAGGTCTGGCATCTGTGCCAGCAGCTGCATCTGTAGCCAGGAGGTGGGTGGGCTTATGAGGTATAAACAGGCTATTTGGTCTGTGACCAGGGGCACAGTCTCTTGGAGGGGGTGAGGGTAGGGATGCAAAGACTGAGCATCTGGCACAGCATTCCTATTCAGCATCTGGGTCAAGTGGGTGTGGACCAGGGTTGCAGTTAGTAGATTGGATCTGCTTTAGGATGGCAGTAACAGTGCGGCAACCTTGGACCTGTCAAATATTTGGGGGCATTTAGGGTAGTGGTTCTCAAACTCAAGCTTACATTAGAATCCCCTAGAGGGCTTGTTAAAACAGATTGCTGGGCCCCCCTCCAGAGGTTCTGATTTCTATAGGGATGCGGCCTGAGAATGTGTATTTCTAGCAAGTTCCCAGGCGATGCTGGTGCCAGGGCCACACTTTGAGAACCACTGCTTTAGGGGAAAAGACTTGTGGGGCTGGGATGGTGGTGGTGAAGGTTTTGCTGTTGTCCTTTGTGTTTTTCCTTTTCTATCACTTAATGAAGCAATTGTACTTTTTTATTAATGAAGGTGATTTTTACAATGAATTAGCTATAGGGTGGAGGAGCCTGAGACATTAGTGGAACTTCAAAGGAATGAGTGGGATCCAATCATCGAATGGGCTGAGAAAAGGTAAGATGTACAGCCCTGCAGAAAGCACTGACTGGGCACCTGCGTTGGTGGAGTGTGGGGGTCAGGGGGCCACGCTGGAAAACTAGTGCCCTTAGCTAGTCAGCTTTCTGATTTCAGAGCACTCGTGGGATTCGGCTCCCCTCATATGATCAGGGATAGGGTCATCCTGGGAAAAAAGCACCTCAAATTTAATTTCAGCCACTAGGTACAGCACATCTGCTATAGCTGTTCATGAAGTGTAGGGGCAGCTCTGTTTTCCTTGGAGAAGCAGCGGAGTTCCCAGGCCACCTTCTGCCAGCAGGTCAGAGCAGCAGTATCGGTTTGAATCCCAGCTCTGCTAGAGACCCAGCTGTGTGACTTGGCTAATGAGTTGATCTCTCTGAGCTTCAATTTCCTTGTCTATAAATGGGGCTAATCCTACCTCTCAGGGTTTGAGGAGGAGTAAATGAATTGATGCATGTAAAGGCTTAGCATCCTGCTTATTAGCACACAGTAAATGTCAAATTTTGGCAGTGATTTTCATCTTTGTATTAAATAAAATAACAGAACAACATATACGTTATGTATGCACTTGGAGAAAAGTCTGGATAGCTTCCTGCAAAATTACGGGTAACATCCAATGGATATGTAGCTTCCAGGAATTTATACGAAATATTTTTCCTTAATAGGAAGACTCTTTTGAGTGCAAAGTTGAATGGATTATTGATGTGGTGGCAAAATAAATTCAATTTCATTTGATCCCAAGGGAAATTTGGAAGGGCTGGCTTTCATGGTACTACCTTGACCATGGTATTTTCTAAGCTTGCAAGGCACATTTCTTGGTATAGCATTTTTCCACAAAAGTGATGTTACCAATCAGTTCACTGATTTGCCACATGCTGCCCAATGCTCACAATGTGGCAGGTGTCCTTGGGTCTTAAAGGAGAAGACAAAGGCAGTGCTCTAAAGACCAGACTACAATACTGTGTGGGAATGTGACAATACAGTGTCATTTCAGAATCTAATGAAATATAATAGTAATTTAGGTGCCTAGAGATCTTTGCTATAGTATAAAATCATCAGATTCTTATGGCAGGAAATATCCTTAAGAGTTTACAGAAAAACTTAGACATTTCTTACAGTCCATTTATACTATTAGGAATTTCAGCAAGGTTTTTTTTTTTCTTTTTTGAGATGGAGTCTCGCTCTGTCACCCAGGCTGGAGTGCAGTGATGCGATCTTGGCTCACTGCAACCTCCACCTCTTGGGTTTAAGCGATTCTCGTGCCTCAGCCTCTCGAGTAGCTGGGATTACAGGTGCCCACCACGCCCAGCTAATTTTTGTGTTTTTAGTAGAGATGGGGTTTCACCATGTTGGCCAGGCTGGTCTCGAACTCCTGACCTCAAGCAATTGCCCGCCTCAGTCTCCTGAAGTGCTGGGATTATAGGTGTGAGCCACTGCACCCAGCCGGATTTTTTTTTTTTTTTTTTAAAGGAGTCTCGCTCTGTCACCCAGGCTGGAGTGCGGTGGCGTGATCTCAGCTCACTGCAAGCTCCGCCTCCCAGGTTTTACGCCATTCTCCTGCCTCAGCCTCGCAAGTAGCTGGGACTACAGGCATGCACCGTCTACACCCGGCTAATTTTTTTTGTATTTTTAGTAGAGACGGGGTTTCACTGTGTTAGCCAGGATGGTCTCAATCTCCTGACCTCGTGATCCGCCCACCTCGGCCTCCCAAGTGCTGGGATTACAGGCGTGAGCCACTGTGCCTGGCCCCAGCCGGATTTTTTTAAGCAACAGAAAAAAATCAGTGATATATGGAAGAAAATTACAAAAATTATTTTTATCCCCCATTGTGTTTTTCTGTTTTATTTAGTTATGATTATTCTTGAAAATGTATCTTCTCAGCCAGGTGCAGAGGTCAGGAGGCGGAGGTCACAGTGAGCCGAGATCGTGCCACTGCACTTCAGCCTGGAGTAGAAAGCAAGAAAGACCTCATCTCAAAAAAAAGAAAAAAAAAAAGTTTGAAAAAATGACTGCTGACTGGTCATGGTGGCTCATGGCTGTAATCCCAACACTTTGGGAGGCTGAAGTCGGCAGATCGCATGAGTACAGGTGTTTGAGACCAGCTCGAGCAACATGGTGAAACTCTGTCTCTACAAAAAAAAATTAGCTAGGTGTGGTGGCACATGCCTGTAGTCCCAGCTACTTGGGAGACTGAGGTGGGAGGATCGCTTGAGCCTGGGAGGTCAAGGCTGCAGTGAGTCAAGATCGTGCCAGCGCACTTCAGCCTGAGTGACAGAGCAAGACCCTGTTTCAATAAAAAAGAAAACCTCCATGATATATGACATATATAAACATTATTTTAAGGAAAACCATTTTAAATATTGTTTTTAACTTTTATATGTCCTCAAATGTGGAAAACTTTTTAAAGAGATGTAAAAGGCAGATGGCCTTTTGATGGAGATTCCAGGTGAATGAATGAGCATTTCAGGCAGCCGCATATAACCGAGCCCTAGCTCACATGACTCAGGAACCATCCCTTCACTCAGCACAGTTTCTTGGTCCTCCAAGTTTGCTTTTGAGGGACAGAAAATCAGGTCGGGAGGCCACTGACCATGGTGGCAGTTGCTCCTGTAGTCCTCAAGACTAGCTCCTTGGCCAATGCACACACATGCTCTGAAGCTTAGGCCTTTGTTTCTAGTCAAAAGGTGGGCTGCTCTTGGGCTACAGCATGACAGAGACACGCCGAAGCCCTTTTCCTTTCAGATACGGCGTGGAGATCAGCTCCTCCACCAGCATAATGGGACCCAGCATCCCTCCTAAGACTCGGGAGGTGCTCGTCAGCCACCTGGCATCTTACAACATATGGGCTTTACAAGGTATGTATGGAATTTCTTGTGGGCTTGGCAGGTGGCTGTGAAGGCATCAGTGTCTGAAGCCCGTACTTGCCCCTCCCCAGGTCCTGTGAGTGGAGAGGCACGGGGTGTTCTGGGCTAGCTGAGTGTGGAGGCTGGGTGGCTCTGATGCTAGCCAGTCACTCGATGCTCTAGGCTCACGCCTTTCCACCTTTGACTTCTCCAGCAGAAGTCTTGAGTTCAATCTCATTGCCCTGGCTTGGGTCACATGTCCATCCATGAACCAATCACTAGACTGGGTGGGGGAAGCTCTGATTTGCCAAGTTCGGGTCATGTGTCTCACTGGGTAAGAGCAGAGGAGGATTACTCCCAGGGAAGACCAGAGTGCTCTTTCAGAAGAGTGGGCCAATCGCTGGATGGCTCTTTGCACCACTCACTCCTGTTCTTTTCTAGGGCTGCTGGGACTCACAAGGGGTAGGTTGTGGCAGCTGCCCTGTTTTGGGTTCTGACTTGGCTTGTGTCCCTGCAGGGATTGAGTTTGTAGCTGCCCAGCTCAAGTCCATGGTGCTGACCTTGGGCCTGATTGACCTGCGCCTGACAGTGGAGCAGGCCGTGCTGCTGTCACGCCTGGAGGAGGAGTACCAGGTGAGGAGCAGCACCTCAGGTCCCGCCTCCCCCTTCGTAGTTCAGACTCACTTTGGGGGAGCAGCTAACCCATCTGAAATATAGTTATGCATAATTGGCTTTTATTACTTTTGTGTACATGCAGAAATCAAAATCAAGGACCAGCAGAAGTATTGTCAAGTAGGCCTGGCGTGGTGGTTCACACCTGTAATTCCAGCACTTTGGGTGGCCGAGGAGGGTGGATCATTTGAGGTCAGGAGTTTGAGACCAGCCTGGGCAACATGGCAAAACCCTCTCTCTACAAAAATACAAAAATTAGCGCCTGTAGTCTCAGCTACTTGGGAAGCTGACGTGGGAGGATTGCTGGGAGTTGGAGGTTGCAGTGAGCCAAGATTGCGCCACTGCATTCTAGCCTGGGTGACAGAGTGAGACCCTGTCTCAAAAAAAAAAAAAAGTATTGTAAGATAGTAACAATAAAAAAATAACAGTAAGTGCTACTGCTGTGTTCCTGCATTGTATCCATCTCACCTCCTCTCAGCAGCCTGGGCAGGTAGGAGCTGTGGTTATCTCTGTTTTACACAGGAGGAAATGGAGGTGCAAGGTTGCACCTCTGGAAAATGTGCCAGCTGGGGTTTGAAGCTAGGTCTGGTGATTTTAGGGCCAAGGCCGTCAGGCCTCACTCTGCACAAGGAGGTTCACGGGTGGATAAAGACCATCTGGGCTTGATAAAGCCTGCAGAACAGGCCCTGCCAAGATGACTGAGAACCCATTTGTGCTCCTTCATCAGCTGAGCCTTCATACCCTGACATTTTATCTGGCTGGCAGAGGAGCATAGGGGTAGCTGCTGTTTGTATACAGGTTTTGATTTAGTGGGCTCAGAATTAAGGTTTTGCCACAGTATGGTTTGCATTTTTTAACTCTGAAAATTGTGGCCATCTTTGCAGTCTTTTTGTTGTTGTTCCACCAACCTCAGAAGGTTAATTGCTATTATGAATTAGTCCCTAGTATGGTAAAAAAACAAAACAAAACAAACAAAAAACCTTTTTGTGATGTATTTCCCTAGTTCTTGTAGTCTTCTGCTCAGAAAAATGCCAGGGAAAAAACTATTTTTGTATAACGAAGGAGGCCCGCTACTATTCTCTGGATGTCAGAACCGATTACATAGGAAGGGGGTGACTTGTAGGGCTGGTGGGAAGCCAGTCTGGGCTCTGCTTCTGACTATGGGACCCAAGCCAGGCCATCATTCTCTGAACTTTGGTTTCGATCCTCTACAAACAGAGGAATAACCTGAATTATGTATGTGATGGTACACAATGAAAGTATGGAATACTCTTCAGATGACATATTACAATTGTACAGTTTGGGACCAGGCAGCCCAGAAGTTCAAATAGCTTGTGTAGCATGGTGGATTCTGAGTTCCTGGATGAGCTGGGGTGGCCAGGCCAGGCCTCTTGGGCAGCTAGCCAGGGAGGAGCCAGCAGGGTTTGGTTGGAGTTACACTGTCTGGACAGCCACATCGTGTGTCTGAGGGTTCCTCCCTCTTGTTTTTAGAGCTCCAGACAGAGAACCTGCAACTTGTCCCCAGTGTGCAGAGCAGAAGCATCCGTAGTTCTGTGACTACCACAAGAGTCAGAGTTGAAGCTACTGCGTGGCCTTACTTGATTTAGTTATTCCACCTACATGGGGCTGGGGGGGCACTTGTAGCCCAGCATGGCAAGGCAACTTGCAGAGGCTGTCCGTTCACAGGCTTTCTGGGAGGAAGTGTAGGAGAAGGGATGGCATGTAAGTCAGGCCTCCTCAAAGAAGTCACATGGGTGGTTCTGGTACCCAGCCTGCCCAGTGGTGGGTGGGCAGCCACTGGCCCTGGGCCTGGGCCTGGACTGCACTTCTTCCAGACCATCCATGCCACAGAGAGCACAGGTACCTGCTTCGGCTCCCTGGGTGTTTCGTGTGTGTGTGTGTGTTTGTGTGTGTGTGTGTGTGGTGTTTTTGAGACAGGGTCTTGCCCAGGTGGGAATGCAGTGGTGTGATCTTGGCTTACTGCAGCCTCAACCTCCTGGGCTCAAAGCAGTCCTCCTACCTCAATCTCTCAAGTAGCTGGGACTACAGGTGCGCCCCCACCACACCCAGCTAATTTTTAAAACTTTTTGTAGAGGTGAGGTTTCACCATATTTGCCCAGGCTGGTCTTGAACTCCTGGGTTCAAGCAGTCTTCCTGCCTCGGCCTCCCAGAGTGCTGGGATTACAGGCGTGAGCCACCGTGCCTGGCGTACCTGGGTGTTCTTAACCTGCCGCCTCCCCCTAGGCGTGTCTGATGTGTTTTGACAAGATCCAAACCTGTTGCCCTCAGCCGAGCTATTGGAATGGAACGTGGCTTTGGTCAGGAGGCAGCCAGGCACTGGCCACTCACCCAGCAACTTGTCTTGTCCTTCCCTCAGATCCAGAAGTGGGGCAACATTGAGTGGGCCCATGACTACGAGCTGCAGGAGCTGCGGGCCCGCACCGCTGCCGGCACCCTCTTCATCCATCTCTGCTCCGAGAGCACCACAGTCAAGCACAAGCTCCTGAAGGAGTGAGGCCTGGGCAGCGCACACTCAGCAGGATAGAGGCAGTGCAGCCACAGCTCCCCCGGCCTTCAGGGCTCCCCAGCCTGTGGGGCTGGCTTCCTTGGCTTTTGGGGGCTTGGCCTCAGCGTCACCCTGAGATTCCCCCGAGACACAGTGCGCTAGTGCGGCTGTCCGGAAGTCAGCCTGATTTCAACCCAGGTGCCCCTGGCGTGGCCAGCAGTGAATGTAAGAGATGAATTGTACAAGTGACTTTCTCTCGACTCTGATTTTATTAAATATTTCTCCACCCTGGAAACGTGCTGAGCCCTGTTTTCACGTGCGCCTCTGCACTTCTCCATTCTTCCTGTTTTGTCTAGGTTCCAGAGGGTTAAACAGCTTATGTCCCATGGCGTGTTTGGATATCTGCTGCCTGTGGTCAGGAACCTTGCGCTGGGGAAACAGTCATGTAATCCACAGACAACTCTATTTGTGTTCTTCAGCCTCAGCCTGAAGGCTTTTTTTGGCTGGCTTCTAATCAAACAATCTTTTGAAACAATCATGGTCTAAGCTGGTTGTTTCTATTTGTTCCGACTGTTCTAAAACAAATGATTTATTCTAGAAAGTAGAAAATAGAAGTTGTTTCTGGGCTAAAAGCCTGGACGGGCTTGACAAGGTCACCTGATGTGCATGTTTCTGCTCATCTCTCACTCAGGAGTCTTAAGGGTCCTCCTGACATAGCCACCTCTAGTGTCCCAGGAGGCAGGCGCTACTTTCTGGTGTCAGTCCAGCAAGAGGGCAGGGGGGAAGAGTGGTTCTCAGGCAGACAGGCTCTCTCAGCCCTGTGTCCTTGCCAGCCTGAGTAAGGTAATGGCATCAACCCTGCTCACAGGGCACTGATCGCATGCTGGGTGCCTCTCCACGCTTCCCATGCACTGTCTCCCTGAGCTGTTCCTCGAAGGCACTGTGAGGTACTGTCACAGATAACACCAGGGCTGCGGGGGTGACATGGTGGAGCTGGGATGCCCCGCCTGTGCTCTGCTCTTCTGGAGGGTCCTCAGGTCCCCGTGGCTAACCTCAGCCTTGGTGGGCAGGCCCAGGCCCCAGCACTGTGGTGGGAGCTGCAGCCTCTCCTCCTGCTTCCCTGCCCCTCAGCACCCAGAGCAGAGAAGGTCTCAGCCCACACCAGCCTCCTTTTGCCTGTGGCCGGCAGCCTGCCTAGGCATGGCAGGGGAAACGGCAGGGGCACATGTCTGACTTTATGCCACAGCCAAGAGTCTAGCTGATGGCAGTGCCCTTGGGAGTCGCTCTGTCAGCTGGCCTGGGACCGGCTGTTCATCTAAAACTCTTTCTCTTGTTCCTACATGAACTTTTTTTTTTTTTTTTTTTTTGAGACGAAGTCTCGCTCTGTCACCCAGGCTGGAGTGCAGTGGTGCGATCTTGGCTCACTGCAACCTCCGCCTCCCAGGTTCAAGCGATTCTCCTGCCTCAGCCTCCTGAGTAGCTGGGATTACAGGCGCACGCTACCACATCTAGCTTATTTTTGTATTTTTAGTAGAGACAAGGTTTCACCATGTTGGTCAGGCTGGTCTCGAACTCCTGACCTCGTGATCCGCCCACCTCGGCCTCTCAAAGTGCTGGGATTACAGACATGAGCCACTGCGCCCAGATGATTTTTTTTTTTTTTTTTTTTTTAATGAATAGGGGAAATGTGAAATGAGTCCTTTATTTTCTCTACTTCTGGAAGTTTTTCCTGGGGGGTGGGAAGAATGGTGTTGGGGATAGCGGTTGAGAGATGCCCAGCAACTCTCCCGAGGTGCTCGGTGAGGCATGTGCACTTCTTTCTCCTGGCTGGGGCTGGTGCTGGTGCTATGTTTTGAAGAAGCTCCTGTGGCTGACACTCATCTAGCCTAGGATGTCGCCACATTCCAGGTTGTCCAGTTCGCCACGCATGTGGTCGATGTACTGATTGATCTCCTTCACACGCTTGCGGTTCCTCATGATCTCATCCTTGTGAATCTGAGGAGTGAAACCAAAGCCCGATTCCTTACGTCAGATCATTGGTTAATATCTTTAACCGAGTCCAGTTTGAGGGAAGGGGAAAATAGTTCCTTGAGATCTACAAACCTCCTCATTTGCTTCAGAGCCTCCCCAGGTTCTGCTGATCTCTCTATATTTGAAGTAGGAGTTAGGAAAATGATGAAGCCCATGGGTTTTAAAGTCTCTGGGCAATGTTGTCTTCAGTGTGGAGTTCTATAATCCTTAATTTTATTTCTTCCTTCATTCCTTAATGAAAATTCTATCCACTGGCTGGGCGCGGTGGCTCACGCTTGTAATCCCAGCACTTTGGGAGGCCGAGGCGGGCGGATCACGAGGTCAGGAGATCGAGACCACGGTGAAACCCTGTCTCTACTAAAAATATAAAAAAAAAAAAATCAGCCGGGCGTGGTGGCGGGCGCCTGTAGTCCCAGCTACTCAGAGAGGCTGAGGCAGGAGAATGGCGTGAACCCGGGAGGCGGAGCTTGCAGTGAGCAGAGATCGCGCCACTGCACTCCAGCCTGGGCGGCAGAGCGAGACTCCGCCTCAAAAAAAAAAAAAAAAAAAAAAAAAAAAAGAAAATTCTATCCACTACCTAGGGAGGATTTCCATTTCAGCTAGAAAAATTCATCCAGCCTGCTAGGATGGCTTGGCATTGACTCACCTTGTCTACTAAACGTGTACACCAGGAGTTGATTCTGGTCACCAGCTCTTCTTCTCGATTGTTAATCTTCAGGAGGTGGATGTTGTGTGATGCCCCGACAGCATTAACAATCGTATCTTTATCGACAAAAAGCTGGTGAGTGAAAAGAATCCAATGAGAAAGTGTGTGAATTACACCGTGAACACAAAGAGAGCTGAATAGAAAAGGAGCATTTGGAGGCCGGGCGCGGTGGCTCATGCTTGTAATCCCAGCACTTTGGGAGGCCGAGGCGGGCGGATCATGAGGTCAGGAGATCGAGACCACGGTGAAACCCCGTCTCTACTAAAAACACAAAAAATTAGCCGGGCGTGGTGGCGGGCGCCTGTAGTCCCAGCTACTCGGAGAGGCTGAGGCAGGAGAATGGCGTGAACCTGGGAGGCGGAGCTTGCAGTGAGCCGAGATTGCGCCACTGCACTCCAGCCTAGGTGACAGAGCGAGACTCCGTCTCAAAAAAAAAAAAAGGAGCATTTAGAAGTCCCCTGGCTGTGCAGGCCACACTCAGAGCAGAGCCCACCTTTGTATCAGCATACTCTGCTGATTCATCTGTGAATTCATCTGTGACAGCCGCTTCCCCAACCGCGCAGGGCAGGTGTTGTGGGGAAAGGGCCAACCAGGGTGTTACTTTGCAGTCCCCGCTGGAAGCATGTTTCCTCCAGGGTGAAGGCAGATGGCTGCCCAGGGGACACCTCACCCAGGACATCTGTTCTCACAATGCTTCTCTCTCAATTACTCTCAAGTCTAACTTGCCCAAAACCTCTGCCTGCTGGGTGGAAGCATGAGGCTGGCTGAGGGTCTGGAGGCTGCTCTGAAGACAGCAGGCCCTACAGACTCATGGGTGTTCACCCCACAGTTGTCTCTCCACTGCCACTCATGTCAACAAAACCAAACTTTGGATTCCATTTGGAGTCTCCTTCTGCCTTCTCTTGTTCCTGATTTTGCTGTCTTGTAAAAAGTTGTTAGAAAGAACCACCTTCTAATAGGCCTCACTGGTTCTAGGTGTTCACACTTTGGCTGTTGTTGCCTGGGATGGTTGAAATGGAGTCATTTCCCAGAGCAGGGCAAGGCCACTGAAGCACTCAGTAAGCAGTTGCTTCCACCTTAAAGCAGAGGTTCTTGGTAAGGCAGAGCACCTGAATGCTCTGTATTGCAGGGAGGATTTGCAAGTGGAGTGTACACTTTTTGTTCTTTCCTGTAGTGGCAGTTAACTTAATGGTCTCTAAAATGTTCTGTGCAATCTTAAGATGTTAATATTTCTGCCAAAAAAAGTATTCTTTGGTCAAATACATTTGGAAGAGCCAGCACATCCTAGTCCCCTCCTGAAGATTTGCTGGGCACAAAGTATTCCAAAGGCTCTACAAAGTCCTGTGGAAAATAAACCCTTTATGCTTTGTCTCTCTTGGTTTTCCAACTTTTTTGGCTACAGACTTCAGAGTAATGCCTGTTAATGTCTTGTGGGATGCTGATTTTCCACATAATCTCATGTGGGAAAAGCCAGGTTAGCTGGTATGTGGAATGGGGTGTCTGGGGGACCAATTAGCACAGTCATAAGGGAGAAATGTCAAGAAATTATTAAGTTCTTTCCATGTGTGTACAAGGTCCCAGGCCAGGCTCTGGGAATGGTTCAAAGGTGTGTAAAGCCTGTTTTCGGTGAGCCTTGGCAGTGTGCTTAGGAGTGGGTGTCCTGGTTATTTTAGAGATAACTACAACCACAATGTCAACCCATCACGAAAAGGTTCTCATCCTTCATTCTAAAAAGTGGGTCATAGTGGAGCCCTAAGCCAGAAGAGAAATCATACCCCTCAGAGTTTGAATATGTAGAAAACAGCTTCAAAAGCTGTGAGAAGCAACAGAAACTGAAGTCTGCTTAGAAAGATACATGATTAGGGCAGGGCGCGGTAGCTCACGCTTGTAATCCCAGCACTTTGGGAGGCCGAGGTGGGCGGATCACGAGGTCAGGAGATCGAGACCACGGTGAAACCCCGTCTCTACTAAAAATACAAAAAAATCAGCCGGGCGTGGTGGCGGGCGCCTGTAGTCCCAGCTGCTCGGAGAGGCTGAGGCAGGAGAATGGCGTGAACCCGGGAGGCGGAGCTTGCAGTGAGCCGAGATTGCGCCACTGCACTCCAGCCTGGGTGACAGAGCGAGACTCTGTCTCAAAAAAAAAAAAAAAAAAAAAAAAGAAAGAAAGATACATGATTAGAATTGGTTATGAAAAACTGTGTGACATTTGTAAAATGAAAACAAAAGGAAACTGGGTGTAAGGGAATTATTTTGAAATGTAAGTTACAAGTTGTTTCTGGATTTTGGGTGGCCTAGAGTGGTGGCTACTTCAATTTTCCCTCTTAGAATAGTTTTTATGGGTGGAATATTCCGGATCTCTCTCCAGTTTCTGCAGGTTGAAAGCACTAGGATGGAGGCAGGGGCTGTGCAAACAGGTATTCCTGAGTCTTTTTTTGAGCTGTTGCCCTGCTCTGGGTCCTTATGGCTGTAAAGACACATTTCTTTCAAAGCAACTTCTTTGTTTCAACAATGTTGGCACTGGCCGGGCGCGGTGGCGCATGCCTGTAATCCCAGCACTTTGGGAGGCCAAGGCGGGCGGATCACCTGAGGTCAGGAGTTCAAGACCACCCTGGCCAATATGGTGAATAAAAATACAAAAATTAGCTGGGTATGGTGGCGGGTGCTGTAATCCCAGCTACTCAGGAGGCTAAGGCAGGAGGATAGCTTGAACCTGGGAGGCCGAGGTTGCAGTGAGCCAAGATTGCACCACTGCACTCCAGCTTGGGAAACAAGAGTGAAACACCACCTCAAAAAAAAAAATTGGCATTAAAAAAAATGACTAATAACTGTACATATTGATGGGGTACATAGTGATGTTTCAACACCTATCATGTATAGTGATCAGATCAGGGTATTAGCATATCCGTCTCAAACATTTATCATTTCTTTGTGTTGAGAACATTCAATATCCTCCTTTTTATTTGAAACTATATTATTGTCAACTATAGTCATCCCATAGTGGTACAGAACACTAGAACTTATTCCTCCTATCTAGCTGTAATTTGGTATATCCTTTAACAAATCTCTCCCTATTCCCCCATCTCTCTACCCTTCCCAGTCTCTAGAAGCCTCTGTTCTTCTTTTTACTTCTATAAGATCAACTTTTTTAGCTTCGGCATATGAGTGAGAACATGAGGTGTTTAACTTTCTATTCCTGGCTTATTTCACTTAACACAGTGTCCTCCAGTTCCATCCATGTTGCCATGAATGACAGGATTTCATTCTTTTTTTATGGCTGAATAGTATTCCATTGTGTATATGTACGAAATTTTCTTTATCCAATCATCTGTTGTTGGACACCTAGGTTGATTCTGTATCTTGTTATTGCGAACAGTGCTGCAGTAAACATGGGTGCAGATATCTTTTCAATATAGTGATTTCCTTTCCTTTGGATAAATGCTCAGTAGTGAGATTGCTGGATCATATGATAGTTCTGTTTGTAGTTTTTGAGGGCCTTCCACAATGTTCTTCCTAGTGGCTGTCCTAGTTTACATTCTTACTTACAGTATATAAGAGTTCCTTTTTCTTTACATCCTCACCAGCATTTGTTATTTTTTGTCTTTTTGAAAATTATCATCCTAAGTGGGGTGAGATGATGCCTCATTCTGGTTCTTATTTGGATTTCCCTGATAACTAACGATGCTGAAAAATTTTTAATGTATTTGTTGGCCATTTGTATGTCTTCTTTTGAAAAACATCTGTTCAGATGTTTTTAATTGAATTGTTTGTTTTTTTGCTATTAAGATGTTAGAGTTCCTTGTATATTCTGGATATTAATACCCTGTCAGATAAGTAGTTTGCAAATATTTTTTCACATTGTGTAGGGTGTCTTTTCACTCTGTTGTTTCATTTGCTGTGCAGAAGATTTATAGTTTGATATATTCCATTTATTTTTGCTTTTGTTATCTGTGCTTTTGAGGTCTTACTCATAAAATTTTTTCCCAGGCCAATGTCCTAAAGCATTTCTCCTGTTTTCTTCTCGTCATTTTATAGTTTCAGGTCTTTTTTTTTTTTTGAGACAGTCTGGCTCTATTGCTCAGCCTGGAGTGCAGTGGTGCAATTTCAGCTCACTACAACCTCCACCTCCTGGGCTCAAGCCATCCTTCCACCTCAGCGTCCTGAGTAGCTGGGACTATAGGCATGTACCACCATGCCCAGCTAATTTTTGTATTTTTATAGAGAGGTAGGGCTTTGCCATGTTGCCCAGGCTGTTCTCAAACTCATGAGCTCAAGCCATCTGCCTGTCTCAGCCTCCCAAAGTGCTGGGATTACAGGCATGAGCCACTGTGCCTGGCCAGTTTCAGGTCTTACATGTAGGTCTTAGATCCATTTTTAGTTGATTTTTATACAGAGTGAGAGGTGGTAATCTAGTTTCATTCTTCTGCATATGGATATCCAGTTTTCCCAGCACAATTTATTGAAGAGACTGTCTTTTCCCCAGTGAGTGTTCTTGGCGCTTTTGTCAAAAATCAATTTGCTGTAAATACATAGACTAATTTCTGAGTTCTCTATTCTGTTTCATTGGTTTATGTATCTGTGTTTTTGTTTGTTTTAAACAGGCTTAATTCACTTTATTTTTCTTATATAAAAACCCTGTATTACTTTGGGAAGCCAAGGTTGGTGGATCACTTGAGGTCAGGAGTTTGAGACCAGCCTGGCCAACACTGGTAAAACCGCATCTCTACTAAAAATACAAAAAATTAATCAGGCGTGGTGGTGTGCGCCTGTAGTCCCAGGTACTCGGGAGGCTGAGGTAGGAGGATCATGTGAACCCAGGTGGCGGAGGTTGCAGTGAGCCAGGATCACACCACTGCACTCCAGCCTGGGCGACAGAGCAAGGCTCCATCTCAGAACAAAACAAAACAAAACAACCCTGTGTTGTAGCCACAGCTGAAGCCTGGGTCCTCCACACAGAGACTCTGGTGTGGGTCTTGACAAGATGGTCAGTGAATTCCTGAGAGGAAGACTTGGTGAACACAGTCTCCTCCCAGAGGTCAGGGGGCAGGTAGCTATAGATCTTGGAGATGGCATCAAAGGTGGCCTTGGCAAAGTTGCCCAGAGTGGCACTGCAGCTCCTGGCTGAGGTGTAGCAGTTGTCAATACTGGACATCAGCAGCATCTTCTTGGGCACAGAGGCCAAGAGGATGCCAGTGCCCCTGGGTGCAGGGATAAAGTGTAGCAGCACGGAGCTGCAGCAGCCTATCATCTGGCAAGGGACAGTGTGGGGCTTGCGATCTTGGTCCCCCAGTGGCCTCTGCACGGGGACAGTGGAGAGCTTGGCCAGGACAATGATCCTTCTGATGGCAGTGGCTGCTTCCTTGGAGCACTTAACACCCAGACTGACATAGCCATTGTAATCCCTGATGGCAACAAATGCCTTGAACCTGCTGCGCTGGCTGGGGCAGGTCTGCTTCTGCACTGGCATAATCTTTAAAACCTCATCCTAGGCTGCGCGCGGTGGCTCACGCCTGTAATCCCAGCACTTTGGGAGGCTGAGGCAGGCGGATTACCTGAGGTCAGGAGTTCGAGACCAGCCTGACCAACATGGAGAAACCCCATCTCTACTAAAAATACAAAATTAGCGGGCATGGTGGCGCATGCCTGTAATCCCAGCTACTTGGGAGGCTGAGGCAGGAGAATCACTTGAACCTGGGAGGTGGAGATTGTCGTGAGCCAAGATCATGCCATTGCACTCCAGCCTGGGCAAAAAAAGCAAAATTCCATCTCAAAAAAACAAAACAAAACAAAACAAAACAAAAACCTCATCCTTGAGAGAGGCCCCAGGAAAAAGTCAATGATCTCAGACTACTTGATGGGTGGGGAGAAGAGATAGATCTCCTCCAGGGACTTGATCTTCATGTCCTTGACCAGGCAGCCCAGCTTGGTGATGGGCATCCACTCCTTGGCCTGGGCCTTGCCTCTCAGAGCTCCCCTCAGCCTCAGCCCCTGCCCTGACTATGGCCACAATCCTAGCCCCAGAAGCTGCTGACAAAGCTTCCATGGTTTTCCATTCCAGGCCTCTGGGCCCTCCTACTGCCATGGTGTCATCCAACATTTGGTGTTTTCTTGGAGAAATGTGTGTCTGTTTTATGCCAGTACCATGCTGTTTTGGTTACTACAACTTTGTAGTATATTTTGAAGTCTGGTAATGTGATGCCTCCAGTGTTGTTCTTTTTGCTCAGGATGGCTTTGGCTCTTCAGGGTCTTTTGTGGTTCTAAATTTTAGGATTTTTTTTCTATTTCTGCGAAGAATGTCATTGGTGTTTTGATGGGGATTGCATTGAATCTGTAGGTTGCTTTGGGTAGCAACAAAGTGACTTTTGAGAAGGGAACAGCTGGTGCTCCTCCCCAGGACCACTGCACTGCTAGTGGCTTGAGGAATTGCTGCCCCATGACATGTGGGATCAGATCATTCTGTCATACCCACAAAGGGCACCTGACAACCCTGCATTCTCCTCTGCCACAAATGAGCAGCTTGGCTTGATGGGCAGGGACAAGGCAATGCGAGTCTCCTGGTGCCAGCCAGAATCTTGTGGCAGTCTCCCTATCCAGAGACTGCTGGCTTGGGTCAGACCCACTGCCACTTGAGCAGACCCTGGGGACTTGCATCCTCCCTGGGCCTGCGCACTCACCCTGCCCTCGCAGCCAGACACCCGCATGGATGTTCAGAACAGCCAGGCAGCACCTCTGTCCTCCCCACCTCCCTAAATGGACAGCTGTGGCTGCCAGCACCACTCAGACACCCTCCCTCAGTGCCAGCTCCAGGCTCTCTCCTCAGCATGTACGTTCTGCTTTTCCTCTCAAAGCTGGAAGGACTTGAAAATAGATATGGGACAGATTGGCCCCACGTAGGTCATGAGCTGATAACAGTCACTCAACTGCATGAGCGGAGTTTTAGAGATAACCTCATCAGGGTGACTTATCAAGATATGCTCCTCGACAAGTAGGTAACAAAAGCCAGGTTTTTTTCACCCACAGCCCTAGTCCCTCCTCTGAACATCCCCATCTTGCTATACAGTAGACATTTTGTCAAAGGCTTTCAATCAAACTGCCTGGTTCAAATCACAACTCTATCTGTTATAAGCTGTGTGTCCTTGGGCAGGTTACCTTCATCTCCATGCCTCAGTTTCCTCATCTGTAAAAGGGAACCATAATAGTACCTATTTTACTGTGTTGATGTGAAGATTAAAAAAGCAAACATGAGTTCAGTGCTTCTCAGAGGGCTGGCCCTCAGGAGGCCCCCAGTCAAATGTCAGCGATGTATTATTCCTTTATTTTATTTTATTTTTATTTTTTTGAGACAGGGTCTTGTTCTATCACCCAGGCTGGAGTGCAGTGGCACAGTCATGGCTCACCTTGACCTCCCAGGCTCAAGTAATCCTCCAACCTCAGTCTCCCAAGTAGCTGGGACCACCAGGTGTGCATCATCTAATTTTTAAATTATTATTTGTAGAGAGGGGGTCTCGCTATGTTACCCAGGCTGGTCTCAAATTCCAGGGCTGAAGCAATCCTTCCACCTCAGCCTTTCAAAGTGATGTTGGTATTACTCATATAGTCAGAGCATACTTTTTCCTCCTGAGAAGGGTAGGCCACATTTTTTGTTGCTTAGATGGAAGGAGACTTAGGCCACGGTATAAGGTCCTGGGGAGTCTCTTCCTATAACTGCAGGCGTAAAGCCACAGGAATGGCGGTCAGCTGGCACCAGGCAGAGCCAGCTGGGCTGGAGGGAGGGCTGGCCACTGAAAATGCCAGCCCAGCCTGCTTCTCTGCTGTTGGCCTCTGGATTCATCTTTTTCTGTGTGTCCCAGTCATTAGAAATTGGGCACATTTCAGTCCTGTGCCTTCTGGGTGTCACAGACATGGGAGCTGTGCTGGGAGGGATCTCCACCCACCCCAAGATGGTCTGTTTGGGGAATTCCAAACTGGGCACTCAGGGACAGCCTTACTTTGCAGGGAAGGTGGTGTTTTCCTGTGTTTGGTCAATAGCAATTAGCTGCAGTTAACAGCTTAGGGAGGGAAGGCTGGTGTCACGGTGACCCTATCACCACACTGCTATGTTGGGTGTCTGTCTGGGCCCCAGGACAGAGGCTGTGGAAGTCAGAGACTGCTGGTCCTGTGTGTCTGCAAGACTTAGCCCCATATCTGGCAGAGTGGAGGCTTGGTGAGCATACGCTCTGACACTCATTCTGCAGATGACGCCTGGCATCTGTGCTGCACGTTGTACACTGTTGCTGGTACTGAGGAGGTACATGGTGGTGAAAAGGCCATCCATGTCCTCCCTCCTGAGCTTATATGTAGTGTGAATAGTCACATCAGCAGCAAATACACATCAGCCAGATAGTTTGAAACTATGATGAGGCTCTGACCTGACCTGATAAATGGGGCATGTGATACAGAGACAGTGGTTTTTCTGGAAGTTGATGAAGAAAGGCCTCTCTCAAGAGCTGACAGTCAAGCTGAAATCTGAATGACAAGGACAAGCCAGGCACATGGGGACCTAGGAAGAGCGTGTCTGCCAGGCAGAATATCAGCTGAAAGGAGCAAGCCTGGGTGATTGGGGAAGAGCTCAGAGGCTGCCGCTGAGCATCAGGAGTGAGGGGCTGGGGGTGGGAATCGCCCAAATGGGCAGGGCCAGCCATGAGGGTCTGGGGGACTATGGGGAGGAGCTGATGCTAGGAGTCATGAAAGCCACTAGAAGGTGTTGTGTAAAAGTGTGCAGTGATAGGGTTTGGGTTTTCAAGGGGCCCTCTGGCTGCCACATGGAGGACAGACTGTAAGAAGATAGTAAAGAGGCAAGCAGTCCAGGCCAAGGATGATGGTGGCTTGCCTTGGTGGTGATGTGGCGACAGAGAAGCTGAGAAACTGGCAGTGGAGTGAATGATGCATGCACTAAAGCAGGCCCTGACAACACAGTATCTCTGTCTGGGCCCTTGATGCCCACACTCCTTCCGGAGACATAGACATGCTGCTGCGGGACCCCAGTGCAGACATCCGGGAGAGCCTTCTTAGCGTGCAGACCCCAGGGATGGAGCCAGGTTCCCCAGGCCGACCCTGCTGATTTTGTGACCATTCATCAGTGGATGTGCTGGTGCAAACCGGATGGCATTGTGCGGGATCAGAAATGGTGGTTCCAACACCCCCACAGTACTCATCATACAGACTCTAAGGTTAAGAAGACCTCCAGGGGAAATCTCAGACTTCAACCTCTACCTGTAACTGCTTCTCTTAGAAAGTGCCAGAAGCCTCCACATAATTGAACTTTTAGAAACGACTCTGTTGGAAAGTTGAAACCATCTAATTATCATGAGCTCCTCTTTAACTGGGCCCCACTGGGTGCCCCACCAGGTGCTTTGTTAGCCTATTTTATCTGCCAGCAACCCTGTAAAGCAGTTTAGTGTGCCCTTTTGCAGATGAGAACACTGAGGCTCTGGGAGGTTGTCAGGCTTACTCACAGGGCCTCAGTCCAGCCACAGAGCTGGGCTGGACCACATCTGTCAGGCTCCGAGCAGCCCGCCCCTCCCCTCCCCTCCCCTTTCTCCCAGCTCCGCCCCACCCCACCCCATCTCCGCCCCTTCCCCGCCCAGTCCAACTCCATCCAGCCCTTCCCCGCCATGCTCTGCCCGCCCAGCCTACCGCGCGCAGGTCGTCAGGCAGGTCCTCGTCCAGGTCGCCCTTGACAATATTCTCCAGGGTGCTGATAGAGATCTCCAGGAGCTTCTCGTGGTGGTGATTCTCCAAGTCCCGGCACTGGGCCGTCGTGCAGCCCCGAGTTAAGCAAAGGCCCGGGAGGAGCAGGCCCGGTGCGTCCCTGATGCATTCAGAGGGCCGGAGACAGACTTTAAGGGCCCAGGGCGAGCTCGGAAATTCCGGCTGGCAGCACCGTCCACTCACAAGCTCCAAACCCTGGGCCATCCCCGATTCTCTGCCCCTGCCCCACACCTTGGACGGACCCTCGGCCCCTGCCATCACCCTCTTCTCTCCCTCCTGCATGGAGGCTCCTGGCGCTGGCCTCTGGGTTAACTGCTTTTCACCCTGTGCATTTGGTACCACTTGTTGCCTCTACAACTTGTCTCCCTGAGGGACTGTGAGCCCCAGGAGGGCAAGACCACAGGGCTGCTGCTAGCTGGAGCACAGCAGTTTGCCCCGTGTGGAGTGCCCTGAGTTCGGGTGAAAAAAGGGTTGGCCATGCTCCAATGTTGGCTCCTCACCCTAACATTTCACCTGATGTACTCCTTATAGTGTCTTCCACGTGGCAGTTGCCTCAACCCCAGAGTGTGCTTGCCCGCAACACAGGAGGTGTCATTTCCCAGTGA
Organism: Hylobates moloch; assembly: GCF_009828535.3. NCBI lineage: Eukaryota > Metazoa > Chordata > Mammalia > Primates > Hylobatidae > Hylobates > Hylobates moloch. The sequence goes on along the minus strand of NW_026652290.1, from coordinate 50,338,404 downwards.
ACATCACCCATATGAGAATAATCATGCTGGGACCCTACTGCAAACAGTTTGGATGTTGTCCCTCTGGGCATCCAAACCACAGCTCTAACCAGGCCATCATTGTTCTGAGGGTCGGGAAACCCCCTCAGACCCTGTGGAACATTCTTTTGTCCAGAGGCCAGGACAAGCCCAGGGGCTCTGTAGCACCTCCCCATGGGGGAAGGTCATCACAGAAAGGATATAGGCTTTGGACATTTTTGATAAACAGTCCTACCATGTCAACAATGTTCCTTTCAAACATGTTTATAGTCTCCTGGAAATGTTAAAGAACGCAATTAACATGCATATTTAGACGTCCAGCACAGAGCAAAAGGTACTCCTTAGAATTTAGCAACCAGCTCCTCTAATCACAGACCTTCAGGGTAAAGACCACCCATCTTGACCCTCCTGAGCAGATAGTTGTGAACTAACCCCTCTGCTCTCTAAAGTTGTTGTTCTCCAACCATGTTAACTCCCTCACCATCTGAATGTTTAATGCTGTCACCGGAACTTTGCCAGGAACACTTGTCCTGGTCTTACTCCCCTTACCTGCCTGCCCAACACACACACACAGAGCCAACCCCCTCTCCTTTGGGTTTCTCAGTGACATCTGTGCATCACCTCCAGGGAAACAGTGGAGTGAGCTGTTAAAAGCTAGACTGCCTAGGTCAGTATTCCCAGCTCCAGCACTGTGTGTAACTCTGGGAAAGGCATTTCACCTCCTTGGGGCTCATCTTCCTCATCTGGGAAATAGGTTACCTGCATAATCCCTGTGTTATGGAGTTGTGGTGAGGTTAAATGAGTCACTTCACACAAAATGCTTTGCAAGGTGCCTGACAGAGAGGAGGCCCTCAGTAGGAGCTGGCTGTCACCCCAGATCTCTTGCAGTTGGTTGCTGTTTTGTGGTGCTTAGCAAGGCACCTAAGGCCCAAATGGGAGTTAGTGTTGATTGAAGGAACAATGGAAGATATGATTTCCAGGCCTGCCACTCTAGGAGTGCCCCACCCCCATCTGCCATAGACTCCAGGGGCTGCAAGGTGGGCAGGGGTGGAATCTATAGGAACGTGAAGACTGTCTGCAGAGTGAGCACATTACATAATTTTCAAACACATGTATGTGCTGTTCTCGTGAATAAAAATAGGGTCATTGAAAAGCATGATTGTGCTTGTGGCTTTCTGGCCACCGGTAATACAAGTAGGAAGGCACATGGGTTCTGGGAAATGTTTGGATGTTGAAAAGCAATCTCCGTGCCTGAAAAGGCTGGGAGCTGCTGCCTCGCTCTCCCCTGGCACTGTGCACTGCTTCTGCAGTGCCTGTGTTCCCCAGCGGGGAGGGAGCACCTGCCCTGTGATGTGATGGGGAAATCTATCCCATGTCTGAGGTGTCACTTGATGTGTGGGGAATTGATTAGGCGCTATCACTTGGCCCAGCCACAGCAGCATCCGATGAGGTTCAATTCATCACACCACTTCAGACTCCCGGCCTCCGCTGCCTTGTAACACATACTCTGGTCGCTAATGAATTTCAGACAGCGGAGCTTTTCATTTCCACTACTTAGTGCTGAGTTGCAGCCTTCTCGTGTCGCCTGAGAAGCGGCAACTGCAGGCTGCAATGTGGAGGGGTCTTTGTTTGGTCCCCAAGTGGGGGTCCATTTTGCCTTTAGAGTACCCGGATAGCTCCAGGGGTCTAATCAAAAACCTCTCCCCACTGACTTCCAGGAGAGGGAGAACATTTCAGAAGAATGAGCTCACCTCTCATTTTCCACAAGAATCACTTCCAATGTAAATGATTAAAATGTAATAAAAGCAAACAGGACTGATGAGCAAGAAAGCTGCAGCCTGCCACGCTGAGTCATGCTGGACATTTCCAGCAGAAGCGTGCCCATGAAGGCTGCAGTTCACCTATGATGTGCAGCTGCATCCCCAGATTCTGGCACTTGTGCCCAAGGCCCAGCCTTACCTCCAGCTGCGCCACCAGCTGCATCTCCAGCGTCATGAGCGCATCGAACAACTCACTGATGTCAGCGCTGCATTCTAGGATCATCTTCTCAATGTTGGGCAGTTCCAACTCCTCTCGAATGGCACTTAAACTCTAGAAACAATAGACTGCACTTTAGGAATCAACAACTAAGTGTAATTAGATAATGGCAAGTGGCAATTTGGTTTTGTGGGTAAGAATTTGGACTCGAGTCAGCCTGCCCAAGTGCAAGTCTCAGCTTTGCCATTTGCTGGCTCTGAGAGCGTGTGGAAGCTACCTACCCTCTCCATGCCTCAGTTTCCTGGTCTGTAAAGTGCGATTGATAGCCCCTACCCTTGACACATGTGAGAGAACACATGTGAGGCTCTTTGAGCACTAGCAAGTGCTCACTCCCTGTTAGCTCAGGTTTTTATTAGAGGCTGGTAGGCAGGGTAGAAGGAGCCATGGCTTTCATGGGGTTCAGAGCATTTCACACCAAAATATGCCGCTTTGGCATAGTGATTATTTTGAGTTAAAGATACTTAAAGGCCGGGAGCGGTGTCTCATGCCTGTAATCCCAGCACTTTGGGAGGCCAAGGAGGGCGGATCATGAGGTCAGGAGATCGAGACCATCCTGGCTAACACAGTGAAACCCCATCTATACTAAAAATACAAAAAAAAAAAAAAAAAAAATTAGCCAGGTATGGTGGCGGGCGCCTGCAGTCCCAGCTACTTGGGAGGCTGAGACAAGAGAATGGCATGAACCTGGGAGGTGGGGCTTGCAGTGAGCCGAGATCGCACCACTGCACTCCAGCCTGGGTGACAGAGTGAGACTCTGTCTCAAAAAAAAAAAAAAAAAAAGATACTTAAAAACAGAAAATGCAAAGAGGACACCCTGACCTCCCTTTTTCTTCCTGAAAGCAGGAGTTGAATCTCCCATGGGAAAGGTCCCCTCCCTGTACCAGGAGGAAGGAAACCATTCTTTTTTTTTTTTTTTTTTTTTTTTTTAAGACGTAGTCTCACTCTGTTGCCCAGGCTGGAGTGCAGTGGCACGATGATCTCGGCTCACTGCAACCTCTGCCTCCTGAGTTCAAGCAATTCTCTGCCTCAGTCTCCTGAGTAGCTAGGATTACAGGCACCTGCCACTATGCCCGGCTAATTTTTTTGTATTTTTAGTAGAGACGGGATTTCACCATCTTGGCCAGGCTGGTCTTGAACTCCTGACCTCGTGATCCACCCACCTCGGCCTCCCAGAGTGCTGGGATTACAGGCGTGAGCCAACGCACCCGGCCAAGAAGCCATTCTTATCATCAGAGGGAGTGAGTCCGGGCCAAGGGGAATCTGTGTGAACAAACCTTGTTAAACTAACGCTCATCTGCCTTGTCACTTCTCCACGATGAACTGCCTTAGCCCAAACCTCTTTGTCTCGTCACGTTCTCACAATTCACTACTCTCTGTCCAACCAAGTATATAAGCTTTCGGCCCTAATGGCTTCTTGAACCTTCATTTTGCTTGTGAATGCTCCCACGTACATGTAAAAATTACTCAATAAAATTTGTATGCTTTTCTCGTTTGTCTTATGTCAGTTTAATTCTTGGTCCCAGTCAGTGACCCTGATAAGCTAGAGGAAAAAATTTACCTGCCTTACAACTTCAGAGTTAGGTGGGCCTGAATTTGAATCCTGCGTGGGTCACTTAGCAGTGTGACCTTGAGAGACCCATTTTCATTCTCTGACTCAGTTTCCTCACTGTAAATGGGGAGAAGCATCACGGCCTCACGGGCTCCTGGGGATCAGAGGCTGTGTACAGGAAGCACCTGGTGCACAGTGGAGCTCAGCTATCGGAGGCTCCTATAAAAGGCCTATCACAGGCACAGGCCAGGAAAGACCCTGGCAAGGAAAGACAGTTCCAGTCTTTGAGGAGATGAACTGAACCCACACAGAACCCCAGTGGGCAAGTGGAAGCTACTGCTAAATAGATGCTGAGCCCTTTGGAATGAGGGGGTGCTCAGAGGGTATATGACAACCTGGGGTCCAAACAGCACTGACTACCAGCTGCTTACTAGCAAAGGGCCTAGGTTACCACCAACACCAGATGTGATTTTGGCTTGTTTTTGTTGCTGCCTGGTATTAGTCATGAAGGAGGATGGAGTAACAACAGCATGATTGAGGGGGGCGAATGACATAATAATAGCTACCCTGTCTGGAGAAAAACCAGGCTCGATCCCTACCTCAAGCCTTACATGAAAACAAATTCCTGATGAAGATTCAAATGTAAAAAATTAAACCATAAAAGTGCTAGCAGAAAACCTGGGAGATTTTTTTTTTCTTTGAGACAGAGTCTCACACTGTCACCCAGGCTGGAGTGCAGCGATGCGATCTTGGTTCACTGCAACCTCTGTCTCCCAGTTGCCAGCGATTCTCTTGCCTCAGCTTCCCAAGTAGCTGGGATTACAGGTGCCTGCCACCATGCCCAGTGAATTTTTGTATTTTTAGTAGAGATGCAGTTTCACCATGTTGGCCAGGCTGGTCTCAAACTCCCGACCCTCAGGTGACCCACCCGCCTTGGTCTCCCAAAGTGCTGGGATTACATGCATAAGCCACTGCGTCCGGCCAAACCTAGGAGATTTTTAATAAATAATCTGAGACCTTGCCAAGTATAACCAGAAGATTGGTAAATTCTACTTCCTTAAAAATTTTTTAATTCTTTTAAATTTATTTATGTATTTAGTTTTAAGATGGGGTCTTACTATGTTGCCCAGGCTGCTCTCAAACTGCTGGACTCAAGCAATCTTCCTGCCACAGCCTCCCAAAGTGCTGGGATTACAGTTGTGAACCACAACCCCCATCCAAAAAAATTTTTCATTCTGAATGGCAAAAGCACCACAGATAACATTGCAAGATAAAACATAAACCGGGAAAAATATATGCCATTCATTTCACTGACACAATCTACAAAGAGCTCCTACAAAGTAATAACTTTTTTTTTCTTTTTTGAGACAGACTCTCGCTCTATTGCCCGGGCTGGAATGCAGTGGCACGATCTTGGCCCACTGCAACCTCCGCCTCCTGGGTTGAAGTGATTCGCCTGCCTCAGCCTCCCGGGTAGCTGGGATTACAGGCATGCACCACCACCCTGGCTAATTTTTGTATTTTTAGTAGAGACGGGGTTTCACCGTGTTGTCCAGGCTGGTCTCGAACTCCTGACCTCAGGTGATCCACCCACCTTGGCCTCCCAAAGTGCTGAGATTACAGACGTGAGCTACCATGCCCAGCCAAGTAATAACTTTTTAAAAAAGAAAGGTCTGGTCTGATGGTAGTAGGTTATCAGAACTTATTAAATTTGGTGTCACTAAAGTTGGTATACAGTCTCCCACTGCTAAATTTGACTAGCTAAAAAAAAAAAAAAAAAAGAAAAAAAAAAAAAAAAAAAGAAAGAAACAGCCAGGTGTGGTGTTGCGTTTCTGTAGTCCCAGCTACTCAGGAGGCTGAGGCAGGAGGATTGCTTGAGCCCAGGAGTTCGAGGCTGCAGTGAGCTATAATGGTGCACTGCACTCCAACCTGGGCAATGGAGTTAGGCCCTATTCTAAAAATAATAATAATACATAATTTAAGAAGAGAGAGAGAAACCAAAAACCAAATAGAAAAGTGGGCAAGGGCAAAATATAAGTACAAATAATTCACAGAATAAAAAACACAAATGGTTGTAAAACATGTAAAACGTGTTGCTCATCCCCACTTAAGAGAAAATAAACGCATACTCAGGGTGCACAGATTGGCAAACATGAGGAAGCCTGTGACACTGGCCTGACGACAGCTGTGGAAGGTACAGGTTCTGTGGGTTACAGTTGGACAATAACCATGAAAAAAACCAAGGCACAGTTCCACTTCTAGGACTTCATCCTGCAGGTCAAACTTGTACCAACTTATTCAGTGCAACACTAAAAAAGCAAAAGGTTGGGAAAAAACCTAACTGTCCATCAACAGGGACTGGCTAAATAATTATGGTTCACCCATGCAATGCGATATTTTAGTTATAAAAAAATGAAGCAACTTTTTCATTTTGGAAGGCTCTCCAAGGTGCATAACATAGGAAAGCAAAGCACAGAACAAGGCATGCTAAGCACACACACATACACACACTCACGCGAAAGCAAAGTACAGAACAGGGCATGCTATGCGCACACACACACACCTAGGAAAGCAAAGTACAGAACAGGGCATGCTATGCTCACACACACACACACGAAAGCAAAGTACAGAATAGGGCATGCTATGCTCACACACACACACACATACGAAAGCAAAGTACAGAATAGGGCATGCTATGCGCACACGCACACACACATAGGAAAGCAAAGTACAGAATAGGGCATGCTATGCGCGCGTGCACACACACACACACACACACACACACACACACACACACACAGATACAGGAGTAGGAGGGAGACCGTATCCCCCAGTGGCCATTCTTCAGGCTGTGCCATGTGCACACACCACCCATTCGAGAGTGCAGCTGACTACACACAGACATGCTGTCATCCTTTTGGGCTGACTCTGCTCCAGGCCTTGGACAAGTGCTTTCCCTCTCTGTCTCTCACTACAGTTCTTCGAGGTGGTTATCTCTGTTCTGCAAATGAGGAAATGGAGGCTAGGAGAGGGTCAATAATGTGTCTCTGGGTCACCAGTGAGGAGTCTGCCTGAGCCCCAAGCCTTACATGGCTGCACCATGACCCTGAAACGTGACTCACTGGGCACCTGGAGCAGCGCACTGTGTGCAATGGATGAGGCCTAATGGGGATGAGTGGGAGGAGTGTAGGAAAACCTATAGGAGAGGGTCTGTCAGGGAGGGAACTGGGGGTCTGCAGGGCCTGTGGTGTCTTGAACTTCCAAGTCAGTGGCCTCTATCTAGGCTGTGCATGGAAAGCACCCAGGGAACAATGGAAAATCCCTGTGCCAGGCCACACCCGTCTAAGTGGGTGCTGCTGGGCCTGGATGTGAGCACATTTCCAGGGCCCGGGGACTCTGCGTGCAGGCTGAGCAGGATCCACTGCTCTTGGCTCTAGAAGGGGAGCACTAGGATAGTCAGCTTGTCCGAGGTGGCCTTTGAGGAGCTGGCCCGCACTGAAGGCAGGTGCCTGAACAGAGGAGCAAGTAGTACGTTCCATGTTCCAAGTCAGGCTTGGCATGGCCCACATCCTGCTTCTGCAGAGGGACTCGCTGCTGAGGGGCCAGGTCCCTGCAACAGGCCTCAGGAAGAGCCGGCTAGCTGACACTCCCAAGACCAGTGGCTACAGGGACCAGATAAATGTCAGGAAGGAAGGCTGGGCAGGGACTGCGGGACTGGAGACATGACCTGTCCAGAGGGGATAACTGCCACTCAAGCCCTGATGACAGCTGCTTCCAGAGAAGCTGGCAACCACAATTTTTTTCTGTGAAATCTGCTACTTTCTAATGTCAGCAGGATGTTCGAAATGTTTTAAAACCCTATGCAGGCCAAATAAAACACATATGTGAGCCAAATGTATTCCTCTGCTGACAGTTTTGAACTTCTGGTTGAACGCAGTAACCCCTGCTCCCTAAAATATAACAAGGAGGGTCTTGAGAATTAAATCACACAACACGTGAGGCCCTGGAGGTTAATGAGACAGGAATGGGGGTGGCTGTTGGGGAGGCGGGAAGCACATGGGAGTGGATCACCAACTCTATCAGATCTGAACTTGCGCATCGAGGGACTTTGCTCTACTTTAAGTTCACAACAAGGAAGGGCCTTATGGGCTCCCTAAAGCCCCTTATACTACAAGCAAGCTTGGTGTGTGTGAACAGTTTTTCGAGGAAAAAAGAATGTCCATAGCTTAGCATCTCACAAAGATCTGTGATTTACAACAGGCTAAGCATCCTGTCTTTAAAAGTAATGCCAACTCAACAGAGGCAGCTGCCATCAAATACAAAGATTGGTGCCCTTCCCAATGGCCCCTGCTTGGGCTGGACCCCATGGCCTGGTTAGGCCGAGTCCTGACCACCCAGAGTCTTCTCCTTTGCTGCTCCTAGTGGGTGGAGGAACGCCCTTCCTCCTCATCAACTTTTCTTTCTTCTGTGAGCCTCAGCCTTCCCTAAACTCCCCAGCCTGAGATAAGGCGCCCCTATGGCACCCCCAAGGCTCCCCAAGCTTCCCTCCAGGATGGCACTGATCCCTCTGCTTGCTTAGGTGGGGGCTAGGGCCTGGGCCTGGGTCTGAGCCCCACAAGGGCAGGAACCATGTCCAGTGTGGCTCCAGCTTCTTAGGATCAGGCAGAGAGTAGAGCTCAGAAAATGTCTATTAAATGAATGAATGAATAAAAGGATGGTAATCATTACTGTCAAAATAGTAACGGTCATACTAATACCGTTATTAATAGTAATGATGATGATAAGTTGGGGGGTAGGGCCGACCCTGAATCCCAAGGGCGCTTTGTGTGACAAAGACCCACAGGCCACACGTCAAGCAGTGGGGAGCTGTGGTTGGTGGTGCTGGGGTAAGGCGGGCCTTGGCTCTGCCACTGATTAGCTGTATGCTCTCTGGCAAATAGGGACAATAACCATTGGCCTCAGGGGTCATCAGAGGGTACAGGAGTTGCAGCCCCTCTGCAGTGGGGGTGGCAAGAGCAGGGAGGGCCTACAGCAGGAGACAGGGAGGGCCTCAGGAGGCTTGGGGCCTACCGACAAGTGCTTCTCCTCAAACTTGGCAATCTTGCTTTTGCCCTGCTCCTGGTTTTCCTGGATGGCCTCGTGGACACATTCACTGAAGGTGTCAAGCTCTGTTTTCCGCTTCTCCTGCTGTTTCAGGCCATACTCAAAAATGTTCACGCAGATGATGACAAACTTGTCCTTGTAGGTGAGTGGCTGTTAAGGAAGCCCACAGCTGTTTCAGGAGCAGGCTGCAGAGGGCACGGCAAAGGTGTTGGTAACCTTGGCACAGTGCGCCGACTGTGCGCTCAACAGTGTGTGAGACTCAAACTCCTGGTCTCATTTGGTTCATTTGGTGGATGAAGAAATCAAAGGCCCAGAGAGCCAGGATTGAGATGTGGGTACAATGTGTGTTTGGTGCATCCCACCCTCAGCCTGAGGGATTCAGGAATGGGGCCTGTGTGAAGAAAGGAGGCAGAAACCATTGGGGAGTCTACAGAGCAGAAGGCAGACATGCTCAGAGAGGCCCCAGAAGAGGCCTGGGGAACCTGGGGGCCTGCAAGCTGGTCCCAGCTGGGGAAGCAGGCAGTGTGCATTTCTGTCTCTGGTGTGCTATCCGGAAGGGCACCCTTACTGAGGGCTTGTCTTGGTGCTCAGCTGCTGTAGCTGTGCTGGGGATGTTCAAGTCCTGGCTCTGCCACTGCTTCCAGGACCCACCCTGGCAAGTCACTTCACCTCTCTGGGCCTCAGTTTCCTCATCTGCAGCTGAGGGTACAAAAGGGCCTGCCACATGGAGTCCTTGGAGTCAAGCAGGTAAAGCCTACAGGACCTTGGTGATACTGTGGGATGGAAACTGATGCCTGGAGAGATGAAATGCCTTGCCCAAAGTCACATGGCTACACAGGGCTACAGCCAAGGCAAACCTGGGTCACCAGCTGGCCGAAACAACCCAGCCCCGGAGCCCTGCTCTTCACTGTTCCTCACCACCCTGCCCTCATTCTTTCCAGAATGTCAGGTGTATTTGGTTTTTTTTAGAGATGGTGATATGGTTTGGCTGTGTCCCCACCCAAACTCATCTTGAATTGTAACTCCCATAATTCCCATATGTTGTGGGAGGAACTCGGTGGGGGGTAATTGAATTATGGGGGCGAGTCTTTCCTGTGCTGTTCTCGTGATAGTGAATGAGTCTCACGAGATCTGATGGTTTTAAATATGGGAGTTTCCCTGCACAGGCTTGCTTTCTTTGCCCACCACTCATGTAAGATGTGACTTGCTCCTCCTCGCCTTCCACCATGATTGTGAGGCCTCCCCAGCCATGTGGAACTGTAAGTTCAATTAAACCTCTTTCTGGCTGGGCGCAGTGGCTCACGCCTATAATCCCAACACTTTGGAAGGCCGAGGCAGATCACCTAAGGTCAGGAGTTTGAGACCAGCCTGATCAATATAGTGAAACCCAGTCTCTACTAAATACAAAAAATTAGCCGGGTGTCGTGGTGCATGCCTGTAATCCCAACTACTTGGGAGGCTGAGGCAGGAGAATCGCTTGAACCTGGGAGGCGGAGGTTGCAGTGAGCCGAGATTGCGCAATTGCACTCCAGCCTGGGCAACAAGAGTGCAACGCTGTCTCAAAAAAAAAAAAAAAAAAAACCAAAAACCTCTTTCTTTTGTAAATTGCCCAGTCTCAAGTATGTCTTTATCAGAAGCGTGAAAACAGACTAATTCAGACAGGGTCTCACTACATTGCCTAGCCCAGACTGGTCTCAAATTCCTGGCCTCAAGCAATCCTCCTGCCCTGGCCTCCCAAAGTGCTGGGATTATAGGCATGAGCCACCTCACAGGCCCAGAATGTCAGGTTTTTGAGTGAATTTTTCTCTATCCAGTGAAGGTGGCTCCACGGACTCACCTGTGACTGGATGCCTTAGCTCAGAGCTCTCAGATCCAGGAGCTCTTTGATTCTGTCCTGAGTCCCTCAGCTCACAATTTAAGCCCATTGGTCGGTGGTCATGGCCACAGCCCTTATGACAGGTACCAACCACATCCTCTGAGCTCCAGGCAACTGGGGAAAGAATGAGATTCTCAAGCCCCACAGACAAAGCTTCAAAAGCTGGCCTCTAACGGGGTGACCCTGGACAGCCAAGCTATGTTTCCCCAACTATAAAATGGGGTTAATGATGGTACCTGCCTAGAAAACAATAAATGCCAGATCCATGTGCACAACAAGAACAAGTGAGTATGGCTAATGAGAACACATTTCAATCCATTTCTCCACCTCTGAAAACCTGGCTTGCCAAACATGGCCAGCCCATGCCATGCTGACCAGATACTCCACATGTCCCTGAAATCCAGACAGCATCTCCCCCATGCAGCTCAGCTGACCTGGCTCTGAACTGCCTCTTGGGTACATTGCTCTCAAGTGGAGATTTTACCTCCCAAGATCTTACAAGAGAGATGGAGAAACTGAGGCCTAGAGCGGAAGAGGCCTTACCAACGCAGACTGGTGGCACAGGCTCTGAGACAGCCATGAACTCGGAAGGATATGTCTCAAGGAGCTCACCGACACCAGGCAGGTAGGACAGCTTGTTGCCCTCTGAGTCCTCAGCGTACATGCTGTCAAACAGGAAGGAGCCGTTCAGGTGTTCCACAAACGCAGTCTGCGGGCAGAAACACACCTAGGTAGGACGGCTCCTGTCAGGGGCCCCTGCATCATCTCACAGGCCCATGAGGAAGGCAGGTCAAGAGGGAGCATGTTCCAGACAAAGAGAATGGCATGTGCAGAGGTGCAGAAGCATAAAACTGAAGGCTGTTTCCAGAATGTTACACATTTCTCAGTCTGGTTGCAAGGAAGGGTGGAGACCAGTGGGAGAGAGGCCAACTGGGTCCAGTCATGAATTCAGGGCCATGCTGGGCTACAGGACCTGAGCCGTTCCTGGCATGTCATGGAAAACTGCCTTAAGGGTCTTAAGGGGCCTCTGACAGACTGTTTTTAGGACATTCTCTCCAGCAGCTGGAGGCAGGAATGCCAATAAAGGGTAGGGTCAGGGTCTGGACTGAGACGGAGCTGGCCCTGGGGCAGGGAGCAGATGAGCCGGGCAGAGAGAGGGCATCAGGCCCTGTGGAGGGAGCATGATTTCTGTGTTTTCAGAGCCTGGGGATCCCTGCGGACCATTTTACTTGATCAGCGCCCTCTTGTGGGCATCTCTGAGCGGGGCCGAGGGCGTGCAGCCTGCCGGAGCGGTACCTTGTGCTTCTCTAGCTCCTCCCGCCGCGCCTGCTCGTCCTCCAGCCGGGCCTGCATCAGTTTCTCCTGGCGCTTCAGCTCGTCGATGCTGTACTGGTGCTTAGCCTCCGCAAGCTCTTTCTAACCAGGGAACGGGAGTGGCATTGTTACCAGAGGTTCCTCCAAGCCACGCCGCCTCTGCCATGCCGCCTCTGCCATGCTGCAGCCTCCCGTGCGTGGACAGGGGTGTTGCACAGGGGCCTGCATGAAGGCTGTGAAAGCCATGAGGTCTCGTGGATGAGAATGCCCATCTCCTGATGACCCTCACCAGATTTTTGTGAGTGCAGGGAAATCAGGGAAAGACCAGGAGGAGCGGAAGGCAGCGTGGCAGGCTGGGGTTCCCGGGGCCACCTACGGGGCAGGAGCCACAGCAATGGAGCGCTCCCCTCACCCCACACTGGGTGTTCTCCACAGAGGACTTGCTCTGTCACTCCCAACAGCCCTCAGCAGGCCTTCTGGCCCTCTTTTAGGGAAGGAGGACAACAGGACAGAGGTAGAGTGAGAATATAGGACTGGTCACGAGGCGGCCCTTGGCTCTCTCCACCACACTGGCTCATCCCCCTGTATGTGGCCCGGAATGCTAGTGCCTCCAGAACTCAGTCCCCGCCCCTTCTCAGCTCACTCCATGTGCCCCAGGTGATCCTACCTGTACCATGGCTTCAAGTACTGCCAATTGGCAATCCTCAGATGACACTCAGGTCTCTACCTCCAGCCCTGACTCTGCCCCTGAGAGCCAGGCCTGAGCCTCTGATGGCCTGGTTCTCTCTGGAGCTCAGCTGTTAATATCGCTCCTGGGATGACACCAACTTGGGGTGAATCCTGGCTTGGCCTTGAGCCAGTGATCCTGGCTGCTTGCCCTCCTTGGGCCTCCTCAACTTCTTTTCTTTTTTAATTTTTAGATTTTTTCACTCTGTTGCCCAGGCTGGAGTGCAATGGCATCTTCTTAGTTCACTGCAGCCTCAAACTCATGGTCTCAAGCGATTCTTCTACCTCAGCCTCCTGAGTAGCCAGGATTACTGGTGTGTGCCACCACACCTGGCTAATTTTGGTAGTTTCTGTAGAGATGGGGTCTCCCTATGTTGCCCAGGCTGGTCTTGAACTCCTGGGCTCAAGCGATCCTCCCACCTTAGCCTCCCAAAGTGCTGCGATTACAGGCGTGAGCCACTGCTCCCGGCCCTCCTCAGCTTCTTCATGTGGAAAACTAGACAGTGCAGGATGGCTGTGAGATGGCCCTGGGACAGTGTGTGGAAGAGGCCTGGCCCCTGGGAACGCACACAAAACAGTACTTACAAGGGTGCTGCTGGAATCACTCTGACAGAGTCAGGTAAAGGGATTAGGAAGAGGGAGCTGCCCTTTCTCCCCTAGTTGTGGGCAGGGAAGCTACTCTTCAATGCCCCTTTTCCAAGAAACCTGGGGGCTTGAGGACTCTGTCTCACAGGGCTGGGAGACTGAGAGGGAGACACTTGCTGTGTGGTCATCAATGCGCCAGAAGTCCAGGTACACGAGGTCAGGAAGGTAGGCACAGATGAACATCTTGTAATCCTCTGCCTCAGAGACAGGGTTCCCAGAGAGGCTGAGCGTCCGCAGGCACTTGAACTGCCGGAGGTAGATGATCTGGGGAGAAAAAGGGACAAAGGCCCATTTTCTTGGCTGCCACAGAGTGGAAAACACAGCTGCACCTCCCTCCTCAGTACTCTTTCAGAGTCAGCCTGGCCACAGCACCATCAGCACTGGGTGGGGTGACAGGCAGTGTGCAGGTATGTGGGTGTTTCAGACTGGAAAGCAGTACCGAGACCTTCCGTCAGAAATGGGCTGTTCAAAGAACCAGCAGACCGTGGTTCAGGTCTGCTGAACCATGTGGTGAGACCTTGAACAAGTTACCCAACATCTGTGAGCTTCAATGTCCACATCTGTTAAATGGGTATAAGGATATCATGTGCGTTACAGGTGTTGTAAAGACCAAGTGAAATAAGCAATGAAAAGCATTGGAAGAGTGCCTGACACCTATTCAGTAATGGGCATTTTAGTTGCTGTTACTAGTATAGGCACACCCTTTTATTTATTTTTTAAAAATCTTTTAAATTTAATTTAATTTAATTTTTTGAGACGGAGTCTTGCTCTGTTGCCCAGGCTGGAGTGCAGAGGTGCAATCTTGGCTCACTGCAACCTCTTCCTCCCGGGTTCAAGTGATTCTCATGCCTCAGCCTCCCGAGTAGCTGGGATTACAGGCATGCGCCACCATGCCTGGCTAATTTTTGTGTTTGTAGTAGAGATGGGATTTTGCCATGTTGCCCAGGCTGGTCTCAAACTCCTAGGCTCAAGCGATCCACCAGCCTCGGCCTCCCAAAGGGTTGGCGTGAGCCACTGCACCCTGCCGTATTTTATTTTTAAGTAGGGATGGGGTCTTGCTATGTTGCCCAGGCTTGTCTTGAACTCCTGGTCACAATAAATCCTCCCACCTCAGCCTCCCAAAGTGCTGGGATTACAGGTGTGAGCCACTGCACCTGGCCAGGCATGCCTTTTTAGATTGTAAAGCCCCATGGAAGGTACAAATATCTTAAATTAAATGGGACCCAACTTATGGCTAACCTTGGATTCCCTGGACAACAGCTAGGGGAACATTCCAGTAACTTTATTTATTCTCCCTACACTCTATTTTTAGTAAAATGAGGAAAATGTTAACCAAGTAGTTAATATTAGGTTGATGCAAAAGTAATTGTGGTTTTTGCCATTAAAAGTACTGGCAAGAAGTATTTTAAAAAAGCAATACTTCGGCCAGGTACAAGGCTCACACCTGTAATCCCAACGCTTTGGGAGGCTGAGGCAGGCAGATCATGAGGTCAGGAGATAGAGACCATCCTGGCCAACATGGTAAAACCCCGTCTCTACTTAAAAATACAAAAAAAATTAGCTGGGCATGGTGGCAGGTGCCTATAGTCCCAGCTACTTGGGAGGCTGAGGCAGGAGAATCGCTTGAACCCAAGAGGTGGAGGTTGCAGTGAGCAGAGATTGCACCACTGCACTACAGCCTGGGGGACAGGGCGAGACTCCGTCTCAAAAAAAAAAAAAAAAAAAAAAGCAATACTTCATTGGATAGCATCTAGACACTGTACTATGCAAAAGATAGAAAAAAAAATCTAGCATGCTTTTCTGAGTGAATTTGTTTCAGCCATTTATTAGTCAACTAGCAGCAAACACTATTAGTCACCTAGCAGGCCTCCGACATGTGCTAGGTTATGAAGATACAGTGGGGAACAAGGCCTATGGGGTCCCTGCCCTTATGGCAAGAGCATATATTTTAGGAGTAGGGGAAAAATGTTTTTTTAATTTATTATTATTTTTTTGAGATGGAGTTCTGCTCTTGTCACCCAGGCTGAAGTGCAGTGGTGCGATCTCGGCTCACTGCAACCTCCACCTCCCAGGTTCAAGCGATTCTTCTGTCTCAGCCTCCGGAGTAGCTGGGATTACAGGCACCCGCAACCACACCCGGCTCATTCTTGTATTTTTAGTAGAGATGGGTTTCGCCATGTTGGCCAGGCTTATCTCGAACTCCTGACCTCAAGTGATTCGCCCACCTTGGCCTCCTAAAGTGCTGGGATTACAGGTGTGAGCCACCGGGCCCGGCCAAATGTTTTAAAAGTAAATAAAATCATTATGGTTTGGGTTAAGTGCTATAAGGAACATCAAGATGGCACCCTGAGAGAAAATAACAGGGAGGCCTCTTTCAGTTAGGAGATTCAGAGGTCTCTCTGGGGAGGTGACATTTAATCTGAGACCTGAGGAAGCCAGCCACAGAAGAGCAGAGGGAGAGCACATTCCTGGAAGCCAAGATAGCACAGGCAAAGGCCCCAGGCAGCAAAGAACTTGGCACATACCGGGTACTGAGCAAAGGCCAGGGTGGCTGCAGAATGGTGGGGAGAGTGCTGGGAAGAAGTTGAGATGGGAGTAGAGACAAGGTCAGGGGCCGAATCATGCAAGACCATGCGTGGGTTTGGATGCTGCCTGTCTGGCATGCAGGGCAAACTTCTGAGACTCCACCACCTCTGTGGCTTGACCTGGTGGAACTGCTAGTGACAACTTGGTGCTTCCCACCCCAGGCCATTCATGTAAGCCCAGCCTGGCCGTCACCCAGCCATGACGTTAGGCTGAGGGTCAGTGTAGACCCTGAGATGACTTGATCAGACTAAAGGGCCACTGTCGGAAGGAGAGTTCTTGCTCTCTCCATCCTGCTAGATGCAGACAAGGAAGCCCGTGTCCTTGACTGCAACCATAAGAGAATCAAGCTCTGGGGAGATGCTGAGGATGGCAGAGCCCAGAGGCAGAAGGAACTCACGTCCTTGAAGCTCTGCTGATAAGCACCTCTTCCTTGCAGTGCCAATTATCATGCCACTAAATGCCCTTGTTGTTTGCCGCAGGGGCTCAGCTTACCTCCGGCTTCAGCTGTAGCCATGAGAGACCTTAGCTGGCAGCGTCCTATCTCATTACTCACTTTCTGCCTCAGAGATGTCTCTGAAGCCAAAGAAGCTTACCCAGCCCAAAAGCCAGGTGGCAAGAAAGTTAATCCCCCTGGGGTCTCCCTCAGCTGTTGGGGGGATCAATGCCTCAGGCTCCTGTCCTTAGATGGTCACTTCTGGGAGGCATTCTGGACACTTCCGAGGCCAGGGGAATCCTCCCTCATCACCTGTAGCAGCAGTCTCAGTGACACACCTGTGTGTTGGTTCTTCCCTGCCTCCCTTACTCCAGCTTCCTGAAGCCACCTCTCAAACCAGCCACCTGCGTGCAAGTCCCTGCCTTACCTCTGCTTCTGGCCGGTTTGGGGCCAGCTTCTCTTACCTGCAGGTACAGTATCCTTTCTGGTCACACTGTCCTGGGGTAACCCATTCTCACAATCCGCCTCAAATCCACCCTCACGGGGATGAATTCCTTCCTAAATGTAGACCTGCCCCAAATACGTCTCAGACAGAAGCCTCCTCGGCTCTCACTGCTTCTCTGGCCATCCTGACTGACTGCGGCAAGGCCTGGCCACATCCTGAGCCCAGCCCTGCACCACACACCTTTGACCTCGTCCAGGGACCCTGCACTCCTCAATGGTGCGTGCGGGCAGGCGTTTCCAACTTACCTCCAGGCCTTTGCTCACACCATTCCATCCTCCTGGGAAGCCTTTTCCTTCTGCTGGATGGCAAATTCTAGTTATCTCTCAGTGAGTCTGCATCAAGTTCCCCTCATCCCAACACTCGCAGGAAGGCCCTCAGCTACGACAGTCCTCCATTTGTTAGGAACATACCCCAGCCTGACACTGAACCAAATGCATTACATTCATGACCCCACTTGATTCCTGCGAAAGCCTGGGCAGGAGGGTCACGGCCATCATCTCCATCTGACAGATGAGGAAACTGACGCATAGAAGGCTTGACCCTTGGTTGGGTTTAGATGCCCCTGTCTGGCGTGCAGGGCAAACTTCCGAGACTACAGTGCCTCCTGGGTTTGGTCCTGCTGGACAGACTTACATACTGGTCACAACTCAGTGCTTGACCCTCCAAGGCCACTCATCTAAGCCACCATGGCCTGCAGCTGGGACCTGAACCCAGGCCACCTGACTGACCTAAGCAGAAAAGGAATCTTCAAAGGCTACTGGACAGCCCCCAGGGTTGGTGGGTTGCAAAAGCAAGCCAGGAGCCATCTGATGTATCACCTCTGACACAGGACCCTTAAAGCTGCTGCCACACCCCCAGCTGTGTCCACTGCCACTTGTGCACACCCCTAAGCCTCGGGGTGCCCTCCTACCACCCACAGGCCTTGTTTTATTGTTCCTCAGGACACCGGCTTCTTGTCTCCTTGTGCCTTGACTCTGGGGGTGTGTGCTGGTCACTGCAAAGGGACCACATCTTGTCTGTCTCTGTTCGCAGTGAGCACAGGACATATGCCCAACACTAATAGGTACGTGCCTCAGCAAATGTTTGTTAAATAAGTGCAAGACTCAGGGAAAGAACCGCCACTAATGTGGAGGTTGTAAACTAATGCTCTCAGATGAATTTTGTTGGGTTAAGCATGGTGTTTAAACATGAGCAAATCCCTCGTGGAGTAATCCAGATTCCTGGCTTTTCCAGGAAAATGAGAAGATCTGAACACTCAGCCTGTACTTCCCCTCGCCACAGACCCCCACTCAACCCACAGCGCTCCAAGGCCCTGCAGGTGTGCGTGAGGGTGGGCTGGGTGGCCACTCACGTTCATCATGTTGTCAATCCGGTTGTTGCCCAGCGACAACACCTGCAGCTTGACGAGGGCATCCAGGGAGTCAATCTTGGAGATCTGGTTGTTGAACAAGCTCAGGTCCTCCAGGTTCACCAGTGTGTCCAGCCCCTCGATGGTCTCAATGTTGTTGAAAGACAGATCTGGGAAGAAGAGAGGGCTGTGAGGGTCTGCTGCCTGGGTCAGGGGATGGGCTGTCCTGAAATAAAACCATCAAGGCTACTGAGTGCCCTGTGAGCCTGCACCAAGCTGCCAGGGCCAGAATTTGACTCACTGTCTAATAGTTTGTGATTTTTTTAGAAGCCGGGTGTGGATTCTTTCCTGCAGCCTCCAATGTTCACTACCCTCTCCAGTTCTGCCAATCATCCTCCTGGCTGGGGACATGTGGGCAAATACTGGTGTCTATGCTCTGCCATAGTTCTGGGAGGAAAATACTAACCCACAGGTCTGAAGCAGTGCCCTTGGGGGTCAGGGGTAGACAGTGGTGGAGTGTCCCCTTTCCTCACACCTGTGGCATTTTAGCAAGACCACCTCCTGTCTGCTTTGCATTTACCAGTTTATCAAGCACTTATGTGTATATCCTCTGACAGCAGCCCTGAGTGGTAGTTTGGAATTTCTCTTGCTGTTTTATCATTTGGGAAGCAGAAGCTCAGAGAGACTCAGTGATTTGCCCAAAGCCACACAGCTAATCACAGTGGGGCCAGAGTTCATCTAAGGCTTCTCCCTGGACATGTGGCAGGTCAGGTTCTTCCAGCTCCATCACAGCTGTCTCAGGCTCCCTCATCAACCGTAACCTCAACCCCAACCGAGACTTTTGACTAATTCCACATCTTTGGGAATAAAAGTACCTTCCTTTTATTTTTTTTGTGCAGGCTGGAGTGCAGTGGCACAATCACAGTTCATTGCATCCTTGACCTCCTGGGTTCAAGTGATCCTCCTGCTTCAGCCTCCTGAGTAGATTGGACCACAGGTATGCACCACCACATCCAGCTAATTTTAAAAAAAATTTTGTATAGAGACAGGCTCTCACCATATTGCCCAGGCTAGTCTCAAACTCCTGGGCTCAAGTGATCCTCCCATCTTGGCCTCCCAAAGTGGGGATTACAGGTGTGAGCCACCATGTCTGGCCTAAAAGTACTTTTTCCCCACCACAGGTTTTCAGGGTTAGCTGGCAGGTGGGGCTGTTATCTTGTCCTGGAACACTAATGGCCTAGAAGCCAAAAAATGAGCACTTTTCCTGGGCTTGGAAATATGAGCATGATAACCACAGGGTGATCACATTTAAAAGGTGATTTTTTGGGCTGGGCATGGTGGCTTACACCTGTAATCCCAGCACTCTGGGAGGCAGAGGTGGGGGGATCACTTGGGGGTCAGGAATTCCAGACCAGCCTGGCTAACCTGGCAAAACCCTGTCTCTACTAAAAATACAAATATTATCTGGGCATGGTGGCACATGCCTGTAATCCCAGCTACTCAGGAGGCTGAGGCACGAGAACCACTTGAACGTTGGTGGTGGAGTGAGCCGAGATTGTGCCACTGCACTCCAGCCTAGGTGATGAAGTGAAGCTTTGTGTCAAAAAAAAAAAAAAAAAAAAAAAAAGGTGATTTGGGAGATGAGTTTAACCACATCTTAATTCAGCCTCCTCCGCATATCAGGGGATGCTCACCTGTTGACATTGAGACCAATGATAACTCTGTCCTTTCTCTATGCCAGGCCCTTCGAGTGCATTACCTTGTTTAATCCTCACAGCATAGATATCACCATCCCCACTTTAGAGATGAGGAAACTGAGATTCAAATGGGCCTCATGGTAATATGCTCAAGGTAGCACAGCACATAGAGGAATCGAGGTTCAGGCCAGGTGCAGTGGCTCACGCCTGTAATCCCGGCACTTTGGGAGGCTGAGGCAGGTGGATTGCTTGAGGCCAGCAGTTCGAGATCAGCCTGGTCAACATGGCAAAACCCTGTTTCTACTAAAAATACAAAAATTAGCCAGCCATGGTGGCACATACCTGTAATCCCAGCTACTTGGGAGGCTGAGGCATGAGAATCACTTGAACCTGGGAGGCAGAGGTTACAGTGAGCTGAGATTGTGCCACTGCACTCCAGCCTGGGTGACAGAACGAGACTCCATCTCAAAAAAAAATAAACTGAGGTTCACAGAGTGGAATATCTTGTGCAAATTCAGTATGTTGGCCAAGCTGGGGTTTGAATGGGGGTCTAACAAATGCCAGGCCTGCACACCTCCTTTCCCGCCGTGCCACCAGGTTCTGTTCTTGGGAGGCTTAGCCCACCACCTAGCGGTGTGCTAGCAAGTGTTTACCAATGGGGGCTGAGGAGAACCCCTGATTTGAGGTGCTTGCTCATTTCTGTGGTGTAAATACTTCCACCGTGGCCAATTTCAAGCTACCAGCATGGCATCCCTGGAAGCAAAGTTGGGAAGAAATGTGTACAGCCAGCTGTTGAGAGCCAGTGCTAGCTAGCTCCAGCACATCCCCAGCCCTGTGCATGTCAGTGTGGGAGGTCGTGCTGAACCATGGGAGTGCCACCTCCCTAACCCCCATCCTCAGCACCCCAGGGACCCAGCTATTCTGGCTGTGGTTGGGTCCCTGGGCACCTAGTGCCATGGCTGGACAAAGACCAGCTTCTGACTATACTCTGAGGGGCAGAGTGACCTCTTAACAGAGCCTGCCCTCACTGCTCTAGCACCCCCATCCCAGGGAGCACTGGCCATCAGTCCAATGACCCTTGGAAGCATGGATGGCCACTGCAAGGGGTTGGGGGAATGAGCCGACTAGGAAGTGTGTGTGCAGGGGCTCCCAGTAGTAGGAAGATAAGCTTCTGTTAGGGAGGGAACCAAGACCAGTATTCAAGTTTCTCTCTGGGTAAGCAGACAGAAACAGGGGGCTGTCATGGGGCTCAGTGGCACTTGCTTTATGTCTGAGAGACAGCCAGGCCAGAGAGCTCCTGCTTAAAACCATGGCATTCATGAATCAGCATTAATGGGTGCTAGGGTGCAGAGAAATGAGAAACCTGGGACAAGAGACCTGGGCCCAGGTGTCAGAGGACCTGGCTGTGGTTTGCTTCTGCTACCTGTAGCATGTGACTCCATCAAGCTGGTCAGCCTCCCTGAGCCTCAGGTGCTGCATGTGTGAAATGGCAGCATAACCCTGCCTGTGGGTTTGCTATGGGCTTGCAATTGTCAGCACAAAGGAGGCTGGGAGTGTTTGGCAAATTGGAAGGCTCACGATGCCCCAGGGTGCCCTTATTACCAGGAGACCGCCTGATAGGATGGAGGGAATGTGGGCTGTGAGGTCAGACAGGCGTGGGGGTGAGTCCCAGCTCTGATATTTCTTGGTCATGCAGCTTTGGGCAAGTGCCTGGGGCTCCCTGAGTCTCAGCTCCTCTTCTGTAGATTGGGATTATAACAGATGCCCAACTCTTAGGATTAAAATGGGGGTTAAACAACACAGTGCATAAGGAGCTCTCAGGCCTATCACCTTCTCCCTGCTAGGGACCTACTGCCCCTCACCAGATGTGAGGATGCTCCTAAGAGGCCAGCAGAAGGAACATCTCATCAAAACCCTCCATGGCCTTGGCAGTGAGGCCTGATGCGGTGCGGTGACCTCAGTTTGCTCATCTCTATGATGGGGATGCTGTGTGAACTGAAAGACCCATATGGAAAGCATACAGGCCCCACTTAGCATGTAGTTAAGTGCTTGATACACACTAGCCTCTGTGACGATTATTCCTGGTTTGATCTGGGTCCCACCAGCCAATGGTTACCTGTCGATAGTTATCTGTCAGCCTGAGTCTAGATTAAATAGGAGTCCACAGCTGCCCCTTTGTGCCCCATCCAGACTGAAAGTTTGGGCAGGTGAGAGCAGAATATTCTGTGGTCCTGTGTCTGAGCACATCTTTGCTGCATTTTGCCCAGCACAAGCCGTAGGCTTTTAAAAAATAGCAGCTTTCTTGCTCCCAGCAGGCAGAGCTTCTGCCTAATGATGGGCTGGCAGCTGAGTGTCACACACAATTATTGTCTCCTGGGAAGGCAATAACCTTGGCAGGGTGTCACCTTCGATTAGGGTGGACACACAGAGGAAAGGGCCTTACCCAGCCAGACCAGGTGTGTGAGGTTCTCCAGGCCCTCGATCTTCTCAATGATGTTATTGTCCAGCTGCAGCTTCCTCAAGTTCTCAAACTGCCAGAGGTTGTCTATGCGGAGGATGTCTGAAATAATGGAAAGTGATTTCAGCCTCAGGTTAGGGTCAGAGTTTTGTGCTAGTGTACAGAAGGAGTGAGGCAGAACCATGCAAAAGGGACCTACAACTCTTTGCCCTGCCCTGGAGTACACAGGCACCCTGGAGATGTGGGCTGAGCATCGAGGAACGTTGTGTCCCTACGAGGTGGGCAGAGATCGGTACTGCCATCCAGAGCCACAGAAAGACCTAATAGGTTTACTAGGGTGGGGCTAAGAAGTTGTTGGGGTAGGAGTGAGCTGGACCTGGCCTGGGCAGGAGACTTGCTTGTGCTGTTTCTGGGGCCAGGCCAGGGCCTCTCCAGGAGGCTGGTCCACCTTGCGACACAGGACACAGACAGAGGCCTTCCTTCCACAGTGTGATAAATGGAATGAAAACATGTGTCTCTGTTGGTGGGAGGATTGATCACCTTGTTCAGCCTTTTTGGAGCACTGTTTGGCAATGTTTATTGAAATATTTAAAGTCAGTACCCTTTGAACTATAATTTCTCTACATGGAATCTGTCTCTACACTGTATATATGTCCAAAGGAATCCCTCAGGCACGTAAGGGGCAGAAAAGCTCCCAAATGTCCATACGTAGGGGATAAGTCATCCATGCAAGAACGAGGCAGGTTTCTGATATCATAGAAGTGCCTGGCTCCTGTGGCCTGTGAAGACCACCCACACCAGCTACATAGCTGGTTCATTCTGTTTGCTAGGTAAGCCAGAGTTTGGTTTCTGTCACTGGCAGCCAGGAGAGTTCTGAATAACACATACGTATAAGTAAATATGTACTGTATATGTAACACTCTAGAGGCCAAACTTCACTGCCAGGTTTTCCCAGAAGCCACGTACAGCACTGTTGTTTATATGCTCCTTTTTTCCATATTTGCTTTGTAATGATTTCTAAAATTTATAAAATTAGAATATGCTCATTAAGGGTGGGCGCAGTGGCTCACTCCTGTAATCCCAGCACTTTGGGAGGCCGAGGCGGGTGGATCACAAGTTCAAGAGATCGAGACCATCCTGGACAATGTGCTGAAACCCCGTCTCTGCTAAAGATACAGAAAATTAGCTGGGCGTGGTGGTGCACGCCTGTAGTCCCAGCTACTCGGGAGGCTGAAGCAGGAAAATGGCGTGAACCCAGGAGGTGGAGCTTGCAGTGAGCCGAGATCGCGCCACCGCACTCCAGCCTGGGTGACAGAGCAAGACTCCATCTCAAAAAAAAAAAAAAAAAAAAAAAAGAGATGGAGACCATCCTGGCCAACGTGGTGAAACCCTGTCTCTACTAAAAATACAAAAATTAGTTGGGCCTGGTGACACGTGCCTGTAATCCCAGCTACTCTGGAGGCTGAGGCAGGAGAATCACTTGAACCCAGGAGGCAGAGGTTGCAGTGAGCCTAGATTACGCCACTGAACTCCAGCCTGGATGACAGAGTGAGACTGTCTCAAAAAAAAAAAAAAAAAATTGGTCCTGTGGCAGGGCATGGTGGCACACACCTGTAATCCCAGCACTTTGGGAGGCTAAGGCTGGTGGATTGCTTGAGACCAGGAGTTTGAGACCAGCCTGGCCAACATGGAAAAACACTGTCTCTATAATAAAAATACAAAAATTAGCCAGTGTCCCTGTAGTCCCAGCTACTCAGGAGGCTGAGGCAGCAGAATCACTTGAACCCAGGAGGCAGAGATGCAGTGAGCCAAGATCACACCACTGCACTGCAGCCTGGGTGACAAAGCAAGACTCTGTCTCTAAATAAATAAATAAAAATAAAAATCGGTGCTGAGGCATTGTGCCTCAGAGGAGCCTGAGCCTACCAGTCTGCTGCATCCCTGCCACGTCCCCCACTGTGTCCCCTGCCAGGACCGACTGACCAGAGCCGGGCTGCCATGGACCACAAGCCCCTGCTGTGGGAGTGGCTGCCCACCTACAACCTAGGGGCCGGCCAGGGCGACTACGCATGCAGCTCGCATGGCTACGGCGTCATCCCTGCTGCCCACCCCTTGCCGCTGCCTGCCTTTCCCTTACCTCATCACAGGGATACCCAACCACCACCCCAGGGTCTACAATGACCACAGCTGGACTATCATTTGGTACCCTGTCAATGCCATCGTCATCATGAGAGGCTGTCCTGTCTGCAGGGATAGGGTGCTGGAGGACTGCTTCACCTTCCTGGGAATCTTCCTGGCCATCATCCTGTTCCCCTTTGGGTTCATCTGCTATTTTGCCTTGAGGAAGCAAAGATGCCCCAACTGCGGAGCAGCCTTTGCTTAAAGGGAACACCACAACTGGCTTTTCTACACCCAGCTCTCTTTTTCTAATGTACAATAGTTTTATTTGATTAAGCTTCAGGACTGTTTTGTAAAGTGAGGTGCAATAGATGTGGCACGCAGGAGCCAGGGTTTCCTGGAGCGTGGAGAGGCAGCGCTGCTGCTCCTGAGGTTAATGAGAACTCAGTAAAGCACTGCTTTTATTTTTTGCAGTCTTCAATTTGAGAAAGGTAAAATATAATGTTTTCAATAAATGAGATGCATGCCATTAAAAAAAAATAAAAAATACAAATACAAATTAGTGGCCAGGCGCGGTGGCTCACACCTGTAATCCCAGCACTTTGGGAGGCCGAGGTGGGTGGATCACGAGGTCAAGAGATCGAGACCATCTTGGCCCGTCTCTACTAAAAATACAAAAATTCGCTGGGTGTGGTGGTGTGTGCCTGTAGTCCCAGCTACTCTGGAGGCTGAGGCAGGAGAATCACTTGAACCCGGGAGGTGAAGGTTGCAGTGAGCCTAGATCGCACCACTGCACTGTAGCCTGGCGACAGAGTGAGACTCCATCTCAAAAAAAAAAAAAAGCTGGGCGCAGTGGCTCATACCTGTAATCCTAGCACTTTGGGAGGCTGAGGCAGGCAGATTGCCTGAGCTCAGGAGTTCGAAACCAGCCTGGGCAACATGGTAAAACCCCATCTCTACTAAAATAAAAAAGAAATTAGCCGGGCGTGGCCACATGTGCCTGTAGTTCCAGCTACTTGGGAGGCTAAGGCAGGAGAATTGCTTGAACTCAGGAGGCGGAGGTTGCAGTGAGCCGAGATCGCACTACTGCACTCTAGCACTCCAGCCTGGGTGGCAGAGCGAGACTCCGTCTCTACAGAAAAAAAAACAACAATAAAACAAAAAACAAAAAAAAACACCCTACAGTCCAGCTGCAGTTTCAATATTCATTCAGAGGGGCAGAGCCTGCCTGTGAGGTTGTGAAAGTCCCAGTGGGAAAGTGGGGAACCCCTCCTAACTCCCCTCCCTGCACAAAGGTCTGGGGAGGACAGGGTTCTCTGACCCAGGTCCAGAGGGGCCCACCGCCCTTCCCCTAGAGCTGGATTGCTGCCTTGCACCTATCCTGGGTTCCCCCAGGGCTGGGTGGGACTGCCCTTCCCTTAGAGCTGGATTGCTGCCTTGCGCCTATCCTGGGTTCCCAGGGCTGGGTGGGACTGGTGCCTGTTCTTCAGCTCCCTGTTTGTGGCCAGATTTCCCAGAATGATACTGGCCACAATTCCCACCTGTGCTTCCAGGGTGGGGCCAGTTCTGCCCCAGTCTCCCCGCCACCTCCCATCCCTGGGTTGGATTTTCCAGGTGCCTTTTCTGGCCCTGATCTGACAGCCCCCAAGCAGTAGCACTCCCCCTGTGGCTCCTGCACATCTGGTGCTCTGCCACACACGCCAGCATGCTGGCTTTTTCCTAGGTGTCAGCAGTTCAGGAGGAAAAGCCAAAACAACACAACAAATCAGGATGTACTTGGCAGTTAGCTCTAAATGAGTTACCAGCATGACAGGACTGCCAAAAAAGCCGATTTAATCTTCAACAAAGACACTAAATCTGCCTCTGTGGCCACCACCTTGGCTGGGCCTGTGGTCATCACTCACTGGAGTACAGCAGTGGCCGTCTTACTAGATCCTTGCCTCAGCCCCTGGCCTCCACGGTCTATCCTCACGCAGCCAGCAGGGTCCTGTGATATCCTAAGTCCCATCCTGTCCCACTTCTGCTCAGGACCCCCCCAGGATCCCCACTTCACTCACTGTAAGAGCCAAACACCTTCCACTGGCTCCAAGCTGACACCAGCTGACCCCATGACCTCCCTGACCTGTCTCCACACTGGCTTCCTCAGCAGAGATGATAAGGCGGGGTCCAGCCTGCCCCAGGCCCTTTGCACTGGCTGCTGCACTTTCCCCGGTGGATCTGCACAGCAGCTCTCTCCCTCGCCTACCTCAAGTCGTTGCTTAATTGTTACCTTCTTGGTGAAGCCCCTGGCCACCCTATAAAACACTGTACTCCACCCCCAACTTGCCTTTTCTCCTCTCCTTCCTTTTTTCCTCCACAGCACATATTACCTTTAGCAAATAGTATTATTTTCCTTATTCATTTTATTTCTTTGTCCCCCGCCAAGTTGAATGTCAGCTCCACGAGGACAAGGCTTTTGTCTTTTTTTGCTCATAGTTGAATCCCTAGTGCCTAGAACAGTACCTGGCATGTAACAGGCAGGTGTTCAATACTGGCTGCATGAACCTCAGGTTGGGGAGGGGAAACAGAGGGAAAGCGGTCAGCTGCAAAAGCCCCCTCCTGCCGCACCTGTTCTGTGCCCCTTTACCCCTCTCGGGGCTGTGGCTCAGGGCCCTCCCTGCTTGGGTGGTCAGCCCTGGGAGCCTGTGGGCTTCGTGGGGCTGTGCCTGGGCCATGCCTGACTTGCCCACTGTCGTGTCCCTGGCTCTGGCAGCAGGGCTGGACTGAGGCAGGGTCTCAATACCTCCTTGTTGTTGACTGGATGCCGGCCAGCCTAGGGGCCCCAAGACAGAGCAGGAATGTGAATCAGACCAGGTCACTCTGCTGTGCCCTTGCCTGCACACGATACAAAAGGGGTCTCAGGATCCCTGCCCACCTCTCTCACTGCCCTTGGACCGCCTCTGCCTTGACTTACTGTGCCTGGCTCACTGTGTGAGCCAGGCACTGTGCATGTGCTGTCTCACCTTGTCCCCCCACCCAATGCTTGAGACAGGGATGACAGCCATCCCATTTCACAGACGGGACATTGAAGCAGTAAGGGTCCGCCTGGTCCTGAGCCACATCTTCCCACTCCTGATGTGCCTCCCTGCCTCAAGGGCCTGTGCTCCTCCTGCTACCAGCCTGTCTTTGGTCACCCCTTCCCTGAAGCTGCCCTCCCAGTGCCCGCTCTCCCTCATTCTCCCACACTTCCTACCCTCGGCTCCTGGCTACGTGGGACTTCCTAGGCTCTGCCTGCCAGGGACCCCCACTCCAAGGACACCCATGCGGAGTTGTGTGATGGAAACAGCATAGTCTTGGGGGCTCACTTAGATTTGGCATGGGACAATTTTATCTTGTTTTCTATTCTTATTCAGAATCAGGAGTGTTGTGGATATTCAAATGATGAAGACACTAAATATGACACTTTACAAACATCTGTGCTGCTCCTATGCCTTGTAACCCAGGTAGGCCCTAATGCTGATGTGGGAACCTCGACCGTGGACTTCACATGGAATCCTGGGGCTTGAAGATGGAGCAGAGAAATCCAGGGAGGGCCCCACCCTGGCCACCACCCCTGAACCTTCGATACATACTCCGAAAGTCCAACTGCAGGGACAGGACATCCTTGAAGAGGGTGCCTTCCTGCTTGGCCAGCTGCCCGGCCTCCTCCTGGGGGCCCTGGTCCCTGACAGCCAGCTTGAGCATGTCATCGTCCATCACCCTCGGCTCCATCGAGTGGCACAGCCGGTTCATCTTCCCCCACGTTTTCCCTAAAAAACACCGCATTCCTCCTTCACGGCCCGCTTCTTTCTCTGTTTGAGGGCAGGGTCTCGCTGAGGTTTCCCCCTATAGTGTCTTGTGGCCACTGGCACTCTGAGGAACACCCCACGCCCGGCCCTGGGTCTGCTGCATCTCGGGGTTTGTATACTTACATCAAGGCTGCTCCAGGCCTTCTTGGCAACTACGTGGGCCTGTCCACAGGGTTTCATCCCTTGACCCTACAGCCACAGCTGGGACCCTCGCTGGACCCACTGGGCTGGTGTCCACACTGGTCTCCTTAGCCTGTGATCTTGGCTCATCTTATGACTGTGGCCCTGTGTCAGGCCTCTGACTTTGTGTGCCCATCCTCATTTGGGCTTGTGGGTACCAACCACTGACTATGCTCCCTGGGCAGCCCCAGCCAGGCCTGTCAGCCTGCAGCTCCTCTTCCTTGAGCACCTCATCCCCTCCAGGCAGTCATGTGTGTGTGCCCCCCACCACACCACAAGCTTCTCCTGGTGCAGAGGGAGCCCCTGACCCAAGCTGCCCATTCACGTCCTTCCCGTGGGAGATGTGAACTTGAGGCTATGGAATGAGAGTGCCCATCGGAGCTGGCTGCTTGAGCTGGGGAGGAATAGGGAGTGTGGGCTGGCTGGGCACATGGTTAAGCAGAGAGCAAGAGGGGGAGGAGGCAGATGCACAGAGAAAAGCAGAGATGGGAACCTGGGAATCAGAAGACAAAAGACAAAGGACAGACAGACTGACAAGAAGGCTGCCTCCTTCTTGCTGGCTTTCCAGTCCCTAATGTCCCTAGGTCCAGGCCTCATGAGAGTTTCCTGTTTCTCACATGAAATCCTCTTTTACTTAAGCTAGCTCCAGTAGGTTATTTTTCAAATTAATTAATTAATTTTTTTGAGACAGAGTCTCGCTCTGTCGCCCAGGCTGGGGTGCAATGGCACGGTCTCAGCTCACTGCAATGCCCGGATTCAAGCGATTCTCCTGCCTCAGCCTCCCGAGTAGCTAGGATTTCAGGTGTCCACCACTACGCCTGGCTAATTTTTTGTATTTTTAGTAGAAATTGGGTTTCACCATGTTGGCCAGGCTGGTCTCAAACTCCTGACCTCAGGTGACCCACCTGCCTCTGCTTCCCAAAGTGCTGGGATTACAGGCATGAGCCACCATGCCCAGCCTCCAGTAGATTCTGTTGCTAATGGTCCAGAGGGATTTGACTGAGACACCACAGCACTGGGGGGATCTGTAGATTTGATCAGTCACACTGTGAGGCTGACTCCAGGCTGCTGTTCGTGGCTGGACCACATTCTCATCCTTATCAACCCTCTTGGTGAGGACATCCAGGAGGGATATTTTCCCCCGCTTTCCGCCCCTGATTCTTGCCTCCCTGCTGGCCCTACTTCCTATCTTTGTCTACATGCCTTCCCAGCATCTGGGCCTCCCTGAACCTCCTGTCCTTCTGCCCTGCTGGTCCCTAATGCTAGGCAGCCCCTGTGCTCTGTTTTTCATTCCACTGGGCACTGCTGGAGAAACTTCTGGTGCAGGGCTAATGGTGTCCGCTGAAAAGCCAGGTTGGGCCATACAATCCTGTTACCTGGTCTTAGAGACTTCCCTCTAAGACTGCCCTCCTCTTGCCTCCCTGACCATCCACTTGGATGCAGCTTCTGCAAATATGCATCCTCTGCCCTGAACCGTCCCTCATCAAATGTCCCAATGAGCTCTTGTGCACACTTCTCTCTTGCTTCCAGGGGAGGCATAGCCTCCACACCCTTCAACCCCTACCCCTTCTCCACCTGTGCCTTCTGTCCTCCCAAGACCTTTGTCCTTTTCCTCCCACTATCTCCAATCTGTTCACACTGGCTCCACCTCGTTGGGGTGACCGATTCTACCCCCAAAGACAGTTCCAGCCCTCAGCCTCTCTCTAGCTCCCCACTCTTATGCAATGGTTTCCCCTAAGGTTTCCCATAACTTGTCATCAACTTGTCTTTGGGGGAATTTCAATGTGTTATATTTGGCTGATGTTTTCTGCAAAGTGTTTGGCCTTTTTTTGGGGGGGGTGGGGGGTCAGGCGCGGTGGCTTACACCTGTAATCCCAGCACTTAGGGAGGCCGAGGTGGGCGGATCATAAGGTCAGGAGATCAAGACCATCCTGGCCAACATGGTGAAACCCTGACTCTATTAAAAATACAAAAATTAGCTGTGCGTGGTGGCACATGTCTGTAATCCCAGCTACTTGACAGGCTGAGGCAGGAGAATTGCTTGAACCGGGGAGTCGGAGTTTGCAGTGAGCCGAGAGCACGCACCACTGCACTCTAGCCTGGTGACGGAGCGAGACTCCATCAAAAAAAAAAAAAGGTGCTATACTTTGGGAAATGACTCTTAATTTTGATTTCAAAACTTTAACTGACTTATCCCTCCTACTTCATCAGGGCCTGGTACCTGTGACAGATCAAGTTTGCTTTCAGTCAAGCCCAGCAATTGCTATGCTAGGAAATGGGGGATTGTTATTACACATGCTATTTGTTAAGCACATCAGGGCAGGATTTGGATCCTGACTGTGCATCTTTTGGCAACTCATTTCACCTATCTAAGCCTTGGCTTTCCCATCTGTAAAAGGTGGATAATTTCTCCCTCCTGCATTTGTGTGAGATCACGTATTGAGTCCACACATGGGTAGTGAGTAACTGCTATATGCTGTGAATAAAACAGATGGACTTTACTCCAGCTTCAGGCATGAATCAAACAATAATACAAATATTTAACTACAAACCATGACAATTTGTAGGTGTAGGGAACTATGAAATTGTACATTGGGGCACCTGGCCTGGCCGAGGAAGACAGGGCTGATTTGAAGGACAAGTAGGAAAGAAGGAGGAGATAACTTTGTGGCAAGGCCCTTTAGGTGGGAGAGAACAGACTTGTTGCATTTTAGCTGAAGTGATGCAAGTTTGGAGAGGTCTGTGGGAGTTTTGTTATTATCCTAGAATTCCTGGAAAGCACCTAGGGCTTAATAAGGGCAGCAACATTAGCTGGGCATGGTGGTGAGCGCCTGTAGTCCCAGCTACCCAGGAAGCTGAGGCAGGAGAATCGCTTGAAACCGGGAGGCGGAGGTTGCAGTGAGCCGAGATCGTGCCATTGCACTCCAGCCTGGGCAACAAGAGTGAAACTCCATCTCAAAAAATAAAAAAAAAAATAAGGGCAGCAATGTGATCAGATCTTAGTTTTTAAGAAGCTCACTCTAGCAGCAGTACTGAGAATTGCAGAAGTACTGAGGTGAGAGGTGACCAGGGTGTTAGCAAGATGTGGATGGGAGAAATTTCTAGAAACTTAATTTACATGTAGGGCTAACACTCACCAATATCCAGATAAGAAAACAGAAACTAGTTAAAAAGGTTAATTAACATGCCCAACTTCATATGCTTAGCACATGGCAGAGTCCATTTCCCTAATCATGACTCAACTGTACCCAGGGTACTGGGGACTATCATTGCCACAGCTCACAATGTTTCTCACAGTTGTCCTGGGTTTAGGGCCAAGGCCCAAACAATCCTCCTCTATGGGGATCTTATAGTTTACCACCCAACCTGGGTCCCCTTTGACTTGCCTGATGATAGTGTTATTGAAGACCAGAGAGGTTGGAGCTGGGGAAAGCAGCAGAGTTTTACACAACTGTCAACGGAGTGGCCTCCTCACAGATAACAGATCCAGAATTTTCCTGGGAAACGATAACCTGGGGTCAACAGGATCTGAAAACTATAGTCCCTATTGGCCATGAATTAATAAGAAGAAAATTGGTTGGGCGAGATGGCTTACACCTGTAATCCCAGCTCTTTGGGAGGCCGAGGTGGGAGGATTGCTTGAGTTCAGGAGTTCAAGACCAGCCCAGGCAACATAGCAAGACCCTGTCTCCATTTTTAAAAATAAATAAATAATGAACAAAATTTTTTTTAAAAAAGAATAAAATCAATCACTTACTGAATGCTTACTGTGTGCTCAGTGCACATGCATTATTTAAGTACATGTAAGCTCCGGAGGCCATAAAAAGTGAGTCCTAATGCCCTTATTTCCCAGCTAGGGAACCTGAGGCTCCAGGGAGGGAAAGGAACTTGTCCAAAGTCGTACAATGAGTTACTGACAGAGACGGATATGGAACCTGAGTAGCCGTATTCACATCCAAAGCAGTATATACAGTACCAAGATGAAATCATTTGATAGTTATGAGGTCAGATATGATGGCTAAATTCCGAGAAAAGTTATCAGTGGACCGGGTACCTCTCCTTCTATGAAAGGAGGCTGGAAGACGGAACCCCTTAAAAATCCATTCTGGCCCTTCTCCCTCGGGAAATTCTCCCTTACTATTTTTTTTTTTTAATTCAAAAGCTTGACAAGCCCAGGACTAAAGTGTCTTGGCTGTCTCAGCACGACTGTAAAGTGGCTGGGAGAGGACCTACGTGCTCATTTTATAAATGAGAAGGGCCGGGCCGGCGTTCTCCGAGAAAAAGGTTACAGGAAAGAGTTAAGTCGGGCACTATCTGTCCCTGCTAGTCCTCCGGGAGCCTCAGCTCCCAGGTCTCACCTTCTCAAGCGCTGGGAACTCGGCTGGTTCCACGCAGCAGACGCGTCTCCCGGTTGCTGGGGAACCAAGCGCCGCGATTTGGTTGCTAAGGGGAAGTCAGGAGGGAGACATCCTGGGTGAAAGTTGACAAGTCACGTGACCACATCTCCGGGCGGTGAAACACTCCTTACACCAACCAGCCGTAGAGAAAATAAATGTTTCTCCAATCAGTACTTTCTATGGGCGGGGATATTCCTAGATTCACCTCTGTTCCGTCCTATTTGCGTGATTGACTCGTCTTTTGTCCAATAATACTAAGAATCCTTTAGATTGACCAATATACAGAGGAATCAAAATGCGCAGCTTCCTCTTTGGGGGCGGGCCAGGGGAGGTGCCGCCACGGCTGACAGGGACTCCGGTGACCTAGCTTGCTCCTCCGCCCAATCGGACGCTGCGGGGTGGGTGGGGGCTTTACTGACGGAGGTGTAACTGCCAATCGGAGGCGGGCTTTGTAGGTGTCCCCCAGTAGAGACGCGGCAAGGGGGCGGGGCCAAGGGCCTGGCGCTCCAGAGGGTGGGGAGGGGGCAAGTGTCAGTCAGGACGGGAGTCCGACGGGTTACAGCGGAGACCTAGGTGGCAGACAGGGGGCCCGGGCCGCTGCGTGTTGTCCACCCAAGATGGAGTTCCTCCTGGGGAACCCGTTCAGCACACCGGTGGGGCAGTGCCTCGGTAAG
The DNA here is from genome assembly GCF_009828535.3 of Hylobates moloch. NCBI lineage: Eukaryota > Metazoa > Chordata > Mammalia > Primates > Hylobatidae > Hylobates > Hylobates moloch. The sequence continues at coordinate 50,304,913 of NW_026652290.1, read as the reverse complement.
GCCGCGTGTGGGGCAGGAGGCTGGGCGACGGCGGCCGCTGATCCGGCTGGTGAGGACCGCGGGCCTCCGCCGGGCGCCGGTGCCACTTCACGAGCGGGCTGGGCCTCCGCCAGGCGCGGATGCCACCCCACGAGCGGGCTGGGCATCCTGGTCGTCGGGCCTTCGCCGGGCGCCTGTGCCACCTCACGGGCGGGCTGGGCATCCTGGTCGTCGGGCCTTCACTGGGCGCCGGTGCCACCTCACGGGCGGGCTGGGCATCCTGGTCGTCGGGCGTTCGCCGGGCGCCAGTGCCACCTCACGGGCGAGCTGGGCCTTCGCCGGGTGCCGGTGCTATCCCATGGGCAGGCAGGGCATCTGTGTCCTCGGGCCTCCTCCCGGGCACTGGTGCCACCTCACGGGCGCCAGTGCCACTCTGCCAGGAGGCACCCCTGAGGCCCAACTTGGACTCGGAGATGCCCCAGGCTTCCCTGCCCATCAAGGCTCAGCCCTTCCTTTTGCTGCTAGAGGTGGTGCCAATTGCTGGTCTGCTTCCCCAATGCGCTTTGGGAGATGCCACTGCATGTGTCTTTATCCAGCCCAGCAGGCTCACTGCCACTGCCCCAAGGACCCAGTTCTCCCAAACCCTTTGTGGGATGTCACCTTCTTCTCCATCTTTGTCCCTCCTCTTCGGTACCAGCAACCCTCAGACTGGGCACCCTCCCAGAAATGCCCCCTGCTCCGGGACTTGCTAATTTGAGCTGCAACTCAGCTGGGCTGTAGGAGGGACTGGGATAGGAGGAGGGGCTCTTGGAGGGTAATTATCTTGGCAGGGGGGTGGCATGCCTGCACTGCCTCCCAGGAAAGAAGGGAGGCTGTGTTATTTAATGATAAGAGCCCTGGACTGGGAATCATGGAAGCCTGGACTCTAGCAGTGGTTTTGTCAGTGACTCCATATGACCTTGTGCCCTTTCTGGTTTGAAGTTCCCCTGTCTGTCAAAGTGTTTGGAGATGAGATGTGATAGATCCCTTAAAGTTCTCAAGTTTTGATATTCTTTGTAGTACTCTGCACATTGACTGTTGCTTTCCTCCCCCACTTCATATTAAATTTACTAAAGCTGAAATCTTTTGTTGACAATGTAGAGAGGATAGTACTCAGCATTATCTGTTAATCCTATAGGGGGGGTTGTGGACACCTGGGGACACCAGAGATGGCCAGAATCATGGATAAGGAAAGCCCAAAGTGTAGGTAAAGGAATACTGAAATGGCCACCATATGGGACTTCCTTACTAAGAAAGCAACTTGCCTTTTTACCCAAGGCAGTGGCTTATGCCACTTGATCAGTCAAGAATGCTGATTAGTTTGTTTGAAAACTGGGTTCCTCCTGGTTGGTTGAAGGACTGGTAAAACGTCTTTTATGAGCCAGGATCTTTGGTGTTCTTATGGGCCTGATTTCAGCAGTAGTGATTTGTTTGTTTTCTGCTTTGCTTATGAAATTCTAGCTTACTTTCCAGCCTTTAGTGGAGCCTATAAACTTATTGAGGTCTCTCTTGTTGGCTAATTAGCATTTAGGAGCCTTTCTTTACTTTCTGGCATAATATCTTTTGTAATGCATGATGGACCCCAAAAGAGAGTTTTCCCACCTTTTTGACATCTTGTCCCTTGCTGCCCACTGGAGAGTCTCTGGATTCTCACTTCCTTACTTCTTCCCGTGTCCTTTCCCACTCTCTTCAGGTGCTCTTGCGTGGCAGCCACACTCCAAAAACTAATTTCCAGCCAGTTAATGGAGGGAGCCAGAAAAAACTTGGGGGAATTGTTTTCCTTTCTGTCCCCTTTATAATAGGAAGCTCTACACCTTTGAAATGACAAGGTAGTAAATGAGGGGTAGAAGTTAAAGGGGATTTAAAATACAAATGTGGTTGGGTGTGGTGGCTCACGCCTGTAATCTCAGCACTTTGGGAGGTCAAGGCGGGTGGATCACAAGGTCAGGAGATCGAGACCATCCTGGCTAACACGGTGAAACCCCGTCTCTACTAAAAATACAAAACAAAACAAAAAAAAATTAGCCAGGCGTGGTGGCATGCGCCTGCAGTCCCAGCTACTCGGGAGGCTGAGGCAGGAGAATCGCTTGAACCCGGGAGGCGGAGGTTGCAGTGAGCTGAGATCGTGCCACTGCACTGCAGCCTGGGCAACAGAGTGAGACTCTGTCTCAAAAAACAAACAAACAACAACAACAAAAAAAACCAAATATAAGGGATATAGGGATATATAGCAAGTGGAAAGAGCTTGATACCTCTGTCAGGAAGACCTAAGTTGAATTTTGACCTGGCCCCCATTTCTTGGCTGTGTGACCCCAGAAAATTGTGTTGCTTTTTGAGGTTTACTTTGTCAGTCTTCTGAGAGAGAGAGAGAGAGAGAGAGAGAGAGAGACAGAAAGATTCATATTCACAGAGTAATGTAGTTTAAATGAGATAATGTATGAAAACACTTAGCATCGTATCTGGAACATAGTAGAAGCTCAGTAAATTGAAACTGCCACTGTTAATAACAGAATACTTAAGTTAGGGTTGGATTTTCTATCTGGAGAGGGTAAGTGAAACAACTGGCCCGTCTGTGACCTGTGAAGGAAAATACCCTACCAGGCCCCAGGATTCACCATTGCTCATAAGATGCTTGACTAAAGATGATGATGGCTCCCCACTGCCAGGTAGCCAATAGGTCATTTCAGTTCAGTTCAGGTAAATGATTAATGGACAGAATTAGGTTCTAATGTATATTCTGTACTGTTGTGACAAAGTGTCAAAGTGACTTTGGTGATATTTAGTGTTGTTAGTATTCTTTTAAAAGAATGTGCGGGGGTGGGGGATTGGTGGGAGGGAGGGGGAATACAGAAATAAAATAACAACTACAAAGCTAATGACTAAAAACAGCAGCTGTAGGCTGGTTGTGGTGGCTCATGCCTGTAATCCCAGCACTTTGGGAGGCCAAGGTGGTGGATCACTTGAGGTCAGTAGTTCAAGACCAGCCGGGCCAATATGGTGAAACCCTGCCTCTACTAGTAATACAAAAATGAGCCAGGTGTGGTGGTGGGCGCCTGTAATCCCAGCTATTCAGGAGGCTGAGACAGGAGAATCGCTTGAACCTGGGAGGCAGAGGTTGCAGTGTGCCAAGATTGTGCCACTGCACTCCAGCCTGGGCGACAGAGTAAGACTCTGTCTCCAAAAAAAAAAAAAAAGGAGAGCTGGTCCCTCTCTGATCCCTGTCCTCAATGGATTTACGGTTTCAGGAGAGAAGACAGAGATGCATGAAACAATGAGTGGTGTAGATTGTAAGTGCCGAAGGAGTCAGAAAGAATTCAGAAGAGGCTGGGGTGACAGGGACTGGCTTCTTTGAGTCTGAGGGCTGTTCATAAAGGATGGGTAGGAACTCTGCATGCAGAAAACAAGATCATTGGGCCTAGGGACAGCTGAATGAGGCAGGGAGTGGGGCACGGGCACATCTGTGAGCACCAGTCTGAATGGAGCAGAGGTGGTTGTGGGGAGTGGTGGCAGGTAGGGTTTGGGCACAGGATTGAAGCCCTGCTCTGGATGAGTGGCATCAAAGACTACATTCTTTTTTTTTTTTTTTTTTTTTTTGAGACGGAGTCTCACTGCATCACCCAGGCTGGAATGCAGTGGTGCGATCTCGGCTCACTGCAACCTCTGCCCCCCAAGTTCAAGCGATTCTCCTGTCTCAGCCTCCCAAGTAGCTGGGATTACCGGTGCCTGGCACAGTGCCGGGCTAATTTTTGTATTTTTAGTAGAGACGAGGTTTCACTACCTTGGCCAGGCTGGTCTTGAACTCCTGACCTCGTGATCCACCTGCCTTGGCCTCCCAAATTGCTAGGATTATAGGAGTGAGCCATTGCGCCCGGCCCAAAGACTACGTTCTTTAACTGACTTCAACTTTTAGTCTCTTTGGACCTAATTTTCCCTGCTTATAAAATAATACTTCTCAACAGCTGCATGGGGCTTACACCTGAATAATTTTTTCTGTTCACTTCAGTAGGCAGTTATGAGTGCCTGTGGGGGGCCAGGCCTGTGCCAGGCTCTGGGGATACAAATATTAACAAGCTGCTCTCAGGGAGCCTTCAGTGGAGGTAACATGCTCACAAAAGTTGTCCTGGGTCTGAGCGGTTGGTGGAATAATTCTTACTCTGTCTCATGCGTGGGCCTCATGTGAACATTCTAACCTGGTACAATTTAGTAGAACACTTAGCATGTTCATCTCAAGCTAGCAACTAAGACCACAGTCTGACATAGTTAACTGTGCATTTCTTGCATCCATCCTGCCCTTTATTCTGGAGGGCAGTTCCTGAGTAGAAAGCATGGTTTAGAGAGAGAGTAAGCTGGACAGGTGCGGTGGCTTACACCTGTAATCCAGCACTTTGGGAGGCCGAGGCGGGTGGATCACCTGAGGTTAGGAGTTCAAGACCAGCCTGGTTAACGTGGCAAAACCCCATCTCTACTAAAAATACAAAAATTAGCTGGGCATGGTGGCACACGCGTATAATCCCAGCTACTCGGGAGGCTGAGGCGGAAGAATCCCTTGAACCTGGGAGGCGGAGGTTGCAGTGAGCCGAGATCGTGCCATCTGCACTCCATCCTGGACGACAGAGCGAGACTCCTTCTCCAAAAAAGAAAAAAAAAAGAGACAGAAAGTCTAGCCATGGTGTGCGAGGCTAAAAAGTGTGGTGCAAGAAAGAGTACTTACTTGTATTTCTTAATTTTCTGTGCTGCAACAAGCTTCAAAATGTTAACTGTCTTAATCTCAGCCTTCCACAACTGCTTGGAGTTGGATGACAGCTTGGAGTTGGATGTCATACATGGGGAGTTCCCCAAGTCAGGTCCATTGTGTCTGCAGCAGTTTGCAGTTTTCCTTGTGTTGGCTAGAAAAAGTTTTCAGAAAATCCTTTTCCAAGAATAAAGTTTAGATTCAAAGATCAGTGAGTAGTTAGTTAATTCTGACCAGAGTATTGGGGGTGGTGGGCATGTATTCTCTTCATTGTTCTGCTTTAATAAACAGGCAAGAAGCAGATATTCTGTTGCAGAGTTTGTTTGTAGACTGACTGGTGTTGGACATAAACTACTTCATAATATCCTGTGAATGGTAGACGTTTAACCTGGCTATTTGTACCAAGAATGGTTAGTTGTCCCTCAGATTGCTATGTGTATTAGGGTTCTCTAGAGGGACACAACTAATAGAATAGATGTTTATATTAAGGGGAGTTTATTAAGGAGTACTGACTCACACAATCACAAGATGAGGTCCCACAGTAGGCCATCTGCAAGCTGAGAAGCAAGGAAGCCAGTCTGAGTCCCAAAGCTGAAGAACTTGGAGTCTGATGTTCAAGGGCAGGAATTTGCAAAGCCCTTTTGCTTCAGTCATTTTATTTAGTGCTCACAACCTTGTGAGATATACAGGAAGAGAACTGGAAGGAACTTATAATTATTAAGTACCAACTATATGCAAACTCTGTACATAGAATCTCATTTAACCCTCACAATATTTAACTATTTGGGTGTTATCATCCCTGTATCACATAAGGAAATCAAGGCCCTGAGAAGTTAAGAGACTTGTGCAAGGTCAATGCCAGAGTGAAGCCTAGAATCTACTCCTGATCCAGTGCTCATTCTGTGCTGCCATTTATGTTACTTTTTGCCCTCAGAGCTCATGATTCAGCCTCAAGGGAATCACCTGGAGGGCTTGTTAAAAGTGCATCCTACCCTCAGAGTTTCTGTTTCAGTAGGTTTGGGGAGGGAACTAGCATTCTACATTTCTATCAAGTTCTGTAGTGATGCTGATGCTACTGGTTCACTTCGAGAACTGTAGTTCTTGATTTAAAGTTCTGTTTCTTTAATCTTTTCTTTATCTTTCTTCAAACACTAAATGTAGGTTTTCTTGTGGACAGGCTAAAAGAGTGACTATTTAGAATTCGTTCATTTATTCATTCAGTGGCCCTGTACTATCTGTATATAGCAAGCTAAGAATTTCCCAGTGTGTAGGTATCTAAATTAGATAAGATAGAAAGTAGTTGCAAGATTGGATAGATAAATGCAGTAAGGAAATGTAGGAGGGGAGGGGTGACCTCAGGTGGTAATAATAATAGCTAAAGACTTTTGGATTTTGTGTTTGTTTTTTTGTTTGCTTGTTTTCCAGATGGAGTCTTGCTCTGTTGCCCAGGGTGGAGTGCAGTGGCGCAATCTCGGCTCACTGCAACCTCCACCTCCTGGGTTTAAGGGATTCTCCTGCCTCAGCCTCCCAAGTAGCTGGGATTACAGGTGCCCACCATCACGCCCGGCTAATTTTTGTATTCTTAGTAGAGACAGGGTTTCACCATGTTGACCAGGTTGGTCTCAAACTCCTGACCTCAGATGATCCACCCACCTTGGCCACCCAAAGTGCTGGGATTACAGGTGTGAGCCACCATGCCTGGCCCCGTTTTTGGGGTTTTAAAAAAAGTTTAATGTTGTATTCCTATGTGCCAGAGACTGAAGTGGGCACTTTATACATCTTGCAGTCATTCGATCCTCACAAGAATGCTGTGAGGAAGGTACTGTGATTATCTCCATTTTCAGATAGGGACATTAAGACAATGAGACAGTATGGAACCTACCTAAGGTCACACAGCTAGCAGTGAGGGAGCTATAGTCTGAATGCAGCATTCTGGCTCCAGAGCTGGTATCCTGTCACACTGTGCTGCCCTCAGCAAGAGTAAAGTGAGGAGGAACACTGTAGGAGGGAAGGAAGAACTCAGGAAAACTCTGAGGAGGTGGTGTCTGCTGAGCAGGGCTTTGATGAATGGGGGGGATTTGGTTTGTGTAGAAATGGAAAAGGATGTTTGGTTTCTTGGCAGAGACAACTTGAGCAAATGCTGGATGTTAAGGGGTAGGCGGGGGTGATGGGATTTATTCTATTTGCCTAGCAAAGGGGAGTGATAGGAGGTGAGATTGGGAAGGGAGGATAAGGCCTGATTGTGTGGAGGGCTTGCTTCATATGTTGGCTAAGTAGTTTGAACTATTTTTTAGAGCTACTGGAGAGACATGAAATACTTCTAGGGAGGGGAATAGCATGGAAGCATGAATATCATTACAGAGGTAGGGAGATTTCTCCTTAGCAGTCACCAGAAGATCATTCTCTCTACCATGAAAGCCCGCTTCTGTACAGAATCGGGGAGGGAAGGTGGGGGAAGGAGGGGGGAAGTCAGCTGTGGTCAGTGCTGCTTCCTCTGAGGTCAAGGGTAGGGACACTGCCTATGAAGCCCCCTCAGAAACAGAAAGGTGCCAAGGCAGGTTGATGGAGCACTGGGAAGAAGTCTAGTCTAGAACATTTGTCCTTAATTGCTTGGACAGGTCTTAAAACCCCTGACATTGAAAGTCACGTGGGGTGTCAGCCTGCTCCTCCTCCTGCTCTGTTTATCATATACAAGGACAGGAGCTGACATATTCCCAGGGCTTTTCTAGAGGAATGCCACTGCTTGGGAGTGGGCTATTGGAATATTTAAAATTCTCATATAATTGTGCTTTTTTTTTTTTTTTTTGAGACAGGGTCTTGCTTTGTTGCCCAGGCTGGAATGCAGTGGCACGATCGTAGTTAAAGCCTCAACCTACTGGGCTCAAGTGATCCTCCCGCTTCAGCCTCCCAAAGTGCTGGGATTATAGGTTTCAGCCACTGTGCCCAGCCTTTAACTGTGCTTTTTACAAAACGATGTATAACCGATAGAAAATATGAAAGATATAGAAAAAATGCAAAGGAGAAAAAAATCTCCACAATGTGCGTCCTCACAAATTTGTTAAGATGCTTATTTCACATAATGGAATACTTTTGTATTTCACTCTTCATCTCATGCCTTGAAGAGGCAACATTGTAGAACCACTTTTAGCATATTTCTGTATAATCTACATTTATTTATTTATTTACTTGGGATATTAGGAAAGGAAAACAGTGTAAATACATTGCCCAGAGGAGCATCAGTTAAGGGTTGTTGCTCTTGACCTAGCAGATAAATCACCCAGAAATGTTGCGCTAACCTAGTAGTCTGAAAAGATATAAATAACATTCAGGCTTTTTCTGCTGACCCAGCTTGTTGTGGTTAAAAGAGGTGACTTTTAAAACCAGTCTCAGACTTGGTTACGTATGTTACTACTCCCTCCAATCTTCTTGATTTAGGAGATTCTCTGCTTTTCTCCATCCAGTCAGTGAGCCTGATGCCCATCAGCCCTCACCTCTTCCTACAGGCAGCCTTCCTAGACCACCCTGTTTATGGTGATGAATCTCTTTGAGCTCACACTGCTTGCTATCCATATCATTCATTTGGCTCTTCTCTTATCTATAAAATAGAAAATATTACTTGTCCTCCAGGTTTTTGTGACGATTAAATGAGATAATGTGCTTAAAATCCCTAGCACAGTGTCCTGCAGTCAACTAATATATTTAGACTTCTTGATTCCTTCCCTTCACTGTTACTGTTGTTATTTATCTTGTGTTATTTATCATGTGTTTATTGCCATACCTTCTGAATAAGGCTGGAGGCTCCTCTACTTTCTGTTTCCTTGTGACCTTCACAGCACATGGTAGAGTATATTCTGCATAGTTATTCACTCCATAGTTATTCACTCTTTTTGTCACTGGTATTTAGCATCTTTCAAAGCTAACATTACTAGCCATCATTTCCTGGCCCCTCACCATGTGCCGGCACCTTGCTGAGTGCTGTGCATAGTTATCTCATTAAAAAAATTTTTTCTCTGGAAACACTGTTATCTTCGTCTTACAGGTGAAGAAATAGAGACTTAAAGGGGTTCAGAAACTTGCCCAAGGTTTCCTGGCTCAAGTAGGTGGAGCAGTCCTCTCCAGCCAGGGGCTCTAGCTCCAGCGTTTTTGTTTGTTCATGTTGCCTTTTAGACATCAAGCATGGTCTGTTTCCATCTGGACAAGAAGGAGCCTAAACTGATTTCAAATAGGAATTCCAGAAAGATAGCATAGTTCCACCAATAGGAATGTGGACTCCCATTGCTCTCTCTTTGTTCTCTTCCAGCACTTAGCACTCTTTGTTTTAGATTGGAGTCAGTCCCATCTTTGCTTCTTGATGTGACTGCTTTTGTATGAGTCCAGTAACTGTGCTAAAACTCAGTTTCCCAATCTGTAAACTGTGGTGGTGAAGGGAGTACAAGAATACTTGCACCGTCACACCTTACAGGGGTCAAGTGAGTATGTAAAAGCAAAATGTGTTGTTATGTTTTATATCATTTAGACTAAATGTTCCATGAGGGCACCTGTTTCTATTTATTCTTTAAAAAAAAAGAAAACTGTGATAAAATATATATAACAAAATTTACATTTTTTTTTTTTTTTTTGAGATGGAGTCTCACTCTGTCACCCAGGCTGGAGTGCACTGGCACGACCTGGGCTCATTGCAACCTCCGCCTCCCAGGTTCAAGCAATTCTCCTGCCTCAGCCTCCCGAGTAGCTGGGACTACAGGCACGCGCCACCATGCCCAGCTAATTTTTTTGCAATTTTAGTAGAGATGGGGTTTCACCATGTTGGCCAGGTTGGTCTCGATCTCTTGACCTTGTGATTCCACCCACCTCAGCCTCCCAAAGTGCTGGGATTACAGGCGTGAGCCACCACACCAGGCCCAAAATTTACAGTTTTAATCGGTTTTAAGTGTGCAGTTCAATGGCATTAAATATATTCACATTGGGCCAGTCGCAGTGGCTCACGCCTTTAATCCTAGCACTTTGGGAGGCCGAGGCGGGTGGATTGCCTGGGCTCAGGAGTTCGAGACCAGCCTGTGCAACACGGTGAAACCCTGTTTCTACTAAAATACAAAAAAATTAGCCGGGTGTGGCAGTGTGCGCCTGTAGTCCCAGCTACTCGGGAGGCTGAAGCAGGAGAATTGCTAGAGGAGGAGGTTGCAGTGAGCTAAGATCATGTCACTGCACTCCAGCCTGGGTGACAGAGCGAGATTCCGTCCCTAAAAAAAAAATATATACATATATATATATATATATACATACATACATATACATATATATACACATATGTATACATACATATATATACATATATATACTATATATATACACACACATATATGTATCTATTCACATTGTTATGCAACAATCACCACTAGCCATCTCTACAACTCTTCTAGTCTTGCAAAAGTGAAACAATATCTCCCTGTTCCCTCCTCCCCCAGCCCCTGGCAACTACCATTTTACTCTGTCACTATGAATTTGACTACTCTAGGAACCTCATATAAGTGGAATCATATATTTATTATGAAACCTCATATAAATTGAATCATATAGTATTTATCCTTTCGTGACTGACTTCACTTGCATAATGTCTTCAAGTTTCATCTCTGTTGGAGCATGTCAAAGTTTCCTTCCTTGTTAAGGCTGTATAATATTCTGTTGTATGTTTATACCACATTTTGTTTATTCATTCTTCCATTGATGGTCACCTGAGTTGCTTCCACTTTTTGGCTATTGTAAATAATGCTGCTATGAACATGAGTGTACACATATCTATTCATGTCTGTTTTCAATTTTTTTTTTTTTTTTGAGATGGAGTCTTGCTCTGTTGCCCAGGCTGGAGTGCAGTGGTGTGATCTCTGCTCACCACAAGCTCCGCCTCCCGGGTTCACACCATTCTCCTGCCTCAGCCTCCTGAGTAGCTGGGACTACAGGCGCCTGCCACCATGCCTGGCTAATTTTTGTATTTTTAGTAGAGATGGGGTTTCATCGTGTTAGCCAGGATGGTCTCGATTTCCTGACCTCATGATCCGCCTGCCTCGGCCTCCCACAGTGCTGGGATTACAGGTGTAAGCCACTGTGCCCAGCCCTTCAATTTTTTTTTAAGAGACAGGGTCTCCTTCTGTCACCCAGGCTAGAGTACAGTGGCATGATCATAGCTCACTGCAGCCTCGAACTTCTGAACTCGAGCAATCCTCCTGCCTTAGTCTCCTGAGTAGCTAGGACTATAGGCATGCACCACCATGCCAGCTAATTAAAAAAACAAAAATTCTTTTTTTTGTAGAGACAAGGCCTCCCCATGTATCCCAGACTAGTCTTAAACTCCTGGACTTCTCGGACTCAAGTGATCCTCCCATCTTGGCCTCCCAAAGTGTTGGGATTATAGGACGTGAACCCCTGCACTTGGTTCATTTTTTTTCTTTATAGTGGCCATCCTAATGGGTATGAATTGGTGTCTCACTGTGGTTTTGATTTGCATTTTCTTTGTGATTAGTGATATTGAGCATCTTTTCATGTGCTGATTGGCCATTTGTGTATCTTCTTTGGAGAAATGTCTGTTCAAATCCTTTGCCTAGTTTTTAATTGGGTTTTGTTGTTCGGTTTTAGGAGTTCTCTATATATTCTGAATATTAATCTCTTATCAGATATGTGATTTACAAATATTTTCTCCCATTCTGTGGATTGCCTTTTATACCCTGTTGATAGTGTCCTTTAATGCACAAAAGTTTTAAGTCCAGTTTCTCTATTTTTTTCTTTTGTTGCTTGTACCTTCCGTGTCATGCCCTTATCTTTCAGTAGAATCTAACACAATGCCTTAAAGATAAGGATGGTGCTATTAGTAGCAGTCAGAATGTCTCTCCTTACTAGGTACTGGGTTATGTAGTTTACATGCATTCTTTTCTTTAATTCCCACAACAATTCTGTAAGGCAGGTATTATCACTCTGTTTTTTTTGTTTTGTTTTTTTTTTTTGAGACAGACTCTCACTGTGTCACCCAAGCCTATCAGTCATATTTTAAAAGAGTAGGAAACTAAGGCCTAGAAGTGAAATACCAGTTGGGCTCAATGGCTCATGCCTGTAATACTAATATTCTGGACAGCCAAGATGGGAGGATCGCTTGAGCTCAGGAGTTCGAGACCAGTCTGGGCAACATGGCGAAATTCCGTCTCTACAAAAAAATACAAAAATTAGCTGGGCATGGTGGCGTGCACCTGTAGTCCCAGCTACTTGGGAGGAGGCTGAGGTGGGAGGATGGCATGAGCCCAGGAGGCAGAGGTTGCTGTGAGCTGAGATTGTGCCACTACACTCCAGTCTGGGTGACAGAGCCAGAGACCCTGTCTCAAAAAAAAAAAAGTCAAGTACCTTCCTCAAGGTCTGTGGATTTTCAGTGGCAGAGCAGGGATTTGAACCCAGGTCTGTGGGCAGCAGATCTGGTGCTCTTAAGCACTAAACCAGAGAGCTTAGTATTGTTTGTGGGATTGAGTGAATGAATGCCTCAATGAACTTGGATGGGCAGCAGAGCCGGTGCTTTTAACCACTAAACCAGAGAGCTTAGTATTGTTTGTAGGATTGAGTGAATGAATGCCTGAATGAACTTGGTAGCTGAAAAATCTAGTAATAGTTGTCTTAAATCCAGACCTACACTGGTATTGTAAATTATGTACTCAGTTTCAGTTCTCCTCTCGTAACTCAGTGTACAAGTGTCCTCTTCATACCAGCAAGTTTTCTGAGAATTTCCTCAAAGGACATGCTTTCTTACATCCTCGCTGAGGCACTTCTTAGTAATGGAAGACCTGTGTATTTTACTTTCTCTTTGGATTTGCTTTAGAACTACAGTGTTGGATGGAGGAAAAGATGGAATTTAAACAGATGCTAAGTTGTCTAACTGACCAACTTGCTTTTAAGACATTACCAGCTGCTCTTTTAATCATTAATGAAGCATAAGCCTTGTAGTCTGGGAGGCATGTCAAAAATTCTGTTTTGGGTTTTGGTTTAAAATTGAGTGTAATGGAGAGAGACTGATTCTTTCATCTCAGAGAATTGGGCTGTCTTTGAGAGCTGGGGACAAGAGCTGGGTCCTGTAATAGGACACTGTGGAGTTTTTTTCACTGCTCCTCAAAGGAGAAATCACACAGATTTCTGGCACGTCATTAGTCGAAATAGGAAATGAGGCCTGAGAAATGATGTTGCTTGGGGTTTGAAAGCTGAATTTGCTAGTGGCTTCCAGAGAGCGAGAGTCTCCTATGCTAACTGTGGAAATTCTTAAACCAGCAATTCAAAGAATCAGAAGACTGTAGTTGAAAGGGTCTTAGTGGTATTTGGTCCAACCCTCTGATTTTTACAGGTTGTGGAAACAAGGCCAGAGAGGGTGTCTGTGATGTATGACATTTCTGACAGCAAATGTGCAGGGATTTTTTTGGTTTTTGTTTTTGTTTTTTTCTGATATCAACTGGATGTCCTACAATTGAATTCAGTTCTGACACTAACTACCTGGAGCTGGTGCAGACCCCAGAGGTTAAGGGCTCAGTCCCACAAGACTGCCCCCACTTCACATGCCAGTCACAAGTTCCTGGTTACCATCTGTATTTCCCATGACCGGCTATAAATTGGGGATTCCCGTGATGCCTTCCCCATGTTTGATCATATGCTTGAATGGCTCACAAAACTCAGGAGAACACTTTACTTACATTTTCGTGACAAAGGATACAACTCAGGAACAGCCAAATGGAAGAGATTCATCAGGCAAGGTGTGGGGAAGGGGCAGAGAACTTCTGTGCTAGCCTCCCAGCACCTTTATGTGTTCAACCTGGAAGTTCTTTGAACCCCATCGTTTAGGGGTATTAATGAAGGTTTCATTATGTGGACATGAGTGATTAAATCTGGCCATGGGTGAATAACTCAACCTCCAGTCCCTCTGTAACTCAATGTCCAGTTCCTCTCCCCTCTCCGGAGGTAAGGTGGGATGAGGGTACGGCTAAAAGTTCCAACACTGAAATGTACCTTGGTCTTTCTGGCTAGGGAGCCCCAACCCCTAGTAATCTCATTAGCATACAAAAGACACTTATCTCTCAGGAGATTCCAGGGGTTTTGGGTGAGGTGTGCCAGGAACCTGGACAAAGACCAAATATATATTTCTTATTGTATCACAGTAGGAGACTTGCCAAGGCCCCACAGTGAGTCAGTTTTATGACTCTTACATGTCTTCCTACTTAGCTCACAGCCTCTTGCCAGTCATTTGGATATTTGTATATGGGCAGGGAGGGTAAGCATGGGGTAGTAAGTCTGTCATTTTAATGGAGTGGAAATTTTCAACTCAGCCTCATGAAGGTAAATACATTTTATTGTTTGAAAGTTAATCTCCTGATTTAGACTAGGCTTGGTCAGGGGTACTATTTAGCTCTAGATTTGATGGTTTAAATGAAATTAGTTCATAAAATCACCGATGGTCTTCTGTTTTATCTACTTTTTCTGGCACTGGTCCAGACCAGAGAAACCAATCCCAGGCTAGGACTGGGAAAGTCTGGGACTGTTCACTGCTCTGCTGCTGATTTGCTGTGAGACTTTGGGTAGGACACATCCTGTCAGTTTACTCATTTGAAGAGGATGGTTTGTTCGTTTGTTTGTTTGTTTTGAAGAACAGGGTTTGAACAAGCTTTCCAAGTCATTTCAGACCTAAAGCTTAAGGCCCAAATCAAAGTGGCTTTTAGTTTTTCTTTTTCTTTTCTTTTTTTTTTTTTTTTTTGAGACAGAGTCTTGCTCTGTTGCTCAGGCTGGAGGGCAGTGGCGCAATCTCGGCTCACTGCAAGCTCCACCTCCTGGGTTCATGCCATTCTCCTGCCTTAGCCTGCTGAGTAGCTAGGACTACAGGCGACCACCACCACGCCCGGCTAATTTTTTGTATTTTTAGTAGAGATGGGGTTTCACCATGTTAGCCAGGATGGTCTTGATCTCCTGACCTCGTGATCCACCCACCTCGGCCTGGGATTACAGTCGTGAGCCACCACGCCTGGCCTAGTTTTTCTTAAGACTTACAGCTTTCCATAAGAGACTGTACATACCTATGAATCATATGTGTGTGTATGTGTCTGTGTATAGCCTGTGATATGTAAATACATGCACACAGGTAAATATATACATATAATACATATTTTATGTATATTTTATATAAATATACTTTATACTTTATATTTTGTGTAAATATATATATATTTGCCTTCTAATGATTTTCATTGAGGTGGTTTATTTGTAGTAAAATGCATACATCTTGTTATAGTTTTGACACATGCTTACATGTTGTCACCTTACCCCATCAAGATACACACTGTCAACCTCACCCCAGAAAGTTCCCTCAGGTCACTTCCCAGTTAATCCCCTCCTCCAACACACTGCAGAGGGAATCACTGATCTTTTATCTCTTCTAGAAGTTCATGAGTGGAATCATACAGTATATGCTCTTTTGTGTTGAATCCCAGTGATATTTTGAAGAAGAATCATATGCATTGTTTTCTCTACCTGCCATTTTGAAAGGCTGTATAAGGGAGTGGTGGCTTATGCCTGTAATCCCAGCACTTTGGGAGGCTGAGGCAGGAGGATTGCTTGAGGCCAGAAATTTGAGACCAGCCTGGGCAACATAGCAAGACCCTGTTTCTACAAAAAATTTAAAAATTAGCTGGGTGTGGTGGTGCTACTGCCTGTAATCCTAGCTACTTTGGAGGCTGAGGCAGGAGGATTGCTTGAGCCCAGGAGGTGGAGACTGCAGTGAGCTATGATTGTGTCACTGTACTCTTGAGCGGTGACAGCATGCTGGCAGCCCTCGCTCGCTCTCAGGCATCTCCTCAGCCCTGGTGCCCACTCTGGCTGCACTTGAGGAGCCCTTCAGCCTGCTGCTGCACTGTGGGAGCCCCTCCCTGGGCTGGCCAAGGCCGGAGCCGACTCCCTCAGCTTGTGGGGAGGTGTGGAGGCAGAGGTGCGGCGGGAACCGGGCAGCACGCAGCGCTTGTGGGCCAGCACGAGTTCCAGGTGGGCATGGGCTCGGCGGGCCCAGCACCGCAAGCCCTGGGCAGTGAGGGGCTTAGCACCCAGGCCAGCAGCTGCAGACGGTGTGCTGGTTCCTCCAGCAGTGCCGGCCCGCCAGTGCTGCGCTCGAATTCTCGCCGGGTCTCGGCGGTCTCCCTTCAGGGCAGGACTGGGGACCCGCAGCTCACCATGCCTGAGCCTCCCTACCGTGGGCTCCTACGCGTCCGGAGCCTCCCCGAGGAGCGCAGCCCCCGGCTCCACCGCACCCGGTCCCATCGACCGCCCAAGGGCTGAGGAGTGCAAGTGCACCGCCCGGGACTGGCAGGCAGCTCCACCTGCGACCCAGGTGTGGGATCCACTGGGTGAAGCCAGCTGGGCTTCTGAGTCTAGTGAGGACTCGAGAACCTTTATGTCTAGCTAAGGGATTGTAAATACACCGATCAGCACTCTGTGTCTAGCTCCAGGTTTGTAAATGCACCAATCAGCACTCTGTATGTAGCTAATCTGGTGGGGACTTGGAGAATCTTTATGTCTAGCTAAGGGATTGTAAATACACCAATCAGCACTCTGTGTCTAGCTCAGGTTTGTAAACACACCAGTCGGCACCTTGTGTCTGGCTCAAGGTTTGTAAATGCACCAATCAGTGCTCTGTGTCTGGCTAATCTAGTGGGGACTTGGAGAACTTTTGTGTCTAGCTCAGGGATTGTAAACGCACCAATCAGCACCCTGTCAAAACGGACCAATCAGGTCTCTGTAAAACAGACCAATCAGCTCTCTGTAAAATGGACCGATCTGCAGTATGTGGGTGGGGCCAGATAAGGGAATAAAAGCAGGCTGCCCGAGCCAGTACTGGTAACTTACTTGGGTCCTTTTTTGCACGTTGGGAGCTTTGTTCTTTCACTCTTTGATATTAATGTTGCTGCTGTTTACTCTCTGGGCCCACTGCTTTTATGAGCTGTGACACTCACCACAAAGGTCTGCAGTTTCTCTTTTGAGGCTGGCGCAGACCACCAACCCACCGAGAGGAATGAACAGTTCCAGGCGGTAGGAGCAAACAATTTCAGACAGGCCGCCTTAAGAGCTGTAACACTCACCGCGAAAGCTTGCAGCTTTACTCTTGAAGCCAGCGAGACCACGAACCCACCAGAAGGAAGAAACTCAGAACACATCTGAACATCGGAAGGAACAAACCCCGGACACACTGCCTTTAGGAACTGTAACACTCACTGCGAGGGTCTGTGGCTTCATTCTTGAAGTCAGTGAGACCAAGAACCCACCAATTCCGGACACACTGTAGCCTGGGTGACAGAGCAAGATTCCATCTCTTAAAAAACAACAAAAAAGAGGCTGGGCGCAGTGGCTTACGCCTGTAATCCCAGCACTTTGGGAGGCCGAGGTGGGAGGATCACGAGGTCAGGAGATCAAGACCGTCCTGGCCAATATGGTGAAACCCTGTCTCTACTAAAAATACACAAAATTTATCTGGGCATGGTGGCGTGTGCCTGTAATCCCAGCTTCGTGGGAGATGGAGGCTGGGGAATTGCTTGAACCCAGGAAGCAGAGGTTGAGGTGAGCAGAGATCTCGTCACTGTACTCCAGCCTGGCGACAGAGCAAGACTCTTGTCTCAAAAAAAAAAAAAAAAAAAAAAAAAAGAATGGTGTAGTCTGAGGTCCTGCTGTTCCCACTAGCTGCTGTGGTTTGAGAAGTGAGGGCCCTCTGCCAGTGGCCACCATATTGTCTGCTGAGTATGATGGAAGAGGTGGAGAGAACAGCTTGATTTCCGGATTCTAGGTTGAGTTTGTTTCTATAATTGTTGGTGTCACAGTCTTCTCACTTGTCAGCTGGGCAAATCAGATCCACCAGCAGATGAGAGACTAACTCTGACACCCGAAAATGTCACTTGTGGTGGCACGTTTCTGACAAGGTGCCCATGAGATGCAATCATTTCAATTTCATAAATGCTTTTAGAACATAAAGACATTGCTCTAGGGTGAGCAACAGCAAAATAAAGGGAGGTCAGGAAGGGGCTGAGCAAATGGATGGAGGAGCCACACTGTGCCATGGAAGTTCTGGGACCTCTCTTGGCCTTAGAGTGTAGTATCTGTGTGAGAGTTTTTTGTTTGTTTTCATAATGTGTTTAGCATGTGTTTGCTCTTAGTTTTCTCCTCTAACTTAGTCCAGCCCTTGGTCATGCCTGGACCATTGCTTGAGGCTGTAAGTTAGACCAGTTCGATACCACCCAGCTGGTCTCCTTCCTATTCTCCCTCCCTTTGTACACTCTGGAACCTTCCAAAACTTAGGACAACTCTACCAGAAAATTTCTGGGACTCCCCATTTCCTTTAGAATGATTTATAAATAGGGCCAGGTGCAGTGGCTCACACTTGTAATCCTAGCACTTTGGGAGGCCAAGGTGGGTGGGTCTTCTAAGGTCAGTAGTTCGAGACCAGCCTGGCCAACATGGCGAAACCCCGTCTCTACTAAAAATATAAAAATTAGCAGGACGTGGTGGTGGGTGCCTGTAATCCCAGCTACCAGAGAGGCTGAGACAGGAGAATCACTTGAACCCGGGAGGCGGAGGTTGCAGTGAGCCGAGATCGCACCATTGCACTCTAGCCTGGGCAACAAGAGCGAAACTCCATCTCCCCACCACCCCAAAAAAAATAGAATGATTTATAAATGTAGCCTGGTGTTCAAGGCCTTCACTGACTGGACTTCCTCCCGTCTTTTCTCTTATCAAGGTCTCTACTCATTTTGCTGTTCCCACTCCCTCCTTTTCTGTGCTCAGCATGGCCTTTGGCCCTGCAAAGCATCCCTTCTCTCTTGCTCATCGTTTAGACCAGTATACCCTTTGAAACCTAACCTAGATCTTCCAACTGCCACAAAGCTGGCCCAGAAGCCTCTGAACTGCAGTGGCACTTATAACTTATATGTATTTAATAATTTTCTGACTATTTGAATGCATTATGTTGAGCCGGTGGGATTTTGAATTCAAAGATGAACAATGCTTTCCCTGTCCTATGCTTGTCCTGAGAGCAGCTAACTGTACAGGGTACAAGGGAAGGCATCCTTGTGTGGCTTGGAAGAAGAGGCAAGGCAATGAACATGCGTAGAGCACCTGCTTGTGCAGGGGACTGTGCTGTGTTCTTTCAAGATTTTATCTCATTTAACCCTCTTGACTTTGTGAGCTGGCATTTTTACCTGTGTTGTGACTTTCTCAGAATCACCCAACCGACAGGATTGAAACCCAGTGAGGCCCACTACACACCCTATGTGCTCCCCGCACACATGTGTCTTCATGTGTGTTGGGCTGGTGGGGGCAGGTCAGTGAGGTCAGCTGTGGGCTGTTTCTACACCCCATCCATGTGCATGCTGTGGGGCACAGGTTTCCTCCTGGGTTAGGGGCCAGGTTATGCTTAAGGCTCTGCCCCCATGGTGGTCCCTATTTGGGATCTGCCTCTTAAACAGTTGGTGACGCCTTTTGCAGGGACAGTGGTTCTCTGTCCTCCTGAGGTGGGGAAAGTGATCCGGGGCACTCCTGCTTGTCTCTAGCACCTTCCAGGAATACTGCAGCAACCAAACTGCTGCTTCCTGATTAATTCATGCTCAAGGACAAGAATGACTCTCTGCAGTCTTTTGTTTTTATGGTGGTAAAATACACATAACATTTTACCTTTATTTATTTATTTTTTTTGAGACAGAGTCTTGTTCTGTTGCCCAGGCTGGAATGCAGTGACAAGATCTCAGCTCACTGCAACCTCTGCCTCCCCAGTTCAAGCAGTTCTCCTGCCTCAGCCTCCTAAGTAGCTGGGATTACAGGTGCAACCACCACGCCCGGCTAATTTTTGTATTTTTTTTTTTGTAGAGACGGGGTTTTGCCACGTTGGCCAGGCTAGTCTCAAACTCCTGGCTTCAAGTGATCTGCCCACCTCAGCCTCCCAAATGAAGAGGTGGGGACCAATCTGTTGGGCATGCTGTTCCAGAAGCCCCATTGCAGCCCTATTGTGGTGGTGGGCAGGCTGCTTTTGAGAATGTGTACACACCTTTTCAACCTTCCTGTTCCGTCAGGGCAGCAGAGGAGGAAGTGTGCCTCAGGTGGCTAAGGGGCCTTCCTGCAGCAGGACCAGCATTCCATGTTGCTTCTTACTCCAGTGTTCCTCTACCCCAGAGGCTGCCTTCTCTTTGGTCTTTTGTGCCTACTGGGCATGCTAAAGCTGTTTGTTTGCCCTTCAGTGAATGGGACTGACACAGAGACCCATTTTTGTTTTTAAAAATTATAAAATATAGGCCGGATGCAGTGGCTCACACCTGTAATCTCAGCACTTTGGGAGGCTGAGGCTGGAGGATCTCCTGAGCCCAGGAGTTTGAGACCAGCCTAGGCAACACATTAAGACCTTGTTGCTACAAAAAATATTTAAAAACTTAGCCAGGCGTGGCAGCATGCACCTGTGGTCCCAGCTCCTCAGGAGGCTGAGGCAGGAGGATTGCTTGAGCCTGGGAAGGTCGAGGCTACAGTGAAGTAAGATCGCACCACTGCACTCCAGCCTGGGAACAGAGTGAGATTCTGTCTCAAAAAAAAAAAAAAATTAGAAAATAAAGAAGCACTTATTGTATAAAGAGCGAGCCCTTAATTTTTCAGCCCAACTAGGCTCCCCAGAGGTAATGCCTGGCAGCTGCTTAGTGTGTGGCCCATGTTCCATGAAGTTTCTTTTGTATAAATGGGATCCTACTGTAGGCTTCATTTTACAGCTCGCTTTTGTCATGTCATTGTACATTTTGGAGACATTTCCATGGTAGCATATTTAGATCTATCTCATTGTGCAAGCATTCCACAGAATGGATGTACAGTTTATGTAGCCATCCTCCTCCTGGTGGGCAGTGGCTTTCTTGTCCTTATAAATAATACTGGAACAGCATATCTTTGTGCACTTCTACATTTGTATAGTTTAGATTCCTAGGGACAAAATGCTCATGTCAGACTATGAGAGTTTTGGAAATTTTGATGGAGACTGCCAAATTACCCTCTAAATGAGCCCCTCACCAACAGAGCCCGAGTGACTGTTTGCCCTGCACTCTCATCAGTACTGGGTATCTTTTAATTTCTACACATTTGAGGAGGGGAAAAGGCATTTGGTTGTTGGTCCACATTGTCTAATGGAAAACCACCTCTAAGATGTGTGGATGAAAGTTGCCTTCGGCTAACTTCCTTCCTCAGCACCACGTCCCCATGGAAATGCAGAGGTAGAGAATGCCTGCTGGTGGAGCTGCCGAGACTCATTCCTCCTGCATCCTTGGCCTCCCCTTGCCCTGTAAAAAGGCTATGCAGGACCTTTACGTTTCTTGGAAGGTTTTTTGCTAAGAACTCTTTGGTCACCATTCTTCAGTTAATTTTCGTATGGTTTTTATTTATTTGCCTTACCTGTCTGCTACTCCTGAGGAAACCAAAATTTTCTGTTGCCACTCCAGGGCAGCAACCTTTTATGCGCAAACTCAAATAACCTGCATTTTACTGGTGACACATGAGGCTTGAGAATCTACAGTGTCTTCCCAAGTACTAAATGTTCCTCCTTTTCATCTCTAACCCAGTAAGACAAAGTGAGATCAGGCATTTTGTATATCCTTTAATTCTAGTCAGAACAGAGAAGTACGATTCTGTTTCCTCTAAATCTTATGAATGTTCTCAGAGACTGGATCTCAGATCTGGTCCCTGCCAGAGTTAGGAAAGGGCTGGATGGGCAAGGGAACTGCCATCTACTGGGTGCTGGTCATTTTCCTTGCAGCCCCCCGAGGGAGTGGGTATTATTATCTAGGATTTATGGATGAGGCTGATTCACATCCCAGAAGCCTCTCAGGGAGTAGGTAGCAGAACCAAAACTTGAACAGGTCTGCCCCACACTAAAGCCCTTGCCTGGCTTGTTAGGTTGGCTCCAGGTAGATCCCTGGAGACATCCTGCCAGGGATCCTCCCCCTAGGGGGGAAGAAAACAGCACCCCCTTCCTGGTAGGTCCTCCCTGCCCATAGGCCACCAGAAAGAAGAAACTGCAGTGTCTGCTCTTTCTTTTCCCTGTACACTTAGGCTCTGGCCTAGGTTTTCCCAGATCTTGCAGTTTCCATTCTCCTAGGGACTACCTTCATGGTTTTCCCTTATCTACGAGCCACCTATGCTGTCACAGATTTTCTGTGTATTGACTCACTTTTTTTACTTGGGTACATTTTCTTTTAAAAGGCTTCTATCACTCTCAGTTGAAAAGTAGTTTCACTTGGCATTAATCTAAAGTAACGTAAAAATTAAAGTAAATACATTGAAATCAAAGCAAGATTCTTCTAGCAGGATCCTGTTGTCTGCCTAAGGCTCCCCACCAAGACTCACTCTCATTAGAATGGGAACATACAAAGTATTGGAACAGCGACCAGGTGAAGTGCCATGCCACTTAAGCCCAGGAGCTCGAGGCCAGCCTGGGTAAGATAGCATGACCCTGTCTCTAAAAGAAAAAAAAGAGAGAGAGAGAGGCTAGGCATAGTGGCTCACGCCTGTAATACCAGCATTTTGGGAGGCTAAGGCGGGCAGATCACTTTAGGTCAGGAGTTTGAGATAAGCCTGGCCAACATGGTAAAACCCTGTCTCTACTAAAAATACAAAAAAAGGAGCTGAGTATAGTGGTGCATTCATGTAATCCCACCTACTCGGAAGACTGAGGCACAAGAATTGTTTGAGCCCAGGAGGTGGAGGTTGCAGTGAGCCAAGATCGCACCACTGCACTCCAGCCTGGGCGACAGAGTGATACTCCATCTCAAAAAATAAAAATAGGCCGGGCGTGGTGACTCACGCCTGTAATCCCAGCACTTTGGGAGGCCGAGGCAGGCAGATCACGAGGTCAGGAGATCGAGACCATCCTGGTTAACATGGTGAAACCCTGTCTCTACTAAAATACAAAAAAAAAATTAGCCAGGCATGGTGGCGGGCGCCTGTAGTCCCAGCTACTCGGGAGGCTGAGGCGGGAGAATGGTGTGAACCCGGGAGGCAGAGCTTGCAGTGAGCTGAGATCGTGCCACTGCACTCCAGCCTGGGTGACAGAGCAAGACTCTGTCTCAAAAAAATAAATAAATAAAATTTAAGAAATAAAAAGAGAGAGAGAACAGATTCAGTGTTGTAACATTGCCCTGGCCCACCTAAACTTGCCCACTGGTGATCTGCAGGCCACTCTCTGAGGAGTGCTCTTCTGCCTTCTGGCCACTGGACTGTGCACCTTTTCGGGACACACCACCAGCCTTCTGGCCTTTGCTTCTGTCCTTCCCTCCCCAGGATGGCTGTCTCATCTGCTTCTTGCTTATGTGGGAGATTCTGCTCTTGCAAGGTGAGGCTTGGATGCCACAATTACTGAGATATGTCCTCTGACCAGAGAGCCACTGTCTTCACCCCATGTGCCCTGATGACTCCCCGTGAACTTTTTTCATATACCCACCCTGGCACAGGTCAGATTGTAGCATCGGAGTGGGGTGCTATTTATCCTGTAAGACTCTAGCTGCTGGAAGGGGCACTTTGTAACATTTATTCTCCTGACCCAGTTGGGCCTCCCTGGGGGCTGAGACAGGCTCTTGTCAGAGATGAAGCCTTGTGATGTGGCATTGTCTGCACTGGGCCCTATGCCCTATGCTCTGCTGTGCTAGATGTTCAGTAATGTCGTTGATGGTGAGCTGGGTTTTCCTGGCACGAGTTCCACACTGCTGTTCCCCATTGGAGAGCATCACCTAGCACTGGGAAAAGGTTGAGGTGGAGACCCTTAATGGCAGGTGGCAAGAATAAATATATTTGGGGTAAATATAAATGTGAGAAATGCGTGGCATGAACCCCACATGGAGGGTCCCTGAGAACATTCAATTAAGGTGTCCCTGACCTGCTTTCATCTGATGGCTCCAGCTCCCCATTCTCTGGTCTATGGGACAGTCACTCCTTATGTGGCCCCTTCTGGCATTTTGACCCCTGCTTGGCACTTTTTGGCTTTGCCCAGTACTTATTCTGAGCAGCCCTGGCTCTGTACTCCAACTCTTTCCCCCCACCCCTCACAGGGTCAGCACAGATCATGGGGGTGTTCGATCCATCAGGCAATAGGAGGGAGGCTGGGTGTGGAGAGTGTGGGGCTGATAGGGAAGGGGGAAGCAAGCCCTTCCTAGGACCCCTGCCTCTCTCTGTGCACTCTGCTGATCTCACTCTTAGCAAGAGGGGGTGTGGACTGAAGGCGGAGCCACAGGGCTGCTCAGCAAGGCTGTGCTCTGGGGCTGCTTCCACTCTAAGAAAGGGCCACCTTTTTTTTTTTTTTTTGAGGTGAAGTCTCACTCTATCACCCAGGCTGGAGTTCAGTGGCATGATCCCAGCTCACTGCAACCTCTGCCTCCCGGGTTCAAGTCATTCTCCTGCCTTAGCCTCCCGAGTAGCTGGCATTACAGACGTACACCACCATACCTGGCTAATTTTTGTTTTGTATTTTTAGTAGAGACGGGGTTTCACCATGTTGGCCAAGCTGGTCTCAAACCTGACCTCAAGTGATCTGCCTGCCTTGGCCTCCCAAAGTGCTGGGATTACAGGTGTAAGCCACCACACCTGGCCAAGGGGGCGCCTTTTTTGATTGCACAGAAGCTCCATATGGGCTAGCAGCAGCTCTGGGGGGCTATTGCCCTCCCCAGCTGTACTTGACACTCTCTCCAAGGTAGGGACTAGGGCGTATTTATCTTGGTATCAAGAGTACCCAATACAGCAGGTCTCAGTGAAAGTTTGATAAACAGAATTTAGTACACTTGGTCTTTCAAAATGAAACTATTTGACTAAGGAACTTAATGACAGACAAACATTGTATCATGATACAGTCATTTAATGTCTCTGAGCCTTAGTTTCCTCAATTATGACTGATATATATCTCTTAGGATTGTTTAATGTTCAAATTGGATAATGCATGTAAAGCACTTGACTCATTAATTTTCTTTTCCTCCATCAAAAGTATTTCTGAAATGAGTGGATTCTGAATTTGGACTGTAACCAGGTATATTCTGGAAAGCGTATATATTTTAAAAAAATAGAACAAAGATTTTTATTTGTTTATTTTAACAGTGTGACCCCTCATGCTACCAAAAAAAATTAAAAATGAATACAACTTGTTGTACTTTCTGGAAAGAACAAAATCTTCAAAATCAGACAGACTTCACTTTGAGTCCCAGCTCCAATAACCTCTTTGAGGCTGAACTTCCTCATCTGTAAAATGAGGATAGAAGTCCTATTTTTAAAAGTATGTGTCGGGGCATTAAATGAGACGTTTGCTAGGGATACCATAACAAAACACCACAGACTGGAAGGCTTAACCGAACTTATTTTCTTGTAGTTCTGGAGACTAAAAATCCAAGATCAAGCTGCAGGTTTGGCTTCTTCGGAAGCCTCTCTCCTTGGCTTGCCAACAGCTACTGTCTTGCTGTGTCCTCACATGGTCATTCCTCTGTGCATGCATGATTGGATTAGGGCCCCATTTTAGCTTAACCACCTCTTTAAAGAGCCTATCTCCAAATTCAGTCAGTCATATTGTGAGGTACTGATGCTTAGGGCTTCAGCATGAGAACTTGAGGATGGTGCAATTTAGCCTACAATATTTGCAAAACAGAAAGCTCACTGGCCTGGGCACGGTGGCTCATGTCTGTAATCCCAGCACTTTGGGAGGCCGAGGCAGCAGGATCACTTGAGCCCAGGAGTTCAAGACCAGCATGGGCGATATAGTGAGGTCCCCCACCGTATAAAACTGAAAAGCTCACTGGATGGTAGTAGCTCTTCCTATTTAAATCCCAGTTCTGGTGTTCTTTCCTGTTCCTTGCTGAAGTTTGTATTTACTGTGTGGGATTGTCCTGAGGGCTGGTATAACTAGTCAGTACTTTCCTAACCCTGAGGCACTTCTGTTAAAATTAGATCAACACTTAGGCTGGCACGGTGGCATACGCCTGTAATCCCAGCACTTTGGGAGGCTGAGGCGGGCTGATCACTTGAGGTCAGGAGTTCGAGACCAGCCTGGCCAACGTGGTAAAACTCCATTTCTACTAAAAATACAAAAATTAGCTAGGCGTGGTGGCACATCCCTGTAGTCCCAGCTACTTGGGAGGCTGAGGCAGGAGAATGGCTTGAACCGGGAGGCAGAGGTTGCAGTGAGCCAAGATCATGCCATTGCACTCCAGCCTGGGCGATAGAGTGAGACTCCGTCTTAAAAAAAAAAAAAAAAATTAGTTCAATACTTAGACCAATATAATGAGGTGATGTTTAGAGAGCAAAACAGGCCTCCTGCAGCCTCTGCACCCATGAGCCTAGCTTAGGGTCAGTAACTTGTCGTTTAGCAAAAAACAGACTTAACTTTATAATGTTAGCAAAGGATTAAGTTTTAAATATATCAGAATCAAGATGGGAAGGAAACCTAACAAAGTGCTAATAAAAAATAGAATTGGGTAAAAATATTATGCTTCATGAAAGAAGCCAGACACAAACAGCTATATATTGTATGATTGCATTTATAGGAAATGTTCAGAATAGACACATCTATATAGAGAGGAGAAGGCAGATTAGTGGTTGTAGGAGGCTGGGAGAGGGGGAATGGGAAGTGACTAGTAACAGGTACAGGATTTATTTTTAGGATGGTGAATATGTTCTAGAGTTATATAGTGGTGATGGTTGCACAACTCTGTGAATATATGTACTAATGCCCACTGAATTGTACACTTCAAGAGGGTAGATTTCATGGTATGTAAATTATATCTCAATAAAGGTCTTATAAAAAATTGAATTAGGGCAGGGTGCAGTGGTTTATTCCTATAATCCCAGCACTTTCAGAGGCTGAGGCAGGCAGATTGCTGGAGCCCAGGGGTTGGAGACCAGCCTGGTCTCCAACATGATGAAACCCCGTCTTACCAAAAAATATGAAAAATTTGGCCAGGCGTGATGGTGCACCCCAGTAGTCCCAGCTACTCGGGAGGCTGAGGTGGGAGGATCACTTGAGCCCGGGAGGTTGAGACTGCAGTGAGCCATGATTGCACCACTGCACTCCAGCCTGGGTGACACCAAGACCTTGTCTCAAAAACAGACGTCTTTTTTAAAAAATAAAAAAAGAAAAAAGATTGAATTAGGGTGGTGGCAGACTTATGTGACTAGCTTTTCTTCTTTTTTCTTCCAGTTTTCTATAATTACTTTTTCTCTTTTTTTTAAATGGAAAGAGTCCTACATTTCATTACGATACTTAAGATCCAGTTTTATGTGGTGCTGAATTATAGCTATGCAGAGAAAGTCTCCGTGAAATATTAAGGTCACTTTTGCTCACAAAATATCAGTGATTGACTAAGATGTATAGGCTGTAAATAGAGAGAAAATGGGTATGTATGTGATAAGGAAGTTTAATGAAGTTTGATCCCATGTAATGTGGGTCTCCCTAAGAGAGGGTCTATCTTTTCATCAATAGCAGATCTGTGGTCTGTGTTGTCTGATGAAGTCCACCTGGTATTGCACATTGAAATCCGTGTTTGTTTTGATGTATAAGTGTTCTCTCAGAGAACAGCTACTTCCCAGTTTGACACTGTTTTCAATCCAGTGCCAATGCCAAGAGATTTCTGAGCCATATATATATTGTTAATGTAAGTTAAATAATTCATCAAGGAATGAGTGAGAGAGAGAGAGAGAGAGAGAGTGTGTATGTGTGTGGTGAAACATTTGGCTCTTTCCACCTAATTTTTAACCTTGTTGGTCCTACTGGCAATCTGTTTCTTAGCTAATGACTGCATAAAATCATCTCTGAAAAGAAAGCTAAAGACTTTTGCATTACCTTTTGCCAGTTTCTGCTTTAAATCCACCCTTTGGTATTTGCAAAGGTCAGATGAGCTATTTCGGTGTCCACGGCCCTGATTAATGGGAAATCCTACATTTCCATTGGCCCCGGAGGATGAAGGATTAGTGTGGCGGCGGCGGTGCGGGCAGCATCTGCTGGAATGTCAGGAGCACGGTGTTGGGAATTGCAGGAGCAGCCGGCCTATGAAAAATGGAGGAGGAGGGGAGCTCCACTAGCACTAGCCCCTGATGAGTTTTTCTCCATTGCCATCAGGCAGACATCTCCGGGAGCATTTGTTCTCCTCTGTTAGGCCTTGTCGCTAAGCATTTAATATGGAGAGCACAAGTGCGGGCCTCCTGTTTCCCCGCCAGAAGGCTTCCGTAGCTCCCTGTTAGTCGGTATGTTTGTGTTAAGCTTTTCACCTCTCCTTGTAGGAGACGTTGGTTTTATATTACGTTAAATAAAAATCATTGTGTTAGCTCATAGATTTTCACAAGAGAAGCAGGTGCCTGGTGCTTTGGGGAGAATAACTCCGAATACGGGAATCTCTTTCCCCACCCAAGAGCAGATGGTCTGCGTTAGTTTGTCTTGTGACCTTTCTTTGCTTTTAAGACACCAAATCTCTGATCCCACAGATCATAAATATTCTTTAGGTTTGCAGCCATGGTGGTGAAGGGAGCGTCAAGCTGTCGGTGTCATTTTCCATTTGTCTGGAACCTTTCAAAGAAACTGTTACAGCATTTTTAGGCACTGAATTAGCCTCCTGCAGCCGTGAGCTTACAGACTCATGAAGGGCACCGCAGCAAGGCTGCCTCAGCCAAGGTCAGGAAGGAGCCCTCTGCTCAGCATCCCTCTGCTCAGCATCCTGCCGTCCTCACCTGTCCACTCACCAGGCAGCCTCTCACAGCAGCCACTTTGTGCCAGGCACCATGATGGCTTGCACAGCCCCTGCCTGCCTGTCCGGGGGCTGTATTATTTATGTCACTAGTAGTGTTAATAGGCACCTTGTACTGATCACCTTATCTGCTGCCTCTCCCTGCCCTAGAGCCCACCTTCTCATCCAGAGGAAGACCCTCAAGTGCAGTGTGGGGGTGCTCTGATAATGTAGCAGCATGCACTGAGAGGGGCAGAGTAAGGACTGCCCTCACAAAGGAGGTGACATCTGAGCTGGTCTCCTGTAGGAGTTTACCTGGAGGGGGAGGGGTGTGCAAGGAAGAGAGAACATTGGAGAAAAGGGGCCTGTATGTTTGTGGCAGCTAGACCTTGGGCTCTGGATGTTCACGTGGGGCCCTGGCAAGGGGTAGGAAGTGGAAGTCAGGGCTGGTTAGGGATAGTCACCCTGAGGATCAGGTTGAGGAGTATAGACCTTATCTGGAGTGAAGTGGGGAGATCTGGGAGGTTTTTAATACTTAGGGGGAAGATGAGATCAGATTTTCTGTTTGGTTCAGACCACCTGGGGCAGTGTGGAGTGTAGACTATGGAAAGAGAGACTGGAGGAAGTGATAACAATGGGGAGGCTGCAGCAGCAATCCCCAAGAGAGATCTGGAGGCAGCCCAGCCTCTGGGCTCCCCTTTCCATGCATTTGCACCGGCTACTCCTTCCCTCCTTTGCCTTCACATTCCTACATTCTCCTTTGGATCATCCACACTCTCTCCATACCCAAGTGTTGTTACCTTGCTAAGGCCTTTCCTGCACTCTCCAGGCAGCAGGGTTCAGCCCTCTGTCGCACCCCAGCGGCAGGCTGGTCTGCCACTATCTGACCCCTAATGGAGACTGCTTTGCCTTCCTAACTCCCCAGCTCTAATTAGCAGCACTTTGGACCCATATAATAAAGATGGAAAGAAGAAAGCGTTTTTTAAAGTGACTATTATAGTGGATTGGAGAGGACTCAGAATTTGGGGACAGAACATACCCCAGTTTGAGACCTGCTTCTGCCTTATACTTTCTCCAGGAGATGAAATATTTTTTTATTTTTGCTTTTTATCTTCTTATCATAGAAAATTTCAAGCATAGATATGAATTGGGAGAACAGTGTAATAAACCTCTCTGTGTACCCATGACTCAGCTTCTAAGCATCTGGCCAATCCAATCTTGTTTCATCTAATCATCCTCCCCTCCCACTCTGCATTATTTTGAAGCAGATTCCAGACATCATATTACTTTATCCATAAATACTGAAATAGATAAAGGGCTCTAAAAGATAAACAGCTTTTTGTGTACCTCTAAGAGACTTCATGTCTCTGAGCCCCAAGTTCTCATCTGTAAAATGAAATGGTGATGGCCCATCCCAGGGCTGTCGCAAGTAAAGCTGGCAAAAGCCTTTCCTGGAATTCTGACGGCTTCTTTTCTATACTAACTACTGTGCTGATGTGACTGCTTAGTACCATTGTGATGACAATAAGAACACAGTCTTTGGAGCAGACAAACCCAAGTCACATTCTCATCCCAACACTTACCAACACTGTATCTTTTGGGGCAAATTACTTAACTCTGAGCCTACTAAGTAGCCTCATTTTTTAAAATGGGGGACATAATAGCTCCCTCAGGGTTGTTTTGAGATTTAAAAGGCAAGATCTACATATCGGCCCATAATAAGCTCTTAATACCTAGTAACTAGTATTATAAATGTCCTTTAAATAGATATGATTTTCTGGTTAGTATAGCAATCCTGCAAAGTATATAGTTTTTAATCCCCATTTTACATATGATATGACTGAGAGTTAAAGCCAGGATTAATGAACTTGCCTGAGATCTTGGGGCTAATAAATTACAGAGCCAGGAGTTTAAGCCCAGGTCTGCCTGACCCCAAGGCCCCCATCCTTATTACTGCTATTTATTAATGGAACCTTGCAATGTGGCCTTGTGAAAAAGAACATGCTGATCTTGGGTCAGGCAGATCAGGGTCATCTGGTCCTTACTTTTGTCTGCTGTTTTCAGCTAGCGATGGTTTTTTATAAGCTAGTGAACTGGATTACAAATTTTCCTTAGACTCCTTTGTCCGTGTCTTCTGCCTTCTTTCTGCCTCTCATTTTAGGAGCTGTTAGTGCTCATAAGCCCCTGTAATGGAGAGAAGTAGAGAGAACAGAACATTCAAATAAAAAGTTCACTCACATCAGCCCTTTTGTGCTACGTTTTTGTGGGAAGGTGGCTGAGACTTCTGTTTTTTAGAGATGAGGTCTTGCTATGTTGTCCAGGTTGGACTTGACCTTCTGGCCTCAAGGGAGCCTTCCACCTTCTCTCCCTAGTAGCAGGGACTATAGGTGCATGCCACTGCGCCTGGCTTAGAGGCTGAAACTCTTTAAGGCAAAATGAGGTTCACAGGTTATCTGTGGATTTTTGTTTTTCAGTCAGCCGAGATAGGCATGGACAGGGCTTACGTATCCATTTCCACTGTAAAATTGCTAAGAATGGAAAATTGGAAGATAATGTGGCAGAGCCAGAAATCAAACCCAGGCCTGACCAACTCACTGCCTGGCTGGTTCCATTGTTCCACACTGCCTTTAGGGGCGGGCAGGTGAGGAAACCACAGGGAAGACTTAGACTGCCCGTGGATATCTCCTCGTGGCTTGGAATCCCTATTCTAAAAGATCTGATCTAGTTCTGACTTAATGGGAGTCAGCATAACGATGATTCTCAGCTTTTTGTCTAGCTTTTTCACATACCTTTTGTTTTCCTGCTGCCATGAAGTTTAAACTTGTTTAAAACCAAGATTTTAAACAAGGAAGCCAAGCAGATAAGGGAGTCGTCCAAAGTCATCCAAGGGCAGAGCCAGGACACAAGTGCCATCCTTGGACTGCGACCAGTCCTCTTCCTGCACTTCCCTCTGGAAAGCCCACTCCCTGCAAAGCCCTCTGGAATTGCTCAGCAGTAGTGCCCCAGCCATCATGTAAGGAAGAGAATTTCGAGTTGGAACAGGAACTTCAGGGGGCCAGTAGCCCCTCCTCAAAGTGCTCAGAGAAGGGGCAGTTAGCAAATGTAGAAGGCTTTCCTACTGAGACGACCCTTCCACCTGTTCAGTGGAGAAATGGTCTCCAGTGGCTGTGTTCCGGGGTGCTATCTCTGGACAGCCATCTTCAGAAGTGTAGTTTCCCCAAAGAAAACACTAGAACAGATTTTAGCAGAAGATTGAGAATCCCAGTGGTACAGATCTTACAAGTATGATTTGCAAGCATCATAGAGAAGCCTCCTTTTTGGGTAGGAATGCAAAACCAATCACCTCATTGCTCCAATGACAGTCTGGCTTTCTTGGGATCCAGCCAAGAAAACAATTTATGAGACTGACCCACACACTTAACTAGCTAAAGCTTTGGGCTGCAATCCAGAATCCTTATTATGGAAAGCAGAGTTAAAACTGTTCCCTCTGAAACCCTATGGCTATTTATTTGAATTAGCGAGGTCACCCCAATGACAGCTGTGTAGACCAGCCTGTAATTAGGAAAAGAATTTGCCTTGAACTTCATCTGAATGGCATTTCTGAGGGTCTTGAGTGCTTTTCTTCCTTCATTCTTTCAGGCTTACCTTATTCCTGCTCTTTGTTCAGGGGTCACAGCTCATTTCTTCCCTGAAAGCCTGACTTCTCCATGCTCTGCACCCACAGGACTCTCTCCTGGCTATGGCATGCCAGAGTCCATCCCTGAGCTGGGTTGGGGCAGTGCTGACTCTGAAATTCAAATTCTCCCTCATATTGGCAGCATGACTTTTTGGACAAGTTATCATACTTTTCTGAGCCTCATCTTCCTCATCCGTAAAATGATTCTAATAATATTTATTGCATAGGGTTGTATAAAGCTACCATTTATTGATTACTCTTGCTATATGGCAGCCACTCTTATCAGTGCTTGACACGTATAAGCTCATCTCATCTGAGTAGCAACCCTATGAAGCAGAACTCTTCTTTTTTTTTTTTTTTTGAGATAGAGTCTCGCTCTGTCGCCCAGCCTGGAGTGCAGTGGCGTGATCTCGGCTCACTGCGACCTCCGCCTCCCAGGTTCAAGTGATTCTCATGCCTCAGCCTCTCAAGTAGCTGGGATTACAGGCGCCTGCCACCATGCCTGGCTAATTTTTGTATTTTTAGTAGAGATGAGGTTTCATCATGTTGGCCAGGCTGGTCTTGAACTCCTGACCTCAAGTGATCCTCCTGCCTCAGCCTCCCAAAGTGCTGGGATTTACAGGCATGACCCACCACACCTGGCCCGAAGCAGAATTCTTAACACTTCCATTTTATAGATGAGGAAGTAGAGGCTACTACAGAGCCTCCTACATAATGGGGACTCAACAAATGTTTATTGAGTTTGAATCTCTCCCTCACTTATACTTTCATTACGTTTATAATCTCTGCCCTATGTTTAACTTTTCTCTAAGAATATTGAATGTGTCAATTTTATCTTCAAATTTACTTTTTAAACTTTGTGTTATAGAAAATTTTAAACATGCAAAAATAGAATAGTATAATGAACTTCTACAAACCCTTTATAGAACTTCAACAATTATCAACTCATGACCTATTAGATTTTGTCAGTATGCATACCCATTCCCTCACCCATATTATTTTGAAGTCCCCCAAATCATATTATTTCCGCATATATTTCAATACGTATCTCTAAAAGAAAATGACTCATTTTAGAAACAATCATAATACCGTGATTGTACTTTTAAAATATAATTTCCTATCATGTATCCAGCTAGTGTTCAAAATTTCTAGTTGTCTCATAATGTCGTATATTTTTTAAGACTGTTTGAATAGAATCTGTTAAGGTCTATCACAAGTACAGTGAGGTGACTGTGGGCAGTGGCTGGGCACAGCCCATCTGGGAGGCCTCCCATCAGATGAAAGTTAAGGTTCTTTTCAACTCTAAAAGCCAGCCGCCAACTTTTTGCCCGGTATTAGTCTCAACACCAAAAGGTAGGCACTGTTAGGGAGAGAAAGTCACACTAGAGAGGGCTGGCCTCTCTTTGCAAAGGTTTAATTCAGATGGAAGATACTTCAGTAATGGGTAGAAACAAATTACTTAGAGGCTGTCTGTATATTAAGGTTCTTCATTTTATCCTTTTCATCCCATTACTGAGTAGCTACATTATAACTTATTGGTGAAACACTTGGGTTCAGAAGTCAGACAGAATGGAATTCTAGTCCAGGTGCCACTGCTTGCTGTGTGTGTGTCTGGGCAAGTCATTTAGCTTCTCTGGGCGGCCCCTCCCCAGTGTGTAGAAAGTGAGAATTATAAGTTTCCACCTAGGCCGGGTGTGGTGGCTAATGCCTATAATCCCAGTACTTTAGGAGGCCAAGGTGGGGTGGTCACTTTAGCAAGACCTCTTTACAAAATATTTTAAAAAACAAAAACAAAACCCTTTCAACCTTAGCCTCATGGTGAGGATTAAATAAAGTAATGAGGTAAGGCATGTAGGATATTAATAAGTCAGTAAAGGTTAGGTAGTATTGGTTTGTGACTGTCTGCCTGCTGGGTTGCGTCCCTGTGCGTTTATGAGTATGTGGGTAGAAGTGGAATCTGGAGAGATTTGTAACCTCATGCCTATCTTGAGTCTCACTGGCTTTTTGCAGAGCACCCCGTCACTCCATTCTCTAGTGGAGGATTGAGTGGCTCCCGTATTCCTCCCCAGTGCATCTCCTGGTAGTCATTTATTATATAGAACATCCTAGTCAGAGTGGGACTGTTGTCAGCCTTATGTTATCAGTGAAGAAGGCAGCTTCAGGCCACTACAGTGAAATCAAAGGCACCAAGGGTCTAAGAGGTGGAAGATGCTCTGTGGGTTGCTGAGGGCAAGGTCTTAGGCACAGCAGGTGCCCCTTCTAGAACGTCCTGCCAGGTGGCTACCAGCCCAGACTTGTATACCTCCAGTAATGGAAAACTCATCATCTCATAGGCAGCACATCCCACGTTGGTCTCTTCTCCAGTTAAATGAAAAGGACTTGCTTAATTGGAACTAACTCTGCCTCCCTCTCATTTCTACCTGCAGTCCTGGGTCCTCTCCTATTCTCGTTGCACCATGCTGGATGAGAGGGAGTAACACAGAGGGAGGTCTCTGCTCTTGGTGGCATTGTGTTCTGGAGAGAGCCCTCCAAAGCAGAGCCACCATATGGCAAAATCCCAGCCAAGCCTTTGTGTGGACATCAGTGGAGACCTTTCTGTGAGTGGCAGGAATGGAGTGTAATTCTCTATTAGGCAGTGTCAGATGCAGGTGGACTGGTGAGACATGAAGGAGACCAATGCAGGAGCTGTCTTTAAGCTTAAGAGCTATGATTTGGAGCCCAGTGTGGAGTGCTAACCTTTCCACATGCCCCCCTCCACTGTGCAGCTCTCTCAAATGTCCTTTGTTATGCTCTTGTGTGAGTGGTGTTCACCTCTGCATTATTTAGTGCCATTTATCCTTGCACTTTCTCATTCCTACAGCCTGCAGGAAAAGAGACTGTAGCATGTGGGCTGTGTGTCATTGCTGAGCAGTTTGTCAGCCTTAGAAAGCTGCTCATGAGCTGAGAGCCCATGATACCAGCAGGTGACGCAAAGCCTGCATGATTTGGGGTCCTCAGTCACTGGGAAAGGCCCTCCCCCACTGGTGACACAAAAAGGCAGGAAAGAACCTTTGTTTCATCTGGTTCATATGTGACAGCCTTCATTTGCTACAGATCTTTGGCCCTCACCATTCTTACCTGTGAAATTCCCCTAATCCGAGCCTGATGGGACCCAGGTGTGAGGCATTGATCATGGCTGGTTATTCATCAGGGGTGGATATTGGCACACAGGCTACCATTTCCTTATTGGTTGACTCCGACCAAAGATAAAAATGAAAATGTCAGTGTTCCTTGGATAGGATTATAGTAGAATGCTTGTTACAAAACCGGAGGAGGGAATTCATTAGGCTTTTATGATCATCACTTCTGTGGGAGGAAGGGTTCATGTTGAATAGCCTGCCAGATAACTCTGGAATATGTACCACTGGAGTAGGGACAATTTGCCAGGCATTGCTCTCCTTTATCCTTTGGGGCTTCAGGGACAGATGGCCTCCAGCCTTCTTTCTGCTCCCCTGGCATTTGTCACAACATGCTATGGGTCAGGAGACCCTAAGCAGAAAGATCGTGGGAGGTCAGCACAGCAGGGCACAAGAGGCCAGTTCAACTCTGAGCCCTCATGGTATGAGGCAGCTTTAGAACAATGTGAAAGAATCAAAGAGGTTGAACTTAGACTGTTAGAAAGCCTTTTTCCCCCTGAAAATTTGAAAGCAGAAAGAAATGTAGAGAAGTAGAGAAAAATATTCATTATCCTACTGCACAAAGGTTACTACTATAAACATTTTGGCATATTTTCTTCCTGTATTATTAAAATATTTTGCTTTACAGAGATAATGCTGTAAGTACAATTTTGTGCCCTGTTTTTCCCACTTAATATAGAATAAGCATTTTTAATTAAAAAACAGCTTATAAATATCATTACTAAATGACTACATAATATTCCCTTATGTGGATGAATACATTGCATTTCACTTTACCATTTCTGTAATGTTGGACATTTAGATTATTTCTTTTCTTTTTTTCCTTGCTATTATAATTAATGCAGTGATAGGGCCAGGCGTGGTGGCTCACGCTTGTAATCCCAGCACTTTGGGAGGCCGAGGCGGGCGGATCACGAGGTCAGGAGATCGAGACCACAGTGAAACCCCGTCTCTACTAAAAAGTATAATAATAAAATAAAAAGAATAAATAAATTAAAAAAAAAAAACCTAAAAAAAAAAATACAAAAAATTAGCCGGGCGTGGTGGCGGGCGCCTGTAGTCTCAGCTACTCAGAGAGGCTGAGGCAGGAGAATGACGTGAACCCGGGAGGCGGAGCTTGCAGTGAGCCGAGATTGCGCCACTGCACTCCAGCCTGGGCGACAGAGTGAGACTCCGTCTCAAAAAAAAAAAAAAAATTAATGCAGTGATAAACATCTTCGGGCTTATATCTTTGTCTGCATTTTAGATTATTTACATATAATAAATTCCTTTAAATAGAATTACCATGTCAAAGGGTATGCTTATTTTTAAGTTTCCTATTCTCCAAAAAATTTATACTGCTTTACATATGCTTAGTTTTTATGGAGACCCAACCTAACCTGGCCCAGGTTGGGGCAGGGGCACTAGTGTGAGGAACAGGGTTGGGGAAAGCTTCCTGGAAGAAGGGTTTTAGGCCACTTCCTGAATGTGTTAAATGTTAACAAGAGTAGAAGCAGATAGGATGGTGGGGAGAAACTGTCCTAGATATCCAGGCAGAGAGAACAGAATGTGTGAAAACCCAGAGCTGCTGAAGGGCACAGGCCTGGGGGAGCTAAGGCCAGAGGCCGAAGGGAGGGTGGAAAGAGATGGGCTGCAGAGGAAGGCAGGGCAGGAGCAAGCAAGGCCAAGTTACAGAATGTAGACTTTGTCCTAACAGCAGTGGGAAACCGTAAAGGAGCTATAAATGCAGCCAGTGACATGATGAGATTTGCATTCCAGAAAAGTCACTAG
Organism: Hylobates moloch; assembly: GCF_009828535.3. Taxonomy (NCBI): domain Eukaryota; kingdom Metazoa; phylum Chordata; class Mammalia; order Primates; family Hylobatidae; genus Hylobates; species Hylobates moloch. Next base: position 50,267,791 of record NW_026652290.1, on the reverse strand, counting down.
CTGCTGGGTGGAGGATGGACTGGGTGGGACAGGAGGGGAAGACCTCCCTTCTAGGAGACCAGTTCAGACTGTTGCACAAGGCAGGCACCGCCAGTGTGAGTCATTCCTCAGAATTTGCTAAATTGATAGGTGGAAGTGCATTTCACTTAAATTTTCATTTCTGTAATTCCTGCTGAGGTTGAATATTTTTATGTTGATTTGCCAACTGTATTTCATCACTTGTGACCTAGTTCCTTATGTCCTAATGGCTCTTGGAGCATTATGGCATCATTGTTGGACTTTAGAGATGGTATAATCAGGTGTATAATTCAGCTTTGCATTGGATCCCATAGAGACCCAGGGAAGGGGTGACTTGCCCTGGGTCCCTGGGACCAGGATTCGGGCTTCCAGGTGCACCATCCTCTGCTACCTCCTCTAAGCTACCTCCTAGAGCAGGCACAGTTACCAGGACCTTGGAAAGCACAGCTCGGCAAGCTCAAGGTCTACTGACAAGAAAGAGCAGTAAGAGGATGTGGAGAAGGTCACTTTTCTGCCATTCAGATTTGGAGGAAGAGGTTCAGAATGCAGCAAGCCCAATTTAAATCAAGGAGTTCTTAGCAACTGGGGGCATCTTTGTTTCAGAAGAAGCTCAGCTAAGGCTGTTTTTTGCCAACAGATTATAAGCATTTGCTAGAGTAGAAAGATGTATAGAGAATAGAGCCTTCGGTATGAAGTTACCTCCCTAGACCTGACTCACAGTTCAGCTGCCTCCCCAAAGTTAACAGCATCCAACTTGTAGATCTTGCCTATTAATGTATTTATTAGTTTGCTTGTTTGATAGCCACAGAGGCTTTCTGAGGAAATTGCAGGCAAGGGTTTGCCGAGAATGTACCAATTGGAAAAACTTTTCTTAATAGCTGGCTGCTTTCTATGCTGTGCAGTCTTGTGCATTTTGGTTCCTCCCAGAGGGTGGCTGGCTTTGTATGCAGTGCACATGGTGCCCTGAGTTCCACTCTAATTGCTATGTGCAGGATAGCTGAGTGCAGCACGGTGGCTGAGTAATGAACCCGCATTTCTCTTTGCAGCTTCTCGATTAGGAAATCGCAGGAACCTGGAGCCTGTGTTTCATTCTGAACGTTTTCCCCTCTTAAATCTGAATGGTTGCAGATTGTTAAAACACTACCATTGTAGGCAGTGGCCTTGTCACCGTGCCCTGCATACACAGTCATGCCCTTGCTTTGGATGCCATTCTTACTTGCTTTTTAATTTTACCCAAAGACCAGATAAGATGAGATATCGCATATTGTTATTTCTGATGGCTGTATAGGTCGACACATTTTTAAAAATCATAAATCTTGTTACAAAATAAATATGCATTTTTAGGAGAAAAATTTTAGAAATTATCCCCCTAAACAAAACAAAACACAGTAAGACATAATTACTCTCGCTACTAAGATGTTTACCATTGTTACCGTATCAGGGGCTAGCCTTTCAGGCTTTGTTCCTTTGCCTAGGTATATACTGGTTTTTTATATGGTTTTTATTTTCGAGACAGGATTTCACTCTGTCTCCCTGTCTGGAGTTTAATGACATGATCATAGCTCACTGCAGCCTTGACCCCTGGGCTCAAGTGATACCCCTCCCTCAGCCTCCCAAGTAGCTGAGACTAGAGGAGCACACCACCATATCTGGCTAATTTCAACACTGTTGGCCGGGCGCGGTGGCTCACGCTTGTAATCCTAGCACTTTGGGAGGCCGAGGCGGGCGGATCACGAGGTCAGGAGATCGAGACCACGGTGAAACCCCGTCTCTACTAAAAATACAAAAAAATTAGCCGGGCGTGGTGGCGGGCGCCTGTAGTCCCAGCTACTCGGAGAGGCTGAGGCAGGAGAATGGCGTGAACCCGGGAGGCGGAGCTTGCAGTGAGCCGAGATCGCGCCACTGCACTCCAGCCTGGGCAACAGAGCGAGACTCCGTCTCAAAAAAAAAAAACAAGCACTGTTTTTGTAGAGACAAAGTCTCACTATGTTGCCCAGGCTGGTCTCGAACTCCTGGGCTTAAGCAGTCCTCCCACCTTGGCCTCCTAAAGTGCTGGGATTGCAGCACTTTGAAAATGGCTACCATGCCCAGCCAGGTATACACTTTTAATATAAAACTGTATAAAATATAAAATATAAAAAATATACTAGTTGGTGTCTTGATTTTCCCCCCACTTAATGTGTGATGCACACTTGCCTACTCAGTTTTTTTTTTTTCCTAACCTAGTATCTAAATGTGTCTGTGGATTAGGGGCAAGCCTTTCCAGGCAGTGAGTCACCTTGTGGGATGATACTGTCATCTCAGGCAGGGTCTCATGCTTCAGCCATGTTTTGGGCCCAAGTCACATTCTTTAAATGTTGTCTAGGGTGGCAGATCATCATCTTTTGAAGGATGGATTTGATGTATAAAATAAGCCAATAATTTTTCACACCCCACTGTTGGATGCTGAGCAAGGCCATTTAGGGCAAACTTGAGTTGTGGTTGTAACAAACAAGAGTGGGTTTTCTGGGTGCCTTGTAGGGGAAGGAAAGAGGATGAGAGTAAATATCCATCAGACAACTATTATGGCTCCACCAGGCTAAACATTTTAAAGCCAGATCTAGACCTCTGCATAAGTACTGTAAGTGTGGTGGTGGCCCTCACAATGATGCTTAGGGGGCATCAGAACCTCCTGGGGCGCTTGGTGAAAAGCCCATGAGGCCAGGATTGATGGGGATCAAGGGAAAGAGGCCCCAAGGGAACATGAACCTCATCTGTAATTGCAGTAGACACTGTTCCACAGGCTCCCAATACCTGTTCCTCATTTCTTCTTTACTGACAGAGCCTTGATTTTGTTTGGAGTGCCTATGTGCCCAGCTATATTCTCTTACTTAGTTTCCCTTGCAGCTAGGGGTGATTGTATGACACAGCTCTGGCCTATGAACAAGAGGCAGGAGCTCCTGAGGAGAGTACCTCTTCATAAATAAGATGGCAAAGTCCTTTGGCCCTTTCGCATTCTTCCTGCCTGCTTTATAGACTGCCAGGTAGAGCAGTGGTGCCTTGCAGCTGGAAGGATGGAAAGGAGGGAAGCCTCAGGCCAAGGTTGGCAGAGGAAGAAGACAAAAAGTTCCTGGGTCCTTTATGGAATCTTTGAGTGGATTCCATAAATCCACTCCAGCTCTATACTGCCTGCTTCTAGATTTCTTCTTGTTCCCTGAGAAAAATAACCCCCATCTGTTTAAACGACTGTTAGTTTTTTAATTGCTTGCAGCTGAATGCAATCATAACTGATAAGGTAATGTTTTAATATTTTACAAGGGGGAAATGTATTTACATATTGTGCAATTAAAAATGAAAAATAATTTAAATCCCCACAGATTTCTGGGCCCCACATCAGATGCACTGAAACAGAATCTTTGAATCTTTGGGGATGGGACTCACGTAGCTATATTTTTAACAAACTCTCCAGATGATTCGGGTGCACAATAAAATGGGAGAACCATTTCCATATTTATTAATAGTATTAACTCCATTTTATAGATAAGAACATTCAGGCCCAAGGAGTTGAAACAACTTACCCCAATATTTTAAAGTAAGATTTGCATGTAGTTCTGTCTGGTTCCAAAGTACATTCCCCACCACATCCTGTGCCTGCTCCAGAGAGGCCTGGCTTTCCCCCAACAATACAGCCATGCTACGTCTGAGGGGAACTTCTAAAATAGAAGATTCAACTGTTTGTAAAACAGTTTTACACTGCTGCCCAGGGACAGCATTACCATAATGCATCTATCCCCAGGAAACAAAGGGACGTATGTTTTCTGGCATGTTTGTTAAAAAAGAGGGCTGGGCATGGTAACTCATGCCTGTAATCCCAGCACTTTGGAAGGCTAAGGCAGGAGGATTGCTTGAGGCCAGGAGTTTGAGACCAATCTGGGCAAAATACAAAGACTCTGTCTCTACAAAAAATAAAAATAAAATAATAAGAATAATAAAATAAAAAGCATGTTCATAAGTTCTTGGTCTTGTCTTCTACTTTCAAAACAAAAATTCTTTGAAATTAGCTTTTTCCACAGATTTTCTAGGGTTAAGTCACTTAAGAACTACTAGAACATCTCACCCATGAAAGGTAATTATGGTTGTTTTATGAGTGTGGAAGACATATAGCTGGTAAGTACCAGAATAGTCTCCTGTGAGTTATTAGAACTCACAATATTCATGCTGTACCAAATTAGCCATCAAGGGCTGATAGATTTTATCTGTAGTTCATCAAGGCATTGGTCAGTGATATACATTCATAACAATTAAACACACACCAGCTCCCCTTGATGGGATCTTTGGGTAAGGTGGCCGCCTCGCGTTATATTAATGTGATTTGCATGGGTATTTGGAGACCTGTATGATAAAAATTATTTTCTGACAAGGAAGAGGATCTTTATTGTGTGAAATAGGAAGTCAGGGTGTTGAGACCCTTAAGGGGCTAACAGTGTCACGTGTGTAAAGTTTGGCCCAGGAGTTATAGGAGCTTTGCATTCTGAACCTGGATCTGGCATGAAGCTACTGCATGTCAGACTCTCTGATCTAATTCCGAACAGTCAGGCTTTTAGATAACTCTGCAACTCCATTTTTGAGGTCCCCTCATGTGTAAGGTCTTCTGGGAGATGCTTCATTGTATTGCCTTTCAAGGAGCTCCTTTTGTATGGGGGAGGGGGAGAGAAGACAGATACCCAAGTCTCTATTATGCCAGCTATTGCCCCCCCAGTTCTCCTGAGGACTCATATGTGCCAGGCCCTATTTCTGTTCTATAGATGTGGAAACTGAATCTCAGAGACATTTAGTTATTTGGTTAGTATCACAGTGTATAAGCAGCAGAATGAGATTTGAGCTCAATTGACCTAACTCCAAAGATCTTGCTGCCACTTCTGCATGACTTTGCCTTGTTGGTGCTCTGCCTTGCTTGGCAGTACAGAGGCGTAGGATGTGTGGTAGAATGAGACCTCTTTTGATTGGAGAATTGGGGAAATCTGTGTAAAAGAGGAAGGATTTAAAGAGGATAGGATGGGTAAAAATAGGTAATAACGAAAAGGTGGGGATGTGTTCTTGGAAAGAGGAGTCTGGTTTGGTTGAATGTGTAGTTCTTTGTGGGGATGGGATGGGGCAAAATAGGAAAAGAGGAGAGGCTGCAAAAGTAACTGGGACAAATGGTAAAGTGCAGTTAATAACAGGCTAAGTTACAGGAACAACATTTTATATTTTATATAAAACTTGTTGGCCGGGCGCGGTGGCTCACGCTTGTAATCCCAGCACTTTGGGAGGCCGAGGCGGGCGGATCACGAGGTCAGGAGATCAAGACCACGGTGAAACCCCGTCTCTATTAAGAATACAAAAAGTTAGCCGGGCGTGGTGGCGGGCGCCTGTAGTCCCAGCTACTTGGAGAGGCTGAGGCAGGAGAATGGCGTGAACCCGGGAGGCGGAGCTTGCAGTGAGCCGAGATTGCGCCACTGCACTCCAACCTGGGCGACAGAGCGAGACTCCGTCTCAAAAAATTAAAAAAAAAAAAAAAAAAAAAAAAAAACTTGTTGAAGACATTCCATATTATGCTATTCATTATTCCTTAATATGAGTGACCGCAATAAATCTCAAAACTTACTGTTAGGGAAAAAAAATCCCCCTCCTAGAGGAATGCCTTTTATTCTGCCTTTAATCAGCAAGGAAGGACTGTGGAAACTCATTGTCTTTCCCTTCTTGCCCAGGCCACCAGGAAGCATGGGCCTAATTAGTGTCTAGATGCAATAACTGTCTTATCTCTCTGGTTCTTGGTAAAACATTTCTTCTTTTATTTCATTTGGTTTTCAGCCTTCTTGTTTTATTTGTCTTGGGTATAAATTATTACTAAAATTACCCTAAATTCCTTTTGGAAGTAAATGGAACATACCCTTCTTGTACCATCACAGGGAAAGTTAATAAAGGGCTGGAACAGGGCAGTGATGTGACCAAAGCTTGTTTCAAAACATTTTCATGGCATATTGATGAGCTGATTGCAAGAGGCTGCTGGGAAGGGTATTTTATCCCTTGGACAAGATGTGGAATAAGTCAGACTTAGGAGGCCCAAGTGTCAGGAGGGGCCTGCCAGGTGTGTGTCTACCGTGAGGGTCTCTGCAGTCCTCCTTGTGCCTACCAAGTTCGAAGTTAGGTCCTACACATTCCCAGATCCCTTTTTTTTTTTAACCACTTTTACAAGAGTCTCTGATTTGGTCATTTCCTAAGACCATCTGGATCAATTTTTTGGTTTTTGTTAGGAGAATGGGCTAAAGTTTGTATGTTGGTAATTCTCTATACCGCACTTTCTGGAGCACTTAAGGCAACACTCAGCAAAATGACTCTGCATAATGAGTAGTGTCAGCATTCCATTCCAACAAAAAGAGGCTGTCTCATGGTCTAATAACCTTAAGGACTTCAGGCTTGGCAGTCTCATTTCTGAAGAACTAGAATGGAGTGTCTTTTTTGTTTTGTTTTTGAAATGGAGTGTCTTAACCATGGTGCTCTTGCCTTCCTGTGTTTGCCCAGGCATGGGCTCTGTATCTCTGCTAGAGGTCTTCATAAAGACACAGAGACAGCCCTCCCAACAGAGCTGTCACTCACTTTCTGTAGTACCTCACTCATCCCAGCTGCCTTGCTGTTGTGGAAATTCATGTTGTGTTTAACTTGTCTAAGTATTCATACCAACAGCCACAGCTAAAGCTCTAGGGCAGGAGTGGTATCTGACTGAGGCCAGGGATTGGTGAATAACCTGTTGAAAGTGTGTGCAGAATTGTGTGTGTAATTCTCTGGAAAGGTCTTGTCAGATTTTCAAAGGGAATGTATTCTTCCTTTAACATCTTATCCAAAAAGTTAACTACTGCTCTGAAAAAATGACAGTCTATGGATTTCTTCCTGACATTCTTTTTTTTTTTTTTTTTTCAAGATGGAGTTTTTGCTGTTGTTGCCCAGGCTAGAGTGCAATGGTGCGATCTCGACTCACCGCAACCTCCGCCTCCCAGGTTCAAGTGATTCTCCTGCCTCAGCCTCCCAAGTAGCTGGGATTACAGGCACGTGCCACCACGCCTGGCTAATTTTGTATTTTTAGTACAGATGGGATTTCTCCACATTGGTCAGGCTGGTCTCGAACTCCTGACCTCAGGTGATCCACCTGCCTCCCATAGTGCTGGGATTACAGGCGTGAGCCACTGCGCCCGGCCTCTGACATTCTTGAATATCCCTATCAACCCCTCTCACCCACCCAAAGCCTGCTGCTCAAAGCAGCTCTAAGCAGAAGAGATGGAAAAACATTCAGACTGGGTGGAGCATGGCCCAGGCTGTGTTGCTGCCCACTTCTGTCTAGATGGGCAGTTCTTGACTTCCCTGCCTGACGCTGCTGAGCAGCCACAGTCCCAACTGCCTTCTGGCTCATACCCTTCACCACAGTGCCAGCCACAGAGAGCAGCCATGCAGCATTTTTAAGTAGCCAAGGAAAGGCCCGTTCTCACAGCAGTACTTGGGGAATCTTCAGACTTGGTATTAGGAACCATAGCAATGAGACTTGTTACAAGCTTGCAAAACAAAATGGGATTTTTCTGTGTGGTCCAGCAAGGATCTACACAGGAAGTCTGCTTGATTTTGTTTTGCCTTGCTGGCTTCATAAACCCACGTAGCACAAGCACTTTGTGAATCAGAAATGGAAGCATTGTTCTCTGATACTGAGGAATGCCTTTCCTGAATGGCTACTGTGGGTGGGAATAGCTCTAAAGAAAAAAAAAAGTCCTGAGACACAGACAGCAGCTATTTATGTTCTATTCTGTTTGACACACATTATTGAATACCTACTGTGTGCTGGTAAAATTCATGGTCCATCAGGGAAGGCAGGTCCATGAGGAACCATTACACAAGCAATAGAGGCTGGATGAGACTCAGCAAGTGAGGACCGTGAGATCCCAGAAGAATGCAATTAATTCATCTGGTGTGTACATGCTCACGCGGAGGCCGTCTGGGGCCCTCACTGAGAGGAGGCAACGAGCTGAGTGTTAAAGGGAGGATGTCACCTTCTGTGTTCTCTTTTGACCCTTTCCATTATGTGAGCATGCATTTTTACCTTGTGGTGATTAGTATGCACATAATATTTTATCCTGCCTGTTTTCCACTTAGCATTCTTATACCGATTTCCACTTAGCGACTAGGCTGAAGTATTTATCATTTTAAAAAGCCACGTAGCATTTTTGCCTTATTGATGTACCCTCGTTGCTTAGCCATCTTGTCATTTGTTGGGAGCAGCAGTGTTTTTCTCAATTATGCATCTTTGCAGAATCAGCTCTCTCCTTCCCCCTTACTTATTTCCTTTGGGGGCTATTGCCGGGTCAAAGTTATGAATGGTTTTATGCCGTCTCCTACTGATTTTTTTTTGTTACAGAAAATTTCAGACATATACAAAAGGAAAAAGACTACTATAATGAACCCCCACATACTCATCATCGAGCTTCTACAATTATCAATTCATGGCAGTTTTGGTTCATCCATAGCCCCACACACTTTTATCCTGGATTATTTTTCAGTAAATCCCAGGCATCATATAATTTCATCTATGAATACCTAAGTATGCATTTCTAAAAGATAAGGAATCTTTTTAAAAGTATAGCTGACTGGGTGTGGTGGTTCATGCCTGTAATCCCAACACTTTGGGAGGCCTGGGTAACATAGGGAAACCCTGGCTGTACCACAAATACAAAAATTAGCCAGGTGTGGTGGCACATGCCTGTAGTCCCAGCTACTCAGGAGGCTGAGGTGGGAGGATCACTTGAGCCTGGGAGGTTGAGGCTGCAGTGAGCCATGACTGTGCTGCTGCATTCCAGCCTGAGTGACTGAGTGAGATCCTGTCTCAAAAAAAAAAAAAAAAAAGTATAGCCAACAGCTTATTATCATATCTAAAATAAATTAATCATAATCCTTAATATCATAAAATATCTAGTCATCCAACTGACAGTTTAAGATTCCCTAGTGTTTTCTGTGGCCATTCTCACGAGGCCAAATGTTTATTTGCTCCACCATGTTGTTCAGGGAATGTTTCCCTTGATGGATCACGTTGAGGTTGAGTTCTTTATCAAGAAAGGTCTGCATGCAGGTCCTGGCCTCAGAAAGAGATGGAGGGAAAGAAGAAGGGATAAAGAGAGGCCTCTCTCCACAGCCTCTGCAGCTGGCCTCATGTGGTTTGCGCCACATAGGGTGGTAGGTTCTCTCTGCCCATTACTCACATGGTAAACCCAGCTGTGCTGCTTTATCCACATACCAGCTTGACTTGGTGCAATGTGCTGAAAATAATGTCAGGCCTGTCCCTTTGGACTCCACCCCCACTGAAGAATGCAGTATCATGCTGTTGGTTTTTTTAGTGCTAAAGAAACTAGATAGATACTATGTTTATTTTTCTACAGTAAAAATCCGAAAAGCTAGGAAAATGCCTATTCCCTGTTGGATTTTGATCTTATTTGCATGTTTCCCTTGGCAAGCTTTGTTTCATATTATTCAAGGTGACCCAGTTAGAACTACTGTTTAAAGTCACATTGTCATTAATAAGTTACACAACCTGTGTGTGGTAAGTCTGTTAGCCCTGAATATTGTATAAGCAGGAATGCATGCTTGTGTTGGGACTTTTCTTCATATTTAAATATGGTTACATTTCTTTTTCTTTTTCTTTTTTCTTTTTTTTTGAGACAGAGCCCCTCTCTGTCACCCAGGCAGGAGTGCAGTGGTGTGATCCTTGCTCACTGCAACCTCTGCCTCCCAGGTTCAAGCGATTCTTGTGCCTCAACCTCTTGAGTAGCTGGGATTACAGGTGTGTGCTACCAGGCCCAGCTAATTTTTGTATATTTTGTAAAGATGGGGTTTCACCATGTTGGCTGGTCTTGAACTCCTTAGCTCAAGCAATCTGCCCGCCTTGGCCTCCAAAAGTGCTGGGATTACAGGTGTAATCCATCACACCAGGCCCAAATATGGTTACATTTGAATGTAATCTTCCCTGTTTGTTCTCGCTGTTGATATTCCTGACCTTTCTATGTTGATGAATAGGAGTAATTTCCCAGATGATCTAGAACCCTATTGTATTTAGCTTTGGAATGTGAATCACATGTGTACATTTATGTCGGCATCTCCCCTTGTGCCAGTCCAGGCTGGCTCTCAGTTTGGTCCTCCTTAACTAGCTGGGTACCCTGGGTGACCTCCTTTGGGACAAGGGAGAGTTAGCAGGGAGGCCTGGTCAGAATAAAATGCCTTTTGAGAGATATTAGGGTTACCAGGCTTTTATCCTTAGTCTGTATATTCAATAACGAAGCTTACTTGTGTTTAGGCCAGCTTTAAAGCTTGTACCTAGCTTTTTTTTTTTTTTTTTTTTTTTTTTTCAAGAGACAGAGTCTTTCTGTGTCCCCCAGGCTAGAATACAGTGGTGTGATCATAACTCACTGCAGCCTGGACATCCTGTGCTCAAGTGATCCTCTCACCTCAGCCTGTGGAGTAGCTGGGACTACAGGTGCGCGCCACTGAGCCCTGCTAATTTTTAAATTTTTGGTAGAGACAAGGTCTTGCTGTGTTACCCAGGCTGGTTTTGAATTCCTGGGCTCAAGTGGTCTTCCTCCCTTGGCCTCCCAAAGTGCTGGGATTATGGGCATGAGGCACCACGACTAACCTATAGCCTATACCTAGCTTTTTTTTTTTTTTTTTTTGAGACAGGGTCTCACTGTGTCACCCAGGCTAGAGTACGGTGGCACCATCATAGCTTACTGCAGCCTCCATCTCCTGGGCTCAAGCGATCTTCCTACCTCAGCCTCCCAAGTAGCTGGGACTATAGGCGTGCGTTACCACATCTGGCTAATTTTTTTTTTTTTTTTTGGTAGACACGAGGTGAAGTCACTATGTTGCCCAGGCTGGTCTTGAACTCCTGAGCTCAAGAGATCCTCCCACCTCAGCGTGGGAAAGTGCTGGGATTATAGGCATGAGCCACTGTGCCTGGGCTATACCTAGCTATTTTTGATGGAAGAATGAAATAACTGGCTTTTAGTTTTGGTTATTAGTTTGCCACTTTCTAAGTCTTTTGCTGTATAATATCCTCTTTCCTTCTTTTTGTAACAGTAATAACATAAAAAATTTTTAAAGTTTGCCTTTAAGCCAAATACTTCAACACATGGATTATTTTCACTTTTTCCCATTTATCTTCCAGGCATTATCCATATGCATGTTTTTTTAAAAATCAATTTTGTGTCTTGTTTTTTTCTTACATCATTACAAAATGTTTCTATATGGTTTTAAGAATTATTACTTATAATGGCTGTATTAGGTTGTTCTTGCATTGCCATAAAGAAATACCTGAAACTAGGTAACTTATAAAAGAGGTTTATTTGGCTCTTGGTTTTGCAGGCTGTTTAGGAAGCATAGTACTGGCAGCTGCTTCTGAGGAGGCTTCAGGAAGCTTTTACTCATGGCAGAAGGGGAAGGGAGAGCAGGCATCTCACATGGTGAAAACAGGAACAAGAGACAGAGAGAGAGAGAGTGGAGGAGGAAGTGCCACACACTTTTAACTGACCAGATATTGCAAGAACTATCACAAAGACAGCACCAAGGCATGAAGGATCTGCCCACCAGGCCCTACCTCCAGCATTGGGAACTACAATTCAACATAAGATTTGGGTGGGGACAAATATCCAAACTATATCAATAGCTATATAATATTCAGTGGAATCAATATACTATATTTAATCATCACTTTTTTGTTTTATATTTGAGAAGTTTTAAGAATTTTATTTTATTTTTGAGGCAGGGTCTCACTCTGTCACTCAGGCTGGAGTGCAGTGATGTGATCACGGTTCGCTGCAGCCTCAGTCTCCTGGGCTGAAGCAATACTCCCATCTCAGCCTCTCGAGTAGCTAGGACTACAGGCATGTGCCACCATGCCTGGCTAATTTTGTATTTTTGTAGAGGCAAGGTTTATGTTGCTCAGGCTGGTCTCAAGCTCCTGGGCTTAAGTGATCCTCCTGCTTGAGCCACTGCACCCAGCCAAGGATTTTAAATACTACTACATTGAACACATTCCTAGTAGCTTTTCTCCCATTTTTCAACAGCTTTATTGAGATATAATTCATATGCCATACAATTCACCCATTTACAATGTACAAGTCAGTGGTTTTTAGTATAGTCACAGAGTTTTTTTAAAAAACCATTGTATTCACAGCATTGTTCAACCATTACCACAATCAGTTTTAGAACATTTTCATCATTCCATACCCAGTAGCAATCACTCCTCGTTTCCCCCAGCCCTTCCAACCCTAGGCAATCACTAATCTATTTTTTGTCTCTATAGATTTGCCTTTTCTGGACATTTTATATAAATGGAATCATACAATATGTAGTCATTTTTACCTTTGTTTTTGTTTTTGTTTGAGACAGAGTCTTGTTCTGTTGCCCAGGCTGGAGTGCAGTGGCGCAATCTCGGTTTACTGCAATCTCTGCTCCTGGGTTCAAGCAATTCTCCTGCCTCAGCCTCCCGAGTAGCTGGGATTACAGGTGCATATCACCATGCCTGGCTAATTTTTGTATTTTTTTAGTGGAGACAGGGTTTCACCATGTTGAGACCAGGCTGGTCTCAAACTCCTGACCTTGTGATCTGCCTGCCTCGACCTCCCAAAGTGCTGGGATTGCAGGCGACAGCCACCGCGCCCGGCTTTTTTTTTCTTTTTTAGATACAAGTTCTTGCTCTGTCTGTCAGACTGGAGTGTCTCCCAGCCTCCAATTCCTGGGCTTAAGTGATCCTCTTGCCTCAGCCTCCCAAGTATCTTTTTTACCATTTTAAAGATGTGTATAACATAAAATCTACAATTTTAACCATTTTTTCTTTTGAGATGGGATCTCACCCTCTTGCCCAGGCTGGAGTGCAGTGGTACGATCACGACTCACTGTAGCCTTGACCTCCTAGCCTCAAGTGATCCTCCTGCCTCAGGCTCTGGAGTAGGTGAAACTACAGATGCTCACCACTGCACCCAGCTAATTAAAAAAAATTTTTTTTTGTAGAGACAGGGTCTCCCTATGTTGCCCAGGCTTAAAAATAGATGTTAATACAAGTGTTGAAGTTTTACCATGGGTGTTTGTTGTTGTTGTTGTTATTGTTGTTGTTTTTTGAGTTGGAGTTTCGCTCTTGTCACCCAGACTGGAGTGCAATGGCGCGATCTCGGCTCACTGCAACCTCCACCTCCCGGGTTCAAGTGATTCTCCTGCCTCAGCCTCCCGAATAGCTGGGATTACAGGCGCCCACCACCATGCCTGGCTAATTTTTTTGTATTTTTACTAGAGACTGGGATTTCATCATGTTGGCCAGGCTGGTCTTGAACTCCTGACCTCAGGAGATCTGCCCGCCTTGGCCTTCCAAAGTGCTGGGATTACAGGCGTGAGCCACCGCGCCCAGCCAACACTGTGGCTTTAATGAGCACAGCAGGTATGAGCCCTGGGAAACTTTTGGGAGTCTTTCTCCTGGTGTGGAATTTTGTAATCACTCTTTGAGGACTTTTTATAGCCTTGTTCCTGGTGATGCCTGCGGTCCCTGGTTGGCCTCACAGGCTAGTTGGTGCCTGGCCAACAGATTGCAGCCTTGTCCTGGTCCTCTCTGCTCACACTCCAGGAGGGAGTTAAGGTGGCCACTTCACTTTTCCACCTGGAGGCTGCAATAAAAGCATTGGAGACAGTCACTCTCCCCTTCTGCTTCCCCGCTGAAATTCCGTCTTTCCTGAGATGCAGTCCACAGAATACACAAGTTAAGAATTGTGGTTCATATTTATTGCACCCTCACTATGTTCCAGGTTCCCTGTTTCGTGTCTTACATCACTAACTTATTTGATCTTACCACACCCTGTGAGGAGGTACAATTGTTTTGCCCATTTTATAGATGAAATTCAGAGAGCCTGAGAAATGTGTCCCAGGTCAGAGAGAGCCAAGACTGACCCCCAGTCCCCAGATTCAAAGCCATGACCTTGACCAACATGCTGTCCTGTCTCCTTTTCTCACTGAGCAGTTGTGATAACCTGCCCCCTGCTTCCTGCCTGCAGTCTCTCCACTCCACTACAGCCCCCATGCTGTTACCAGAGTGATCTGTCTCAGACATAAATATTCTTGTCACTCCTGTTGAAAAGCCCCATGTTGCCTCCTGTGGAAAGCCCAGACTCCTTAGAGAAAATGAAAGGACACTCTGGAGCTGGCCTCCTCTCATCGCTCCCCTTCACCAAGGCCCTGGCCCTGGGAGGCTGTTTGCATAGCCTATGATGTTCCTCTCTCTTCAAATTCCTGCTCTTTCGTTGTATCAGGCCTGTTTCTTAGCTTTCACAGTCCCCTCTGCTCCCCTGTTCAGCCTCAGGTCTGTGCCCTGTGTCCTGGCTGGCTGTCCGCAGGTCTCTCCTGGGGAGTGCTTTGAGTGTAGGGGCTCCATCTTGCTTCTTTCCATCCCAGTCTGGCAGGGAGAGGCCTCACAGTTAAAGTCTTTAAATTGAGCTGGGAAGTCTTTGGATAATCCTTCCCAAGGAGTGGCATCCACATCTCTGGGGTGTGTCTCTGTCATCGGGAGAAACTCAAAAAAAGGCTGGTGACAGTGTGGCACACCGTGAAATTCTCAGGCACACCTCCTCTCTTCTCTGAGAGTGCTGGTGGTGAATGGTGGGCATGAGGGCAAGGGGAACAGCCCCTGGAAGGCGCTCTGGAGAAGAAACTGGCAGCAAAGCAGACTGCAGGAAGAGGCCGAGAGGAAGACAGGACAGGTGAATCCCACCCCCCACCCCCGCCCCCACTTTCCCTTATCTGCTCTGCTTTAAGCAGAAGCTGTAACCTGAGCACCAGGTCCCAGAGGACCTTTGATCCTCCCAGCCAACCCCACCTGTCTGACATTAGAGCACAGCCTGCTAGGCTGGAACAAGCTGGCCACAGCCCTCTCTTCCCCAAGCCTGGCACCATCTTGGGGCCTGGCTGGCTCCTGCAGAGGCCTCTCCTCCCCCGTGGCTAATTTCCATCCCGGCCCTAAATTGGCCTCTTCCCCCAGCTACTCTCACACACTGACTCACACGTAAGTTATTCCATTAAGTACAAAGAATGGAATACATCAAATACCGGTGGCTCTGCTTCTAGAGAGCACACCCCAAATGCATTTTAAATCTGTGGATCCTCCTCAAGGGAATTCCAGTTAAAAAGGAACTTGGGTCAGCAGCCTCGGGCCTGTGTGGCTAACAAGCTTCTGTTTTCTCTGTTGTTTGGCTGGCCTGAAGGGTTCTTTTGTTTGGGAAGTGGGAGGATGTGGTGTCCTAATGAGGCCAGGGTGTGGAATTGGGGCTCACACAGAGCTGTCCTTTAGAACTGAGCCCTCCAGACAGGAGAATAAGTTGGGGAGTTTATGAGTTTATTGGTCTTTAAAGAAAACAGAAGGTTTCAAAGAGAGGAAAACAAAATGCAGTGTGGTATACTGGATTGGATCATGAGCAGAAAAAGGGCATTATTGGAAAAACTGGAGAAATCCAAGTAACATCTGGAGTTCAGTTAATAGTACTATACCAATGTTAACTTTTTAGTTTTGGCCTGTGTACAGTGGTTATGTAAGATGTGAACTGCCAGGCATGGTGGCTCACACCTGTAATCCCAGCACTTTGGAGGCTGAGGCGGGTGGATCACCTGAGGTCAGGAGTTTGAGACCATCCTGGCCAACATGGTGAAACCCTGTCACTACTAAAAATACAAAAATCAGTCCCAGCTACTCAGGAGGCTGAGGCAGGAGAATTGCTTGAACCCAGGAGGCAGAGGTTGCAGTGAGCCGAGATCGCACCGCTGCACTCCAGCCTGGGTGACAGGGTGATACTCCATCTCAAGAAAAAGAAAAAGCCGGGTGCAGTGGCTCACTCCTGTAATCCCAGCACTTTGGGAGGCCAAGGCGGGCAGATCACGAGGTCAGGAGTTCGAGACCAGCCTGGCCAACATTGTGAAACCCCATCTCTACTAAAAATGCAAAAATTAGCTGGTGTGGTGACAGGCACCTGTAGTCCCAGCTGCTTGGGAGACTGAGGCTGGAGAATTGCTTGAACCTGGGAGCCGGAGGTTGTGGTGAGCCGAGATTGTATCACTGCACTCCAGCCTGGGCAACAGAGCGAGACTCCATCTCAAAAAAAAAAAAAAAATTGAACATTAGCAGAAATGGCGAGAAGAGCAAATGGGAACTCTGTTCTGTCTTTGCAACTTTTCAGTAAATATAAAATTATTCCAAAATAAAAGATGTATTAATTTAAAAAAAAAAGAACAAGAGAATAAAGTGACCCAGCATCTAATTTAACTTCACACTTTCACCAGCACTCTCTTTTACACTTCTTAGCCCAGGTGAAGTCTAAAGACTTCACCTAAAAATCAGGAGGGTGGGCTGCATCCAATACTCTGGACCGTCTATTGTGGAGGCCAGTGTCTTCTTTGCCCCTGTGACCCTCTACCTGAAGATGGATAAGAGTCCAAGGCCAGGCTTACCAGGAAGACCTGGGTCATGTGGTTGGCAGTATTGCTACCTCCTATCTGCACACTGTGGGGCTAGTCACCCCACTAGGCTTCATTTTCTTCCTATTAGAGAGAACCTGCCTGGTGGCTGGGGAGTGGGATGGTAGGGTTAAATGAGGTAATGTCTGTCAAGAACCTGGCTCAAACCAAATAAACGGGTTTTCATTCTCTCTTCTGTTTTTCCATTTTTTTTGGTGAAAAGAATGAGAGCCATTTCCTTGAAGACTTGAGACCAGTGGTTCAATGGTAGCTTTGAGGGCAAGAAACTGCCCATAGGGAACTTGCAACAACACCGTGGCCCCTCCTCCCCCATGCCCCACTTCCTGGGGTCCAGGAAATGTGGACTTATGGAGAATCTTTTTACTAGATGGTCTGTAAGACCTCTTGGAGTTTTAATGCTTGGATTCTTAAGGAAATTGTGGTGTGGCTGCTCCTTTACCCTACAGGTGGGGCAAGCCAAGTTTGGGGGCTTCCTTCTGGAAGCATGGAGGTCTTCCTGGCTCAGTAACCCAGAAATCCAAAAAGCTAGAGCTCCCAGGGTATTGAATCTGATGGGTGTAGCTTGTGGATGGCTGTTTACCTGTAGGTGGCAGTGGTGACACGGGAATGGAAGAGGAGGGGGGTGCAAGGGGAGGGCACTGGCAGAGCTCCTTTCAGAAGAGCTGTAATAAGGATAGAAGTAACAGCAAGGAAAGGTCCTCTGTATTAGAGGCTCTGTCAGGTGTTTTCTGTTATTTAGTCTCCTCTAACAGCCCCTGTGTGAGAGAGTGCTATTATTGCAGCATTTTACAGCAGTCCAAAAGGCTTGGAGAGGTCAGGTTATTGCCTGCAGTCACACAGTAATTGGCAGAACTAGAACTCACCAAATCTGAGTTCACACTCCCTGTTCCTAGACTCCATTATGATGCACATTTCTCCTGCTTCTAAGTCCGAAGGGAGAACCGGAGACAGCTGGGAACCGAGCTCTCATCTCACCAGACTGCCCAGTGCCTGTCACCCGGGGGCCTCAGAAGGGTTTATAGTCATCATTTTACTTCTAAAGGGCCCTCATCAGCATAAGGCCAGGACTTCTTGACATGAAGATGTCCTGCCTCCAAGCAGCTTCCAGTTTAGGTTGGGGTTGGGGGACAAGAAGGTACTTACGGCTCATTAAGCTGGTAAGATTTGAAAAAGTTCTCAGAACATTAGAATGGTCTTGAAGGCTCAGTCCTTGTGTGGACTGTACCATCAGGTGCTGGAGCCCATCAGAGGGCCTCTCTTGTGGGCGGCAGCAAAGAAGGTTCTGGAGAGGACGTTGGATGGGAGCTAGATATGGGCAGATAGGCTGGAGAGAAGGCTTTCCAGACAGGAGAAGTCTGAGGTGACTTTCTCAGGGTTTGCAAAGAACTGCAGATCCTGATGTGGTTCCTGTTTTCACCTTCTTGCAATTTTTTATGGAATAAAGGACTCAAATGGGTCTTCTCTTCAGCTTTGTTTGCTCTCATGGTGTATGACTGTGTTTTGTAAAAATATATATAGGTGCAACGATGCTGCCTTTCACCACTTCTATTCAACATGGTATTGGAAATTGTAGCCAGAGCAGTTAGGGAAGAAAAAGAAATAAAAGGCATCTAAATGGGAAAGGAAGGAGTAAAATTATCTCTGTTCCCTGACGACATGACTTTACATGTAGAAAACCTTGAAGGTACCACAAAAAAAAAAAAAAACAAAAAAAACTGCTAGAGCGAATAACATAAATTTACCAAAGCTGCAGGATACAAAATCAACATTCAAAAATCAGTTGTGTTTCCGTTAATATACATTAACAATGAACAATCTGAAAAGAAAACAATTTCATTTACACTAGCCTCTAAAAAAATAAAATACCTAGGAATTAACCAAGGCAGCAAAAAATTGTGCACCGAAAACTATAAAACGTTGCTGAAGGAAATTAAAGAAGAAAGAAGACATAAATATACGGAAAAACATCCTGTGTTCATAGATGGGAAGACAGTTTTTTTCTTAAGGCAGTCTCATTCTGTTGCCTAGGTTGGAGTGCAGTGGCACAATTATGGCTCACTGCAGCCTTGACCTCCTGGGCTCAAGTCATCCTCCCACCTTAGCCTCCTGAGTAGATGAAATGACAGGCACGAGCCACTACTCCTGGCTAATTTCTAAATTTTTTGTAGAGATGGGGTCTCCTTATGTTGCCCAGGCTGTTCTTAAACTCCTGAGCTCAAGCAGTCTTCCCACCTTAGCCTCCCAAAGTGATGGGATTTACAGGCATGAGCTACCATGCCTGGCCTGGGAAGCTAATATTTTTAAGATAACAACACTACCCAAAGTGATCTACAGATGTAATGAAATCCCAGTTAAAATTGCAATGAAGCCAGGCATGGTGGCATGCACATGTATTCCCAGCTACTTGGAAGGCTAAGATGGGAGGATTGCTTGAGCCCTGGAGTTTGAGTCCAGACTGGGCAACATAGCAAGACCCTGTCTCTGAAAAAAAAAAAAAAAAAAGGCCAATGGCATTTTTTTCAGAAATAGAAAAATCCATCCTAAAATTCACATGAAATCTAAAGGGACCCCGAATAGCCAAACAACCTTTATTTTTTATTTATTTTTATTTATTTTTTTGAGATGGAGTCTCGCTCTGTTGCCCAGGCTGGAGTGCAGTGATGTGATTTTGGCTCATTTTGCAACCTCTGCCTCCCAGGTTCAAGTGATTCTCCTGGCTTAGCCTCCCAAGCACCTGGGACAACAGATGTGCGTCACCACGCCCAGCTAATTTTTTTATATTATTATTTTTTTAGATGGAGTCTTGCTCTGTTGCCCAGGCTGGAGTGCAGTGGCATGATCTCGGCTCACTGCAACCTCTGCCTGCTGAGTTCAAGCGACTTTCCTGCCTCAGCCTCCTGAGTAGCTGGGACTATAGGTGTGCGCCCCTACGCCCAGCTAATTTTTGTATTTTTAGTAGAGATGGGGTTTCACCATGTTGGTTGGCCAGGATGGTCTCAATCTCTTGACCTCGTGATCCACCCGTCTCGGCCTCCCAAAGTGCTGGGATTACAGGTGTGAGCCACTGTGCCTGGCTAATTTTTGTATTTTCAGTAGAGACAGGGTTTCACTGTGTTGACCAGACTGGTGTCAAACTCCTGACCTCATGAGATCCACCCACCTCTGCCTCCCAAAGTGTTGGGATTACAGGCGTGAGCCACTGTGCTTGGCCCTAAACAACCTTTAAAAAGAACAAAGTTGGAGGACTCACACTTCCTGATTTCAAAACTTACTTCAAAACTATAATAATCACAACATCGTGGTATTGGAATAAGGAAAGACATATGGACCAATGGAATAAAGTAGAGAACTCAGAAATAAACTCTCCCATATATGGTCAATTGATTTTCAACAAGGGTGCCAAAACTATTTAGAGGGGAAAGGCCAGTCTTTTCAACAAATGGTGCTGGGAAAACTGAATATCCACATGCAAAAGAATGAAGTTGGACCCTTATCTTATACCATATGCAAAAATGAACCCCAAACAGACCAAAGACCTAAACATAAGAGCGAAGGGAAAACTATAAAAATCTTAAAATAGGCCGGGCGCAGTGGCTCACGCCTGTAATCCCACCACTTTGGGAGGCCAAGGCAGGCAGATCACGAGGTCAGGAGATTGAGACCATCCTGGCTAACACAGTGAAACCCCGTCTCTACTAAAAATACAAAAAATTAGCCTGGCGTACTGGTGGGCAGCTGTAGTCTCAGCTACTCAGGAGGCTGAGGCGGGAGAATGGCATGAACTCAGGAGGCGGAGCTTGCAGTGAGCCGAGATCGCGCCACTGCACTCCAGCCTGGGTGACAGCATGAGACTCCATCTCAAAAAAAAAAAAAAAATCTTAAAAAGGGGAAATCATGACATTGGAGTTAGCAAAGATTTCTGAGATATGACACCAAAACCACAGGCAACAAAAGAAAAAATAGATAAATGGGACAATCAAAATTTAAAACTTTTGTGCATTAAAGGATACTATCAAGAGAGTGAAAAGACAACCGTAAAATAGGAGGGATTAATATTCAGAATATATAAAGAACTCTTACAGCTTAACAACCAAAAAAAAAACTACTCAGTTTAAAAATGGAGCCAAGCATTGTGGCTCATGCCTGTAATCCTAGCACTTTGGGGGGCCAAGGCAAGAGGATCACTTGAGGCCAAGAGTTCAAGACCAGCCCGGGTAACATAGCAAGACCCCATCTCTACATAAATTTTTTTAAGAAAATTATTTAGTTGTGGTGGTACATGCCTGAAGTCCCAGCTACTTGGGAGGCTGAGGTGGGAGGATTGCTTGAGACCAGGATTTTGAGGTTGCAATGAGCTATGATGCTATGATTGGGCCACTGCACTCCATTCTAGGTGACAAAGTGAGATCCTGTCTCTTAAAAAAAAGGGGTGGGGGGCAAAAAAAATTGAATAGATATGTCTCCAAAGAAGATATACAAATGGCCAAAAAGCACATGAAAAAATGCTCAACATCAGTAGTCATTAGAGAAATACAAAACAAAACCACACTGGGATACCACTTCACACCTGGTAAGCCAGGATCCCATCATTGAATTGGTGGTACCAATATTTGATCCTAGTTCTGTCTCTAAAGCCTGAATGTTTGCATGATATAGTCTCACCTGCTAGCAAAGCCTGAGTTTGGATCTGAAGTTAATATCTTGGAGGAATTCTGAAACTGCCCCATCCTAACTCTCAATTCATGAAAGGATACCATCACCACTATTTTAATAAAAGTTTAATACAATCCACACTTCGTTGATACTTGGATAATAACATAGAAGACCTCTGTACAGGCTGGAAGTGTCCTTGTTTTACTGGATGCAGCTATGGTGAAGTGACACTTGTTTTTTACATAACACACTAGATAGAACTCACACATCCAAACAAAAGCTATACTTTATAAGCAGTGACAGCACACTCCAAAATATAGTTGTTGCTCAAAACATTTGTGCAACAGTTTTCCATCTGCATTAAAAAGCCTCACTGTTTTATTTACTGCTCTTTTTAAATTTTTTTACCTAAAAAAGATATATCCCTAACCTTTTGTCTTTATTCATCACACTTGGCACTCAAAGACTCAAAGACTTTTGACCACCCAGGTGCCTCCAAGCCCCTGCTCTGAGAAAGCAACCCTGCCCCCAAACAGTAAGAATCTGACTTCACATGAATGCAGTACATAGGCAGAGGACTGGGCAGGGGCTAGGAGGCTCTTGAGATTTGGAGAAATCTTAACCAAAGTCAGTCCTCAGATGGCAGCAGGCTGGCAGGTACAGAAGCAGTATTTGATACTTGTCTACAAGATGGGGAAAGTGGAGGAGGAGAGGATGGGATGAGAATGCATGTCAGCAATGGTTAAGAGCCAGATAGGCCCCAGAGATGCCATACCCCCTCTCTGCCCTTTTCACGCATGTGGGAAAGAGAGTAAAAGTCATAAAGCCAGCAAGGAGCAGACCCGGACCTATCAGGGAAATCAGAGCCCCCCGAGGGAGGGCAGGCAGGCCTAGGAAGAATGGGGGTGGTGGTAGGCACCATCCGTTTAGTCTAGAGAAGAAAAGACTGAGGGCAGGGGCTCCAGGAAGGTTAGGGGGAGGACACAATGTAGCCACTGAGACAGCAGTGTGCCCTGTCACCCTATGGCTTATCCAGACACAGAATGAGCCCCAGGTGTGCTGGGAGCCTGCAGCAGTGAAATGGTGCCTGCCTCCTGCCCCTGCTCTTCCTGCAGCTGTCTCTGAACACCCCTCCTCTTCAAGGTTTCCACTCCCAGAAGAATGACTCACCACCTGGGTCACACACAGTAGGGGCACGTCTGCAGCCCTAAATCCAGCAGCCTCCTCAGGAGGAGACTTATCCTGATGGAAACAGCTTTGCCTGCGGGCCTGGACTTGCTACTCTTTTGAGCCAGGAAGGGGAGAGGCCAGCTGGCCAGAGGGTAGTCGTCTCTCCCCTTCACAGAACTCAAGCTGTGGCACAGACTCTCATGGAGAAGAAAGTACAGAGATTGCACTTTGGTAGGGCCACAAGGGATACGGTCTTGGGAGGCTTAATAGAGGAAATATTAAATCAATGAAACCTCATTTCCAAGTTCGGTTTAGCAGCAGAATCCATTAACCTTATATTCACCTTCTCCTTTCCTCTTATGATACTGGGGAAGGGTTCAAAGGCATGAAAACTTATCCTCAGGGTCAGCGCATTCTATTCAATTACTGGGATTTGAGTTTTCAAGCTAAAAGATATACTCATTTTGATTATAAAGAACCAACCCAAAAAGAATGCTGCTTTCTTTTCATTTTGCAGAAAATGCCACACAAACACAACCATGGGTATTTAGCTCTACTGAAACAGATGAGGGAAGTAAGGCTGACAGAGGAGCTCAAATCAGTTCTGATTTTTCTCTTCATAAAAGAATTTCCAGCTAATCAAGAGCAAAGTTGGATCTGATTGCCTCTGGAACTAAGGCCACTCAATGTGGGCTCCCTCACTCAGTCCTGTCCCCAGGCCAGAGGAAAGCAAAGTTCAGTCTCATTTATTTTGTCACCTAAATCGTCAAAACCTAAAATAAAACCTGGTGCAACAGCGGAAACACAGTGTTCTAGGGAGCAGTGGGGCAAGTCCTTCCCACCAGCCAGCCCTCTAGAAGGATAATTGTAAATTGCTGACCTCTCTGGTGATATGCTAATGGCCAAAGACTGGGCTAGGGAAGAGGCTGGGTAGGGCCGGCCAGGCTGGGCTGGACAGGACAGGGCAGGGCAGGCCTGAGCTCGGGTAATCAGACACGGCTCCTATTAAATCTTCAGTGCGAGAGCAGCATTGCATCCTGATGCTGTTGCCATGGCATTTTCTCTTGCCTGGGGTAGGACCCAGGCCAGGATGCCCTGAAGCCTTGACGCTGACAGCAGTGATAGTGCTGGCTCTGAGCATGGTTTTTCTGGCCACCCACCCTCCCATGCTCTCTGAAACCTAAGGCAGCCCTGTCTGGAGGAGCCTCACAATCCAGCGGCTTGGCTTTTTGGCTGCCGCTTTCTACACTTTGATGTTAAATATAGTGACTTCAGAAGCAGCCAACACCAGAAGGCAAAAGAGGACTGGTTTTAGCATTTCGCATTCAGCAACATCCTTTTGGTGAGAATGGAGAAGAAAACAGTCAAATGATCTACCTCCCCAACCATCAAGAGTGTTGGGGCTGGGCACGGTGGCTCACGCCTGTAATCCTGGCACTTTGGGAGGCTGAGGCGGCTGGAGCACTTGAGGTCAGGAGTTCGAGACCAGTCTGGCCAACATGCCGAAACCCATCTCTACTAAAAATACAAAAATCAGCCAGGCATGGTGGCACATGCCTGTAATCCCAGCTACTCGGGCGGTTGAGACAGGAGAATTGCTTGGACCCAGAAGGCAAAGGTTGCAGTGAGCCGAGATCACGCCATTGCGCTCCAGCCTGGGCAATGGAGCGAGACTCTGTCTCACATAATAATAATAATAATAATAGTAATAGTAATAATCCCTGAATCCCACCCCATACCATTCAAAGAAAAAATCATACCTCTGGGGCATGAGGCTCAGGTATTGGTGCTCTCTAGAAGCTCCCCAGGTGGTTCTCATGTGCAGCCAGGGCTGAGATCCATAACTTAGAGGAAGGGATGCTAATGCAGTCATTCATCTGATGTAAATGAGTTGCACTACTGCCAAGTGCTGGGCACTGGGGACCCAGTGGAAGGCAAGACAGACCTAGTCCCTGCCCTCACAGAGCTCACATCCCAGAGGGGGAAGGGAATCAAGTGACCCTGGCTCTGCCACTGACGATCCTGAGGTCCTGGACCTTTCCCTTTTCTTCTGCAGGCCCTGGGTTTCCTGTCAAAGGAGGCTACAGACCCAAATGATCTCTGATCCCCACCCTGCTACTCCCTGACCCAGCAATCCATTGACCTATGTATAATTTTTCTGTCTTTTTTGGTGGTGGTTTTTAAAATACACATAACATTAAATTTCTCACTTTAACCATTAATCAGAAAGTCTTTTTAAGAGACAAGGTCTTACTCTGTCGCCTAGGCTGGAATGCGATGGCTTAATCATATCTCACTGCAGCCTCAAACTCCTGGACTTAAGCAATCTTCCTGCCTCAGCCTCATTAGTAGTTAGGACCACAGGCACAAGCCACTACGCCCAGCTACTTTTTAAATTTTTTGTAGAAACGATGTCTTGCTATGTTGCCCAGGCCGTTCTCAAATCCTGGATTCAAGTAACCCTCCTGCCTCAGCCTCCCAAAGTTCTGAGATTACAGGTGTGAGCCATCTTGCCTGGCCCAT
This sequence comes from Hylobates moloch, assembly GCF_009828535.3. Classification (NCBI taxonomy): domain Eukaryota; kingdom Metazoa; phylum Chordata; class Mammalia; order Primates; family Hylobatidae; genus Hylobates; species Hylobates moloch. The sequence goes on along the minus strand of NW_026652290.1, from coordinate 50,242,876 downwards.
TTTAACCATTTTAAAGTATACAGTTCAGTGGCATTAAGTATGTTCACATTGTGTGCAACCATCAACACCCATCTCCAGAACTGTTTCATTTTCCCCAAACTGAAATTCTGTGTTCATTAAACAATAACTCCCCATTCCCCCACCCCCACACCCCCCAACAGCCTCTGGCAACCACCATTCTACTTTCTGTCTTTAAATTTGACTATTCTAGGTACCTGATGTAAGTAGAGTCATCTAGTATTTGTCTTGGTGAATGGCTTATTTCACTTAGCACAAGGCCCTAAGGTTCAGCCATACTGTGCATGCAATAGGATTTCCTTCCTTTTTAAGGCTGAATAATATTCCATTATATGTATATCCATCTGGCTTATCCATTCTTTAGTTGGTGGACACAGGCTGTTTACACCTTTTGGCTCTTGTGACTATTGCTGCTGTGAACATGACTCTGCAAATATCTCCTCAAGGCCCTGCTTTCAATTCTTTTGGGTATATACTCAGAAGTGAAATTGCTAGATCATAGGGTAATTCTATGTTTTTTGTTTGTTTGTTTGTTTTTGTTTTTGAGACGGAGTCTCGCTCTGTCGCCCAGGCTGGAATGCAGTGACGTGATCTCGGCTCACTGCAAGCTCCGCCCCCCGGGTTCACGCCATTCTCCTGCCTCAGCCTCCTGAGTAGCTGGAACTACAGGCGCCCACCACCACACCTGGCTAATTTTTTGTATTTTTAGTAGAGACGGGGTTTCACCATGTTAGACAGATGGTCTCGATCTCCTGACCTGGTGATCCGTCCTCCTTGGCCTCCCAAAGTGCTGGGATTACAGGCGTGAGCCACCACGCCCGGCCTGGTAATTCTATGTTTTAATTACCATCCTGTTTTCCATAGCAGCTGTACCACTTTACATTTCCATCAAAAGTGTAAAAGGGCCGGGCGCGGTGGCTCAAGCCTGTAATCCCAGCACTTTGGGAGGCCGAGGCGGGCGGATCACGAGGTCAGGAGATCGAGACCATCCTGGCTAACACGGTGAAACCCCGTCTCTACTAAAAATACAAAAAATTAGCCAGGCATGTTGGCGGGCGCCTGTAGTCCCAGCTACTCGGGAGGCTGAGGCAAGAGAATGGCGTGAACCCGGGAGGCGGAGCTTGCAGTGAGCCGAGATCGCGCCACTGCACTCCAGCCTGGGCGACAGAGCAAGACTCCGTCTCAAAAAAAAAAAAAAAAAAAAAAAAAAGTGTAAAAGGGTTCCAATTTATCTATATCCTTGCCAACACTTGTTATTTTCTATTTTTTTGATAGTAGCCATCCTAATGGGTATGAGGTAATATTTCATTGTGTTTTTGACTTGCACTTCCCTAATGCTTAGTGATGTTGAACCTCTTTTCACATGCTTGTTAGTCATTTGTATATCTTTGGAGAAATGTCTGTTCAAGTTCTTTCCCATTTTTTAATTGGATAGTTTGGGGTTTTTTGTTATTAAGTTATAGGAGTTCTTTACATAGTCTGGATATTAACCCCTTATCATATATATAATTTTGCAAATATTTTCTTCCTCTGCAGGTTCACTCTGTTGTGTCCTTTGATGCCTGGAAGTTTTTATTTTGATGTAGTTCAAAATTTTTCTTTTGTTGCCTGTGCTTTTGGTGTCATATGCATGAGATGATTGCCAAATCTAGTGTCATGAAGCTTTTTCACTATGTTTTCTTCTAAGAGTTTTTCAGTTTGAGCTCTTACATTTATATCTTTGATCCATTTGGAGTAAATTTTTGTATATGGTATAAGATAAATGGTCCAAGTTCATTCTTTTGCATGTGGCAATCCAATTTTCACAGCACCATTTGTTGAAAATACTGTCCTTTCCTCATTGAATGGTCAGAAAGTCATTTTGTGGATGAGATAAAATAATGTACATGAAGCACCCAACACCACACCTACAGTGGCTTGATAACCGATGGTCCTTTCTTTCTCCCCCTTATCTGAAATGTAGTTTCTCACTACCGCAATTGATTTTTAATAATCCCAATAACAAATACCTGTATAGTACTGACTGTGTGCCAGGCTCTGTTCTAAGTGTTTCATGTGTATCAACCCATTTAATTTTCATAACAAATATATCAGGTAAGTACTGTTGTTTTCACTAGCTTTGGCACCTAGAAGTTAAGTAATTTACCCAAGACCACACAACTAGTAAGTAGTAGAGCCTGTATTTGAACCTAGGTAGTTTGGCTCCAGACTCTACGGGTTCATAAACCTAATATCCTCATGTTTGGGGTGATTTTTGATGGCTTAGGCCTGTCATAAGCTTTTCAGTCTAGAGTTTGGTGAATGAAGAACCTCGTTATAACATCAGCCCTCAGGCCAGGACCTTTCCCGGGTGTTCTTTTGTGATAATAGCACTCCTAGAATGGCTCTGTTGGCTCAGCCCATCTGCTTGGGAGGAGAATGTGGTGGTTCTGGTCTCTTCCCATTTCCTGCCAAGGCCCACTTATTCCAGGAGAAATGTAAACCCATTTTCTCTCTGATTTCACAGAAAAGGCAACAGATGGCTCCCTGCAAAGTGAGGATTGGACGTTGAATATGGAGATCTGTGACATCATCAATGAGACGGAGGAAGGGTACGTGTGCCCCCCCTCTCCTGGGAAGCCTCTCTCAGCTTTTAGGGGCCACTCAAAGCTTATCAGGGCCTAAGGGTGGCAGGTTTTATTTTTTGTTTTGTTCCTAGTCTGTTTGGTTTGGCATTGAATAAGCTGACACTCTGAATTATCTGTCCTTTTTGTCTTCATCCCTCCCCCACTTGCCCAGTGGCAGTGCTGGAGGTAGAACAGGGACGACCTCTTTTAATCACCTGCTTTTAATCACAAGTGGAAATGAAGCTGCTTGATTACTTGGTTCCCAGTGGCCATTAGTCTCTGCAGCCCAAGTGTCACCTCGTCCCTCCCCTCCTCCCTGGCTTCTGTCTCTCCTTCACAGCCTGTCTCTGCCCTGGTTTGCCAGGAGTCAGAGAGCACCACCGTGTCCATGGAGGGAGGTCCAGGGCATGGGGCAGACACGGCCGGGAGTGGGAAGGCGGCATGAGTGGACTTAGAACACGTTGCCCCTCCTGCATTCCTGCACTGCTGGATCCGTTCCTGTTGTTACTTCCTAAATCCTCTTGTGTTTTATAGCTGCACTCTATTTGTACTTCTTCCAAACTGGTCTGTATTTAGCCCTCTGTCCGTACCACTAACACTTTACTGTAGCCATGCCCTCTTAAACCATTTTCAGAGTGGCATGGAGAGCAGCTGGGACTCAGGCATCCCTGGGCTGGCATCTCAGCACTGTCACTCTAGCCTTGCCATGTGTGAACTGCGGACCAGCCTCTCAAGCTTGGTCCTGCTTTCATGCAACAAATATTTCTCAAATGACTACCTTGTGCCAGGCCCTATTGTAAATACTGAGGACACAGCAGTGAACAAGATAGTTTCCTTCCCCTTGGGGAGCTGCCAGTCTAGAGTAGTAGGGAGGCAGGCCTTAAACAAGATAGTTAAACATATAACCTGGTCAGATGAGGACAAGACTGTGGAAGGGAGATGGGGAGAGAGGAGGCTGGGAATCAGCAATTTTAAATAGAGTGATCAAGAAAAGTCTTGGCTGGGCTCGGTGGCTCACATCTGTAATCCTAGCACTTTGGGAGGCCAAGGTGGGCCAGTCGCTTGAGCCCAGGAATTCGAGACCAGCCTGGGCAACACGGTTGAATCTTGTCTTTACAAAAAATACAAAAGTTAGCCAGGCATGGTGGTGCACACCTGTAGTCCCAACTACTTGGGAGGCTGAGGTGGGAAGATCGCTTGAGCCCAGGAGGTCGAGGCTGCAGTGAGCCATGAGCATGCCACTGTACTCCAGTTTTGGTGACAGAGAAAAACCCTGTCTCAAAAAAAAAGAAAAGAAAAGACAAAACAACAGAAAAGTCTCATTTAGAAGGTGACATTGAACAAAGACTTGAAGGAGATGAGGGAGTAGGGGGTGAGGATTATACAAGGGAAGAACTGTCAAGGCTCATGGAACAGCAAACCCAGAAGTCCTGGGACAGAGGGTGTCTGATGTGTTTGAGGAATAGCAAGGTGCTAATGGGCCCAGAGTGGAGTGGTCAAAGAAGAGAGTACCTGGAGAGGAAGTTAGCGACATACTGGGGATCCAGATAATGCAGGGCCACGTAGAACCAGAACGACTCTGGCTTCAACCTTTTTGGAGATTCAAGCAGAGGAGTGGTGTGGTCCCACTCTTATTGGAAAGAGATCACTCAGTCTACTGTGTTCAGAGTGGCCTGACTGGGGGCCAGCCAAGGACAGATGCAGAAAACCCAGCGATGGCCTGGCATAGTGGCATGCACCTGCAATCCCAGCACTGTATGAGGCTGAGGCAGGAAGATTGCTAACGCCTAGGAGTTCGAGGCTGTGATGAACCAGGACAATGTCACTGCATTCTAGCCTGGGCGACAGAGTAAGACGCTGTCTCTAAAAAGAAAAAGAAAAGAAGAAAGAAAACCCAGTGAGGAGGTTATCACGGTAATACTGGTGTGAGATGATGATTAGAAGTGATGGGATTCTGAATGTGTTAGAAGGTACAGCCAATGGAATTGGCTGCCATGGGACAGGAATGAAGAGTCAGTGAAATTGCAATGTTCGGGGCCTGAACAGCCATGGGATGGAGCTGCTGTTTCCTGAGGTGGAGCAGGCTGGGGAGCAGAGATCAGGAGTAGATCTGTGCTGCCAGCCAGGCTCCTGGAAGATGTGACAGGGAACTGCACAGGGAACTTGAGTTGAGGGCAGTGGCCTGCACTGGATGAAAACGTGGGAGTCTTTGGTGAAAGGTGGCATATTTTCACCAGCTAAATATAGGTGATCAGCTTGGTGCCTGGCACACAGATGTGACTCACAAATAGTTGTTAGGGCCTACACATCTCTAATCACATCGTTGCTGGGCTCCGAATGGCTACCTTCCTCACGTCCTCCTAACATGCCACTCATTCACTTGTTTGTCCAGTCATCCGGCCATGTTTACTGACCCCCAGAGGTGGAAGTATAGCAGCTACAGGATGCCAAGGTGAATGTTCCAGCCTGCCCTTGAAAGCTCACCTGGCAGGACTGGCAAGGGCTGTGGCCAAGGCCTGTCCCTGATGCCATGGTCCCAGAGGGAAAGTTGGGTACAGATGCCTCCTGGAGGGGCTGTCTTCCAGGATGGCAGGAGAAATGTGTCTCGTAGCCAAGGGTGGCATCAAAAGGCTCAGTGTGTCAAGGGATACAAGTGGTCTAGGATAGACAGGGTGATGCTGGGGGAGCGAGAGGGTCTGGAATCCAGCTGGAAAGGTAGTCAAGGTCAGGTGCCGCATTTCTCTGGTGTCTGTGCTTTACCCTAGAGGTGGACCTCTGCTTTGACCCCTTCCCTCCTGCCCCTTCCTGCTGTAGAACCAGCAAGTTGCTCCCTTGCTAACAAGCCTTCAGGGGCTTCGCAGGCACTTAGGTTAAAAACCCTAACCAGGCCCCTCGTGAGGAGCCCCAAACCCCTCGGCAGCTCTACTTTGAGCTCTTCAACCCTGCTGATCTTTCAGCTCCTTGAATTTTCCATATTTCTGGACCCAGCTTGAAATTCTGTACAGATTTGAGCAATATACAAATATGTTGGCAATTCTTATTTTCCAGTGAATTGCTCAAATATCTCTATGGCTTGAGGGCAGGAAGCCCAGGAACCCCAGGAACTTCCTTATTCCGAAGGGGCCAATGCCTTCTTTTTCAAATCCTCAATTCCCAGAAGGCTGGTCACACACATCTTTCTCTTCAAGTGGCTAAAGCTCCTGTTGCTACCTTTTTGAGTGAGAGCACCTCAGTGATTCCTGAGAATGTTTTCTTCCTGCCTCTGCTGTGAGGTGTCTCAAAATCTCTTCCTAGCCAGGTGCAGCGGCTCATGCCTGTAGTCCCACCTATTCAGGAGGCTGAGGCAGGAGGATTGCTTGAGCCCAGGTGTTTGAGACCAGCCTAGGAAATGTAGTGAGACCTCATATCTTAAAATAAATAAATAAATAAAATAATAATAATAATAATCTCTTCCTGAGTGAAAGAAACTCCCACAAGTTGGACTGACAGTAGGGCGCCCCACCTACCCCTTTGTGCCCTCCCTGAAGGGCCTCTGACCTGCTATCCCTTCTGTTCTCATCACCTGTCTCACTAAGTAGATCCCGTCATTCACTGGATCTCTCAGTTTGAATCTCATTTCCCTAACCCCCTCCTCTCCTGATTTGGACAAGTCCTCTGTTATATGATTTCATAAGCCGTGTTGTACTGATGCTCATCACAGTTTAAACTTATAGATCTATGGGACAGTTGTTAGTGTCTGTCTTGCCCTGCAACCCCCACAAGGCTGTGATCTCCATGAGGACAGGATTTCCATCCGTTTTACTCAACATTTTTTTTTTTTGAGATGGAGTCTCACTCTGTCGCCCAGGCTGGAGTGCAGTGGTGTGATCTCGGCTCACTGCAAGCTCCGCCTCCCGGGTTCACGCCATTCTCCTGCCTCAGCCTCCCGAGTAGCTGGGACTGCAGGCACCCGCCACCACGCCTGGCTAATTTTTTTTTGTATTTTTAGTAGAGACGGGGTTTCACCATGGTCTCGATCTCCTGACCTCGTGATCCGCCCGCCTCGGCCTCCCAAAGTGCTAGGATTACAGGCGTGAGCCACCGCGCCTGGCCAATTACTCAACATTTTGTCCTTAGCGCCTAGCACAATGCATTTGATTAGCTGTTAATAAATATTTGTTAAATAAGCGAATAAATGAATGAAGTCTCTAAGGTACTCACAGTCTGATGAGGAATGCAGGCGTATAAACATATGCATAACACAGCATAATGAGTGCTGGGTGGTGGGCAGGGAGAGAGAGAGAAGCTATATATAGCTACGGAGACTAGTGCAGTGGCAGTGGTCAGCCTTGGGACTTTTGGCAGCAAAGCCTTCTTGGAGGAAGTGACACCAGACTGGAGTCTTACAGATTGCCAGCGTATCCGCCAGATGAGGCAGGTGGATGAAGGGGAGGAAGGTGGACACCCCAGGCTGGAGCAATCCTAGGTCACCACTCGCTTATTGTGCGAGCCTGTGTGAGTTACTTCACCTCCCTGTGTCTGTGTCCCGTTTCCTCACTTATAAAATGGGGTTGCCAATAATACCTATCTCATAGGGTTGTTATAAGGATTAAAGGAGTAAATATATATGACGTATCTGGCTACATAACTGTATCTTCATATCCATACTATATCTATATGGATTTACTATTTCCCTTTAAATATTTCCATTGCCCATGACTTTTGTCATCACTTTCATTTGGGTGTCAGTTATCTGCCCAGTCTTGGTGATGATCTCTGTGGATTCACTGCCCTTACCCTGTCTGCCATCTCTGAGCACTTGCCATGTGCCAGGCCCTGCAGGCCCTGTGTCCAGCCCGGCAGTGCATCATCACAAGCAGCGCCCCCTACCCCCAACAGTTCTATGTGGTAGTGACAGCCTGTTTCAGTGTTAAGGAAACTGAGGCTGAGTAGTTTGGTCACTTGCCAAAGACCTTGCAGCACAGCTTGGAAGGGCACATGCAGGATGAAAGCACAGGCTTACCTGGCTGCAGCCAGTGAAGTGCTGCCTGCACTTCTTGTATTTGTGCAATACTTTACCAATGGGAGGCTGTGGTCCTGGTGGGTGCAGATTGGTAAACTGCCCCCAAAGGCCTCTCCTTGGGCTTTCCCTAATGTCCAGAGCTGAGGTCACCATCAGCCTGAGGAATGCTGATGCCTAAGGCCTTGTATGACAGTCATTCAGGCATTAACCAGGAGTGGCTGACTGAATAACCTACCTGGGACTGTTTTTATTTATTTATTTTTGAGATGGAGTTTTGCTCTTGTTGCCCAGGCTGGAGTGCAATGGCGTGATCTCAGCTCACCACAACCACCGCCCCCCAGGCTCAAGCAATTCTCCTGCCTCAGCCTCCTGAGTAGCTGGGATTATAGGTGTGCACCACCATGCCCGGCTAATTTTGTATTTTTAGTAGAGACAGGGTTTCACCATGTTGGCCAGGCTGGTCTTGAACTCCTGACCTCAGGTAATCCACCTGCCTTGGCCTTCCAAAGTGCTGGGATTACAGGCGTGAGCCACAGCACCCAGCTGGGACTGTTTTAGACTCTGTTTTCCAGGCCTCACCTCAGACCTACACAATCAAGGCACAGCTTGTGGATTTGGGAATGGCACTCCAGGTGACTCTGATGTGCAGCTCTCATGAGGAACCCCTGACCTAGGTCGTTTACATGGCCATCTCTGGACCCTCCTCAACTCATAGAATCTTTGTGTTCTACCTTCTAAGCTGGAGAGGGCACAGAGGAGGAGCTGAAAACATGCAATAGAGCAAGATAATAATGGGGAGGGGGTGTTCAGGGTGACAGAAGAGGGGCAGCCACGTCCTCCTTGGGGGTTATGAGGAGAAAGCTTTTCCAGCGAGTAGTTCTGAAGCTGAAGGACAAAGAGATATAAAGGCTGTGGCTGGAGGGATGACAGGAGGCTTGTTTGGGGATCAGGGAAGAGTTCTTATAAGTCTAGGGTCCAGGGAGACTTTGAGGAGCCTGATCATGGCCCAGAGGCCAAATCACGAGGCTGTGAGCACTGCCTGAGGAGCCTGACCTTTCCCCTGAAAGCTGCTAGGGCTTGGTGCCATCTCAACAGAGGCCGCTGATTCTTCCTGATCCTTTCTTTCTGCTCCATCTTGGCTCTTGACACACACTTCTGTCTCTTCTCCTGGTTTCCAACTCCACACTATCTAATCTGCTGCAGCTTCTTGAAACTTTGTGATTCCTTTGACATGACTTTGATCCTCCTCTCTGAAGCTTCTCCCCCGGGGAGAGAGATAAGTACTTGCTTTTGTGCTCACCCATCACTCTTGGCTAGTACTTCCCAGAGCCTGTGGATGAGTTTTCATTTTAAACCTCATCCAGGAAGCTGCTGACTGTCTGATTTCCCACCCCGTGGCTCCCACACCAGGAGAGCCCTGAGTGTGCTGGTCCTCTGCCAGCCAGAAATTATTGCAGCCCTCAGGCGCTCTTCCTATTTTCCTGTTCCATGGAAGTTCAAGAGGACAGAAGAGAGATAGGACTGAGGGGTGTGGCAGCTGTGGGTCAGGGACAGCGGTGGTTTGGCAGAGCCTTGGAGAGAGGAAATGAGTCCATGCTGTTGGCCAGTAGCCACTGAATTTCATCAGCTCTCATGCCACAAACAGCCCTCAAAGCAGAGAGCCGGTTAAGTCCCATATTTGCAGAAATCAGCATCCCCTTTTGGAAATGGCAGCCGTACTGCAGACATACTTGGCCTTGGGCCCAGTCCCCATGGAGCCTTGTGTGTGTCTCATCAGCCCTTTGACCCAGGGGCCAAGAATTCCTACAGGGCAGCCATATGTCAAGCTGGGAATGGGAAACAGGTGATTCAGGGTGTTTTAAAATTTTCTTCCAGAAGCCTTGCTCCTTTCACTTTCCTCTTTCTTTCTTTCTCTTTCTTTCTTTCTCCCTTTCTTTCTTTCTTTCTTTCTTTCTTTCTTTCTTTTTTGTTTCTTTCTTTCTTTCTCTCTCTCTTTCTTTTTCTTTCTTTCTTTCCCTCCCTCCCTCCCTCCCTTCCTTCCTTCCTTCCTTCCTTTCCTTCTTTCTTTCTTTCTTTTTTTATGGAGTCTTACTCCGTCACCCAGGCTGGAGTGCAGTGGCATGATCTCGGCTCACTGCAACCTTCACATCTCAGGTTCAAGTGATTCTCTTGCCTCAGCCTCCAGAGTAGCTGGGACTACAGGCACACATCACCATGCCCAGCTAATTTTTTGGATTTTTAGTAGAGACAGGGTTTCACCATGTTGGCCAGGCTGGTCTTGAACTCCTGACCTCAAGTGATCCACCCACCTCGGCCTCCCAAAGTCCTGGGATTAGAGGAATGAGCCATATGCTGGGCACACTTTCTCTTTTTTATTTTTGGAGATGGAGTTTCGCTCTTGTTGCCCAGGCTGGAGTACAATGGCGTGATCTCAGCTCACTGCAACCTCTGTCTCCCAGGTTCAGTGATTCTCCTGCCTCAGCCTCCCGAGTAGCTGGGATTACAGGCAGCTGCCACCACACCCAGCTAATTTTTGTATTTTTCAGTAAAGACGGGGTTTCACCATGTTGGCCAGGCTGGTCTCGAACTCCTGTCCTCAGGTGATCCACCTGCCTTGGTCTCCCAAAGTGCTGGGATTACAGACATGGGCCACCACGCCCGGCCCAGTTTCTCTTAAATTAAGCTGATTAGCAGAGCATCAACCTTTTCCCCTCCTCAACCTCCTCATACACATTTGAAGCGGCCTTTTCATTTGGTAGAGTATAAATGTTTTAAAACTGTAGGAATAGGAGATCCCTGACTTACAAACATTCAAGCTGGGAAAGGCCAGTATATTGACACATAGATTAGTGGAAGGCTGGAACCCACGTGTGATAGCAAAGCGCTGGCCCACAGCTGGACTAAGGGCTCCCCAGAGCATAGGGTGATGGGTCAGGTCAGCACAGGGGCTTTGTGCCAGGGGCAGCTGCTAGGCCCACAGCTTCGTTGAATCCTGAGTTGGAATAAATTAAATTACATGTTAGACACAAGACCTACATGTAATATGTATACTTAGAGGGCTGCCTAGGAATCCTAACTCTAAGGTATAACAGTAATTAAGGAAGAACTCACTCCAACTTCCAAACAACTCCACTCCAACTTTTGGACATAGCCCATTTGTGAACTGAGTATTGTCTATAATTCTGCAAGATTTTATCTGGCAATCCACCTCAGATCTGTCACCTAAAAACACAAAACTTGTTGGGTTTTAAGGAGACTCACTTAAGCTTTCTCTGGGAAAAGGAGTTCCATGGAATTCAGGAAGAGCCGGGCATGCAGGGTTCACAAGGACCTGGCACGCTCTCTTCTGTGTCTCTCATATGGTTTCTCTGGAAAAACTCTCTAATATGTACCCACACACCAGTGGGTTATTTATGGTTTTGAATAAATAATACTTGCATGTGATACAGAATTCAAAAGGTCTGCAAAAAGGCAATCCAGTGAAAAACCTCCCTTCCCCTTTGGTTGCCTTCCTTAGGGGCAGCCACAGTTACCAGGTTGTTATAGCTCTTTCTAGAGAGTCTCTTCCCTATGCTGGCACCTGTGCTATGTATGTTTGCTTTCCTTCTATAACTCAACTAATAGCAAGCTTTGTACACTGTTGTGTGAAGAACTTTATGCACATATCTTTGAGTTTGGTCCATATTGGTGCATGAGTTTCTTTATTCTTTTTTGCAGCTGCATAGTATTCCATTGTGTCAATGATTTAATTTAACCTGTTGTGTATTGATGGACATTCAGTTTGTTCCCAGTCTTTTACATTTACAAACATGCTGCAGCCAGCAAATAGTCTTGCATATATGCTAGTTCACATATCTGTAGGATCGTGTCCTCAAGTGGGATTGTAAGTATCTTTATATGTCTGTTCTTTTTTCCAGGCCAAAGGATGCCATTCGAGCCCTGAAGAAGCGGCTCAACGGGAACCGGAACTACAGAGAGGTGATGCTGGCATTAACAGTGAGTGCTTTTCTCCTTGAGGAGAGAAGTCATCTGGGGAACTCCTTGCTCCTGGCCTTGCCCCCCTCACAGGGCCTTCCCTCTGCCCACTTAGCACAACCTCTGAATGGCTTGGTGCCTGGGCCACTGGAGTCCAGCAAAGCCTTCTGGTATTGCCTTTGGGTTTTCCTGTCCTCTGAAACAGGGAGTGGTGAGCTTCAATTTGGTAAATGTATACCAGCAGAAGATAAGGTGGGTGCAGTGCTGTCAGGTACAGAAGCCCAGAGCAGAGGAGCTAAAGGTTTTGGGTGGGTCCTTTTTCTGTCACCAGCCTGCTCTGAGACTGAGACCAACTCCTTCTCTAGATATCAGTTTCCTCTTTATAAAAATGTTGGCCAGGCGCGGTGGCTCACCCCTATAATCCCAGCACTTTGGGAGGCCAAAGTGGGAGGATCAAGGTCAAGAGTTCAAGACCAGCCTGGCCAACACAGTGAAACCCAGTCTCTACTAAAAATACAAAAATTAGCCAGGCATGGTGGTGCGTGCCTGTAGTCCCAGCTACTCGGGAGGCTGAGGCAGGAGAATTGCTTGAACCCGGGAGGTGGAGGTTGCCGTAAGCTGAGATCGCACCATTGCACTCCAGCTTGGGCAACAGAGTGAGACTTCATCTCAAAAAAAAAAAAAAAGTTAACTTCCACCTATTGAGTACCTGCCCCTGCCTGGGACTGTGCTGAACTTTTGGGACATTAATGAATATATTTACAACCACCCTCCAAAAGAGATTTTACTATCCCCCTCATACAGATGATGAAACTGAGGCTCAGAGAGGTCTGGAGGTTTACCCAGCCTTCACAGCTAGTGAGGTGTACCGAGCTGTGGATTGCCATCATAAGGTTGTCTTTTGCTTGGGGCAAAAACTGAAAATAGCTACAAAGACTCTTGAAAAAGTCAGCCAAGTGATTTTTTTCAGGAAGGAACAGACCAGATTTTTGCCCTTACCAAAGCTGTCAGAGAATTTAAAAAGACGACTTCAGGTGTTATTTCTGTCTTGAGAACTAACAGTTTTTCGAATGTGGCAAAATCTGGGCCACAGTGAGTTCTTAAAATAGAAACTGTAACAGGTCACCAGGTTGACTTCTCTGGGGCTTTGAAATAGTAGGTTATTTATTCAAAACAACCACGTTTCCTTTTAAAGCAGAGAACCTGTTTGGATTTTTTGCCCAAGCGAAACCCCAAAACTTATTAAGAGAGTTCTGCCAGGGAATTGGGATTTGAATAATAAAGGAGAAAAGACTGGTTGAGAAATAGGGAATTGAAGCTTTTATTTTATTTTTTCTCAGAATTTGAGCCACAGCATTCACTAAACCAGGAGTGATGCCCAAAACAAATGGCTTTCAGTAACTCGTATCACCAGGGAATGAGCTCTAATATGTCAGGGTATTTTACTGCTATCTAAAACTTCTCCATTTACACACCCAACTTCATGGTAATCGTGTTAGATGGAGATCTTTCTAAAGTGAACTCTGCGTTTACTTGCCTTCCTCTAGCAGGGCATGATGGACACTGTTTGACACTGTTTGACTTTTCCTGTGGGTTAGGTCTTCACTACAAACCCAGCCATGCCTTTGGGAGGCCTGTGAAGTGCGCAGGGCTGCCGTCCCTACACTGAGGCCCCATCCTAGTGCACTTTGCATGGTCTCACATCTGCTGATAGGGCTTCATTTACTCTCTTAGTCACTTTCAGTCCTCCTGTTTCCTGTGGCCCTCTCCTGACTTCGTATCTATAGCCACCAAAATCGTTAATATTTACCCAAAATAAGTTAGTAAGAAGCCCTGAGGGGCTCTCTGCTTGTGTCTTTGTTTGTGGACTTAAACATCATTTCTGATTGTTTAGAGGCCCCGTTTACTTTCTCCATGGCTTTTGGCTTCACTCTGGAAATTTGCCACTCTATGTTTCATGCCTTTCAACCCATAGGGGCAAAACTGCCAGGGTCCCGTTTGGCAGGGTGGCCTAAAGCGGCTCTTGCCAGCCCAGGGAGGACCTCCTAGATCTCCTGCTCAGATAGGCTTTGGGGATGCTCTGTGGCACATGCATCTCTGTCCAGGGCACTTCCAAGACCAGGCTGGGACACGCTGACCTTGAGGACTGCTGTGCAGGAGAAACTAAGCATGTATTCCCTAAAGGCAGGCAGTGGTTCCTGCCCACTGTTGCTCTGAGAGTGGAGTAGAGCCCCAGGCTGCTCTACTCCTCAGACCTATGCCTCTTTTTCCAATTCTCTTCCCCACTCATAATTGCAGCCTCACCTTTCCCACCTGCTTCTCACGAAATAAAGCATACTTCTTGCCATCTGCCTTGACCCCAACACCCCACTGCCTGAGTTGGGGGGAAGGTTTTAGAGAATCCTAGAGAGAAGGGTGCCTGTAAGGCCCTTGAGAACAGAAAGAACCCCTCTGGTTCATCTCAATGCCCCCATGGATCACTACGAGAGAGTGAATGCCAATTACCTCACAGTTACCAGAATCAGGCATAAGCAGAGACTCAGAAAGGAAAATGCCTCCTTGGCTTAGTAAAACCTGTGGTTGCTCAGAGGCCCTGAGGGTTCTAACCTCCAGAGTCTTCCTTGGCAAGCCCAGAGGAACCCGGGGACTCCTAAGGTGCAGCCAGCAGCGAGGCAAGGAACGATTCTGGCTGGCTGCGGAGCTGCCTGTTATGGGGAGTCCCAGCTTTGGCCTCCTAGGTTAAGTTACATGGTACCTCTGATCCTCAGCTTCCTCATCTCTAAAATGGGCTGATTCCCACCTTACAGGGTTATTTCAAGGACCAAATGGGGGAACAATAAATCTAACACATGTTGCCTGTCATCTGAGGCACTGTCAGCTGATGTGGCTGCTTGGAGGAGAGCTGTGAGGGAGGGATGGCCCTGTGGCCTCAAGGTGGGCGAGGAGACTGGGGCTCCAGAGAAGGCTGATCACAGCTCCTGTGCTCCTTCTGGCACTGACTGACAATTTGTACTTAGATCAATGTCTTCACCTTTCTAAACCTCTTAACTCTAAAACATGGGATATTAAGGTACACTTAAGGAGAAGTAATTACTTGTGAGAATTGGATAAAACTCCATATGTTATGGAAGGATCTCTCATAGTGCCTGGCATATAGTTGCATTCAGTCAGTGTTCCAGTTATGGACCTTTCTTTACGGCTATGATTTGTCCAGGTAAAGCCCAATTGCTTGGGCCTAGCCCTGTGGGATGGCTGCAGAAGTTAACCAGTGGTTGGAGTAGTTGGGCAAATGAGAATAACTGAGGTAGTCAGAAATGTTCCCTGTTGCTGGTGACATTGTTTAGAGGAGGCATTCCCCAGTTAGTAGACTGTGGCACTGGGGGCTGTTGGCATGGGAAGGGCCAGGTAATCCTATGGGTTGGTTTACAGAGTGCTGGGAAGTTCAGAGCACTCCTCCCAGTTGGCACCTCCGAATTCCAAGAGGCTACATACCTGTCCTATGGGAAGATAAGAGGCCATCCCCTTCGTCGTGTGTACAGCAGCCTTCTGAACAGTAATCACGTAATCATGGTCGTCAGTTATTGGGCACCTTCTCTATGCAGGATACTTTGCTATGCACATTATTTTATGCATGCACGTGTGTATATATGTTTTTGAGATAGAGTTTTGTTCTGTTGCCTGAGCTGGAGTGCAATGGCGCGATCTCGGTTCACTGCAACCTCCGCCTCCCAGGTTCAAGCGATTCTCCTGCCTCAGCCTCCCAAGTAGCTGGGATTACAGGCATGTGCCACCAAGCCTGGCTAGTTTTTGTATTTGTAGTAGAGGCGGGGCTTCGCCATGTTGGCCAGGCTGGTCTTGAATTCCTGACCTCAGGTGATCCACCCGCCTCGGCCTCCCAAAGTGCTGAGATTACATGCGTGAGCCACTATGCCCGGCCTATGCTTTAAACGTATTCTTGCTAATCTTTCCAACAATCTTGCAAGGGAGAGCTCATCATCTCTGCTTTACAGATGAGGATGCTGAGGCTCAGAAAGATCTGTCCTGGGCCATTCAGGGAGAAAGTGGTGGAGCTGAGGTTCAAGCTCTCACTGACCATCTGGCCAGAACCAGTATGCTGGGCTTTTCTGAGCAGCTAAAGCCTGTGTCACTCGTTTTCCCAGACAAGGGAGGAGCAGGCAGGGTCTGAACTGAACATGAACATTAAAGTCACCTGGCAGCTGAGGTCCACAAACCATTTGTCACGAGTGGAAAAATCCTTTGTCATTGCCAATTTTGGTTGCAGAAGCAGGGTTGAGTGGGGGATGTGTGTGTGCATTTGCTTTCTCACATATAAGGGCCAGTAACTCACTAAGCAATTCAAGCTGTCATAGCATCCTCCTCTCGTGACAGAGCCCGTGTCCCATTGGCTAATGCCTCATACCCAGAGGCCCAGAGAGAGGAGTTAAAATGCTAATTTTCAGGGACCGCTCAGTCATTTTGATCCCATTAAAACACTAGCGTCTTTCTCATGCAAAACTGGTGCCTCAATTACCAACTAATTGCCTGATTATTGTGCAGGGACAGGAGACTTCAGTCAGTAAGGGGCTGCTGTCATCCCTGGAGAATGGAGTGTGGGAATGCGTGTGCCACGCAGGTTTGGCTCTGGAGGAGACGTGTCAGAAAGCTGATCTAGGAGCAAGACAGAGGGGATGGTAGAAACTCAGCTGCGCTCCTCAGTTCCCAGTGTCTTCTCCAGCTCCCACTGGGGTGACCCTTCTCCTTCCCTCCCCATATCAGGTGCTGGAGACATGTGTGAAGAACTGTGGCCACCGCTTCCACATCCTTGTGGCCAACCGAGATTTCATCGACAGTGTTCTGGTCAAAATTATCTCTCCCAAGAACAACCCTCCCACCATTGTACAGGACAAAGTGCTTGCTCTGATCCAGGTAGGTTGGACCCCTTGCCCAATTTGTTGGGACAGAGTAAGATGAAGTCTCTTATTGATGAGTCCTCATGCTCTCCCACCATTTGGAGGAAAAAAAAAATGGAGACTTCTACATGTAAATATTTGGTGCAAAATACTTCAAAAAAAATTCTCATCCCACTGGAATGAAATTCTAACTGATGGCTCTCCAGCCAGTTAACAGAGCCTTCCTGAAGCTTTCTGGGTGCCATCCCTCTGCTGCTCACAAAGGCAGGTAGGGTGGCCTCAACAGACCTCTGAGAAAATGTGGAGTAGGAAGAACCATGTTAGAGCTACGTGTGGGTTTGGTGAGGTCACAGGGCAGGGGCCAACTCTGGGTCAGGCGGAGCAAGGTAGGCGGCTGGGGATGGTGTTAAGGGATGTTTCACTGAGGGGATGACATTTCTGTTGGACCCTGAAGAATGATGGGGAGTTCGGTGGAAAAGTCAGTGGGAGAGACTTCACAGGCAGGGAGAATAGCATGTGCAAAGGCCCAGACGCATCAAAGAGAGCAGTTGGCATATTTGGGTTGTATTTGTTATCACTCGCTCTGTTACAAATTACCTCAAAACATACCTTCAAATGGAAAATGTTCATTACCTCTTAGTTTCTGTGGGCCAGGAATTCAGGAACAGCTGGCTGGGCAATTCTGGCTTGGAGTCTCTCTTGAGGTTGCATTGTCTGAAGGCTTGACTATAGCTGGAGGCTCCACTTCCACCATGGTGCACCCACATGGCTGTTGGCAGGAAGCCTCAGTTCCTTGATGACTATTGGCAAGAGACCTGAGTTTATCACCACGTGGACATCAAGATTAGGTCTTGATGACCTAGCCTTCGAAGTCACATACCATCTGTTCTGTTATATTCTATTTCTTAGAAGGGAGTCACCAGGCCTAGCCTCAAGAGTAGGGGAAATAAACTCCATCTCTTGAAGAAAAGAGGATCAAGGAATTTGTGGACATGTTGTAAAGACCACTATGTGGGGAAGGGGGTGTAATGAAGAATGTTGGGGGCAGGGCTTGGGGTGGGGGAGCAGGCAGGAGATGGGGCCAGAAGGATGCCCAGAGGCCAGTGGCCATGCATGCTGAGGAGCCATGCTTGGTCCTATAGGCAGTGGGAAGCCATCGAAGGGCTCTGAGCTGGGGTTTATGCAGACCTGGGTTTTAGACAGAGCACGTGGTGACACAGAAGGCACCTAAGTCAACAGGCACATCCAGCCTGGGTGATTAGTGCTGTGGCAGAGGCAAGACAAGGGCCTGCAGGAGCCAAGAGGAGAGACAAACCCAGGGCTGGGCGTGGGGCTCCAGCAAGGGCAAAGGGAGACAGCCAGGCAGAGGCAGCGGAGAATGCAGGAAGTAGAGTGCCAGGGCAGGCCGGGCTCTCAGATGGGTCAGGTGTGCAGCTGGAGAGGAGCCTCTGTCCGTTCCCTGTGCTCACTTCTCTCTGCCTGAAAGGTCTTTCCCCAGCTTTCAGAGCAGTGACTCCTCCTCCTCATTCACAGGTGCCTCGGAGGCCTCCAACTGGTTTTAAGCACACACACTCTCTGTCTCACATCATCCTTTTTTGTGGTATTCAAGACTGGCTTTGCTAACATTTCTTTTGTCTGTCTCATTCTTCGTTCCCTAAGAACCCAGGGACATGCTGTCACCAGGGTCTAGAGCAGTGTAATGTGTAGAGCGGGTGTTCAGTATTTCTTTATAGTGAATGAGTGAATGTAGTTAATTCTGAGGAACTCTGGGAGGCCTTCCCATGTTTACCCTAGGGTTGTCCCTCATCCCCGTTCTGCCCACCCAGCATCCTTCTTTCTCTCTCTGTCTCTCTGACACACACACACACACACACACACACACACACACACACACACACACACGTGCATGCACTTTACCTTCCTCATACACCCCACTCTACCACAGCCTTTCCTTTTGGGGCTGCACTCCCCTACCTCAACACCCCCAGGAATTCATGTTAGGAAAACAAATGGTGGTTTCTTCTCACAAAGCATGTCCTGTGGTAGAGCTTTCTGACCCCGAGGCCTGTCTGCAGGGTGGCGGGCCCAGCAGGGTGGCCAGCCTACCCCATGACAAGCACAGCTATCACAAGGGGTGTGAACTGCACTGTCCCTGCTGACTGTGTGGGGACCGTGGCTGAGGGCAGACACAGCCTTCTTCACTGGCTGTGGCCCACACCCCTCTACCCTGAGGATGCCCGTCCCCGCACACCCTGCCCTCACCTCCAAGCTTTCCTATCAGGATCACCCCTCCACACGTTCCAGCTCCTCCCAGCTTTTACCCAGCCCTGCTGCTAACCTCAGACAGGTGTACTAATTTATGTGGGCATATACCACCTTATCCGTAAAATGGAACTTGGGGTTCTTGCCTGTCTGCTCTCAACCCTGAGCCCATGAGATCAGCCCATGGTATGAAGTGGCCAGCACCATGTTCTGAGGCCTCGCCCTGCTGGTCTGGCAGTAGCAGTGTGTGCTGGCCATGGGGACCTGAGCAGAACAGGGCCTTGAGATGCCTCGCAGCTTCTGCCTGGCTGGACACAGTTTCCTGGTCCAGCTGTGAAAAGCATGGGCTTCAGATAAGGGTGCTACTCCTAGATGGGGGTTGATAACCCAGCTGGAGAATGTTGTTCCTCTCCGGATTTGCAGTGTTCCTGAAGAGCTCTCACCTTTGGTAATGGCTGCCCGGCAGAGGACAGCAGGCAGCATTCAGCTGTGGGTGGCTTGGCTTCTGTAACAGGGTGAACCAATAGAATAAACAGGACCCCTAGCCCTTTTTTTTTTTTTTTACTTTTAATTGAATTATAATATATATACAGGAAATCACACATAAAAATGTGTACAACTTGATAAATTTTCACAAACTGAACATGTAACCAGCCCCTGCATCTGGAAGCAGAATATGACCACACCCAAAACCTCCCACCTTCCGGATGACCACTTGCCTGAGCTCTCACAGCATAGACGAGTCTTCTCTGTTCCTGAACTTCATCCAGAGTGCTCCGTTGCCTCTGCTGTGTTTGTGGGTGTCACACCCATTGTTGCCTGTGATTCTAGGTCTTTCGTTCCCATTGTTGTGCCAAGTCCTGTTGTGCGAACACGCTGCAGTTTATTTACCCCTCCCACTGTTGATGGGGACCTGGTGTTTGCAGTTTGGGGGTACTGTGAAAAATGCTGCTATGAGCATCTAGCACCTGACTTTTCTTGAGCATATATATATTCCTTTTTAATGGGAATATATTAAGTTGAATATGTGAAAGTGCCATCTTTGTTGGTCAAAAATGGCCAAATATTAGCAATTTCACATGTATCCACCTCATACCAAGGTGTGAGGTTGCTGGGTGGTGGGGAATGGGCTCCACTGGGCTCTTGGGTGTTCTCGGCCACCAGCACCCAAGAGGGTTAGTTGCTTTGCATCCTCACCCACACACCCTGTTTTCAATCTTCTTCATTAGAGCGTGGAGTAGTATTGCATTGGGTCAATCTTTTTTTAGCCCCTTTGAGAAGGAAAGTACTTTTATTTGCATGTTGAATATACTTTAGAAAACTTAAGATCCCCCAGAGACTCTGACAATTCCCCCAGGAGAGAAAGTGCTGCTCCCACCATGAGACAAGAATGGGGTTGGAGGTGACAGCTCGCTGGCTGCCTTGCCAGCCTGTGAGTTGGTAGCAGCTCTCATATCAATGCGGCTAGGCTGAGAGGAGGTTCAGCTAAGTATGGGGTGCCAGAGCGGTAACAGACTCCTCTGCACCATCGTGGTATCAGGATGCTTCTTGGTGCTCTTCAGAGAAGTGGGTCAGTCCTGGCCCTACCCTCAGGGAGCCTGCAGTTTAACTGGAGAAACGAAGGTTTGCAGATGACAGAGGGTGAGGGCCCAGCCAGGAAGGACTTAAACTGGCTTTTGACTGTTTGTGGGTTGGGGGTGGAGTGGGGTACAGCCTTAACCTTTCCATTATGGAAAAGCAGATCGAATGTGTTAGCACTTGAAAAACTTTCAAGGTAAAGGGGCCACACAGACGTGCCTCCCTAACACCTCCTGCCTGTGAGACATGGTTGGGGGTCCTGGCAGAGGTAGAACCCATGGCTCTGATTACCAGCTGCTGGCCAAAGCCCACTGCCCCTTTGGTTGCCCTGAGGATGGTGGAAGCAGAGCTGCAGCCAGATTGAGGGGAAGGGGGAGGTTGGGCTCCACACTAGCTTTTCCAAAGTCCCCCTGTGCCTATAGGGAAATGGGTGGTAGAGCTCATCCGTGCACATCTGCCTGCCCCCAGCCCACCTTCTGATTCCCTTTCAGAGTGCCATTCGCAGGCATGGTCAGCCTACCCAGTGGCATGTTTGCCATCAGTAGCACCCTGGCCAACTGCAAAGAGAATCCAGCTGATGCCTACCCCTCCTTCCCCCACTGCACTCCTTCCCTTCCTGTATGGGGGCTTTCTGTCTTCTGGCTGCCCTCCAGCCATCCGTAGCCACCCCATCCCCCTCAACCCGCCAAAAGACAGACCCAGCAGTGTGGTTCTGGGACTTTTTACCAACAGGTGCGAGGGCTCAGTCGGCTTACCCGCACCACGGGATCTGCCTTTCTTGATGGAGCCGGTCTCCTTGGGAGGATGGGAGGAAAGACACATTGAGAGTGGTGCAGCCTGGTTAGTAGCTTGCTGACACTCACTTCTACCCCCAGGGGCACCAAAGACTTCACTTCCGGCAGCTTTCAGCTTCACCCCTATGTTTTCACCTCATGCCTTGGCTGGTGTTTTGGCTTGTGTCCCTTTTTGTTTGCTCACATTAAGTCCCATTTGTTGAGAAGACAAAAAGGATGCTCCCGCTCTATGCCATCCCTGAGCCTTTCCCTTGAAATTGTTTTCAGGAGCAGAAATGAAGTCATCCTGGCAGAGTCACCTCAGTGTGGTCATGCCTCCCCGGCCCCACTCCCCATGCCCCAGCAATAGTCTAACCATACTGTCTTTCCACTTAAGGTTTTTCTTTCCACTGAAGAAAGTGAACTGACTGGGGTGGGGATGGGAGTGGGGACAGGAGAAGCTGGAGGTGTGTGTTCTTCGAAGATGTCAGAGCCTGATAGCTGGGCTCTGGCCAGATTCTGTGTGGACAGCAGCTCCCTGGGGACCCTGTCACTGGGAATAGGAAGTCTGGTCTGGGGGCATAAGCAGGAGCTGACAGAAGCTCCCTTCTATCCAAAGGCATCCCAGAGCCCATAGTTTAAATCAGCAATGGTTTATTGGTCTGAAATTTGATGATTCAAAGCTTTGTCAAAACTTTGAGGGATACAGAAATGAATAGGATATGGTTTATGTTTGTGTCTGGTTTTATTCTGGGGTTTTGTGTACGGTCCAAAGGAATGAAGGAGATCTGAATTGATCTCTTTCCTTTTTTCTCCTCATTAGACCTTCCTCTGGGTCTTCCAAGCCACTAATCTTATAGCCACAGGCAGGAAAAGAAGGCTTCCAGTGAACTGGCCACTTGGCCATTAACCAGCTAGCTCCAGTGACAGGCCCTCAGAGTGTGCTCACACCGCTGCATCACTTTGCTTTCTGAAAAGGCAGCTTTAAGGGATGGCAGCCTGCCCCACCCTCTCTGCTGCTCCCAGGCTTCAGGTTAAGCACTCCAAGAGTGGCCAGACCTCCTAAGGCTTGCCACATCTCCTCTAGGGAGTATCCTCAGCTGGGTCAGCCTTCCAGCACCCCTCCTTTGTCACTGTCACTTCGGTCTGTTGACAGCCTAAGTGGCCATCTTTCCTCTGTTCTCTGAAGTAGGAAAATAAGGATGCTTAGTAACTGTGAGAACTGAATTCAGTTTAACCTGATAAATGTTGACTGACTGCCTTCTCTGGACAAGAGTGACTCGGTATCTACCTTCAAAAGGTGTCTGGGCTGGGCGCAGTTGGCTCATGTCTGTAATCCCAGTACTTTGGGAGGCCAAGGTGGGTGAATCCCTGGAGTCCAGGAGTTCAAGACCAGCCTAGGCCACATGATGAAACCCCATTTCTACAAAAAATACAAAAATTAGCCAGGCATGGTGGCACGTGCTTATAGTCCCAGCTACTCTGGAGGCTAAAGTGGGAGGATTGCTTGAGCCCGGAGGCAGAGGTTGCAGTGAGCCGAGATGGCACCACCATTGTACTCCAGCCTGGGGGACAGCTCTGACCCATGCCTAATTATTGAGGCATGTCCCAAGAAGATGCTAGGGACACATGGCATCTCTGGATGTCTCCCATCTGTACATTTTCACATATGAATGGGAGATACCCAGAGATGAGAGACACCCAGAGCTGCATTTATTCAGAGGCGCCCCCACACCCTGTTTTTTCCTCCATTGGCATCAGAATCCTATTCAATAGAGATTGCCATCATGAATATCTGCTCTGTTAGCAGCCATCTCATCCAGTCTTCACAGAGCTCCCAGATAGGGATTGGAATTGTGGCAGGTGGGAAGCGGGTACATTAGCCAAGACTACTTGATTGCAAATAACAGATGCCAACTCCAGCTTGCCTAGGCAAAGAGAAGAGTTTGTCATGACAGGGCAGAGTCTCCCAGAAGTCCAGGTCACCCAGCCCTGGGAAGGGACAGAAAAGATCAGGAAGGCCTTCCAAATCCTCTCCTGTACGTCTGCACCTCCGAGCACTCTAGCTGCTCCTTCTGGAGAACATAGGCTGTCTCTGTTTCCAGTCCTGTGCTGGCACATGGCCCTGGAGTTACAGAGGACAGTTCTGCCTACCCAGTGAGAACAACCCAGCTCCTAGTGCTGCTGAGTTCCTGGAAGGAGGAGCATCTGATTGGCCCAACTTGGGTGTGCACCTCCCTCCCACTCCAGTCTGTCTCTGTGAACATGGAAGCAGAGTGCCTTAGAAAGTGGACCCAAAGAAGTATCCTCCAACTGGAGAGAAGAGCCATAGTTCTTTCATCTTTATTCCTATTATCTCAAATTTGGCTTGGGTAGAGAGCTAGATGAATTGAAAGGAGTCCCTGGAGCTGTTGGTACTCCATGTACAGAGGCATGAAGTGGTGCCAGGAAAAACTGCCATGTGTTTTTTCCCCAGCCTCCCACAGTGGGCTGTGAAACTGGTTTTTAGACCCTAAAGTCAACACCCTAAACTAAAATGCTAGGGTATTTTGAGGTTGGCGTCACCGGGCTTAGCTGGATTTTGAACCAGGTGGAGGCAGCCAGCGCAGCTGGTGGGGGCGGGGCCAGAGGCACTCCCTGCGGGCAACCTACTCTCCAGCTGGGCCTTCCAGACAGTGCTCTGTGAGGCAGCTTCTTTGGCCCTCCCCAGAATCCAGAATGAGTATTGGCCAAGAGGGGCTGTCCTGATCCAGTAGTTTTAAATCCCTGAGCATGCAGAAAAATAAGTGCATCAGGGAAAGCCAGGCTGACAGTACTGTTCCTGGTAAGTGAGATGCATCAGTCATAATTAAGGAGGCTTTTTGGAAACTGACCTTTTAACTTCAAATGGGTCTGTTGGTTAGAGATAGAGTTTCTGTGGCTGCCTCAGGATTGGTTGTACCGCATTGCTGGAGTGAGGGAGACAGTTAAATTCTGTGACAATGACAGACTTGGCAATGGAGTCATGGGCACAGGAGGCTCTGCCTCCTCCTTTGGGTATGTATGGTGAATGGGACAGCATGGGAAGGGCCATTTCTGGGGAGCCCTTTGGGTATTCTTTTTTTGATACAGTCCGAGACTTCCAAAGAACAGAATTTTTTTTTTTTTTTTGAGATGAAGTCTCGCTCTGTCGCCCATGCTGGAGTGCAGTGGCACCATCTCGGCTCACTGCAAGCTCTGCCTCCCGGGTTCATGCCATTCTCCTGCCTCAGCCTCCCGAGTAGCTGGGACTACAGGTGCCCGCCACCACACCCAGCTAATTTTTGTATTTTTAGTAGAGATGGGGTTTCACTGTGTTAGCCAGGATGGTCTTGATCTCCTGACCTCATGATCCATCCGCCTCGGCCTCTCAAAGTGCTGGGATTACAGGCGTGAGCCACCGCGCCTGGCCTAGAATTTTTTTTTTAATTTTTAAGTTTCATGAGTTAACAGAAATTATAATCTACTTAAATTTTTGCCCTTTCCTCTCTGTGATATGTTTTCACTGAAGGGAATCTGGTGATCATGCTTTTCATGGGATTTTTCGATTTGGGCACACGTGTGCTGACATTTTTGGCAGCGGACATCATGAAAGAAGCTTGGGTCTGGGGGTGAACCCTGGGGGTGAACTCCCCAGTCTGGCCTGGGTCTGGCTCCCAATGGGCTCTTCTTCCCTTGAACCACAGTCGTCTCACCTACTGGCAGCAGCGCTAGACAGAGCTAGGCTAGACAGGCTCGGCATTAGTTGTCTCTGATCTGAGGAAACCTGTAGTTAGCCTTTACTTCATGTCACACATCAATTTCTCCTTTCCTTTCTGCTCAATTTGCTGCCGGTTCCCAACTCCACCAGTAGAAGCTCTCAGGGCAGAGGTGCTCCCGCACAGAGGGCAGGCACCCTGTGCTGACAAGGCTCCACCTTCCACTCCCTGCAGCTGAACAGCCCCAGCAATTGATTTCCTTGCCATTAGGGAAATGCCTGCTTCTTAGGATGCACCACAGTGCATAGGTGTTATTTCTCTGTCTCTTCTCCAAGGAAATACATGCTAAATTAAGTTTTGTGTTTTTGTTCACGCTCAGCAGCACCACTGAAAGCCAGGGTTTCACCAGCTGTGTCGTGGCAGCAGTTGCGAAAGGAGAGGAACAGAATAGGTTTAGCCAGTGCAATTTGCATGTGCAAGTAGGAGAGCATTGGTCTCAGGGAGAGGACGTGGGCCACTTTGGATTTTCAGATACCACGGCAGCTCTTGAGAAATGCTTCCTAACAGGCCTTCTATTCTCCCAGGCATGGGCTGATGCCTTTCGAAGCAGTCCTGATCTCACTGGTGTTGTGCACATATATGAGGAGCTGAAGAGGAAAGGGGTTGAATTTCCCATGGCAGACTTGGACGCTCTGTCTCCCATACACACACCACAGCGGGTAAGCTTCCAGCTGGCACTTTCTAGAAAGACCTACTGCAGAACGGGTGAGCCAAGCTGCTGCAGCCACCCTTCTGCTGCTGCCTTTGAATTATTCAGCTTGTCATCATGCTTTCTTAAAGCTCGGGGGCATTCCTTTTTAATAACAAGGGGCATGCAGGAGTGAGACAGCTGGTTGACTGGTGATTAAGTGGCAGCAGTGTCTGTGGAAGAATATATTAGAGGGATCAGTTCAGGGTTTTCATGGAAATGGCTACTTGGGCGGGGCCATCCTGTGAGGGTCATTAGCACCTGCTTTTCAGAGGCCGCTAGAATCTGGTGTGGGAATCCTGTTGTCCCTTGGAGCACCATAGCACCTCAGGGCTTGATGTCACTCTTGGGTCAAAAAGTAGCTTTCTGTTTTTTCAATTATACCAAGTCAAATGGATCTAAAATTTATTTTGAGCTGTGAACATTCAGCATCAATCCAGAATTGATTCTGGATTCAATCCTTGATTCCATCAGCCTTGGGATCAAAGCCCTGGGAAGGTCCCTTTAGGGGCATCCCACCAAAGCTTTTGCAGTGCCAACAGTAACTCGAGCACCGTGGAGGGGGCAGCTTGGCACTTCAGGGTTAAAAGCATGTAGGTCATGCCTCATGGTTTCTCAAGGAAGCTAATCCCTCTACTGACTGGGAATCAGCTCCACTCCTAGCGCCTAGGGGAGAGCCAGGAAAGCACCAGGGTCTGGGAGTGGCACCTCATCCCAGTACACTTCACCTTGCCTGTCCCCACTGCCCATCTCTGAGAAGGA
This sequence comes from Hylobates moloch, assembly GCF_009828535.3. Taxonomy (NCBI): domain Eukaryota; kingdom Metazoa; phylum Chordata; class Mammalia; order Primates; family Hylobatidae; genus Hylobates; species Hylobates moloch. The sequence continues at coordinate 50,216,526 of NW_026652290.1, read as the reverse complement.
CAGCACACCTGTGCACGTCTCTCATAGGAACACAACTTAATCTTAATGTGCAAGAGGTCATCTGAGATGCCCAAAGGGCAAGCATGAGGGATTGCCCTTTCTTTTTTTTTGAGTTGGAGTCTTGCTGTGTTGCCCAGGCTGGAGTGCAGTGGTGCGATCTTGGCTCACTGCACGCTCTGCCTCCGGGGTTCACGCCATTCTCCTGCCTCAGCCTCCCGAGTAGCTGGGACTACAGGTGCCCACCACCACGCCCGGCTAATTTTTTGTATTTAGTAGAGACAGGGTTTCATCGTGTTAGCCAGGATGGTCTCTATCTCCTGACCTTATGATCCGCCCGCCTCGGCCTCCCAAAGTGCTGAGATTACAGGCGTGAGCCACCACACCTGGCCCAAGGGATTGCCCTTTCTAGAGCCTGTTTTCATCACGATCCCTCCAGACCATGCGCTATGCTTTGTGAAATCAACATAACCTGTTTCATTCTTCTAATAATGACAGAGAGCAGTGTTGTTGTTCCTATAATTACAAAAAACATTTGGTAAATTGCATAATTACTATTTATATTAGTCTACTTGTAAAGACCAAAAAACTAATTCTTATGGTATAAAGTAAAGATCTGTGATTAGCAAAACTTAATAACTGCCCTCCCTCCACTTGGATCCCGAGGTGGTCTTAATAATAGGAACCATGACCAAAGGGCTCACAGAGCACTCTCAGTGCTGCCTTTTGGAGTTGCTTTCATTGTCTGCCACACATTCCTTGAGAGGTAAGTAGAGGGAGGAGCCATTGGCAGCCCCACTTCCCAGATGGAGAACCTGGGCTCAGTGGGGTTCTGTGAGCCTCACCCAGGCAGCAGTGGAGCAGGGCCTTGAGCCTTCCGTGGGCAGCCTTGGAGAAGTGCCGCATGGGGTGGGGTAGTTACCAGGTCCAGCTATGCAGGCAGCCCAGGTAAACAGAGGACTTTGTTGTTGCCATGCCAGAGTGTCCCTGAAGTGGATCCAGCCGCGACCATGCCCAGGTCCCAATCACAGCAGAGGACAAGTGCTGGTTCCTATTCCTCGCCGCCTCCTGCTCCCTACTCCGCACCGCAGGCCCCAGCTCTGAGTGTGACTGGCCCCATCACAGCCAATTCAGAACAGGTACTTGCATACTTCGGGGCCATAGGCAAGCCAGCTGACTATCCTTATTCATCTTTCTGGGAGACACTTACAAAGGCCCCCCAAGCCAGGTATTGTGCTGGGTGTTAGGGACACAGAGATGGAAGGGCTCAATCCCCAGGGGAGACAGATGCTGAGGAAGTCATGATGGAGTGTGGTCAGGCTGTGGTGGGGAGCAGAACCAAGGGCTCAGAGTTGTGAGCCCAGAGTTGAGTGGTGCCTGGGAGGCACCCGGGACCTGGCATGCAGAGGGTCCTGACATAGGAGTCAGACTTTGTCAGGTGAGACCGCATGCTCAGCAATAACATTGCAATGCAGAGGTGCAGAGGCTGCTCTCTTGGAGCAGCAGGTGGCTTGATTGGAGAGAAGGCACATATGTAGGGCCCAAATCTGGGAGGAAACCATGGCAGAACATGAAGCCAAAAGCATAGATGTGCAGCTGAGTTGTGACGGGCTTGTCTGTCATGCAGAGGCTTAGATCTATCCTATAAAAAAAGTCAGCCATCAGAGGCCTCTGACCTGATCAGGGAGGCCCTCCTGAAGCACAAGAAGCCTGCTTTTATCCCAAACACTCCCCACCTTCCTGGGTTACTTCCTGATAAACTAATGCAGTTTTAACCCCACACTGGATTTTTTAGATGAATTGGGGAGTGCTCTTTAGAAGAATCCATAGAACTTCAATTAGTTACAATTTGAGAATTGGTCAGACTTGGGGGAAAAAAAAAAACTCTCCAATGTTTATATTTACCAAATCTTTATTTACTATTTGCGACAATGTCATGACTGTGGAACCTCACTGAAGCAGAGGGGTCAAGCAATGTGTGTGTAGGGATGGCAGTGTTGTGTTGTGTTCCTCACACTTCCCTGCTAGCTCTGAGCAGGGAGTATGGTGAGAGCAGGAGGAGTGAACTTGAAGACCCCAGGGCCTGGGTGTGAGCCTCCAGCTCTGCTGCTCACTGTAGGCTTCAGTCAGGACATTTAACCCCAGTCTCCCATCAGTAGAACAAGCGATTTGTTACCCCACCAGGCAGCTGTGGGCTTGACAGGCAGATGGAAGAGGTCCTCATTGTGGCTACCCAAGTGCTGTGGGAAAGAAGGTCTCTGGCTTTTGGCCCTGTTTCTTTGGGCAGAACTGTGCCCTTCCTGCTCTGAGGGAAGGCAGAAAATATTTGAAGTTGGACAGTTACTGAGCCCCTTCACCAACTCACAGTGTGGGAGGTGCTCGGGAAGGCCCTCCTAGTAGCCAGAAGATGCTGGGTCTGGAGGGTCTGGGCATAGGTAGCACAGGAGCCCTGAGGCCTGTTGCCCCTGGGGGAGCAGAATGCAAGCAGAGATAGGCAGGTCAGCACCCAGCCTGGCCAAGAGGACCCAGGGCTTCAGAGTCTACCGGGTGGCTACCCATAGCCCTCCTGGGCCTTCCTAGCCAGAAACCTCTTCTCTCTACCAAGACTTTGAAGAAAACCCCTGGATCATCCACCAGGCAGAGCCAGAGGCTAACAAGAGCCTCTTGGGACCCAGACCATCTCCCTGGTAGACCATTGATTGAGGTCTCCTGTCCCTGTCTCTGTGCTGAGGGTATAAAGCTCAACCCAGCTGAGTTCCTGCCCTAAGAAGCTAAAGGCCTGCTGAGAGAGCCCACCCACACAGGAGAGGCTGCTACAGCTGCAATAGTGGAAGATGGCACAGCGAATGGGAACCCGAGGAGGCAGGAGTGGTTGCTTCTACCTCAGGATGGGGTGGGGAGAGTCAGAAAAGGCTTCACTGAGGAGAGGAGTTGTCACTTAAGCTGGGTCACAGTGCAGGAAGAATGACATTACAGTTCCTCTCTCTGGACCTTTGAGCAGGAACAAGGGCCGTATGTGTGTAGTAGAGAGCATACCTGCATGCCAGGCGCCACATGGGAAACACAGCAGCCTGGTGAGGTTAGTGCCACCTTTCTGTAGGTGAGGAAATGAAGGCTCAGAGAGGCTCAGGTCTGGCTCTGGATGTTGCTGCTGAGTCTTCCAGGGCTCCCTCCAGTGTCCTGTGCAGTTTTTGACCTCTGTCCAGCGTTATTTGGTCTCTTGTCACTGAGTGATGGGACCAGTAGGCACTTCTATGCAGATTCTTCTATGATACTTCACCGTGGACAAGGAAGGTTCCTGTGGTTTCTGCAGATGCTTCGAGGGGGTTGAGGGAGTGAAGGGGCAGATCTGAGGTACAGGACTGAGGGCAAGGGGAGAAAGTGTATGACGTCTCTGTTGCTGGAGAGGAGCCTCGGGCCTTGGCCTGGGTTCAGGCTTTGAGATCGCTAATGGGCAACTTGGGTATTTTTCAAGGGGCTGTGTTACCCTGTAGGGAGCTGGGTGGGGAGGTGTCTCCCCTGTTGTCTTCCCCTGTTCTCTCATTCTTGCCACAGCAGAAAAGTGCTGTTGACACTGCCCAGCCTCTCAGAGGATCCTAGTGTTTAGATGTAAAACTCCTAGGAGCAGAGTCTATAACTCAGAGCTTTGTAGAATAGGATCTCAGCCCTGAAGGGATCTCAGAGCTCCTGCCCTCCTGCACTTGGATTTTAAAGAGCAGGAATGGAAGCCCTGAGAGGTTCAGCTTCTACTCAAGTTCCCATAGTGGGAGAGCCGAGACGGAGAGCCAGCTTGGTGCACTCCTGACACAGAGCCCTTCACTACGTGGTACTGCTTTCGTGTCACAGTCAGAGAGGCACAATAGACTGTTGGTGGCAGGGCCCATTCAGCTCTCTCAGAGCTGACAGGCAGGCCAGAGGGAGATGAGAAGGTAGCCTCTGCAGTGTGCACTCAGAAAGGCGACCCAGATCTCCCAGTGGGAAGGATTGTCACTAGCCTAGGAGCAAGCTGATTCTGATATTGCAAGTGCAGGCTGACTGACCTTTTCTTCCTGCTTTCCTTCCTCGTGGCCCCCACCAGATTGCCAGGCTGCGGAGTGAACTGGACGTCGTTCGAGGAAACACAAAAGTCATGTCTGAGATGTTAACAGAAATGGTCCCTGGACAGGAGGATTCATCTGATCTGGAGTTGCTGCAGGTGAGTCATCTTTCAGAAGCACTTGGCCTGTGGTGGCAGCTCTACCACCGTACACTGTTGGAGGATCCCACCCAGGGACACAGCGTCAAGGCGGGACAGGTCCAGTGGCCCTGTTGTTGATAGTCCATGTGAGCGCACACGCAGCCTCATGTTGCCTATGGACAGGCAGAGGCCAGTACCACTGTCTCTCTTTTTTATTTTCCTTAATAACATTTTTTTCCTGATTATAAAATGCCAGTTGTAGAATACATGCTCACAGAAAGAAAAAGAAAGCACAGAAAAGAAAATAATAACTTTCTTTGACCCAAGCATCCGTAAATAACCACTGTAGGTGCTTTGATGTATTTTCTTTCTGACTTTTTTGTAGGTTTATTTTAAACGTAGTTGAGCTTGTACTATTTCTGTATTTTGGTGCCTCAACATCACATTTTGCAGGAGGGCCTTTTCAACCTTGACTGTGCACAGGAGCCCTTCCAGTGGCACCTCACCCCCAAGGTGTCCTGAGACTGAGATGAAGTGTGATGCTCCTGTGCTTTTCCCTAACACTGAGGATTCCCAGGCATATTGTGGTTTGCCATTGCAAACTGGCCTTCCCGCCTCTGGACAGCCCATGGATCTGGGGGCATGGCAGAAAGGGGTCCAGGAGTGGGCGGCCTGCAGTCTACCCCTGAAACCAGGGTCAAGGCCCCCACCTCAGGCCTGTTTCCCAGGGCAGCCAGGTCCAGAGCCAGTGCCCAGATCTCCACCACACCCAGCCTCAGATGACCCTGGCATTTGCAGAAAATGTCAGTGGCACTGCCCTTAGAAGCAGTGACCTTCTGGAGGGTGGAAAAAGGATGCTGTGAACTACAAGGCCCCACACACTTTTCAACGGGAGGCAAGATGCTTGAGTGAACAGGTCAGGAGCCAGACTGATTTGGCAACCTGGCATGAGTTTCTCATGATACATCTGCTGCTGCTGCTGATACTGCCATTTGTGTCTGGCCCTCCATTGTCAGTCTTGGTCCCCAAGTGCTACACCTTCTACCCTGCTGCTGGCACATGCTTGCCGCCTGTGAAGGCCCTGTCCTGGTCCCAAGTTGCTGCTTATTGTGCCCCCTTCCTACTCCAAAGCCATCAGCTCTTATGGGGGTGAGGGTGGGTGGAGACCTGTTCCAGGCCCAACACAAAGCACAGTCCTAGGGGCACAGAGGTGCATGAGCTGTGGTTCCTGCTCTGGAGGAGCTTGCAGCTTTTTGCAGGAAATAGACCGGGAAACAACTTGTCTCCTTGTAACTACACCAGCCTGCTCTTGAAGCTAAGACAAGTACCCTTGGCCCAGCCCCAGTGGGGAGTCCTGAGTGGCCTCTCCCTAGTTCCCAGACCTCACTCCTGACACACCTGCATCAGCCCAGGCTTGCCTCAGCTCAGCAGATCCAGCTGAATATGTGCCACATTCCAGGGGACCTGGCTTCCCTTGAATGCATTGTCATTGGCCTCCATTCCCAGCCTGCAGGAACGTTCGGCCAGGCGTTACCCAGATGCACAGGATTCTGAGGTCAGTCCAGAAACTGAGAAGGCCTCTTGAGGCAGCTTTGTGCTGTGTCAGCGTCGGAATTCCTGCTGACAGGGGGGATTTGCTCTGGATAGAGCCGTGCTCCTGGCAGCAGGGGGTGTGTTGAACAAAGCCAAGATGCTTCCAGACAGCCAGAGCAGACCCAGACAGCAGGAATACTTCGTGTTTTGTGGAGAAAGGGGGTTTGGGTTTTTTTTCTTTTTTTTTAAACAAGCCCATCAGCCAAGACAAACAGAACCTAATCTCCTGGCGTCAGCTCACAGTTTTCAAAAATAGGTTGCTTCCCATGACGTTTTCCTTCCCTCTGTTTTGTTCCAACTCCAAGCCTCCCAGCCCTCACTGCTATCTTATAAATCAAACAGAAAAAGAATGACTCTGGATGCCAGTGGGAGGCTGTCCTTCCAGCAACAAGAGATTCAGGAGCTGGGCAGCACTGTGGACAGCCGTGAACAGACACAGCCCTCCTGGCTGGTTGGCTGCACGCCTCTGCCATCGCTGATATCTTCCCTCCCCTTCTTCCCCTGGCAGTCAGAAGCCAGCAGGCAGGGTCTCCCAAGGGTCAGAGCCACACTGAACCGCCAACCTTCCATGTGGAGAAATACCACTGTCTGCTTGGAAAGTGCTGGAATCAGAATGTGTCCCCAGGACTCTCCATCAAGCTGGAGGGCAGCCAGAGTGCTCGGGGCAGAGAAGTGCAGAGCTGAGAGTGCTGGCTAGGCCATGGAAACAAACAACTCAGATGTTCCCACCAACAGAAGCTGCTCCCAGTTCAAGTATAAATTGCTGGGGTAGGAGGTGGGGGGAATAGGAAGAGAGATAATTGGTGGTGTCAGCCCTAGGATGATCATAACTGTGGGCAGGTTATGTCCCAGTTGCCTCCTGCACATCGCAAAGCACTTTTGGGTGTAGCTTCCCACAGTGAAGCAAGAGCAGCAAGGAAACTTGGCAGTGTGAGCTATTTGCCTGCAGACTCATGGGTATGTGGCTGATATTTGAGGAGAGGCTGAGGCCACTCTAGCACCCTGTGCTGTCAGCGTAGCTGGAGCGCCTGAGGAGAAGGAAGGCAGGGTGCCCAGAGTGAACACAGCAACTCCTCCTCTTGAGCTATGTGTCAAATCCTCCACTCTCTGAGTTGGGAGAGACCTTCCAGGAGGTTGGTTCAGTTCTACACCTGTGTTCAGATTTCTTCCACAGCATCTTATCTGTTGGGTCTTTCTGCGTGTCCCCAGTGACAGGCTGTTCACGGCAGCCCTCTTGCTTTCAAATGGACATCTTGGTTAGACTTCGGGCAGCAGCACAGCAGGCATACAAATTACGTAGGCCTATGAATTAATGCCTTCCCATCCTTGCCCTCCCACTGATGAGCTGGGCGATGCTAGGTAAGTCACCAGCCGTCTCCAGGCCCCCTTCTCCTCTCTAGACTGGAGTGATCACTTGCACCTTGGCAGTGCCTGGCGCAGGGCTGGGCTTAGGCAAGGCCTCACAAATCCTAGCTTTCGTGACTATTGTTAGAAAGCCTTTTCACACATTGATCTAAGGTGTGGCTCCCCATAACTTTGATCCTGGTCTGTCTTCTTAGACACTAGAACAAGACTAATTCCTCTTTCATGTGGGTAGATCCTTAAATATTTGAAGATTGCCGTAAGCCCCACCCACTGCCCAGTCTCCACATGGAACAAATGTGGCAGTTGGCAGCCCACCACGGGGAGGGATAGGCAGTTCTTCACAAGAGGCAGACATTATAAAATGGAGAGCTTCCATCAGCTGAAAACCCTGCTGCATCACTTCTCATCTGGTGGTTAAGCCTATCTTTGTCATCCTGTTCAAGGACCCTTAGGTCTGGGCCCGAAATTCAGGACACTGCATCTGTCCCTGCTAAAGTGCATACCCTTACCTGCAGAAAGCCTGAGTTCGGCTTTCTGGGATCTTTATTTATTTATTTATTTTTATTTTTATTTTTTGAGACGGAGTCTCGCTCTGTCGCCCAGGCTGGAGTGCAGTGGCACAATCTCGGCTCACTACAAGCTCCACCTCCCAGGTTCACGCCATTCTCCTGCCTCAGCCTCTCCCAGTAGCTGGGACTACAGGCGCCCGCCACCACGCCCGGCTAATTTTTTGTGTTTTTAGTAGAGACGGGGTTTCACCGTGGTCTCGATCTCCTGACCTCGTGATCCGCCCGCCTCGGCCTCCCAAAGTGCTGGGATTACAAGCGTGAGCCACCGCGCCCGGCCTCTGGGATCTTTAAAGATTGCGATTCTGTTATCCAGTGCCCTCTGTCTCTCCCAGTTTAGCATTTTGAGCTTTGTCTTCAATGAATAACTTTTAAGTAATACAATAATGCCAAAAATATATGTTCTTCTGTGGCCATTCATCAGCATCAGATAATAACAGAGGCCTCCTCGTTTCTCCAAGTAGCAGATGGTGTATCTCCTCTTGCTTCTTGCGTCTCATTTCAACAAAGACAGAATGGCCAAGGCCATTTTCTCTAGAGAAATCTAGTTTATTCTACAGGTTTAGCTTCATTATTCCCCTTTCTCATCAACAAAGACTTTTTTCTCCCTCCCATCTTTGCAGCAACAGAAAACAGATCTTCAGGACCTTATTCTGTGTTCCTTCAAACTTGTGGAGGGCTCAGAGGAAATCCATAAAGATGATTAAAAGACTGTTGTGTGAGGTAGGGATGAGAATGTCCCTTGAAGAAAAGATAAAGGCATTGGGATTAATTAGATAGAAAAAAGAGGATATTTACCAAGGTGTTCTAATAGATGGAGGGCTTTTGTACAAGTGACCAGCTGTTCTTTCCTCTGTTGAGGACCAGAAATAGAAGGCCAAAGCTGAAGTCGTCAACGTTTAGGAAATTCCTGTCCTGGCTGTTGCACAGTGGAAAGGGTGACCTGAGCAAGCAGTAGGCTCTCGGGTGTCTTAGGCCCAAAGAGAATCACACTTTGAGTGATTTGGAGGTGGAGGAAGCAGAGGAAAGTCTCCCAAGTGAGCCTGCTGAGGGTCTGGCTGTGATGACACCACAGAGGACATGCAGGTGGCCAGCTGGCACTGTGGTAGCAAAAGTCTTTAACATCTGGCCTTCCTCTCACCTTCTCACCTTCTGCCTTCTGTCCTTTTTTTTTTCTTTTTTTTTTTTTTTGAGAAGGAATATCGCTTTGTCACCCAGGCTGGAGTGCAATGCCATGATCTCGGCTTACTGCAACCTCTGCCTCCCGGGTTCAAGCGATTCTCCCGCTTCAGCCTCCCGAGTTGCTGGGATTACAGCCACCTGCCATCATGCCTGGCTAATTTTTGTATTTTTAGTAGAGATGGGTTTTCACCATGTTGGCCAGGCTGGTCTTGAACTCCTGACCTCAAGTGATCCACCAGCCTCGGCCTCCCAAAGTGCTGAGATTATAGGTGTGAGCCACCACGCGTGGCCTTTTCTTCCTTTTTGAGATAGGTGTAAAAGACTGAAGCCAGGAGATGGTAAAGCTTTCTCTGTGCAGAGGCCCCTGGAAATCCCTGATGTGGAAGCCCCAGGTCATAGTCTCTGGGCCTGTCTTTAGCGTAGCTCTTTGGAAAGCCATCAGGATGCTTCTCCAGGATTGGAGCATAGAGGCCCTGCCTGTGGAGTTGGGAGCTGTCTAACCCACCACCCCAGTGGGAAGGCTGTGGGGAAGAGGCAGCAAACACAAGGCCAGAGCAGATGTTCCTGGTGCTGACTGTTGATGAGATCACTTCATTCTGTGCCCTTGGGGCTCATTCTTCCTCCAAGCTGAGGTCACAATGTTAGAGCCTCAGAAATCATCTAACACTTTCCAAACTTTTTTTTAAACTAATGGAGGCCAGGCACAGTGACTCACACCTGTAATCCCAGCACTTTGGGAGGCTGAGGCAGGTGGATCACTTGAGGTCAGGAGTTTGAGACCAGCCTGGCCAACATGGTGAAACCCCATCTATACTAAAAATACAAAAATTAGCTGGGCATGGTGGCGGGTGCCTGTAATCCTAGCTACTTGGGAGGCTAAGGCAGGAGAATTGCTTGAACCCGGGAGGCGGAGGTTGCAGTGAGCTGAGATCATACCACTGCACTCCAGCCTGGGTGACAGAGCAAGACTCCATCTCAACAAATTAAATAAATAAATAAATAAGTAATGGCTGGGCACGGTGGCTCACGCCTGTAATCCTAGCACTTTGGGAGGCTGAGGCGGGCAGATCATGAGGTCAGGATATCGAGACCATCCTGACTAACACGGTAAAACCCTGTCTCTATTAAAATACAAAAAATTAGCCAGGTGTGGTGGCAGGCGCCTGTAGTCCCAGCTACCTGGGGCACTGAGGCAGGAGAATGGCATGAACCCGGGAGGGGGAGCTTGCAGTGAGCCGAGATTGCGCCACTTGCACTCCAGGCTGGGCGACAGAGCAAGACTCCATCTCAAAAAATAAATAAGTAAGTAAATAAATAAATAAAGTATGGAAACTTTTCCTCCACAAATAAAATTTTACAGTGAATGGCAATGTTTAAAATCGAGAAAAGCAGAGCAGCCCCAGCTGCCCTGGCCCCGTGCCATGGAGGCTGCTGCAGCATGTCAGTGGCCTTCTGCAGAACTTCCTCATGAATGCAGCCCCCTTATTTTACACAGGGAGAAGCAGGCCTGGAGAGGACTGGAGACTTGGAGAGTGTATCCAGTCACAGGCTACTTGCTGCCTGCAGCTTGGTCCCCAGCACCCAGCTGGGGCTAGGGCTCTGTTGAGGAGACTGACATCAACCCCTGCTCCCTTCCATCAGGCCGCTGGTGCTGGGAGTATTTGTAGCCATGTTTCTGAGACACTTCCTGCAGTCTACTGAGGAATCTGGTTTGGTTATCCTCTAAATCCAGTGAACCACCCTTGAGGCCTACTCTTCGTTTTGGGGCTTCTGCTGTGTGGAGTGCAGATGGGGGCTGGTCACTCCTTGCTGGAGGTTTTTCTAGAGGGGCTCTGATGACAGACTGGAGTGTGTTGAATGCTTTGGGAGTCTTAAGGAGGATGGGGTGGTGGGGGATCCCCAGAAAACATTGTATGTGGACAGGAAGATGAATAAATGGGAAGTATGTGTTAAAGCTATCACTGTAAAATGTTAATGGTACAATCTAGGTGATAGGCATATGGTGTCTGTTCACTGTAAAATTCTTCCTGTTTTGCTGTATGTTTGAAAATTTTTATGACAAAATACTGGAGTGGGGAAACATCCTGAGGCTTCGAAGGATGAGTAAGAGTTTGTTTGATGGAAAAGGAAATAAGGGACATTGCAGGCAGGTGGCCAACTTCTCAGGAGCCCTTGAGCAATGTGGCAAGTGCCTGAGGCCACCTATATCCTGGAAAGTCTGAGGTGTATTTGAAGATGGCCTGTGGGCCTTAGGTGCTGATACCCCAGTCTTCTGGAGGGTAACTTGGATCTGTTTCCCACAACATACTGCCACACTCCCCTGACTTGCAGGTCCTGTGCCTTGTGATTGGCCTGCAGCTTGAATGAGAAGTGATTGACTTTTTTCCTTCTCCCTCCCCAACCAAGGACAGCCAGGGCTGCCTGCTAGGCCACAAACCCCAGAGGCCACACTTTCTTGTAATGGGCCTGTTTGCCTGAGGGAATGGGTCCTGAGCTGGGACTTGAGATCCTTTTGCTCATCAGAGATTTTCCGCAGACACCTGGAGCGCTGGAGCAAAGAGGAGCTCAGCAGCGCCTGGCTCGGTCCTCATGTCTGTTGGCACATCCGCATCCCTGGGGAGGAGACCCGCACGGTGGCCCGGAACAGTCCATGGCAGAGCAGAGAGGCAGAAGTTTGTTTGACCTCTTTTCTCTGTCCTACTGCCCAGCCTCCCTTTTCCATCCTGCACACTTTGGCCAGGTCTCCCTCTGGTGCTTCTTCCAAAGTATGGCATAAATCTACTGCCCAAGTATTGGCCAAGTATCCTTTTTTTCTTTTAGGAAGCAGGGGAGGATGGTCTGTCAAAGTTAACCAAAATCTGTGCTCCCCTGTCAGCCCTGAACAGATGCTCACTGCGTTTTAACAATATATTAGAAATACTATGATTATTTTAATTGTTCACTTCAGTCCTGGCTGTTGGAATTCTTCACGTGATCTAATGTGATTGCTTCTTTCATAAGTTTGGACATTTTTATTTTGTTTTTGTTTGTTTTAATGTTAAGGGCCTGGCCTGGTTTTCAGCATCACTCCTGAGTATGCTTCATTCTGTAATGAGTGTTTCCCCTGTGTTGGTTTTCCTGTGTACAGTAATTGTGACTGGGTTTTGACCTGTGAGTGTCCATTGGTGCCTGTGGCCATTATTGCCTGGCAATCCAGACCACATCTGGCAGGCCCTGAGGCCCAGGCAGCTTTTTGAGAGCCCCTCTCCTGCCTGGCCTGGGGACATGAGCCATTCACAACAGAAGAGAGTGGGCATTTTGTGGAGTTTTCTCTTTACTGGATAGTAGTGTCCCCTGCAATTAAGATCCCATATTCACCTCTTCTTATTAATTCTAGCACTTGTCTATATGTTTATAAGTGCTTACTGCTGGTTCAGTGGGGCTTGGGATGAGTCCTAGAGAGGGAAAACTAGATCCTGGATGAATAAGAATTTCCCATTCTCTGAGTGAAGAGTGCTGAGAAGACTGAGCGTATGTGGATAACTGAGCTGGTAATTTGCGGAGACCAAGAGTTCAGAATACTTTATATTTTATTTTTATTTTTTGGAGACAGGGTCTCACTCTGTTCCCCAGGCTGGAGTGCAGTGGTGCAATCTCTGCTCACTGTAGCCTCTGCCTCCCGGGTTCAAGCAATTCTCCCACCTCAGCCTCCTGAATAGCTGGGATTACAGGTGCATGCCACTGTACCCAGCTAATTTTTGTATTTTTTCGTAGAGATGGGGTTTTACCATGTTGGCCAGGCTGGTCTCAAACTCCTGACCTCAAGTGATCCGCCCGCCTCGGCCTCCCAAAGTGCTGGGATTACAGGCACGAGGCACCGCACTCGGCCTCTGAATACTTTTTTTTTTTTTTTTTGAGATGGAGTCTCGCTCTCTCTCCCAGGCTGGAGTGCGGTGGCGTGATCTCGGCTCACTGCAAGCTCTGCCTCCCGGGTTCACGCCGTTCTCCTGCCTCAGCCTCCCAAGTAGCTGGGACTACAGGCGCCTGCCACCAACGCCCGGCTAATTTTCTGTGTTTTTAGTAGAGATGGGATTTCATTGTATTAGCCAGGATGGTCTCGATCTCCTGACCTCGTGATCCATCCACCTCGGACTCCCATAGTTTTGGGATTACAGGCATGAGCCACCACACCTGGCCCCGGCCTCTGAATACTTTAGAGTCATTAATTAATTCTCTCAGAAGTACTTAGGGAGTGCCTCCCATGTGTCAGTCATGGGTACCAGGGAAACGCCTTCTCTGCCCTCAAGGAGCTTCAGTCTAGAGGGGAAGGCAGATAAGAAGCCCAGCCCCTGTGTGAGTGCTGTGTTGCAGGATACCAGGGACATGCAGGGGGGATGCTTTTGATTCCCCACTGGCTGATTGACCACCTCAGTGATGTGTTCAGCAGATGATTACTGGGCTTTTTCACTGTGTGTGGCTCAGTGCAGGGCTTGAGGGCATCCTTGAGTGGATAAATGGCAACACCCCCTCAAGAGTTTATGATGTGGTAGGAAGGAAGACCCTCTAGCCAAGCTAGCCAGATTATGAGACAATATGAGGAACTAAAGAGAGATTGCCATGTCTCCTGTGAATAAATCAGTTACTTCTACCAGAAACGGTTTCAAAATGAAGTCATTTTGAGGCTGAGCTGTGAGAAGGAGAGACTTATCCTTCATGTCTTATCACCTTAACTCACTGGCACCCTCCAGTGCCCAGGTAGGTGGGGATAGCATTTCCCTTTGCTTTAACCCTGTATGGCACACTGGGACTCGGAGCTTTGGTCACATGCTTGGGGGCCAGCCTGGCAGTGTTGCCAGCTCCCTCTTCTGTAGCATCCTCAGTCTGGCATCGAGATGGCAAGGGGCCTGGCAGGAATTGAGGGAGCTCTATAAGCAAGTTTGAACAAGGGCATCAGTAAGTCTGCTGTTCTGGAACAGGGAAGGCTCATGGAAGCCAGGCCATAAAGTGCTAAGGCTCTGTCGTCACGGGGATGTTGCTTCTAAGGGTAGAGAGGGCTCCGGGGGCAACTGGGGGTGTGCAAATTTCCTCTTTTGGCCAGCCAGGGAGCTGCCTGGGCTTCTGAGGCCTTGACAAAGTGGCAGACATGCCACCAAAATATACCTAATGCAGTCATAAAATACACTCCTGCTGTTGCTGGGAGTGTAAGTAAACTGATGTCATATTTTCGGAGGCCTTTTACTATTACTAATTAATGTTATAAACGACCATACCCTTTCACCTAGAAATTTCCCTGCTAAGGAACTTGTCCTATGGAAGTGTTTGCCCAAGTGCATATGCATGTGTGTGTACAGGTGTTCATTGCTGCATTATTTGGGTTGGCCACAAAAAGAGAGACCACAATCTAAATGTCCAACAATAGAAGAATGGCGAGATACATTATGAAACACACACAAAGGAATGAGGCACTCTGTACCAAGTGATGGAGAACGGGGTCTGGAATATTTTGTTGAGAAAAAGCAATCTGGAAAGAATCACATTTTAATATTTTTTAATGATTTGTACAAGCATGTACTTGTATACATACAACAGTATGTCTGTCTGGACATTTGTCTGCTGAAAAAGTACTTGTTTCCTCTGGGGAAGGAGGGACAGGCAGTGAAGAGGGAACTTCTACTTTGAATTCAGCACATGTCTGGTTTTATGAACAAGCATGTACTCCTTTTTGACTTTTAAGAATCAGTACAAATTTTTTCAAAGGAGATAGAATGTGACAAAAAGCACACCCAGCAGGCTACCCAGAGGTGCATATGTTCCCTAGGAGCTCAACAGGACCTGCCGGGCCATGCAGCAGCGCATCGTGGAACTCATCTCCCGCGTGTCCAACGAGGAGGTCACTGAGGAGCTGCTGCATGTGAACGATGACCTCAACAACGTCTTCCTTCGATATGAGAGGTGGGAGCCGTATTTCTTTTTTTTTTTTCTCTTGAAAAGATTGTTGCCATAACAGAGGGATTTCTTTCATAAACAAAGGAAAGAGAGGGAGAGGGAGAGAGATTAGAGTTGGAAAATACTCATCAGAGATGCTAATTTGTTCCCGGCTGACAGGAAAAATGCTTCTTGTCCTCCTGGGAACTGAGCAGCAGAAGCAGCAGGAAGTTGACGTGCAGAATTAGGCTCTGCCCTTTGTAAGCCTCAGGTTGCTCTGCCTTTCCCCACTGCTCCGCCACCCCCAGCCCCAGGGAGGGGTAGCACTTGGGGGCCTCTGGGCCCCAGAGCTTCTGCACCTGCTCCTTTGATGATCCTTTATATTTGAAAAGGATTAAAGGGAAAAAAAATCTCTATTAAGAAAAAGGATTTCCTCTTTCCCATCTTAAAAAAAAAAAAAAGAAAAGAAAAAAGAAAAAAAGCTTTTTCCTTTGCAAATGTCAGTGTTATCTAGAGCATTCAGGGGAAGCAGGCGGGTGTAAGTGCCGGAATGCTGCTGCTTAGGGAAGCGTGCACACATTCATTCTAGTTCTTTCTGCAGCCAAATCATTTTTGGGTTTGAGGTAACAAACCTGCAAATTCTTTTTCATTTCCAAAGCCTTCCCGCAAGACAAAGTCCAAAATGTCTTATTTAGACCTAGTTTTAAATAGGAGGAATAATGGCAAGCACAGTTCCCAGCTCGTCACCTGATGGAAGCACACTGGGCTTTCATGAAGGACTCAGCATAAGGACCAGAAAGGACCATGATCAGGCCAACCTTTTCCCCTTAAAGATGAGGCTTGAGAGGACAGGACAGTGGCTTGAGTCCCCTGCAGACTTAAGGTCCTGGTCCCCTCTGCCGCACCAGCTGACTCACAACCTACTGCTGGATTCATCAGGAGGACAAGGACCTGGCATCAGTTAGGGTGAGTGGGACAGATGCTTGCATTTGCGTTACCCTTTGGGGGCCTAAAGGGTGGTTTTGTTATGGCTGTCACAGCCTTGGGCCTTGTCTCATCTTTTGACTACGGAAGTACACACCAGTGGCTCTGTGCCCACCTGACAGGTGAAGAAACCTCTGCAGTAAGTGTGGGGGCATCCCCAGGACCCCCAGTGCATCAGTTGGAGAACAGGAGCAGATCTGAGGGGACCTGACTCCCAGCCCAAGGCCCCTTTGTCTTGCCATGTGATTCCAGTTTCTCCATGGTAAATGGGCTTAGGTTTAACCTATTAAACCTATTTAAGCCTTGCTAGAAAGCATAACAGGGGCTAACTAATATGAGTATTTTCACCCAAGAGTCCCCCAGTCTCAGCATTACACATAATTCAGGGCAAAGCCTGGGGCTGGTGGCTGGAAGTGCTATCCTAGTTGGAGTGTTTTTGATGATACTCATTGTTCATTGAAGATGAGTGTGGGAAAGGTACCCCAGGATTAAAATTGTTTCAGATGTATTAATATTCCTGTTCTCCTTATAGACCACTGTTGAAAAAACACACAAGTCTTTTTTAAAACCACAGTGGACACTTACTGCCTACCCAGATCATTCTTCCTGGGGATCCCTTGTCACCAATGCTGACCCCAGCAAGTTGGGAGACAAATGTGGAGCAGCATAACTCACTAAACCTGGGCGTCTAAGGTTCCAGCTGGAAAAAGTCTCTTAGCTACCACTGCCCGTGGCATTTGGAGTTTTTAAATACGATACAGAACATAATCTATTCTGCCCCACCCCAACACACACCTCATAACTACTCTTCCATTCCCCACCTGATAGAAGGATGACCTGGCCTTCGACAGTTGCTCAAAGCCAAGTCCCCCTGCACTGCCTGACTGGGTGCAGAGGACACTCATTCCACCCTCCTAGCAGTCCTTCAATGATTGGCCCAGGCCTCTCTGTAGCAACTACTGGCAAGCATTTCCCCAGGTCGTAGCCAGGGCCATGCGTCCACCTTCCTCCTGCTGGTGCCCACCCTATGTGTGCCCCACCCCCTTTCCCCAGAGGTTGAGTTGGGAGCATATTAGGAACACTAGCTAGTTGCTCCTGAACACAGCCCTGTGAAATAGGGAGTCTGCAGCTACTGCCTAGTGTTGTAAACATTGGAGAGCTCCAAGGTAAGGTGGTTAAGCCACCCTCCCTCCAGGGACAAGAGGAGCTTTCTGGGCCCAGGTGTGTGAGGAGAGGCTGGGGACACTCACAATGACCTCCATGATGGGCCAGCCACCACCCCTTTCTGATGCCCACTCTGGGTGCTGGGTGAGAAGCTGATCCTCTCAGGGGGAGCCCCACACAGAGGAAGCCATGGCAGAGTTGATGTATGGTTTCACTTCCTAGCCCCCAGGTGGGACTGGCTGGTCTTGGTCCCAGGGGTTCTTCATAGAACTAGTGAGCACCTCACAGGCATCCTCTCTCCTTACTTTGCTTTCCCTTCCCCCGTTAGGTTCGAACGATACAGGTCTGGCCGATCGGTTCAAAATGCCAGTAATGGAGTAAGTATTCCTTCAGAATCCTCTCATCTCCTGAGGCCAGACCTACCCCTCCACCTTTTGGAGGCTGGAGAGAACTCCAGTTTTTCTAACTGGGGTTGAAATATTTGGGAAATTGAAGAGGCAAGCTCTGGTTGATGGGATACTAGGGCAGAGCTAGCAGGCACCCCTGATGGGAAGGTGGCAAGGAAGCCCTAAGTTTGCAGCAACCAGGACAGTCACTGTTGACTCAGCAACCCCTCCTTCTAGTGGGGATGGGGAGGAGGCAGTGGGCAGGGCTCACTGACATCCGGGCCCACCATGGACCTGGAAGGCAGGTGGGGGAAGTGGCCTTGCTTCTGTACTAGAGCAGCGCTGATGCTTTTCTTCTTGGAACCCTGCACAGTTGCCTTGCTAGCTTCTACCTCAGAGCCTGACTCCAGGGTTCTGGGGCTTATGGCTAATCTCACGTTCTGACAGGTACTGAATGAAGTGACCGAAGACAACTTAATAGACCTGGGGCCAGGGTCTCCAGCCGTGGTGAGCCCAATGGTGGGGAACACAGCACCCCCATCTTCCCTCTCCTCCCAGCTTGCAGGCTTGGGTGAGTGTCTCATAAGGACAAAAGGGCCTACCTACTTCCTACCACTGGCCTCCCTTGCAGGCCACCTCTCTTTCTTTCTTGGAAGACCCAAAGAGAGTCTTCTGGGAAATACATGTGAAAGTGTATTCCTGAGTCCTAGCCAGTTGTACCACCTTACCTTCAATTCATACCTTTTTTCCCCTAAATTTGAAGTTTAAAATCTATGTTGGAAAGCAGGGATGGGGGAGATTCCAAGGAATTAAAGAAAGGTCATGCCATGCGCAGTGGCTCACACCCGTAATCCCAGCACTATGGGAGGCCGAGGTGGGTGGATCACCTGACGTCAGGAGTTTGAGACCAGCTTGACCACAACATGGCGAAACCCAGTCTCTACTAAAAATACAAAAATTAGCTGGGCATGGTGGGCACCTGCAATCCCAACTACTCGGAAGGCTGAGGCAGGAGAATCGCTTGAGCCTGGGAGGTGGAGGTTGCAGTGAGCCAAGATCGCGTCATTGCACTCCAGCCTGGGCGACAGAGCAAGACACTGTCTTAAAAAGAGAAAAAAAAAAAAAGAAAGAAAGGTCACCTGCCATGTTTTATATGGAACATTCCCTATGATTGAAGTAATTTCCTTTTCAATATTAACTAGGTCAAGGCCAGGCGCGTAATCCCAGCATTTTGGGAGGCTGAGGTGGGTGGATCACTTGAGGTCAGGAGTTTGAGACCAGCCTGGCCAAAATGGTGAAACCCCATCTGTACTAAAAATACAAAAAAATTAGCCAGACTTGGTGGTGGGCACCTGTAGTCCCAGCTACTCAGGAGGCTGAAGCAGGAGAATTGCTTGAACCCGGAAAGCAGAGGTTGCAGTGAGCCGAGATCGCGCCATTGCACTCCAGCCTGGGGGATGACTCCATCTCAAAAAATAAATAAATAAATAAAAAATCAATATTAACTAGGTCAAGGAGGGCAGATAGGTTTCAGCTCTTTGGCTTCTTGGAACACAGGTTTGAGGAGGATGCTGAAGCCACATCAGGGCTTAGAAAAGTCTGTGATTGATTGATTGTCAGTATCTACAGAGGGTTTGGAAATGGGAGGTAGCAGCACTGAAATGTTTGCCCTCCTTGAACTTTACCATCAGCCTAAAGCAGTCCATTGTCTGGACTTAAAAGAAACTCACCACTTTCCACAGTTCATTTAGTTTGTACATTCAAAGTGTGTATATGACTCTAGCACATTGGTTATACTGGATGATACCAATTTATAACAAATGAAATTATAACATTGAAATAATAAGCATGGCCCTCAAAATTCTTTCCTCTGTCTTGCTTTTCTGTTTTCCTTTTTAAAAAATATTTCTCTGTCTACTTTCCTTTCATTTGACTTGAGTTAAACTTCTAGTGGATATCAGTTGCTGTAATTCTAGCTTCTCAATATTTCGTATATTTGTAGCCACTATTTCTGTATCGGAACAGATGTCTCTGCCTTCAGTCAGTCCAACATATATGACTGCCAGATTTAATACTTAAAATTCAAATTGTCACGCCTGTAATCCCGACTTCAGGAGGCTGAGGCAGGTGGATCACCTGAAGTCAGGAGTTTGAGACCAGCCTAACCAACATGGCAAAACCCCACCTCTACTAAAAATACAAAAATCAGCTGGGCCTGTAATCCCAGCTACTAGGCGGGTTGAGGCAGGAGGATCGCTTGAACCTGGGAGGCAGAGGTTGCAGTGAGCCGAGATTGTGCCACTGCATTCCAGCCTGGGCAACAGAGCAAGATGCCGTCTCAAAAAAAAAAAAGCCGGGTGCGGTGGCTCACGCCTGTAATCCCAGCACTTTGAGAGGCTGAGGTGGGTGGATCACGAGGTCAGGAGATCGAGACCATCCTGGCTAACATGGTGAAACCCCGTCTCTACTAAAAATACAAAAAATTAGCTGGGCGTGGTGGCGGGCGCCTGTAGTCCCAGCTACTCAGTAGACTGAGGCAGGAGAATAGCATAAACCTGGGAGGCGGAGCTTGCAGTGAGCCGAGATCGCTCCACTGCAGTCCAGCCTGGGTGACAGAGTGAGACTCTGTCTCAAAAAAAAAAAAAAAAAAAAAAAATAAAATTGGATTCTGCTACCTCTCTTCTTAAAAAAGCTATATAGTAGGCCAGGCATAGTGGCTCACGCCTGTAATCCCAGCACTCTGGGAAGCCAAGGCAGGTGGATTGCTTGAGTCCAGAAGTTCGAGACCAGCCTGGGCAACATAGCAAAACCTCATCTCTATTAAAAATACAAAAAATTAGCTGGGAGTGGTGGCACACACCTTTAGTCCCAGGTACACAGGATGCTGCGGTAGGAGAATCTCCTGAGCCCAGGAGGTCGAGGCTGCAGTGAGCTGAGATCGTGCCACTGCACTCCAGCCTGGGCATCCAGAGTGAGACCCTGTCTCAAAAAAAAAAAAAAAAAAAAAGTGTAGTGTCCACCAGGGGTGGTGGCTCACACTTGCAATCCCATCACTTTGGGAGGTGGAGGTGGGAAGATCACTTGAGGCCAGGTGTTTGAGACCAGCCTGGGCAACATAACGAGACCTTGTCTCTACGAAATAATTTTAAAACAGCTGGGCATGGTGGCACATACCTGTAGTCCTAGCTACTTGGGAGGCCAAGGTGGGAGGATCGCTTGAGCCCGGGAGGTCAAGGCTACGGTGAGCCATGATCATGCCAAGAGAGTAAGACTCTGCCTCTTTGAAAAAAAGAAAAACAAAAAAAAAAGTCTAGTGTCTTCCCACCCACTCCTTTACCTGGCATTTGAGGTATTACCAGCCACTTCCTCCACAAATCTTTTCCTGTGAGCATTGTTCACTTCACACACCCTGGCCTCCAAACCCTGTGCCTTTGTATCTGCCTTTCCCCTTCTCCCCACAGCATCCTCCCCCTTATCCTTACAGACCCACTCTTGTGTTGGTTGAGTCTTTCCTGATGTCTCAAGCCAAGCACTGCTGTGGCTTATCTCTTGCCCACTCTGAACTTCTTGAAGCTGAGGACCATATCAAATTCAATTTGGTCTACTCAAGATCTAGCTCTGAACATGGTGGGTACCTAAGAAATATTTGGCCGGGCGCGGTGGCTCACGCTTGTTATCCCAGCACTTTGGGAGGCCGAGGCGGGCGGATCACGAGGTCAAGAGATCGAGACCACGGTGAAACCCCGTCTCTACGCTGAATAAATAGATGTTGCAGGTCCTTGGACATTGTGATTGAGTTAATGAGGAGCCCAAGCGAGAAGGGCATTATGGAAAATCCGCAGGTGCACTGGCGCCAGTCCCTGACTTATCACCCCAGCAATCTCTTTTTTGTTATGACTCTTTCGCCTCCTTGAGCAGTTTGAGGGGCAGTGGCTGTCCCGTCCCCCATCTGGCCCACCCTGGCTCCTCCGGCATGTGGTGCACTGGGAGTACCAAGGAAAGAGCCGCCCCACCCTCCCCATGGAACCTAAACCCGCCTGGCTGGCATCCTAGCTTGGGGGCCCTTCATCAGATCTACAGCCTACATTTTGTTCTCATCTGCCACCCATTTGTTTTATTGCCACAGACTTGGGGACAGAGAGCGTCAGTGGCACCCTCAGTTCACTCCAGCAATGTATTCCCCGCGACGGCTTTGACATGTTTGCCCAGATGAGAGGAAACTCCTTGGCTGAGCAGCGCAAGACGTATGTGGGGCCCCTTCTAGTGGCTTCTAAAGATATTGGGGGATTGGCCCATGCCTGGTCACAGGCCAGCACAAAAAGGCATTTACCATGTCCAGGACTGCCAGGAACTTTAAAGCATGGCTGTAAGGACTTGGCATTAGATGCAGATACTGAATAAACACCAACTGCCCACCTCCTCCCCCCTCCCAACACACACACACTCTCCTGCCCTTGGGGTTGATTGGAGTGTGATTTCTCCTGTCATTTGTAAGAGACAGCTTTTCTTTTTTCTCCCTATGCTGCTGCTGCTGCAGACACAACCCTGCCTGGCCCCTCATCCACAGGAGAAGCTCGGAAGCAGGAGGGTGCAGCCATGCAGGGTGAACCCATTCTTTACAGCAAGATTTTCCTGACTAAAATAAGTGGTCAGAGCAGAGGCTCCTCTGGTAGCAGCTCTGGCTAGGATGAGCCATCTGGAATTCAGGGAGCTTATTCCAAAAGAGAGAATCCCCTACGTCTCAGGGAGGCACTGTACATGTTTTGAGCTTTCTGTTCAGCCTAAAGGCGGGTGAGACACACTTTTTCCCAGGTACCCAGCACCTTGGTGCACTCAGCACCCTGAGTCCTGCTTGGGACTCAGTTGGGTAAGCAGAAACCCAAGATCCCATGTGCCCTTCACCGCAAAAGTTGCTTGTAAAACAGATATAGCTAAAGGATTCGGAGAGTGGAGGAAGACCTCCTATAATCAGTGACAGTCCTGGGTCCCAGAGACCACCTTCCCTGTCAATGCCACTGAGGCTGCTGCTAATAAAATAAGAATTAATGTTACTTTGTGTTTATCTAGTCTTCCCTCTGAGGAGTATTAGGGCACTTTGGACACCCTGACATTGAGCTTCAGAGATGCTCAGTATTGTTACTCAAGAGAGGGATGTTGAGGTGCATAAAATCTGAGATCGCAGAGATTAGTGGCTCAGCCTGAACTAGGACCCAGGCCTCCTAGCGTTCACTGCAGGGAGACAGACAACATGAGCCCTTAGCCTCTGCTCAATGTCAAGGTCTCAGGAAATGTTTTTCCAAGGACATCTGAGGAAGGACCATAGGATAGAAGTGATTACAGGCCACTTCCCCATCCCTCCATGACTATTGGAGGAAAATGAACTCTGCTTGTGCTGCTTCTTCATCTCCAGGGTAACCTATGAGGATCCTCAGGCTGTCGGAGGACTTGCTTCTGCCCTAGACAATCGAAAACAGAGCTCAGAAGGGGTAGGTCTTTAACCCTGTTTTTCTGCCTGGAGTCTTCTGGAGGGAAAGTCAGGTGGTTTGGCAAAGCTCGCTGGGTAATTCAGCAGAAACTGGCTTGCACAGGGGGCAGGGACACCCTGGGGGAGAGACCCATGGGGAACACCCCATGGAACCCAGGTAGTGCCTCATTGAGTCTTCACCTCACCCCGTGAGATGAGGCCACACGTGAGCTTCCCAATCCACCCAAGAGGAAACAGTCCCGGGGAGGTGGGAGACAGGCTGAGACACCCAGAGAGCAGACAGCAAGCTGGGGTTCCAATCCTAGGATTAGTGTCCATCTCCAGAACCCCTGCTCTTCCTACCACAGTGGCCCCAAGTTCTCCAGGCACAAGTCTCCTATGGTCACCTGTTACAGTGCCACAGGGTGGTCAGTGCTCTGATAAAACCATGGCCTGCACCAGGAAGGACAATGCTGACCTGAGCCACATCTCTGATGGCCATTTGTCACTGGCCTAGCAGAGCAGTACCAACCCCATTAGAAGGCATTTGAGAGCCAGGGTTTGTTTACAGAGCTGGCGCAGTTGGGTGGTGGCTGGGAGGGTGTCCTGTGGTGGTGAGGGGGTGCGGCACAGTGAAGTGGAGGGAATGGTATGTGTTTGGGCTCCCCCAAACATAGCCATGCTTTCTGTACAATTTCAGATTACTGAAGGGGAAAGGATGTGTGTCTTAATGCTTCTCATGAGATTTTTCTTTTTGCCTAACTAAGAAATGTGTATGGATGCATGTCTGTTTGCAGGGGCAGGGAGTAGGAGGGTCCTTGAAATAGCTGCCGACAACAGCTGGAACTCCTGTCTGGGTCCCCCAGCTGGGCTAGAGAGGGCAGTTATCATCTGTCCACTGGACAGGAAGGTTTGCAAAGGGCTGTTTGCTTCCTGGGTCCCAATTTTTAGCCTTCTTAAGCCCCTGTCCAGTGGGCCCAGGCAGGCAGCAGTGCTGGTTTCCACAGGATGCTCCTTCTTGGGGGAAGGGACTCACTCCCTCATCCATGCTGGCCTTCGCCTGGTGGATCTGAGGGCATGCATCCCTCTGCACTGGTCACCAGAGGGCGCAGAAGAGCCAGCTGGCTGCCTTGGGTCCTCAGTGCCCTGCCTTTCCACAGGAGTCGGCAGTGCCACCTGAACCCCTGAGACTGGGACACCCAAAATCAATGCAGTTCTCATGGCTCTGATTCTCTCATTACTTAGAATGTCCTCCCACCTGCCCCAGCGTGGGCATTAGAGAGCCCAGCTAGGAGCCTACCAGGATACTGCCTGGTGAGGACATCCCCTCCTCCTGGCCAACCCTGGCCTGCACTGGGAGCAGCCCTGTTGTGCCCCTACGAGGCTGACCTCATTTGTCCCTCACTCTGGCTCCAGGACTTGCCTTGTCCATGCCAGGGTGTGTCCTGCTGCACCCCTGCCATTATCAGTGCCTAGGCCTGGGTCTGAGCCCAGGAGATGTGAGTGACTTCCCGCCCTTCACCCTTAGCATGTGTGGCTTGGACTAGCTCCCTATTTTCAAAGGTCCTGATGACTCCAGCAGGTTTTCCACCCAGCGGTAGGCAGATTGCTTTTTTTGAGATGGAGTCTCGCTCTGGCGCCCAGGTTGGGGTGCAGTGGTGTGATCTTGGCTCACTGCAGCTTTCATCTCCCAGGTTCAAGCGATTCTCCTGCCTCAGCCTCCTCAGTAGCTGGTATTACAGGCGCCCACTACCCCAGCAGGCTAATTTTTGTGTTTTTACTAGAGACAGATTTTCACTATATTGGCCAGGTCGGTCTCGAACTCCTGACCTCAGGCACTCCACCTGTCTTGGCCTCCCAAAGTGCTGGGATTACTACAGGTGTGAGCCACCATGCCCGGCCATCAGATTGCTTTTCATGTTTGCTGCTCCATGGGGCAATGCCATGGCCACAGCCTTAGCAATACAGGGCAGCAGAGCACGTGGGCTGTGTGTGTCTGTGTGTGTCTACATATATTCTTGCCCACCTGCAGCATTTCAGGTTACCTTCTCCCATCCCAAGCCATGCTGACCTGGAAATGAAAATGAGGCCAAGGGAGAAATTAAGAACACAATAAAAAAGGGGAAGGCTGGGCACGGTGGGTCACGCCTGTAATCTCAACACTTTGGGAGGCCGAAGCGGGCGGATCACCTGAGGTCGGAAGTTCGAGACCAGCCTGACCAACATGGAGAGACCCCATCTCTACTAAAAATACAAAATTAGCTGGGCATGGTGGCAAATGCCTGTAATCCCAGCTACTCAGGAGGCTGGGGCAAGAGAATCGCTTGAACCCAGAGGCGGAGGTTGCAGTGAGCCGAGATCATGCCATTGCACTCCGGCCTGGGCAAGAAGAGTGAAACTCCCTCTCAAAAATAAATAAAATAAAATAAATGAATGGGAGAAAATTGTGTAGCCACACCTCTACAAATCAAATCCAACCAAGTCAGTCAAGAAAAGGTCATCCCAGGGCCGGGCACAGTGGCTCATGCCTGTAATCCCAGCACTTTGGGAGGCCGAGGTGGGTGGATCACGAGGTCAGGAGATTGAGACCATCCTGGCCAACATGGTGAAACCCCATCTCTACTAAAAATACAAAAATTAGCTGGGCGTGGCAGCGCATGCCTGTAATCCCAGCTACTTGGGAGGCTGAGGCAGGCGAATTGCTTGAACCCGGGAGGTGGAGGTTGCAGTGAGCCGAGATCGTGCCACTGCATTCCAGCCTGGCGACAGAGCTAGACTCCGTCTCAAAAAAAACAAAAACAAAAACAAAAATTAGCCAGATGTGGTGGTGGGTACCTGTAATCCCAGCCACTTGGGAGGCTGAGACAGAGAATTGCTTGAATCCGGGAGGCAGAGGTTGCCGTGAACTGAGATCGCAAGGCTGGGTGACAGAGCAAGACTCCATCTCAAAAAGAGAAAAAGAAAAAGTCATTCCAGCTACTCAGGAGGCTGAGGCGGAAGGATCGCTTGCACCCAGGAGTTTTTGAGACCAGTCCAGGCAACGTAGTGAGACCTCATCTCAAATAAATAAATATTTTAAAAGGCAATAATACACCTAAATTTAGTATTCAAGAGTTTAGAAAAAGAATACACACGCCACTAGAAAAGAGAAGAAAAAAAAAGAAAAAATGCAAGAAAAAGAAAAAAGCAGAATTGCTTTTGTAAAAGCTGGTTCTTTGAAAAGTTGACCACCTGCCAACCCTGATAGCCGTAATTGAGAGAAGCGGCTCTGGTCAACCTTCTGTGATCTCCTAGAGATTTTCCAAGGGCACGGGAGTAGTTGGCATGAGTATGTGTTATCCTGTTGGGATTCTTGATCACTAAACTTTTCTTCTTTTTTCCAGGCAGGTAAGGGGGACATGCCAGGGGTGGAGGTTGGGAGCAGGGCATCACATTTCCTTATGTGGCAAAGGATCACGTCTGAAGAGTGACTTTTCTTTTTCCACAATATGTGCTATTGACTTCTTTCTCATGGGTCTTGCTGTGACTTTTCTTTCTGAGACTTTTCTGTCCTCGGCCCAGAAGAGAGGTAGAGGTGGGGAGTCTGACCTGGAGCCCATAGACAGCTGGCTCATAACCCAAGGAATGGTGAGGAGTCACCAGCCGAGCCAAGCCTGCTGCCCACCCCAGCCCCTACCTGTGTAACAGCTCATGTCTTCCTCTCGTGACCTGCCGAGCCTTTGTGAATCAGACAGTACAAGGCCACACTCTCTCTTTCTGGCAGGGGTGCCAAATTTCCCTTCCTATTTTTGCATAATCTCTGTAAGCCACAGATTCCCAGTCCCAAAAATACCTTCCTGTCCCTGGGCCTTAAGTGTCTGGGACATTAACAGGGATGAGGAGAGGGTCCTTTCCTTCCTTTTACTGTCTCCGGAGCTCCGGGCAGTATTCACTTTTCCAGGATGAGCACAAGTTACTGTGGCTTTTGCTTGGGAGGGAACAATTCTAAGGGAACAGACTCAAAGCATCTGACCAGTCAGGGAAGCCCCCTCTAGCCCAGTGCCTCTGAATTCGGCAGTCCTAGGCTTGACAGATTTTTATAATATAGTGACTTGTATCCAGTAAGTCCCTCAAAATGATTTGAAACCTCTTGAAGAATACACAGGCCGGGTGTGGTGGCTCACGCCTGTAATCCCAGCACTTTGGGAGGCTGAGGCAGGCAGATCACGAGGTCAGGAGATCGAGACCCTTCTGGCCAACATGGTGAAACCCTGTCTCTACTAAAAATACAAAAATTAGCTGGGTATGCTAGCATGTGCCTGTAATCCCAGCTACTTGGGAGGCTGAAGCAGGAGAATCGCCTGAACCTGAGAGGCAGAGATTGTAGTGAGCTGAGATTGCACCACTGCACTCCAGCCTGGTGACAGAGTGAGACTCCCTCTCAAAGAAAAAAAAAAAAAAAATACACAAACACAGTAGAAACAGAATAAAAAGAAAACAAAGCACAGGGGAGTTCAATGTTGTAAACACAGTTAGTTCTCATGTAGCAGAGCTTTCCTGGCCCACAGACCTACAAGGGTCCTCCTGCCTTGTCTGTTCATGTGGCCTGAGCCTGGTGCATGGAGAGAGGGTCAGCTCATCTCAGGCTGTATGCCTTGGGATGACCATTTCACCTCTAGCAGAGCCCAAAGCTCTGGTACATGTGGTGGAGCCTGAGCTGGAGAGAATGCAGAGAAGGAAAGATGATGAAAGCAGTGCAAACATGCGCCTCTCCCTCCAGGTGGGGTGGGATGAGAGGAATACATAACTGCCCCTAGTGTGCTATGCTAGGCTGTGGCCAGAGGAAAGGCCAGCAGGTCCTAGACTGCAAGCAGCACAGGGTCCACCTGCTTGAGCAAAGCGTGACCAGTGAGCAGGAACTTGGGTCGTGCAGGATCACCCAGAGCCGTGGGAGCAAGGGGCATCTGCCTGCCACCCAGCTTGGGCTGGTGCCCTCTGCACAGCTCTGCTGTCAGCCTGGGCAGGTCTCCCACCACCTGTCATAGCAGCAGCACACTCCTGCTCTGGGTGAGAAGGCAGTTCCTCCACTAGATCCCAAGCCCATTCTTAGAGAGATGCGCTGGCCCAGGCCTCTCGTTTGCTTCTTCAGGGACGGGCTGGCCTCTGGCCCACATGTCGGGGGCCTTTGCAGCAGGGCTTCTGGAGACCATGTCCATTCATTGGGAAGATCCAGCCCATGTGCCCTTGTGCCTATTAATCCTGCAAAAAAGGATACTGCCCACACAAACTCCCCTGAGGGTGGCCTTGGCAGCTGGTGGTGGTGCCTGTCTCTGCCCACACAGACTGCCTCGCCACTGCCAGGTCCCACATAGAGCTCCAGTCTCTAACTTCCCAGAAACAAACCTAACTAACAGCTAACCTGGTGTCTTCCCTGACTGACTGCAGTTTTTTTTTTCTTTACAACAAATATTAATTGCTTTGCCTTATTTCCCATAGTGTAGAAACCTTGAGTCTTTTCAAGCCTCCTGAGTACAAATTCTTTACTTGGAAACTTTTTGTACTATTGAGTGAGATCAAAGGCTTTTAGACTTTGTCCCAGTGGGGTGGTGCTTGAAGTGTCGTAGGAAGGGATTCACAGCTTCTCTGGAAATAGCACACATGAGCTACAGAAATTGTTCTTGTTGCATTGAAAACTGGACAGGTGGGTTTCCTTGTGGGCATGGGGCTGTGGCAAGCTGCAGAGGAGCATCTGTTGGAACCCTTATGCTCCTGGGACTCGGGTGTGTGGAGAGCCAACACAGAAGTTAACTGACACCACCAGGCTTATTACTGGTTGAAGAGAAATGAGACCTGTCAATGGGCTAGGGCCGGGCGGCTCTCAGGGAGACTGCTAGGCTTGTGCTCTCTCTCCCTGGCCTCTCTAGTGTGAGGTCTTTTTGCCTCTCCTGGCTGGTGATCAGCTAGGGGTGTCTCCCTTTTGCAGGGTGCAGCCAGGAAAATATCCTCATGTGAGAGAATCTAAGTCAAAACAAGAACAGAGGTAGGTTAGTAAAGAATGCTGCTGCCAAAACCCAGGCTTGGGTTTGGAGGTGGGACTCCCTCCTCAGACCTGGAGGCCCCCAAGGCTCCTCTTACTCTGGAAGGATAATCCTAACCCCTGGAGTACCAGACAGACACACCTCTCCCTCTTGGGCAGGCAACCCTCTCTCCTGATCCCTGAGGCAGAGCTGCCCCTGCCTGCAGTTTCAAGTGAGAATCAGCTGACAGCAGGATGGCTCACCTGCCACTCAGATCAAAACCTGTGGCTTCTGACATCCAAGATGTCTGTGGACTTTGAAAGTGGGCAGGGCTGGTCTAGCCACTGCCTCAGCCAAGCCAGCCTGGCCTACCTATCTTCAGAGGGGCTGAGCTTCGGGCAGCAGTCTCTATTGGAGGGCATTCCTCTGCTAGCTTCCTTCCTTTTCTCTCTTCACATGTCTTCTTCCTTTCTGTCCCTCTCTTCCAACTCATACTCTTCTTCAGATCCCTCAGACCAGCCTTCAGCTTGGATCATTGTCCAAGAAAATGCTGAAACTATGGCATGTCAGGCTGGGTGCAGTGGCTCACACCTGTAATCCCAGCACTTTGGGAGGCCGAGCTGGGCAGGTCATTTGAGGCCAGGAGTTTGAGATCAGCCTGGCCAACATGGCAAAACCCTGTCTCTACTAAAAATACAGAAAAAATTAGCCACGTGTGGTGGCTCACGCCTGTAATCCCAGCTACTCAGGAGGCTGAGGCACAAGGATTATTTGAACCTGGGAAGCAGAGGTTGCAGTGAGCTGAGATCGCACCACTGCACTCCAGCCTGGCAACAGAGCAAGACTCTGTCTCAAAATAAATAAATAAATAAATAAATAAATAAATAAATAAATAAATAAAAAACTGTGACACATCAGAGCCAACAGCCTTCTTAGGAATCTGCTGGGCCAGCCCCTAGTCTGACAGATGAGGACACCGAGGCCTCCTAGGGGCCTGGTGACTTGCTCAAAGCGGCAGGGAAGAAACAGAGTCCCCTAAGACTCAGCGCAGTGCCCCCTCCTCCAGCCAGGGCCCCACTTCCCTCCCATCGGCCTAACAAGGAGCGCGTCCTCGGCCTCCCACAGTTTCTTTAGTTCATATTTTCCAAATAGTGTACATGTTTAGTCTGAGTCTGATAGCACCTACATTATTAGAAGGAACTTTGCCCTGTTATAATACTCAAGGCATTTATTTACCAGGACGAGAGGTTTAGATAGCTAAGGTTTTGTGTTCGGCCACAAGAAAGTCAATTTAAGCTTATGTTATATAAGCTTAACTGTTAACCATCACCCTGCTCCACCATGGTTCACGCCCTGAGGCCAAGTGGCTTCCATATTGTAATGAGTCAATTCCCATAATTTCTGACATCCCTGGGTTTCTGAATTAGAAAACAGAAGCACCAACCTGAAAGTTAAGGGTTCTGAGTCATAAGAATTGAAAGCCAAATACAACCTAGCAATTGCCTTATTTCACATGAGGAAATTGAGGCCAAGCATTGCTCAGGCCTCTGTCCCCTGCTCTTGCCTCTCCACCCAAATCTCTGAGGCTTCTTAGGATAGAGGAAACTCGAGAGCTCTCCGGTGAAGAAAGTGGGGTCCAGAGAGGAGCAACTCACCCCAGGTCCTGCCACCAGTGAGTGCGAGGGCCCAGATGGACCCCACCCAGTGCACTGTCCTCCTCAGTGTGCCCTCTAGGGCTTGGTCTGGAGGATGCCATTCCATAAACATACCACTTATTTGGAAAAATCTAGGACACGGAAGAAAAGGGTTCCCATGATCCAGCTTTTGGGAAGTTATTTTTGAGGGGGTGCGGAATTTCTTAAGTGTCATTGTTTATTTTCTGAGCATGTTGGCTCTCAAGGTTAATCCCCAAAGAAGAAAATTAAAGTATGACCCCAGGCCTCAAGGGATTTGTTCTTTAACAGCAACAAAACAATTACAAGAAAAATCTGAAGGTTTAAGGCCCCTGACCCCTTAATGTCTTTGTTGTAGCTTTTGCAACACATTGGAAAGCTCAGGACATCTAATCTGTTTCTGCTAAGTGGACAAAAGCTGGTCAGGTGTAAAGAAAGGGCTGGTGCGCACTCTAACCGCTAGTGTGGGACTGTTTTCTCTCTGGAGATGCTGCTGACTTTCTAAGCTTCAGTTCTGGGGACTCAGCAAGGCATGCGTCCTCCCAGAGGCCACGCATTCTGACTTACAGTCATTGAGAGCATGATAACTGGCGTGTCCTGTTCCAGGAATGTGTCAAGGCAGAAAGCCTGCCAGCAAGCACAGAGTAGCAGTGTGCCCTACTGCCTTTTGATGGGCAAGGAAGTGTCAGCCTTAGGCATTGTTAACACATCTGTCAGTCATTTGTGCCTCCATCCCCCCAGTGAGGACCCACATGCCTGTTGTCCCTAGGCTTCATGTCTGGGTGATAAGACTCCCTGATACCTTTTCAATTCAACATTCTTTTTTTTTTTTTTTAGACAGAGTTTCACTCTTGTTGCCCAGGGTGGAGTGCAATGGCGTGATCTTGGCTCACTGCAACCTCTGCCTCCCAGGTTCAAGTGATTCTCCTGCCTCAGCCCCCTCAGTAGCTGGGATTACAGGCGCATACCACCACACTCAGCTAATTTTGTATTTTTAGTAGAGACTGGGTTTCTCCATGTTGGTCAGGCTGGTCTCGAACTCCTGACCTTAGGTGATCCGCCCACCTTGGCCTCCCAAAGTGCTGGGATTACAGGCGTGAGCCACCATGCCCTGCTCAATTCAACATTCTTAAGTCCCCAGTAAGTCAAAGAAATAATGGGCAACACAGACTCTTCCTAATCTGATCAGTGACTGGCTTGGGCCTTTCTGAAAGTGCTCTTGTGGGCTTCCCACATTGGGTCCGAAGTTAGGACACAGAGCACATTCCTCAGAGCAAGGGGCCAGCTGAGCTCACTGAGGGAGTGAAGAGCTCTGGTGGCATCGTAGACACCTGTTCAGAGTGCTGGACTCCACCTGGGACCCCAAACCACCCTCCCCCACCATCAGCAGCAGGTGTCAACCTCCAGGACTGGAGTTGTCACATCACTGCTGGTGATATGTGTTCCTTGTTCTTTTTCTTTGTGAAGGTCGTGTTATTTTTTACATTTGATAGACACTGGAGTATGTATTCCTTTTATTACTGCTTATTTTTACTTTAGTCTTACCCTAGATCATGGCATTGGGTGAAGCCAGCTATAGACACAGTGCTGGCATTTTTGTAATAGAAATAGGGGTCTTGCAAGTGAGCCCCGGAAGGGAACCTCCCAGAGCCAGGGTAGGTGAGGAGGTGATTAAGGGCCATCACCTCATTTCTCTAGGCTGGGAGCCAACATTCCATTAACATGGCTTCTAGGGAGTTTACTTCTTATCATGTCATATTTGACAGCAACTTAAACCTTTTTAGCCACGTGCATTTTTCAGAGTCTCTGTCCCTGAGGTGCTTGGCACAGGGGCCCAAGTAAGGTGACTGTTCAGGCACCCCCGTGGTACACCTTAGTATGCCTGGAAGCTGTCACCTCCCTGGCTCTGGCTGCTGCGCCCCAGTGCTCAGCTGAACTTGGTTTCTTTGACTCCTGAAGCACAGCCAGCCATTGAACACAGGGAAGAAAGGATGAGACTAAAGGGAGCTGTTGCTTTCAGGGCTGCTTCATGAATTTCCCCTAAAGAGACACAAAGAAGACTAAAGCCCCATAGTCCCCTTTGTCATCAGAGCCCTCGTTTTTGCTGTGTTTCTGTTGATGGTAAAATGTGCCTGCCTCTGTCTACCAGGCCACACCCAGCCCAGCGGAGCACGCACCTCCTCCAGTTCCCCTCTCCACTCAGAAATACACCAGGACGCATTTCAAAATCTCTTCAGCGGAGCAAACAGACCCCCTGCATCCCCCAGGGCTGATGCTGCCCTGCCCTCTGAGCACCTGTACTCTGCTCTGGGTAGGCTGTCACTTGGCCTTCCCTGGGTTGGGCTTGACAGTGGACTGTCATAGTGGCTGAGTTCAGAATCAGCCTGCATGGCAGCACCTTCCTGAAGTTAGAAGGTGTTTTGCAGCCCCGGGCTGAAAGGCCCCACAATGTGAGAGTGGACACTCATAGTCAAAAAGTTCTCCATTTCAAGAACACGTACAGCCACCTTCCTTACTGCCGGCCCTGCCGGGGAGCTTGCTTCTTATCATTTGCACCTCATTGCTTTCCTCACCTGCCATCTCACACGTGGCTGCCCTGTGTTGCCCCTGTGTGCCGTGCCAATTGTGTTTTTTTGCTCTGTGTACATTTTGGTTTTATTTGGGGTTGCTGTTGATGATTTCCTTTGTTCTGGTGTTCTGTCTCCCCTTGCTGGCTGTGTGGGGGCTGCCTGGCCCGCTGCTTGCCACCTCCATAGATCCCCGTTGCGCAGCCCTCTGTCATGGACGACATTGAGGTGTGGCTCAGGACCGACCTGGTGAGACTCGACTTTTCTATTTCATCTGTGGGGTGTGGAGTGGCAGAGGCTCTTCTGAGGACAGGCCTTGGGGGAGCATCAGCAGGGGCTCCACCCCTGTCTGGGTCAGTGGAGAAGGGAGGTCTGGGCAAGCTCCATAGCTGCCCCTCCTCCCCGACATCAGCCCATAGCTGTGGGTGCTGCAGTGGCCTCCAGGCCTGTGGAGGCCAGCTGTGCTGGGGGCAAGGCCCTGGGCACAGCTTCCTTCACCCACACAGTCCTAGCCATAGCCGGCTCCAAAACACACACTTGCCGTCCCCCCAGTATCTTTTCCATTTCAGATGTGTGTGCGTGCTTTGGTTTTTTGGGGGAAGGAGTGTAGGGGGAGCATGTTTTGTTTTGTTTTTTGTTTTCATTTCTTTTTTTTAATTGTGAAGTATACACACAGTGCTTTTGTTTTTAATTTGCTGTCATCCCCCTCCTCCCTTCCTGATTTTTTATTTAAAAGAACCCCTGCCCCAAAGACCCATTGTCTCCATCCTCAGAGATAGGGCTAGAAGATGAGGATACTATGCATCTGAAAATGGCAACAGGTCCCAAAAAAGGAGAGCTGCAGTGGCTGCATGTGATAACTGCTGGCCTCTCCCTCTGTTCTTTACAAAGCACTTTCACTCTCAGCAGCCCAGT
Source organism: Hylobates moloch (assembly GCF_009828535.3). Classification (NCBI taxonomy): domain Eukaryota; kingdom Metazoa; phylum Chordata; class Mammalia; order Primates; family Hylobatidae; genus Hylobates; species Hylobates moloch. The sequence goes on along the minus strand of NW_026652290.1, from coordinate 50,182,593 downwards.
AGGGGGTCAGGGTGGTGGATGAAGAAGTGCACTCTGGGAAGTGGCTTGCCCAGAGTCATGGGGTAGTTGGATTCTCCCCCAGAGCTGGAGACACCTCATCTCCCTCCTAGCTGCCTCCTCTGCAGGGGGCCTTGTCCCCAGGCAGAAGAGCCTGTTGAGTTCTTTAACCACAGGGTCAGCCTGGCTATCTGTGGGCTGGTGATCTGGCCACCTCCCACACTAGGACAGCAGGCCTCAAGTTGGGGCCTCTGGCTGCTCTGGGCCTCCTCCCCAGAAGGTCAGGCTTTCCAAACACATGCCTTGCCAAAGAAGGCAGCTGCCTGGGTGTCAGGGAGGAAGAACACACCCCGGGACATCTTTCCCAAGGGGATGCCTCAAAAAGAAATTGCTTCTCTCACAGAAGCAAGGCAGGAAGGACCAAGGTCCTTAACTTCTAAGGGGGACCCCAGGGTCCAGACAGGGAAGGGATGTGTCCAGTAAGGCTACATAGCAGGTCAGTGGTAGAGCCAGGAAGGAACCCAGGTCTCCTAGCCCAACCCAGGGCTTTGTCACTTCCCCATCCTGCCCCTTCCCAATCAGGCCCTGCACATGCTGCTCTTCCCCAGTCCCCAGGGAACCCCATGAGCTCAAGACACTACTGTGTTCTCCAAACAAAATCAAGTCTGATGCACTTTAATTTTTGAGTGCACAGAGCCTCCATGGCTCCTTCAGCAGCCAGCAGCAGGTAATATAATCTGGGCCACGGGAGGAGGCCAGTGCAGCTGCCAGGAGGCTACAGGACATGGCTTCTGGAGGCACAGCCTCCACCGCCAAAGTACCTACTGAGTGACAGGCCCTGTGCTGTGGGCTTTGTGGCCCTGATCCATCAAGGCCTCGTGTGGTTTCCAGCTATTGGTGTCAACAGCGTCTTCCCAGAAACCCTGTGGCTGGCAATGAGTGGGTGTTGTGTTGGGCACACATGACCCTATGTGTGCTCAGGCTCAGCTCCCTGTGGCTACTGCTCTGTGCCTCTCCCTAGAGCGTCAAGAGTGCCAAAGGCGAGGCCCCGCCCTCCGCAGCCCAGTCTGGAGAACCAGCCTGCACCGTTTTTGGAGTTTTCTTTCCAGCCCTTCTGGAGGATCAAAACCTAAAACATGTTGAATTTTTTTGCTTTCGTTTTTTAAAAACAAAGCTTCTGTTTCTCCAATAAGAAAAGCAGTATTTTACTATTACAGAAATCTGGAAACAGGGAAAATTAGGAAGTTTTGTTTGGGCTACCCTGGGCAGTGCTGCCCTAGGGTGGCCATGGGCAGACAGGTGGCTGGGTGGGCAGTGCTTGGACCAGTGCCCTAATTTCATTCTCTCTGCTCCTCCCACAGAAGGGCGATGATCTGGAGGAGGGTGTCACAAGTGAAGGTATGGCCTGGCCAGTGGCCTTATAGCCCCCTTTTGTTGCCTCTGCACAGGCTGCACAGGAGCCAGCCCTCATCACCTTGGAGCTCCTGCTGCCAGAGCACCTACTGGTGCCAGGCGCTGAGCCGTGAGCTTCACGGGTGGCTTCGTCCTACCCAGGTCTTATGCTGATTTGGGAAGTGTGATTTATCTCACTTATTGGGAAACAGAGGTCAGAAAGAACATGTCACTTCCACAAAGTTGCAGAGCTGGTGAATAGCGGGTGCAGATTGCCACCTGGTCCTGACCCACAGGTGCTCAGCCCAGCTCAGACACGCAGTTTGTGGAGGTGTGTAGCAGCACCCTTGGGCCACTGAGCCAGAAGGGAGGAGCCTCTCCTGGGCCTCAGCTGATGGGCTGGATGGGAGCAAGCGGGGTCTTAGTTCTCCCACATGGCTACCCCCACATCCCCTGCCCTTCACATCCTGCCTCCCCAAGCTCATCTTGCCCCACTCCACCTGCCTCTCCGTGCTCCTGTCCTCCTCTCCCCAAGTCTGCCAGACCCTGTGGCCAGACTGCTCCACAGGGAGGGAAACTTCAGAGGACCCTGCTCCCTAGCTCTGGGTGCCCATAGAAATGGGGCACTCCCCCCTCCCCACTGCATTCCTCAGCATCTCCTCAGTCCCCCATTGGTGGGCAAGGGTGGGGTAGGTGGGATGGTTCCTGCCTGTTTAATCAGAAGCTGGCCCCTCCAGCTTACCCTGCCCCACCCCCAGTGCTGATCTGGAAAATGGACAAAACTGGAAATGACAAACTGGAAAATGGACAAACCCCAGTGCTGATCTGGAAAATGGTCAGCGATGGGGTGAGCGCTCTGGGCTGTGTCTTCCAGAGCCTTTCCCTCCAGGGCCGGAGGGCTGGGCACAGCCGGGAGCCTCCCCTACACTGCAGCTCACGAACCCTTCCCTACCCACCTGCTCCTAGGTGGGCTTCATGCCTGCCCTAGAGGAGGAAACAGGCTGGGGAGTGGAAGGGTGCGCTTCATCTGGTGGCCAGCCCTCACCAACCCTGACCCTTGCCTTGGTTTGTATTGCAGAGTTTGATAAATTCCTTGAAGAAAGAGCCAAAGCTGCTGAAATGGTTCCCGACCTCCCCTCGCCCCCCATGGAGGCTCCTGCCCCAGCCTCAAACCCTTCTGGCCGGAAGAAGCCAGAGCGGTCAGAGGATGCCCTCTTTGCCCTGTGAGCGGCTCTGTGGTTTGCCTCCCCAGATGGCGGGTCCCCGCTCGCACCCCATGGACACCAGGCACTGGCCACTCCTACATCCCCAGCTCCACACGGCCTGCACACCTGTGTCTCCATGGAAATGCCACCGTATCTGCTCCCAGGCCTCCCACTAGTCAGGACCAGCTTCAGCCACTTCTTTTCTCTGAGTGGTGGGACAGCTGCAGCCAGAGACTCTCTCCCCTCCCACCACGGGCCCCTCTGCCGATGTTTCCTCCCAGGAAGACCAGGCAGAGTGGCCCAGCCCCGGGCAGTGCTTCCTGAGCAGACCACCCGGACTGTCTTTCCTCCACCCGCCCACAGAGAAGGAGCAGGCCCGGCCCCGCCCTGTGCTCACCTCTGCCTGGCTCAGCGACCTTCTCAGGCATTCTGCCCTCCTGGGCCCCTCTCACCCTGAGGGGGCTTTGAGGCACCTCTGGAAGAGCAGGGTGTGCTGCACCCATGGGCCTGGTCTCACTCCTTGGACTTGTCACCTTGTGACGTTTGGCTTATCAGCATTTGAGAAGGCTCTGCTGGGTGTCCACGGGGGGTCTCTCACCTTCTTGACCCTCTCTCCATCATTCAGCTGCCAGCCCAGGCTTTACACCCAAGCTGGCTCAGCAGCCGAGCCTGGCACCAAGGGGCCCTGCAGGCTCCCAGGGCAGGGAGAGGGCCAAGGACAATTGGGAGGGCAGCAGGCAGCCCACAGATGGTGGCCATGTGGTACGCTGCTGAGACGACACTACCAATAAACCAAACTGCCACGCACACACTGCAGGCTCACACCCACACACCTGGTCCTGGCTTGTGGAGGGGCTTGCACTGGAGGCATTGCTCTGGCTTGCCTGGGGAAGTGTCGCAGATGTGCACATGGGCCACACTCAGTGCTGTGGCCTGGCCTATTGTAGCCTCGCACATCTGCCTCAAGAGCCAGCAGCAAACAGCTTTGCGGCATCCTTGGAGGTTCCCAGTGACTGAGAGGCCTGGGAAGCACTAAGGCCCCTGCTGTGCTCCCTGGCATAGGCCTTGGCCTCCTTGCACAGACTCTCCTGACGGTCTGGCCTCCTCCCACCTCAGAGGTCCTCTGGCCACCAATTTATACTCTCTCCCCAAGCTGATCCTGAAGGCAGACAGAGCAGCTAGGGGCTGGTAACTTGTATTCCCATCCCGTGTCCTCACTGGTGTGTCTCCTGGCCATGGGCAAGGGACTCATGGGTCATCCCAGGCCCTGGTGCAGCCAGACACCCGCCCCACACCTCTCACCAGGCTGCTGTTGCTCAGAAGGAGAACACTGCAGCTGTGTGCATCCCTGTGTGTCTTGGGCCCAGCTCGCTGGGTCAGTCTGCTCCTGTCCCCTCCAGCATGCACTGCCTAGGTCAGCACAGGTTCCTGACCCATGGTATAGTTAGCCCTTCCCACCTGGCAGGACGGCCCAGACCACCAGCCGAGCAGGGAAGGGGGGCTGGGCTTGACGGGAGAAGAGACCAGTGACACGGTCTTTGGGGAGCATTCAGGATGGCGACTTCAGCTGGGGGTCATGCTGAGCACCAACAGGAACTATTCCAGTGAAGAGCAAGTGCTGCCCAACCCAGGACCCTGTGCCAGGCTAGCAGCCCTCCAGCTTCCTCCAGAGAGGAAACCTCAGTCTGGCTGAGGGCGAGACTAGCTGGGTTGTCACACTCCAGTTCCTCAGGTTCACCCAGGAAGCTCCTCCATGGAGCCTGGCCAGCCTGATTCTAGCCCTGTCCTCTCTGGCAGCACATGCCACACCTGCCTGGCCCCTCTGCTCCCTGACGCTTGATGAGCCCCTGCCTCTCTCCTCAATGTTTCTCAAAGACAGACACCCCTGAGGCCAGCTTGAATGTAAAGACTTCTGAAGTCAGCTGGCTTCACTTGAGCTGCAGAAAAGATGGCTGGGATGGCCCAGGTGCACCCAGAGGCCCCAGCCCTTTGGCTGCCTTTGGATTGTCTCTGAGGCCCTGCCAGAGCTGGGCCTGCAGGTGGTGGGCGGCCGGACCTCGGGCAGTCAGTGCTCCGCAGCCTCAGCACGGCAGCCCAGACCCAGTGTCCTCAGAGGGAAGAGCCAGCCTCCCTGCCTCATGGAACTGGGAGTCCCGAAAGGTCAGGAGCCTGGAGGCTCTGAAAGGAGCAGGGATTCCGTAGTATGTGAAGCTGAGATAGGTGCCCTCCTGGGGAGCCCCCAGCAAAGTGGTTTTTCATACCCATGCCCAGAACTGCCCCACCCCAGCTCCAGCTCCAGTGCCAGCTGGTTGCCAGGCATCATTGGAGAGGCCTGGCTGCCCCAGGGGCAGCAGGGAGTGGTGGTCCTGTATGGGCTGGTAGGAGGCCATTGGCCACGCTGACAAGTGTCACCTGCCTTCCTGGCCTGGAGCCACCCCTCGGGTGGCCTACTTGCACCTCCTATCCAGAGGTAGCCTGCCCCACCTGTAGGCAGAGGGGGCTCTTGCTTGAGGCCTGCACAGGAAGCAAGTACAGCCCCAGTGCCCCAGAGTGGGTTCCGCTTAGCCCTGGCGAGATGTCCTGTCCTGAGGTCTCTGCTCCCAGACCCCACCATCTGGGGAGCACAGTCCTTAGGCTGCCTGGTCCAGGAAGGGGGTGCAGCCCTGTCAGGAAACCTGGACTCTCAAGGCCCACCAGCCTCTCCGTGAGTGTTAGAAATCACAGATACAGTATATACTTAATTACACTAAATTATTGCTGGGATTCCTTATAAGCACTAATTATACCTGATTATAGGTTAAAATATTTATTTTGTCAAAATATTTTCTTGGGAATGTGTTTAACCCTTTCTGCGTTCATTGTGTGCTGAGATGTGAAAACTAACCATTTCCTCCTGCCTACCTTTTTGGCCAGTGGGCAGCAGAGAATGGCGCTATGTACAGTTGGGCCCCCGGCACCATGGGCCTTTGGCCTGCCTGCCTCAGAGTAGCCCTGCCTGGGCAGTCTCCAGGCACTGAGCAGGCCACCTGTGGCCAGGCTGAGAGAATGACTGGCTCGCTTACCAGCGTGCATGGGACAAGGAGCTCTGGAGCCTCAAGGGGTTGTTGCTGGCCTGGGCTAGAGGGAAAGGTGACCATCTGTCTGTCCTGTCTTTCTGTTAGCGCCTCCACGTGAGTGATGGTGCCTTGGTTCACTAGCCTTCCCCCACCACCCCGCCATGCCACCTGGTGGTCTTGGGGCCTGTGCTGTCACTCCAGCCCCTGGGGAGGAGAGGACCCAGCCTGGAGAGTTGGGGCAAGGGCTCCACATGGCCCAGGGGCAACAGATGCTCTCAGGGCAGCTGCTGCCGATGCTCACGCTCTTGCCCCCCTCCTTCCCACTGCCACACCCCACCCTGGGCCCCCGCAGACACACATCTCTAACTCAGTCGGTCCCAGCCTTCTGGATGGCTTGGGGTAGGCCATGGGCCCACCTGGGGCCAGGCCAGCCCCTGGGGCAGCTCTGGAAGAGCAATGTGGAGGAGCGCTTGCTTGCAGCCCGGCCTCAGCCTCTGGCACTGCTGGGGTGGTCCCCCGGAGCCTCTGCACTGTCGGCTGTGGGGATGTCTCACCCCTTTGGGTTACAGCCAGTCTTCCCTACCCAGAGAGAAGTGTTTCCACCCCAGAGACGTTGCCTGTCAGCCCCTGAAGTGCTCGCCTCCCCCAGTGCCCGTCACCAGCCCTTCATATCTGTGGGGTCCAAGTCAGGCTTCCCCTGCAGCCACCAGCCGTAGGGAACAGCCATCAGCCCCTGAGTCAGAACTGCTTCTGCCTGTCTATACCTTCAGGCTCTCCCGGAGAGGGGGACGGATATTTATTTCCTAAAGTTTGCACTTAATTGTGAGGATTCTCAGGATTGTTGGGGGCTACTGAAAAGAGGAATGTGTTGAATGTTGCATTTGCTGTCCACTCGTCCTAGAAGTTTAGCGTTTTTGTCACTGTCATGTGTTTCTGTGGGCAGAGCTGGTTCTGGAGGGTGGGTCAGTGCACCCAAGGCTCAGAGCATCCATCTACCCCACTGGCCCTCCTTCCAGATACCCTCTCTCTAGTTGGGTTCTTGCATGTAAAATACTCCACGATAAATAAATAATTGAACAAATTGTGCCTGTGTGGTCTGTTGAATTGGCTACGACTGTCCGAAGGGCTTGCCAGTTTTGACCACCTGCTTTGTTTAAGCAGGGGCGGCCATGGGGACCCTCAGTCCACCCTTCCCCAGTGGCCAGGCTGCCTGAGCAGCCCCTTACCTGGCCAGGAAAATCCCTGTGCGTGGCCCAGGTTGTGACATTGGTGGGAGTGGCTGTGAGCCTGCTACAACCTGCCTGAGAGCTCTAGGACCAAGTGCTGTGGTTGTTCCTAGGTCTCACTCCAGGTCCCAGATGGGCAAGAGGAGGCCACTTACCCTTGCCCAGGGCACCCAGGCCTTGAGCAAGCAGGCCTAAGCCACCCTCTGACCCCCTCTAAGTCCCAGCCCCTACCCTCGGCTGGACTCCCACAGCTTGGCTGGGCATTATCTGCAGAGCCTGTGCTGGGCCCTGAATTTGAGAACTGCTGCTCCAAGCCAGGTAGACTTCACACTTTCTTTGTTAACAGTTTTACTGAGATATAATTCACATAGCATACAATTTACCCATTTAAAGTGTACAATTAAGTAGTCTTTAGAATATTCATAGAGTTGGGTAATCATCACTGCAACCAAATTTAGAACATTTTTATTCCCCCAAAAAGAAACCTGTCTCCTCCCATCCCCACAGCCTGCTCTCCCTTTCTAAAAAGGCTTCTTTCCCCCTCTCTGCTTGTCCTGGAGGTGGGCACCTGCAGCCCTTTGTTGTAAGGCAGCTGTCCTCCTGGAAGAAGGCCCCTCAGGCCCAGAGGCATAGGGGGTAATGAGGGGTGCATTGTGGGAGCCTGTGGGAACTGTGCCTTCTCCAAATGGCTTGGGAGGCCAAGGTCCCTTTAATCCCTTCTCTGGGGCTTAAGGATGGACCTCAAGTCGGGGTGGACTCACCAAACCCCTGATGAACCTGGAGATCTTCCCAATCTCTTGCTGTGCCAGTGAAGACATAGAGGACTAGAAAGAGCTGTAGGCTTGCCCCAGGCTGCACAGGGAGTAGTGGCAGAACCAGCACCCAACCCAGAGCCAGACCTCCCAGACAGGTCCATGAAGTGGGCGGGAAAGACACCACTTCCATGGCCAGCGGATAAAGCTGCCCCACCCACCCTGAACAGCAGCCCTTCTGGGAGCGTGGCGCAGGAGGGGCTCTCCTGCCCACTGATAGGAGTCAGGTCACGGCAGGGGCCATGTTGGGACCACCACCATCACCAGTCATAGCCAGAAGGGGCAGCACCCAGCTCCCTCTGGACAGTTGCCTCCCTGGGCTCCAGGGAGCTCTGCAGAGCCCTGTTTCTGACCAGTTGGAGTGAGATAGAGGTTCCCACACCCAGGGGAGAAGGGGAGTGGGTTTCTGAAGTGGGGGTGGGGGGCTGAAAACCCAGGTCCCTTTGAACAGATAGCATAGACCCTGGCTCATTATGTGCCCCCAGCACTGTACCAGGCAATGTGGGCACTGAAAGAGGCCTGAGCTCTGTCTCTACCCTGTGGAGAGTAGATTGGTCCTGAGACACTACTGTGGACTCACCAGGACACCTAGGCCACTTGTGCTTTCAGCAGTGTTCCTGAGAGCCTGCTGTGTGCCAGGCTGGTGCCAGAGGGGAAGGACAGGGCTGCTCCAGTTCTGCTGTTGGGGAATGTGCAGCCTGGTTCCATTCCCAGAGTCAAGGACACTCTGCAGCCAGTAAGTGTTGTAGCTCTCTTCCAGGGCCTGCAAGGAGAGGAGGCTCTGAGCACATAGCTGAGCCCCAGGGCACTCAAGCTGCACACTTGAGGGATGCACTGTGGAAGCCTGTGGTTTTTCCAAGAAAAAGATCTCCTTTGGGTCCTGGGGGCAGCGGGAGGGCAGAACCTGAGACCTTGGACAGGTCTGCATGACCCACCCAGAAATTCCATCAGTTTATTTTACAGGAGCCCCTGTCAGAGCTTTTGGGGCAGACCCCAGAGGAATCTGTCCAGGGCCTCCAAGCCCAGGCCCTTAACATTCCAGGACGCAAAATCTCTACTCTCAGCACTAGGGAATAAGTAGGATGCTTCCGGAAATTGAGTGGACTCTGTCTGGTGCCATTTCCTGTCCACCCCATTCCTCCCTGGGGTTGCAGGCTTAACTGTAGGTGTTGGGTAAGTCACTGCCTCACTCTGTTCTTTACTCTCCTGATCCGTAAACTGGTGTAGTGGGTGGTAAACCCAATGCCCACAGGGGCCTTATTACATTGATTTCCTCACTCTCCCTGCTGCCAGCTAGACTCACCCTATTCAATATGCAATTGGCCTCTCCTCAAACAGCCAGTTACCCACCAGGGAACAGGTATCAGTCTTCCTCAGCCTTTGTGAGCTACACCCCTCACTGTGCAGCAATCTTTGGGGTTCAAGTAGCTCTTTTGTGGAGGGTGTGTTCAATGACTCATGATAAGCCTGCAGGTGCCCACATGGGTGTGAGCCTCCAGGGGCAAAGCTGGCCATGGAGGTTCAGAGAGGGCTGGAAAGAACTTGCCCAGCTCACCACAGAGCCCAAGCTGGAATGAGACCACGAGCGTCATCTAGGACCAGAATCACCCATGTCAACAGTCATCTGACCCCATTATATACAGATGGAGAAGTGGGGGAGGGGAGACTCAGGCTCTGAGCAGTCTCTTCCCACAGCCTGGCCCCTCCGCCATAACCTGGGCAGGTCCCAGCTTGGCTCCCACAGCAGAGAAGGATATGCAGGGCCAGGCAGGGTGGCAGGGGGGCTCTGGGAGTGGGGAGGGGTTTCAGTAGCCTAGGCAATGGCTAGAGTGGACAACCCAGTTTTCCTGCCCAGTGCCTGCCCTGCCATCCACTGCTGAGCTCCGGGCACCGAGGGCATGGCTGGACAGGACAAGCGACCTGGAAGAGGCCCTGCCCGTGCTGGACGCCTGCCCGAAAAGGCTCGAAACCCACAGAAGCTGCCTCTCAGTCTCTAAGAGGCTTGGAGAGGAAGCGGGGAGATGCGAATTCCTATCTCCCAGTTGGCAACGCCGAGGTCGGGCAGGGGCCGGGCTGGGTAACCTGGGAGGAATCCTCCGCTCTGGGCGCGCCACGCAGTCCCGAGTGGGGCTGTCCCGTGTTAGCCCTTCTGGTGCCCGGGACGCGCACCTGGCGGCAGTCCTGGCCAGGTGTCTGGCCTGGGGGCTGAGCCCAGCCTGCCCCCACCGCCCCTCCCTATCTCCCGGGTAGAGTGGGCGCGGCGCATGTGACCCAGGGCTGGGCTCCCGGGAGTTACGCGCTGACGCCGCGTCACCCCACTCCGGGCCGGGCGCCCATTGGCTGCGCCGGGCCCGCGGGGGCGGGGCTGGTCTGGCTCTGCGCCCCGGCTCCCCTGGGTCTCCAGCCGCTGCCCTGGCCCGCGCGCGTGCGGAGCCGACCCGGCTCTGCGGCTGCCTCCATCCCAGACAAAATCACGGGCAGCAGTGCTGTGAGATCCTGAGCAAGTCGCTTCACCGCCCCGCTCCACGTGCCTCAGTTTACTCACCTATAAAATGGGATGCTAACAGCCTCAACCTCCTGAGGCTGTCGAGAGGAGTGAATGGGTTTAAACAGCATTGAACACTGTAAGCGCTCAGCAAGTAAACTGTGCCGAACCTGCCCGCCGGGGTCACCGTGGACCAGGCTGGATCCCTGACCCCTGATAGGCACACCAGTACAGAGGGGCTTGTGTCCACGTTCCTTGGGCGTGCTCGACGCTTCCCAGCCAACCGGGGCCCGAGGGTTTTGTTTGGAGGTCTCAGGATCTTTGAGGGGAGAAACTGCCAAGACAAGCATGTTCTCCCTGAAAAACGGATCCCCTCTCCTGTTTTCCCCTACCCTCACGTTGAGGGTTGCCCTGGCAATCCCAGGCTGTGGGGCAAAGATTTGTTTCTTTGGTGGCAAAGATGTAAATTCCTCCCACACCCACGTTGGACTGTGCCCCATGGGGGTTGGATTTTCTGGGGTGCAGGTCTCCTGTTGACCTTGTCTTACCTTCTTTCCCTTCCCCCTAACTCCTGCAGTTGATGGAGTGAATATTTATTGAGCTATTCTATTTACATATGTGGTAACCCATTTAAAAACGGTGAGGTGGATTGGGTGCAGTAGCTCACGTCTGTAATCCGAGCACTTTGGGAAGCCGAGGTGGGTAGATTACTGGAGGCTAGGAGTTCGAAACCAGTCTGGCCAACATGACAAAACCCCATCTCTACTAAAAATACAAAAATTAGCCAGGCGTGGTAGTGCGTGACTGTAATCCCATCTACTCGGGAGGCTGAGGGAAGAGAATTGCTTGAACCCGGGAGGCTGAGGTTGCAGTGAGCCGAGATTGTGCCACTGCACTCCAGCCTGGACAACAGAGCGAGACTCTGTCTTAAAAACAAAACAACAACAAAAACAACAACAACAAAAACAGTGATAGCCAGGTGCAGTGACTCACACTTGCAATCTCAGCACTTTGGGGGGCCGCGGTAGGTGGATCACCTGAGGTCAGGAGTTCAAGACCAGCCTGACCAAAATGGTAAAACCCCGTCTCTACTAAAAATACAAAAATTAGCCTGGCATGGCGGCGTGCGCCTGTAATCCCAGCTACTCAGGAGGCTGAGACAGAATTGCTTGAACCTGGGAGGTGGAGGTTGCAGTGAGCTGAGATCATGCTGCTGCACTCCAGCCTGGGTGACAGAGCGAGACTTTGTCTCAAAACAAAAAACAAAACAAAACAAAACAAAAAACAGTGAGGCAGATCTGTTGTGATGATGACTCCAAAACACCCTCTCTGCCTCTGCAGAGGGACTGCAGAAAGGGTTATTCCCATTTTATAGATCCAGTAGCTGAGACTCAAAAGTGAGGTAAGTGGATCCAGGTCACGCAGCAAGCAGGTGAAAACCCAGATCACCTGCCTAGCTCTGAAGAAAATGGTATTTAGGCTTCACCCAGCACTTCCTATCCCACCCCCTCCCTGGGAAGGGCTGTTTAAATTTTCAGGGAAGTCACCAGCTTCCTGCAGCCTCCAGAGTGTTGGTGGGGGTGGGGCACTGAGGAGAAGCCAGCTTTGTTCTCTGTGTTCTCCAGCAGTTGTTCATCTGGAAGGAGTGGGTCCTGGGTGGACCCTTGAGCAGGGCTACTTGGGGAGATGTGGTTTGACGACCCCTATGACTTCTGGCGCCCCTATTCTGGGTAATTTTCCATGGCAGCCACTTCTGGGAGAGGAACAAAGGGAGCTGGATGTCCAGGCTGAGCCCCAGGGACTCGGGCTCCGTGGCTTCTCTCCCCCACACACCCCTTCTAAAATGCATCATGAATGTTACCCCTGCTTAGGGCGTGGCCAGATAGGCTGTATCTGGAGTCTGAGCAAGGCAGTCTGCAGGATGGCTTGACTCAGGACGGTCCAGGGTCGGGAAGGCCTGAGGCCCAGGCCCCTGATGAGTTTCCTGGGCTGCCCTCCACCAAGGGTGCTTCTCTCTGCTTGCATACCTCTGGGGACAGGGAGCTCACTGCCTTATCACATTCAGATACCTGAATGTTAATTCTGGTTTATTTCAACCCACCTCATTGGGACCCCTTCCCTCCTTCCTGCCCCACCTGGCTCTGTCCCTAGGCCACAGAACCAGGTTCGGTTTCCAGCCCTCTTCTCAACAGGGCTGCCTGCTCTGATCTAGTCCCAGCTTGTGATGATCCAGGGCAGCCTGGCTCTGATCTAAAGCACAGCCACCTCTTCCTTGCGGCCCCTATCCTAGCTGCTCCCGGGAATAAGTACCAAATCTGGGGTCAGACAGCCCTGGGGCCAGTCTTCCTTGGGTACTGGCTTCCTCCTTCAGGAGCTGCACTGGGCCCACTGGTATCCTATCCCTACAGCTGGATCTGGGAGGAAACCAGATGAAGACGATAGGAAATTCCAGCCTCTTTCTTTGGCCACTCCTGTCCTCAAGAGGCCAATCTTCTGGTTTCTTTGCAGAGAGGGGGCAGGCTGATCTCACAGGTCATGCTCCCCTCCACATTGTCACTAGCCTCCCAGCCTGCCCGTGAGGAAGCATCATTAGGCCCATGTTACAAGTGAGGAAAATTGAGGCAGAGTGATGTAACTGGCCCAGCAGTTACATCAGGCCTGCTCACAAAAAAGCAGGCCTGGGACCCCTATAACTTGGATCCTGGTCTGTCTTGTTCTAAAGAGTCAAATCTAGGAAATGAGGAAATGAAGTTTGGGATGGGCCCAGGCCTGGGGCTTCCACTCAGCTCCCTTGCTTGGTGCTGGAGAAACAGAGGCCCAGAGAGGGGGCTTGGCTTGCCCGCGTTCCCGCAGCACCCGGCCAGAGGCCGCTGCCATTGTGCGCGAGGCTGGATAAAATGAATGACTGGAGGGCGCTCTGGAGGAGGGGCCGGCTGAGGGGAGATTTGTGGCGCAGACCGGGTATCAGGGGTCCCCAGCTCTCTCAAGGTGGGGCGGGGCCGTCTATCTGGGAGGGCGGGGCCTCCCCGAAAGGCCCCGCCTCCGCCTCGACCGCCCAGCGGAGCCGCGCCAGGGGAACCCAGTTTCCGAGGAACTTTTCGCTGGCGCCGGGCCGCCTCCGAGGCCAGGGCAAGACACGAAAGCGCGGAGCGGCGGCGGCGACTGAGAGCCGGGGCCGCGGCGGCGCTCCCTAGGAAGGGCTGTACGAGGCGGCGGGCCCGGCGGGCCTCCCGGAGGAGGCGGCTGCGCCATGGACGAGCCACCCTTCAGCGAGGCGGCTTTGGAGCAGGCGCTGGGCGAGCCGTGCGATCTGGACGCGGCGCTGCTGACCGACATCGAAGGTGCGTCAGGGCGGGCAGGGCTTGAAGCTGCGCCTGGTGGCGCGAGTAGGGGGCGCGCAGGTGCCGCCCTGGCCTTTGTCTCCCCCACGGGCGCCAGCTCCGTGCTGTGCTCGCGCGGGACTTCCCGGTGTCTCTGAGCTGCGTGCCGTGAGCCTCGGTGTCCCGAGCCTCACCGAGCCTCCCTGGTTCCCGCCCTAGCGTCTCGGGCCGCGCGCTTTGGGGTGAGGGCTCCTGGGCCGGGCCTGGGTCCCTTGGCGGCTCCGGGCCGGGACACGTGCGCCCCTACGCGTCCCGGGCCGGGTGCCGCCCGACCGGTGACTCTCCAGCCTTGTGGTGGCCACGGCTGAAGCTGGGGACCCGGGCGTCGCCGAAGCTCCGCCCCAGCCCCAGCCGTGACGTAATGGCGAGGTTACTCACGGTCATTCCCTCCGGCCCGAGAGTTCAGCTCAGCGGCGGCGCTCTTGCGCATGCGCACGGTCGCTGCCTCGCGCCCTTCCCCCGCCTCGGGTCGGGTTCTCCGGGTCTGCGACAGGCATCGCCTCCGCACTCATTCACTGACATCCACTGAATGCCAGGCCCCGTCTTAGGCACCGAGGGTTTACAGACAGACCTGGGTACCCCCTCTTTTCGGGAACACAAAAATCTCCCGCGAAACCAAACGGGTATTTAGTTGCACCTTGGGTGGAGCGAGGCTGGAGGAGGGCAGGGATGTGGCTACTTTGGGTAGAGCGATCAGGGACTTCTAAGCTGAGACCTGAGGGTCGCCCCCAGGACCAGCAAGGAAAGATGTTTTCCAGGCCACGGCAAGGGAAGGGCAAAGGCCTCGAGGCAGGGCCTAAGTGTGAGGAGTTAGAGGCCTGCAAAGGAGTGAGGTCAGGGAGGAGGAGGACGCGAACCGACTTGGTCGGCCAAGGAAAGGGCGGAGCAGAACAGTGGCACCGGCTTCCATCTTTGGAGCACCACCCTGGGTGTGATGAGAAGGGGTTTGGGGCCAACGGTGGCACCAAGTGCCAATTAGGAGGCCCGTTGCTTCCATTTTGTAGATAGAGCAAACGGAAGCCCCTAGCAAATTGCCTCCATGGTTTCTGTGCAGGAGTTTTAGCAACACTGGCTAAGTTGCACTTGGTTGATGAGGAAACTGAGGCCAAGGTCGCAGGAACAAGATGCCTAGACTCACAGCCTGAATGGACATGTCCATGGAACCCGTGGCCACCCTGGGGTTGGCAAAACAGATACATCTGTGCCACCACCACTCCTGCCCTACTGCAGCCTTGCAGATGAGCCCAGCTGGTTGCCAGCCCCAGAAGCTCCCCAGCCCTCCCTCCTTCCCCCTGGGGCTGGGCTAGGGGAGGACCCCAGAGGAGAGGCCCTGATTGCGAGGCTTTTTCAAAACAGCCTCCCCTATCCCTGGCACGAGGGGTTGTCCTTCACTGCCCTCTGGAGTGATGAACCCTGAAGTCCCAAGCCCTAGGGAGATCTGGGCCTGACTCAACTACCAGTTCCACATCACTGGGTCCAATGAGTGTAGTCCAAGAGGCAACGTGACCAAGCCAGGAGGACATGCGCTTTGGGGTCAGAACTTGAACCTGGACACTTCTCACTTCCTTTGGCATCCTGCTCAAGCCCTCTCACCCTCTAAACCTTAGTTTCCACCTCCAGAATAATGATGCAAACCCTCCCTTCATGGGCAAGTTGTACAACAGAATCCGCTCTGGGCCACAGGTCTGATGCAGACATTTCTTTGTTTTTTTTTTTTGTTTTTTTGTTTTTTTTTTTGCAGTGGCGCAATTTTGGCTCACTGCAAGCTCCGCTCCCGGGTTCATGCCATTCTCCTGCCTCAGTCTCCTGAGTAGCTGGGACTACAGGTGCCCGCCACCACACCCGGCTAATTTTTTGTATTTTTAGTAGAGACGGGGTTTCACCATGCTAGCCAGGATGGTCTCGATCTCCTGACCTTGTGATCCGCCCGCCTCGGCCTCCCAAAGTGCTGGGATTACAGGTGTAAGCCACTGCTGCCAGCCCAGACCTTTCTTACTGACAGAGTCCGGTCTGGGCCACAGGTCTGATACAGACCTTTCTTACTGACTCACGGATAAAAACATTGTCTCTTCAGACCCAAAGGCCAAGCATGGGCAGCCATGTGGCCCAGGGTCTAGTTTATGAGAGAGTGGGGGCAGTCCCAGCCCCTTGAAGACTGGGGGCAGCCCCTTCTCACTAGGCAGGGCTCAGCTTTACCCACTTCAGTAGAGGATTTTTCAGTTTTTATTCAAACTTCCTGTTTTTCTTCCCAATGACACACATCTTTTTTCACTGTAGAAAAATTAGAAAACGCAAGTGAGCAAAAAGAAGAAAATAAAATCTTTAGACCAGGGGTGGTGGCTCACACCTATAATCCCAGCACTTGGGAGGTCGAGGCAAGAGGATGACTTGTGTCCAGGAGTTTGAGACCAGCCTGGGCAACATGACGAAATCCTGTCTCTACAAAAATAAAAAATTAGCTGGGTGTGGGTGACATGTGCCTGTAGTCTCAGCTACTCTGGAGGCTGAAGTGGGAGGATTGCTTGAGCCTGGACTTAGAGGCTGCAGTGAGCTATAACGGTGCCGTTGCACTCAGCCTGGATGACAGAGTGAGATTCCGTCTCAAAAAAAACTTTAAACCTACCACCCAGAGATAAGCCCTGCTAATTATGTGAAAGAGCTTTTCTTCTCTCTTTTTCTCTTTCTCTGTCTCCCTCTCTCTCTCTCTCTCTGTGTGTGTGTGTGTGTGTGTGTGTATGTGTGTGTGTGTGTGTGTTTGGGGATGGCTGCACACTCTTCATAAACTTTTTTTTTTTGAGACAGGATCTCGCTCTTTTCCCCAGGCTGGAGTCCAGTGGCATGATCTCAGCTCACTGCAACCTCTGCCTCCCAGGTTCAAGAGATTCTCCAGCTCCCAAGTAGCTGGGATTACAGTCGTGCGCCGCCACGCCTGGTTAAATTTTGTATTTTTAGTAGAGATGGCCATGTTTGCCAGGCTGGTCTCGAACTCCTGAGCTCAGGTGATCTGCCCACCTCGGGCTCTCAAAAGTGCTGGGATTACAGGGCATGAGCCACCATGCCCAGCCTTCATCAATTTTTTAAAAACAACTTTATTGAGGTATACTTTATGTATCACAAAATTTACCCACTTTAAGTATATCATTCAATGATTTTTAGTTAACTTTCTGAGTTGTGTGACAATTACTAGCTGTAGAACATTTTTATCACACAGTGAGATCCCTTATGCTTGTTTAGTCACTTCCTGTTCCTGCTCCCAGCCCCGGGCAGCTATGGATCTGTATGTGTATATATATATATATTTATTTATTTATTTATTTATTCTGAGACAGAGTCTTGCTCTGTCGCCCAGGCTGGAGTGCACTGGTGCGATCTTGGCTCACTGCAAGCTCCGCCTCCCAGGTTCAAACAGTTCTCCTGCCTCAGCCTCCCGAGTAGCTGGGATTACAGGCACCCGCCACCACACCCGGCTAATTTTTTTGTATTTTTAGTAGAGATGGGGTTTCACCATGTTAGACAGGATGGTCTCGATCTCCTGACCTCGTGATCCACCCACCTTGGCCTCCCAACATGCTAGGATTACAGGCGTGAGCCACCGTGCCCGGCTGGACCTGTATTTTTATAAATTAAAATAGGGTCCATTGGTTCACAGCTGATTGGAATCTGCTTGGTTCCATGTCAACAGCCAGATGACAGTAAGGTTCCCTCATATTACCCACCTGATTCCCTGTCGATGGACACCTAGGTTGTTTTATCTTTATAAACTGTGCTGCAGTGGACACTGAGGCCGGTCTTGTTTTTTTTTGAAACGGAGTCTTGCTCTTTCACCCAGGCTGGAGTGCAGTGGCGCGATCTCGGCTCACTGCAAACTCCACCTCCCGGGTTCACGCCATTCTCCTGCCTCAGCCTCCCGAGTAGCTTGGGACTATAGGTGCGTGCCACCACGCCTGGCTAATTTTTTGTATTTTTAATAGAGATGGGGTTTCACCATGTTAGCCAGGATGGTCTCGATCTCCTGACCTCATGATCCACCCGCCTTGGCCTCCCAAAGTGCTGGGATTACAGGTGTGAGCCACCGCGCCTGGCCACTGAGGCCAGTCTTTGCCCGGATCCTCACTGTGTTCCTAGGATGAGGTTCTGGGAGGGGAATTGCTGGTCAGAGGTCGAGCCTGCTTTTGAAGCTTCTTCTACCAGGAGTGGAGCTGAGCAGGTTTGATAAGGTCTGGAGATTTGAGAGTGGAAATGCCAGGTCCCTTGAGAGACATGAGGGATAAGAGGGGGCCAGGCTGGCCTTGAGTGCCAGAGTGCAGAGCTGGGCTGGATGTGAGGACAGTCGGGGGTCAGAGCAGGGGCACACCGAGCTTCAGTTCCCTCTGGCTGCTCGGATGGAGGATTGTAATGTGAACAGAAAACATTAATTGAGTACTTACTGTGCTCCAGACAGTGTGTTGATAATCCCTCTTAATCCCCTGACAACCCCAAGTAGGTAGACATATGATGAAGATGACCGCCTTGAAGACCAGAGAGGTTGAGTGACTTGCCTGAGATCACACAGCCAGATGATGGCAGAGCCAGAATTCAAACCCAGGCTGTGGGCTCCAGAGCCTAGCTCTTAAGCTCTTAATCACTGGGCTCCTAAGAATGGGGATGAGGGGTTGAGGGAGGCTCCTCCACAGGGGCTACTCTGGGGGCCTGGAAGTGGGTCACAGAGGGGTCAGAGGCTATGTGGCCACCTCCCCATCCCAGTCCAGAGCAGTGTTTGAGTCATCACACTGGGAACCAGCCCTAGTGAGCCAGCCAAGGGCCTTGGGCCCCATCCGGTCCTGCTGCCTGCCACAGCCAAACTCTTGTTGTATGAATGGATTTGGGGATGGAGCTGCCTCCACGAGTCCTTTCGTCTGTGGGTGAAGGCACTGCCCTGGCTATAGTGTCCCTGGGTTTGAGTCCTGCCTCTGCACCAAGACCTCAGGTGAGCCTGTCTCCTCCTGGGCCTCAGAGTACCTTGCAGCTGTCGGGGGAGGATGGATCAGGAGAGTGGCCCTGTACCTGTGTTGGGGATTATTATTAAGCCCGTGGCAGTCTTCACCTCCCTGCTGAGGATTAATTTATCTGATTTTGCACAAGCTTATGAGTGCAGAAGAGGCAGATGGAAACAGAGTTCTGGCCAAGAGCCTGGAACGGGGCCTCGGGGTCTCTTTCCTCTGCTTGGACCCCGTCATGTCTGCTCTTTGTCTGTCGGACCCCAGATGTCTGCCAAGCCCCATCAGAGGCTGCTTCCCAGAAAGCCCTTCTGGGTGTCACCTTGCCCTGAGCAGTGCTTTCTCAGAGTTCTCCCGCCCTGATGTCCCTCCTGGCACACCCAGCCCAGCCACAACAGGGCCTTGCTTCTAGTCATGTGTCTGGCTGTTTGCTAGGTCCAGGCCAGCTCTGGTAGGGCACATTGGGGGCCCGCTCTGCCACCCCATACCTCTCCCCAGGATATCTCATGCCCCAGTTCTCTCCCTAGTCCCACCAAGCACTGGCACTCTTTAGAAAACACAGCTCTAGACTAGTTACTGCCCCAGCTCACAGCACAGAACTCCCTTGGTCTCCAACCATTCATGGCTCCCTAGTGCTCCAAGATAAAGTTCCCTTGTCTCAGCCAGGCACGGTGGCTCATGCCTGTAATCCCAGCACTTTGGGAGGCCGAGGCGGGCGGATCACGAAGTCAGGAGATGGAGACCATCCTGGCTAACATAGTGAAACCCCGTCTCTACTAAAAATACAAAAAATTAGCCAGGCATGGTGGTGGGCGCCTGTAGTCCCAGCTACTCGGGAGGCTGAGGCAGGAGAATGGCATGAACCCGGGAGGCGGAGCTTGCAGTGAGCTGAGATTGCACCACTGCACTCCAGCCTGGGCAGCAGAGCAAGACTCCATCTCAAAAAAAAAAAAAAAGAAGTTCCCTTGCCTCAGTGTGGCATTCAAGACTTGCAAGGATTGCCAAACATGCCCCTCCTGTGATACTGCCCATTTATCCAGAACCCCCACCTCAGGCACAGCCTGCTCTGGTATGGTGCCCCTTCTCCCTCATCCCCGTGTTGAGAGCCCCTCAGGGGTGGAGCCTGAGGGGGTCTCGCCTATCAGTCATGTTCCCCTTCCCATGCCTTTTTCTGCCTCTTTGCATCCAGCCTGTCTAACCCCAGGGCAGCAGAAAGTCCTCCCAGTGTGACCACGCATTGCTGTTTCTCCTAGGGAAAGTACCTTGCCCTCTCTGAACTGTGGGGGCCTCCCCTGAAAAGCAGGAGATGGAGGCTGTAGGATTTGCTGCCTTCGAGCCCCTAGGGGTTCAGCCCTAATGCATCTGAAGGGACAGGGTTGGGGGGATGGAGAGGAGGGTACTGGGAGTGGGTCCAATGAGGCAGTGGGCAGGTGGCTGGGAGTTACCTTCTGCCCAACATTCACCTAGCTGGACACAAACATCCTGAGTGACCCGGTCAGCTCCGGGCAGGAGTCACTGCCAGCAGAGACCTGGGATCTGGACTTTGCCTGCTGACAGGTGGAACCCAGGCCGGCCAGAGGAAGTGCCTCTGACCTTGTCTCCTAGCAGCTACGGGCCATGTGGACATGCCTTTTGACCCTGGGCACTGACAGTGTGTGACAGCCTGCACCATGTGCTCCACAGGGGCGGCTGTGTGTGTCGGGGGTGAGTGGGGAAAGCCTTAACTGGCTCGGGGTGAGAGGTCAGGGAGCCATTGAGACTGGTTCCAGGTGTGGGTCCCCTGCTGGGTTGGGGCTTGTGGGAGGTGGGATGGGGCTGGGGGTCCATCTCCCTAGGAGGAATTTGTGGCCTACCCCGAACCTTGTTTGAGCTCCTTTCCTAACTGATTCCCCGTCCCTGCAGCTGTCTCCCAGCAGGCCTTGCCTCTGCATGCTGCCCCTGCCAGGCTCTGGGGTCCCTGTGCTCCCTGCAGCTAGAAGGCTGGGATCAGGTGTCTTTACAAGCAGCCCTACTGTACGACCTTGGACAAGTCCAAGAACCTTCAGGTTCTTAACAATGTAAAGGGAACAGTACTAAAAGCAGCTTCTTAGAATTGTGGGGATCCGATAAGTGAAGGCTTAAGCAGTGCATGGCACATAGTAGGCCCTGAACCAATGCCAGTTAGTGTTATTATTATCACCATTTAGCCAGATACAGTGGCTCACGCCTATAATCTTATTGACTTTAGAGGCTGAGGTTGGAGGATTGCTTGAGGCCAGGAGTTCAAGACCAGCCTGGGCAACATAGCAAGGCCCTGTTTGTTTTAGAGAAAACAAACAAACAAATCACCATTTAGAGCACCTAACCAGTACCTGGCACCCGATAGGTTTAGCTCAACAAATGTTAGCAGCAATTACCCAAGGAGCCTGTGCTGGAAGTTTCTAGGATGTACCAGGCTATGGTTCCAAGTTCTGAGCATCTACCATGTGGTGGTCTGGAGTTGGTGAGAGACAGGATGGGGCTGCCTAGGCCAGTGGGGAGCGCCCCCCACCATGGGGAACAAGCACCCTATCCTTGGCTTCCATGGAAGATAATTGATGCTGGGCACAGTGGCTCACGCCTGTAATCCCAGCACTTTGGGAGGCTGAGGCAGGAGGATTGCTTGAGTCCGGGAGTTCAAGACCAGCCTGGGCAACATTGTGAAACCCAAACTAAAAAAATTAGCTTGGCATGGTGGAACGTGCCTGTCGTCCCAGCTACTCAGGAGGCTGAGGCTAAGGCTGGAGGATTGCGTGAGCCCAGGAGGTCGAGGCTACAGTGAGCCATGATCGTACCACTACACTCCAGCCTAGGCAACATAGTGAGGCCCTGTCTCAAAACAAACAAACAAAAAGAACCTGCTGAGGAAGCAGTGTTTCTGGGTGGGGGAGGAGGGGCAGAGTGGCCATCTGGCCACAGATGGTGGTTTCTGTGCAAAACACATCAAGGCAGCCTTGGAAATGTGAGTGAAAGCACCTTCGAAGTTCTTGTCACAGTCTTCAGACTAAGCAAAGCCACCAAAAGTACATAAAAGACAATGACCATCACCCAGTGCCGGTGATGCTAGAAGGAAAGGGAATACGTTGTAGGGAAGGTTGTAAAGGGCTTTATCTTTTCCAGACTGGAGGCTGGCAGCACGAAAATGTCTTGCTGCCTTCATGTGAGCTTCAAAACAAGCTGCAGAGAAACAGCTCAAGAGGGAGAAATATATATATATGTGTGTGTGTGTGTGTGTGTGTGTGTATGTATATATATATACATATTTTTTATTTTTTTGAGATGGAGTCTCGTTCTGTCACCAGGCTGGAGTGCAGTGGTACGATCTCAGCTCACTGCAATCTCCACCTCCTGGGTTCAAGTGATTCTCCTGCCTCAGCCTCCCAAGCAGCTGGGACTATAGGCACATACCACCACGCCCAGCTAATTTTTGTATTTTTAGTAGAGGCTGGATTTCACCATGTTAGCCAGGATGGTTTCGATCTCCTGACCTTGTGATCCGCCTGCCTCAGCCTCCCAAAGTCTTGGGATTACAGGCGTGAGCCAGTTTGTTTTTAGAGACAGGGTCTTGCTCTGTCACTCAGGCTGGAATACCATGGCACAATCACAGCTCGCTGCAATGTTGAACTCCCGGGTTCAAGGGATCCTCCCACCTCAGCCTCCAGAGTAACTGAAACTACACGCTCATGCCACCATGCCCAGCTATTTTTAAAACTTTTTGTAGAGATGGGGTCTTGCTACATTGCCCAGGCTGGTCTCAAACTCCCGGGCTCAAGTGATCCGCCTGCCTCGGCCTCCCAAGGTGCTGTTATTACAGGTGTGAGCCACCGCGCCTAACCTTAGCACTGCCATTTTGACTGAGAACAGGTGCCCAGCAGCAGGGGCTACTCCCAGAATTGTCACTGCATCAGGCCTGTGGGTTGTTTTCAGCTGCCAGTGATAAGTATGTGCCCTCGGCCACCTCTCAGACAAGGTGTTTGAATTGGTGCCGACCAGCATCACATGTAATTGCCATCTCACAGGTTCTGTTGCGGGTAATTCTGCACACCTGTAGCTCTGGGAAGAGCCTAGTGGGGAGGAGGAAGTGTGGCTCTGAGGTTTATAGGGTCGGACGGTCAGTATGTTGGGAGCTGGCGTGTGGAGGGGCACAGACGAGGGAAGAATGGGAGGTGGCATCAGAGCAAGTTTTGATGGAGGAATAGGAATTCACCAGGTGGAAAAGGCATTCCTGGTGGAGGGAACAGCCTGGCCTTCAATAGCATGTGGTGTTCAGAAAGCAGGCAGGGAAAGGGAGGCCCAGGGAGACACCAGTTAGGGGATGGGGGTGGAGGCAGACGAGGGTGGAGGAAGCCATGGCTGGAGTCTGTGTAGCCTCTAACTGGGGTCCCTGCTGTGGTCAGCCCTGTGCTGGGTGAGGCTGGGGTCACAGCTGGTTCAGGCCCTGACAGGAGGGGCCCCCAGCTGAGGCCTAGCCTCTAATTTGGCAGGGCAGGTGGATAGGTCTGGGGTGGGTGGTGGTTAGGAAGCCTCTGGGAGGAGGCAGTGCTGGAGCTGAGCCTTAAAGAGCTTCGTGTTGTCCTCTCTGTCTTTGCACTCTGCACACACTCACTGAACTGCGACAAGTGAGGACAGCTGGTCAGGGCAAAGGCAGGCCGGAGTTGGGGCTCACTGCTGTCCCCCACAGGCTAGGGCTGAAGGGCAGGCTCTGGGGTCCGAAGAACTGGGTTTGTGTACCAGATTTTTCACATGGCAGCTGTGGGACTTTGGGCACGAGGCCTCCGTCTGAGCCTTAGTTTCCTCAAGAGGACCTGCGCCCAGGTGCACCTGGGGCTCCAGCCATGCGCACGTCCCATTCCGGGAAGAGCCGGCACACACTTGTGCCCCCGGGGCAGCCATGAGTGCACAAAGGGCAGCCTGTGCCACTGCTGGATACATGACCAGCTGAGAACATGAGAACCACCGACTCCAGTTAGGAGGATCAAGGAGGTGCCTGTTGGAAGCAGAACAGCAGGTGGGGTGCAGCCCAGCTCCCCAGAGGGATGGTGGGCACCCATCCTCACCCTGCTGCCTCCATTAGCAGGCCGAGAGGGTGTGCTCTGGAATCCCACGAGCCCCTGTGCCGCATCCTCCCCTGTGGCTGACCCTTCTTCACAGTTGGTGCAGCTTTGTGGTCTGCAGTGCAGGGATCAATTTGCAAATCCCTTTCCCACCCATTCCCTGGAGAATTGGGGTCTTTGGCTCAGACGACAGACCAAACTGAGTTGGTCCTTGGTGGCCATCCTGGCCTCCACCCCCTCACTGTCTCCGCTCCTCCTGTCCTGCCCACGCCCACCACAGGGCCTTTGCACACACTGTTTCTTCTGCCCTCCCTTCTGGCCCACTCCCTTATATCATTCAGTCCTCCTTTCAGATGTCACCTCCTAAGATGGGCTGCCCTGACCACCTTATCTACAGTGGCCCCAGTGCCTGGCACAGGATTGGCACACAGTAGATATTGTCAGAGAGATGGATCTGGGTTCTGTGGACAAGGCTGTGGGGGCAGGTGGAGAGCTCCCTCTTCCAGGAGGTTGTTTGGGGTTCAAGGCCTTGTGTGGGTTGTAGGCTTCTGTGCTGGTCAGCGCTGGGCCCTGCAAGTGCATGCTATGAGGTCTGCCCAGGATTTCCCTCATGGCCTCACAGAATACATCGGCCAGAGTCATTAAAGGGCGCCCACATCTGCCTTCAGAGAGAGGTTTGAAGGTAGAACTGGGGAGGGATGCCAGGTGGGGGTTCAGGTTTCCTGTTGGGTCCTGATGGAATCAGGGCAGGAGAGGAAGAAGAAGAGGGAAGAGGAGGAACCCAGGCTTGGGGAGGGGTGGCAGGGCTTCACAAGCCTGGGGAAGGTGAACGAGGGAGCAGGTGGGGCCACATGGCCCAGAGTCTATGCCTCCTCTTCCTTCCTGTATTCAGAGTGTGTGTGGGAACCAGAAGGGCCTTCTCAGTGTTCGTGGGGAATGCCGGTTCACCCACGGGTGGGCCGCAATTTGGGTGCCACAGTAAGCCTCTAGAGACCAGCTCCCCCAGCTTCCAGGACAGGGACTAGGGGAGGCAAGAGAGGCTCTTCCTTAAATTGTGCACCCAAGGTGCCTCAGCTGCCTTACTCTAGACTGGCCCCGTTAACTCCCCTTAAAAAAAAAAAAAAAAAAAAAGACTCAATCGAATGGTAATAGAGCTCCGACGTGAATACTGCAAGTATCAGGCAACTCACTACCTGACTTTCCAGTTCTAAACCATTCTAATTGCTGTAGCGAGAACTAACCTTTGTTGAGACTGTTGAGTGATGGATGTTTTACACACTTGCTCTCCCAGAATTCCCACCTCTGGAGATGGTAGGTGTGGGAGCTCAGAGGGTGGGGAGTGGACTGTCCCTGTCACCTGGCAGGTGAGGGGCTGAAGGAAGAGCAGGGCCTGGCATGTAGCCCCAGATAGCCCACTTGGGTGTGTCTCTGAGGGAGGTGCAGGGCTGGCTCTAGAGTTTCCTTTTTCAGTCTTAACCTGGTGACCAGCTTCCACAGAAATTGGCCAGCAGGCTGGGCACGGTGGCTCACGCCTGTAATCCCAGCACACTGGAAGGCCGAGGCGGGAGGATCACCTGAGGTCAGGAGTTCCAGACCAGCCTGGCCAACATGGTGAAACCCCGTCTCTACTAAAAATACAAAAATTACATTTCATTACAGGTGTGGTGGTGCACACCTGTAATCCCAGCTACTCAGGAGGCTGAGGCAGGAGAGTCACTTGAATCCCGGAGGCGGAGGTTGCAGTGAGCTGAGATCGCGTCACTGCACTCCAGCCTGGGTGACAGAGCCAGACTCTGTCTCAAAAAAAAAAAAAAAAAAAGAAATTGGCCAGTAGATCAGCCCCAGGGGAGAGTGAGCCAGGGTTTGGCCAGGCTTTGAGTTTCAGAGGCTGGCCATGGCCAGTGGCACCCAGGCCCTTCCCGCTTCCTCGGGGCATCTTAGCTTAGTCTGTGTCGTCTGCCCAAGGGCCAGCCCTCTGTTCCCAGGTCACACCCCCTCCTCTTGGAAGGCCCCCCCCCGCCCCACCCCCCACCAGAGTCTTTAATGACTCTGCTGTCCCTGGGACTCAGAGAGTGACTGCCCTCTCTCATCACCCTTCCTCAGCGGGATGGGAGGGGGTTAGAGCAGGAAGATGAGACAAATAAAGACACAATAAGAGGCAGGAATATGTGGTAAAGCCAAGATGGGTAAGGGGAGGGGACAGGCTTGACTGTTCGCAGTGGCCCTGGCCCTGCTGTCTCAGGCTAGTATCTGTTTGTTGGTCTCACCACATTCTAGGCTCAGAAACTGGGGAGCAAAGTAATGAAAGAACCAGGCTGGGAGGCCATGGGGAACTCATGCCTGGAGTTCAGCTCTCAGTGTGCTTTTGGGTCAAGGACGCTTCCCTGTCTTAAGTCACTCATGTCAGAGCCTTTGCCAAGAGCAATGCTATGTTTTGTTTTGGGGGTGAGGGAACACCCGCGGGCTGAAGGGAGGGTTGGGCCATGCTAGAGAGGCCGTCTGTTGTCCTTGAACCTCCCAAAGCTGGCAAATAAGGGCCTGGGCTGGACGGCGGTGGCGAGGACAGGGTGCGAGAGAGACATGGCTGGGTTTTCTTGCTTAGGGTCCTGAAAAGAGAGCAAGGTTGAGGCCGCAGGGACCCCAGCCCCCAATGGACTGCTGAGTTGTTGGGTCTGCCCAGGGTTCAGGCACCCTCCCAGGTTGCAGCCAACTGGGGCAGGGACCAGGCAGAGGTGCTGGCCTGCAGGTTGGGGCAGAGGCAGGCTTTGCTGGTGGTCTACTTGGCTGCAAAATCATCTGGCCAGGCTCTGATCACGTGTGTGTGTGTGTGTGTGTGTGTGTGTGTGTGTGTGTAACTTTTACCTTTGACAAAGGAGGGAAGACAGGCCCAGGCACCTCCTCAAAACAACCCCAGAGCCTGTCACCCTTTCCTTACCCATCTTCTGTCCTAGGGACTGCAGCCCTTCCTGGCCTCCCAGGGCCCTACAATGAATAGTGGGTCAGGATTCACTTGGTGACTGCTGGGTTGTGAGACCTTTAGGGGGAGGGGCAGACTTCACCCACCCGGCAGAGGGACATCGGGACATCGGGACATGGGTGCTGGCAGTCAGGAAACCCTTATGTCCAGGGCCTCAGTTTCCCGGAAGTGACCTGTTTTCAGGAGTGGCCTCATCCCAGACCATCAGCCCCGCTGTGGTGAGGGGTGACCGCTTCCTGGGGCTGCCCTAGAAGGGGGAGGTCCCTGCACCCACCGCTGCTACCACTCGGCATCCCTTGGCCTTAATTAAACGCTTCTTGCGTACTAAGTGCTGCACCCATATTATCTTCCTTCTACCATTCGACGCCAGGGAGATAATGAGTGTCCTGTTTTCTGGAGGAGTAAACGGAGGGTTGGAGCCGTTAAGGCTCGCTCAGAGCGCCAGCGAACCAGTGATTTCGAACACAGAGTCCTGGTGTGTTGGGCCAGGACTTCTCTGCTTTGACCCTTTAACGAAGGGGGCGGGAGCTGAGGGCCAGTGACCGCCAGTAACCCCGGCAGACGCTGGCGCCGAGCGGGTTAAAGGCGGACGTCCGCTAGTAACCCCAACCCCATTCAGCGCCGCGGGGTGAAACTCGAGCCCCCGCCGCCGTGGGGAGGTGGGGCGGGGGCTGGGGCGGGGCCGTAGCGAAGCGGCAGCGCGGCCGCTGATTGGCCGCGCGCGCTCACCCCATGCCCGGCCCGCAGCCCCGAAAGGCGGGGCGGGGCGGGACCTGCAGGCGGGGCGGGGCAGGGGGCGGGGAGGGGCGGGGCGGGCGCACCGCAGCGCTCAACGGCTTCAAACCGCCGCGGCGCCTTGACAGGTGAAGGCGGCGCGGCGCGGGGAGAGGTAGGGCCAACCGCCTGGACGCCCCAAGGGCGGGCGCAGATCGTGGAGCCATGGATTGCACGTTCGAAGGTATTTTTGGAGGCCCCCCGCCAGCCCTTTATACAATGGCTCTGTCTCCTGCAGGTTCTCCTGGGGTGGGCGGGCATGCGGGCTAAGGAACTTGAACAGGAAAGAGCCCCTTCCCGAGGGAGAAGGTGTGACAGTTACCAGCTCGCTGGGGAAGTGGGGGGCTACCTCCAACCAAATTAGTGCCCCCTGCAACTCAAGGGAGAAGGGTTTGCTTAGAGATCCAACAGCAGCATCCTGACCTAAGAGGGTTTGGAGGGAGAGTGTGGCCTTCTCTACATTCTCTGCACCCGCTTTGGGACAGGACCAGAAGGAAGCAGGGAGGAGGGCCCGTTGTCCCTCTGTCTGCCACAGCGTCTGCCCTGTTCGGCACCCCTGCCTATTGTGGGCATCTTAGACTTTTCAGGAAGACAGTGGGAGCCCTAGATTGTCAAAATTGTCAGTTTTTCTTTCAGGCCTCAGTTTCCCCCATCTATCGAAGAGGCTCACATGGACTGGGGTAAAGGGGTGGGAAACCCTGCAGTTGAAAGTCCATTATGACTTGATGACTTGTGACCTGGGGGGGTCCACAAACCAGGAGAGTTTCTACTTGAGAAGCCAGGAAGACTGTGGCTGCCACCCCATCCTGTTCTGCCAGCTGCTCTAGGAAATTCCCCTCCTGCAGTAGCTTCCCTGCCTGGGTACCTGCCAGTAGGCAATGTTGGGTCTCCACTCTGTGCCAGCTGCCTGCCAAGCAAAGCCTCAGGCAGCCCTACCAAAAAGGGTTTAATCTTTTCTGTTGTACAGATGAGGAAACTGGGGCCAGTGAGAGGAGGCTGTTGGTCCAGGCTCCACTTCAAGCTGGTGGTGGGCAGAGCTGGGAGCTCAGGCTGGGGATCCTGAGAGCACTGGAGGCCCCCATGGGTCCTGTAGAGCATTCTGACCCAGTGGGTGCCACCACGAGTGGGTTAGAGGGCCCTGGGCTGAGCCAGATAGGCTGCCAGTCACCAGCTGGGGGAGAGGGCCCATGGCCAGGTGGGGCTGAGATGGGAATGTGTCCCAGTCTGTATGAGGAGGAAGGAGTCAGGACAGACAGCACTTGCTTTTACAGAGATGAAATCAAAGCCCTGAGTGGCCAGGCCTGGGTCTTGAGGCTACTTGGCTGCAGGCAAAGCCTGGACTTGAGCCCAGAACTCTACACAGACACACACTGGTTGGCCATGTGGCCAGCAGCTGGCTCGGCCCTAAGCCTTGGTCTGTTCCACTGAGTAATGGGTTGGTGATGGCAGCCTGGCTCTTGGCTTCTTGGTGGGGCAAGAAAAGTCGGAGAGACAATAGATTTGGGATTTTGTAGACCTGGGTTTGAACCCCACTGCATGCTCTTGGGCTGCCTGTGGTCCTCCCTGAACCTCAGTGTCTTTTCTTGTCTCCAAGATGAGGTGAGCTAATCTTTTGAGGTAGTCTAGGGTAGTGGCCACTGGTTGGGGCATTGGAGTTAAGTAGGGTCTGGACTCAGTTGAGTCTCTGACTCTATAAGAACTTAGGCCAGTAAATCACCTCTCTACAGCTCAGTTTCTTCATGTGTAGAATGGGGCCAATGATCACATCACTGTCTCAGCTGTGGGTGAGGATTAGGGGTCTAGCCTGGCCCCATCAATGTGGGTAGCCCCACAGCGGGCCTGGCTTTTGGACCAGACGCACCCTTCTGACATGGGCCCCCACCCTTAGAGTCCTTCTAGAGTGGATGAGGACCCTTCTCTGACCTGGGGTCCTCTTGGGGGACTTCCCTGTCTGCCATTCTCTTTGGGGATCCTGTGCTGCCCTAGGAAGAGTGGGCCCAGGCTGCACAGTTGGTCTTTGGTCACAGAGGATTCCACCACTTCTTCTTCAGGGCCTCAAGGCAATCCTGCCTCTCTCTGCAGCCCTCTTCCCCTTGTAAACTGAGGGGAGGGGAAAATCACCCACTCCTCAGCAGTTTCTAAGTTGCTTTGTCAAATTCAGTGCCCAGAGGATCCTGCTGGGGGCGTGTTTTAGGATGAGACCAGGAGTGGCCAATGGTGGGGTATAGGGCCCATCACTCCTATATGAAGACCCCCTCTGCCCTAGGCTGCTCCTCCCTCCCCATCCGCATCTCTGTCCCAAAGACTGGAGCTGCTGGATCTGTGGATGGAGGCATGCCCCCCGTTTCACACATTGAGAAACAGGCCCCAAGTGGGGCCAGGGAAGGCTGCACCTAGGCCTCTGGATTCCTTTTGTTCTGTGTGGGGTTGGGGGTGATGGACTGTGGAGAGGGCAGGAGAGCTGTCTGGAAGGGTTGGTCACCTCATGGGCAAATGCTTGGAAGCTGGTCTGAGTCCATGGTGCAGTGTGTGTGTGTGTGTGTGTGTCTGTGTGTGTGTGTATGTGTGTGGATTCAGAGGTGGATGTCTTGTAGAATGCATGCCCCATGAAGACAGGAGTAAAAGTTTACCACCATCCACATCAAGATACAGGACATTCCCAGCTCCCCAGAAAGTTGCCTAGTTCTAGGCAGGGATTTTTCTTATTCACAGCCAGGAACAGTGCCTGGCATAGTGTGGGCACTCAGCACATGCTCATTGAATGAGTGAATGAATGTGAGCCTGTTGTTTGCTGTGGACTAAGGATGTTTGTAGATGTTTGGGCAAATACTGGATGGTGGGAAGAACTCAGGCTCTGAAGTCTGCAGTCTTGGGCCCAACCCTGGGCTCAGCCCTAGCCTAGCTGTGGGGCAAGATTGTGAGCCTTGTGGTGCCCACCTTGTCCAGGTATTGTGATGCACTCGCAGCAGCAGGCATTGCTTTAGACAGTACAGGTGCTTGCAAAATGGCTGTGTATCTGGGAACACCAGCTCCTGTGGGTGGCTTTCTGTCCTGGTGGCATTGCCCACACATACAGCTGTGTGCCGACAAGGGTTGTGCAAATAAGGTTGTGTTTGGATGTGTGTGATGCCCTGTTTGGGGGTCAGTCTCTGCCTCGCTCACGCATCCTCTTCTCCTTTTCACAGACATGCTTCAGCTTATCAACAACCAAGACAGTGACTTCCCTGGCCTGTTTGACCCACCCTATGCTGGGAGTGGGGCAGGGGGCACAGACCCTGCCAGCCCCGATACCAGCTCCCCAGGCAGCTTGTCTCCACCTCCTGCTACATTGAGCTCCTCTCTTGAAGCCTTCCTGAGCGGGCCAAAGGCAGCGTCCTCACCCCTGTCCCCTCCCCAGCCTGCACCCACTCCATTGAAGATGTACCCGTCCGTGCCCGCTTTCTCCCCTGGGCCTGGTATCAAGGAAGAGTCAGTGCCACTGAGCATCCTGCAGACCCCTACCCCACATCCCCTGCCAGGAGCCCTCCTGCCACAGAGCTTCCCAGCCCCAGCCCCACCGCAGTTCAGCTCCACCCCTGTGTTAGGCTACCCCAGCCCTCCAGAAGGCTTCTCTACAGGTAAGGGGGATGTGTGGCGGGAGGGGACACCCGGGGTGGGGCTCCTAGGAGCACAGGAAGAAGCTTCTGCTGTGATGTGAGTAGAGGTCTGTGCAGGCTTTAGAAACTGGGGCTCCACTCGGCTGCTTGAGATGCCCTGTTACTAGCAGTCCTGGTGTGCTTGTTGCCACGGTAGGCACAACCTCGGACTGGAGGCTTGAAGCCAGTGCATTTGCATCAGAGCCCAGGCAGGGACTGTCCATAGGAAGCCACATGGGGCAATGACTCATCCAAGGCCAGTCCGGTGGTAGAGACCTGAAGAGCAGGTTGAAAGTGGGAGAGGGAGGTCTGTGCCTGCAGCCCCAGGCTTTATTTCTGCAGGAAGCCCTCCCGGGAGCACCCAGCAGCCGCTGCCTGGCCTGCCACTGGCTTCCCCGCCAGGGGTCCCGCCCGTCTCCTTGCACACCCAGGTCCAGAGTGTGGTCCCCCAGCAGCTACTGACAGTCACAGCTGCCCCCACAGCAGCCCCTGTAACGACCACTGTGACCTCGCAGATCCAGCAGGTCCCGGTGAGGGGGTCTGGCCAGGGGTTGGGGAGGGGACAGCCTCGGCCCAGACACACAGCTTACAGCCAAGCCCTCTCCCACCCTCAGGTCCTGCTGCAGCCCCACTTCATCAAGGCAGACTCGCTGCTTCTGACAGCCATGAAGACAGACGGAGCCACTGTGAAGGCGGCAGGTCTCAGCCCCCTGGTCTCCAGCACCACTGTGCAGACAGGGCCTTTGCCGGTGGGTGACGTGGGCAGGGCATAAGGGAGTGGGGTCTGCACACACACATGCCCCCCTGGTAACATATGCCTGGCCCTGCAGACCCTGGTGAGTGGCGGAACCATCTTGGCAACAGTCCCACTGGTCGTAGATGCGGACAAGCTGCCTATCAACCGGCTGGCAGCTGGCAGCAAGGCCCCGGGCTCAGCCCAGAGCCGTGGAGAGAAACGCACAGCCCACAACGCCATTGAGAAGCGCTACCGCTCCTCCATCAACGACAAAATCATTGAACTCAAGGATCTGGTGGTGGGCACTGAGGCAAAGGTGTGGAGATGCCTGCAGGGGCACAGACTGGGGTGTCCCTAGGAAGGAACAGATCAGGGGCAACTGGAAGGAAGAGAGGGAGTGAGAGTGAGCCTGGACAAGCAGGGAGTTGGACTTCAGCCTCCCCAGGCCTGGCCAGCCTTGTTTATTTAGTTAAACTGGTTTCCAGGCCTCTTCAATAAAGGTGGGGCTGTGCTAGGCATTGGGGATTCGGCAATGAACAAGACAGACAAAATTGTCCCTCAAAGAAGAGCCGACGTTCTGGTGGGGGAGGACAGTAGGCAGGATGAATAAGTGCTCGAGACCACCACCTTTGGTTCATTGCAGAGAAAGGAAGAGGGATAGTGAGGGTTCCCTGGTGGTAGCCAGGGAACGCCTCCCTGAGACGGTGGCAGGCACAGCAGCAGCTAGCCAGACCCTGCTGTCTGCATCTTACATCCTAACCCTATGCCTGGCCTGGGAGGTGGGTGCTACTAGGCGAGGAACGTTTCAGGTAGAAGGAACAAGTGCAAAGGTCCTGAGGCAGTAGTGTTGCAAAGCAGCTCCACACCCCCTTGCTAGGGCCCCCCAACCCCCCAACCCCCGACCTGACGGGCCACCTGTGCGCTCCCCCTCCCTCCCACACCGTGCAGCTGAATAAATCTGCTGTCTTGCGCAAGGCCATCGACTACATTCGCTTTCTGCAACACAGCAACCAGAAACTCAAGCAGGAGAACCTAAGTCTGCGCACTGCTGTCCACAAAAGCAGTGAGTCCTGGCTTTATTGAGCTCCAGTCTGGCCTCTTCTCTAGCCCTGCTCCGCCTCCCGGCCCCGCCCCATCCCTAGCCCCACCCCACCCTTGGTTCTGGCCCACCCTCTGCCCCGCCCACCTCACCCTTGGCTCTAGCCCCGCCTTCAGCTCTAGTCCCTTGGTTACCTCTGGTCCTGAAAGAGACCTGGTGCCTCCCTTTGGCCCTAACCCAGCCCCATCGAAGCTTCCTGGGCTAGCTTTAGGAGCTACAGTAGTCCCTAGGCCCCCAAGGGCCTAAGCTCTGATTTGGGGTCACATATCCAGCCTTTACTCCTGGCTCTGTTCCTTTCGGCCCACAGAATCTCTGAAGGATCTGGTGTCGGCCTGTGGCAGTGGAGGGAACACAGACGTGCTCATGGAGGGTGTGAAGACTGAGGTGGAGGACACACTGACCCCGCCCCCCTCGGATGCTGGCTCACCTTTCCAGAGCAGCCCCTTGTCCCTTGGCAGCAGGGGCAGTGGCAGCGGTGGCAGTGGCAGTGACTTGGAGCCTGACAGCCCAGTCTTTGAGGACAGCAAGGTTGGGCCCTGCCACAGTGCCCCCTTCCCCACTCCCAGCCATATCCTCTGAGCCTCAGGACAGGGCCGGGAAGACCCTAACAGATCCTACCTCCCATTTCATAGACAGAATAACTGAGGCCTGGAGCCATGTGGGGTCCCACAGTAAGGTGGGCAGAATCCTGACCCCCCCCCTTCCCAGCCCCATGCTCTCTGGGGTCCCTCCGGTTCTGCCCTCACCACCCTGCCCACCCCCACCAGGCAAAGCCAGAGCAGTGGCCGTCTCCGCACAGCCGGGGCATGCTGGACCGCTCCCGCCTGGCCCTGTGCACGCTCGTCTTCCTCTGCCTGTCCTGCAACCCCTTGGCCTCCTTGCTGGGGGCCCGGGGGCTTCCCAGCCCCTCAGATACCACCAGTGTCTACCACAGCCCTGGGCGCAACGTGCTGGGCACTGAGAGCAGAGGTGGGACCGGCCAGCCTGGGCATCTTTGGGAGGGACGCTCGGGGGGAGCACCCAGGCTTGTGAACTTGGGACTCTGGATTTCCTGGGAGCTGTGTCCCCAGCTTTCCTTCTGTCCATAGATGGCCCTGGCTGGGCCCAGTGGCTGCTGCCCCCAGTGGTCTGGCTGCTCAATGGGCTGCTGGTGCTGGTCTCCTTGGTGCTTCTCTTTGTCTACGGTGAGCCAGTCACACGGCCCCACTCAGGCCCCGCCGTGTACTTCTGGAGGCATCGCAAGCAGGCTGACCTGGACCTGGCCCGGGTAAGGGGCTGGCCCCGGCAGAGTGGGCAGGGCGGGGACCCCAGGCTGGGAAGGTGCTGGGTGTCAACCCTTGTTCCTTGCTCCCTGTGCACACCATGAATCTGTCCTGTCCTCCCTGTGCCTGGCTGCGTATCCGCAGACCCCCACCACCCCTCCAGAGCCTGCTGTGGACGGCTCTTCTGAGCTATGGGGCAGCTGCTCTGACCTCACTTTTCTCACCTGGAAAATCCTCATCCACAGGGAGACTTTGCCCAGGCTGCCCAGCAGCTGTGGCTGGCCCTGCGGGCACTGGGCCGGCCCCTGCCCACCTCCCACCTGGACCTGGCTTGTAGCCTCCTCTGGAACCTCATCCGTCACCTGCTGCAGCGTCTCTGGGTGGGCCGCTGGCTGGCAGGCCGGGCAGGGGGCCTGCAGCAGGACTGTGCTCTGCGGGTGGATGCTCGCGCCAGCGCCCGAGACGCAGCCCTGGTCTACCATAAGCTGCACCAGCTACACACCACGGGTAGGACCGAGTGTGGGGCAGGCTCCGAGGTGCTCCCTGCTGCCTGTGCTCCACCCACAGCCTCATGCCTGCTTGCCTTCCAGGGAAGTACACAGGTGGGCACCTCACTGCCACCAACCTGGCGCTGAGTGCCCTGAACCTGGCAGAGTGTGCAGGGGATGCCGTGTCTGTGGCGACGCTGGCCGAGATCTATGTGGCAGCTGCATTGAGAGTGAAGACCAGTCTCCCACGGGCCTTGCATTTTCTGACAGTGAGTAGGTGGCAGGGGTGGGGTGGGGCTGAGGGCTTATCCCTGCAGCTCTCTCCAGAGGCTTCCTGGGTAAGAGCTACACGGGATGTGGCAGTGGTTACCAGGGGGGCTCCAGGCCAAGCTGGGGCTCGGCCCGGGGTCTGGCCCCAGCCTGTGTCCACTGTGACAGCCCAGTTCCCTCCCCTACAGCGCTTCTTCCTGAGCAGTGCCCGCCAGGCCTGCCTGGCACAGAGTGGCTCAGTGCCTCCTGCCATGCAGTGGCTCTGCCACCCAGTGGGCCACCGTTTCTTCGTGGATGGGGACTGGGCCGTGCTCACTACCCCACGGGAGAGCCTATACAGCTTGGCCGGGAACCCAGGTGCTCTCTTACCCCTTCCCTGTCCCCTCTCCTGTCCTGCATTCTCATTCCTGTCCTATCCCTTGATGCCTGAATCTCTGGCTGTCTCTGGCCACCCCAGTCCTTCTCCCTGCCATGGGTTGTTGCTGTGAGGGCTGCAGGAAGGGAAAGGCCTGGGTGAGTCTCGTTCCCACTGGGGCTTTCAGAAGCACATGCAGGGATTGATGGGCAGGTGGCTAATTGGAGAAGTGACCCCAGGCAGCGCCGCTGTGGAGTAAGGAAGTGGAGCCAACAGTGGCACCTTCTCAAGTCGGTTTTCCTTTGGAAGCAGTGTAGGGCAGGCCTCAGTGTTGTCCTGGCCAAGGCTGGTGCTGGTGGTAGTTATGTCCACCCGCTTTCCCCTGTTCTTGGCAGGGGCTGCACCCAGGGGCATGCCGGCACTTCCCAGTGGCCCTGGCTGTGGCCCCAGCCCACCCAGGAAAAAGCCCTTAGCTTGGAGAGGAGGGTGGGGCCCTGCTCCCCACCCCACTCACCTCCTCCTCTCCACAGTGGACCCCCTGGCCCAGGTGACTCAGCTATTCCGGGAACATCTCTTGGAGCGAGCACTGAACTGTGTGACCCAGCCCAACCCCAGCCCTGGGTCAGCTGATGGGGACAAGTAAGTGTTGTTGTGCCCTCCTCCAGGCAAGGCCCCTCCAGCAGGATTCTGGGAATAGCTCTGTCCTCAACCCTGTGGAGAGGGCCAGAGCTGGGCTACCGTGCGTGCCATGTGCCCTTCATTCCTCTCTGAGTTTCCTCTCCCCACCAGCCTGTGGGAGGAGACAGTGGCACTTTGCAGAACCAGGGGCCAGGCTGTACTCTGGTGGGCAAGTGGGGAGGGCCAGCACCCTCCTAAGACCCCTGCCATCTGTTCCAACAGCCAGCTCTCTCCTTCCACAGGGAATTCTCGGATGCCCTCGGGTACCTGCAGCTGCTGAACAGCTGTTCTGATGCTGCAGGGACTCCTGCCTGCAGCTTCTCCATCAGTTCCAGCATGGCCACCACCACCGGTGAGTCCCCGGCCCCTGCCCTGGCTTCCTTCTCAGCCCCCGTGCAGCGTGGCTGAGGGTTCAGGGGACCCTCCCTCTTCTGCAGGCGTAGACCCGGCGGCCAAGTGGTGGGCCTCTCTGACAGCTGTGGTGATCCACTGGCTGCGGCGGGATGAGGAGGCGGCTGAGCGGCTGTGCCCTCTGTTGGAGCACCTGCCCCGGGTGCTGCAGGAGTCTGAGTGAGTGCATGGCAGGTTCCTCCTGCCTGGCCCTGGGCTCAGCCTTCCTCATCCCCTGGGCACTGTGCTTCACTCAGCCTTTGTTCTGTGCAGGAGGAGTCACCACCTTTTTTCCTCAGGGAACTTGAGCCACGGCAGTCGGGGGGTACTCAGCCAGGGCTTGTGGACTGGTCTGACTGGCACTCTTCTGCCCTGGTCCCAACAGGAGACCCCTGCCCAGGGCAGCTCTGCACTCCTTCAAGGCTGCCCGGGCCCTGCTGGGCTGTGCCAAGGCAGAGTCTGGTCCAGCCAGCCTGACCATCTGTGAGAAGGCCAGTGGGTACCTGCAGGACAGCCTGGCTACCACACCGGCCAGCAGCTCCATTGACAAGGTGAGGGGTGGGGTCAGGGGCCTGGCAGGGCTGGGGGACTCAGCTTTCCATTCCCTGGTCCTTCTCCCCAGCCCCCAGGGGCTGCAGAAGACCATGGGGTTAGCCCAAGCAGCACAGGATAGGGGGTCCAGCAGACCTTGCTTTTTAGCTAAGGCTTCTGTCCAGAAGAGAGGGGTTGCCCCTATCTGGCCTCAGTTTCCCCATCCCTGGGAGGAGGGGGGTGGATGGTGTGGTAGGATCCCTTTGGAGGCCCTGCGTCAGGAGGGCTGGACAGCTGCTCCCGGGCTGGTGGCGGGTGTGGGGGCCGAGAGAGGCGGGCGGCCCCGCGGTGCATTGCTGTTGCATTGCACGTGTGTGAGGCGGGTGCAGTGCCTCGGCAGTGCAGCCCGGAGCTGGCCCCTGGCACCGCGGGCCCCCATCCTGCCCCTCCCAGAGCTGGAGCCCTGGTGACCCCTGCCCTGCCTGCCACCCCTAGGCTGTGCAGCTGTTCCTGTGTGACCTGCTCCTTGTGGTGCGCACCAGCCTGTGGCAGCAGCAGCAGCCCCTGGCCCCAGCCCCAGCATCCCAGGGCACCAGCAGCAGGCCCCAGGCTTCCGCCCTTGAGCTGCGTGGCTTCCAACGGGACCTGAGCAGCCTGAGGCGGCTGGCACAGAGCTTCCGGCCCGCCATGCGGCGGGTGAGTACCTGATGGCCCCGTCCTCAAGATGGGGAGTCAGGCAGTGGTGGAGACAGAGAGCCCTGAGCCTCCACTCTCCTGGCCCCCAGGTTTTCCTACATGAGGCCACCGCCCGGCTGATGGCGGGGGCCAGCCCCACACGGACACACCAGCTCCTGGACCGCAGTCTGAGGCGGCGGGCAGGCCCCGGTGGCAAAGGAGGTGAGGGGGCAGCTGCTGACCAGGGATGTGCTATCTGCTCAGCAGGGAAGGGCGCACATGGAGTGTGATACCAAGGGAGGCTGTGTGTGTGTCAGATGGGACAGACAGGCCTGGCGCAGTGGCTCACACCTAGCACTTTGGGAGGCTTAGTTGGGAGGATAGCTTGAGCCCAGGAGTTGGAGGCCGCAGTGAGCCTGAGTGACAGGGAGAGTCCCTGTCTCAAAAAAAAAAAAAGACCAAGCATCTTCTTGATGGTTACCTGATGACAATTCCTTTCACAAGAAATCAGTGGGGTGACTGTCATTTGTGGGATACATGACTGCACGTGCGTGACTCAGTCTGTGGACTTTGTGTGTGGCCTGAGACTAGGGTGGGGAGAGGGGGACCCGCCAGCCCCCCGCCAGGTACCCGTGTG
The DNA here is from genome assembly GCF_009828535.3 of Hylobates moloch. NCBI lineage: Eukaryota > Metazoa > Chordata > Mammalia > Primates > Hylobatidae > Hylobates > Hylobates moloch. Next base: position 50,144,485 of record NW_026652290.1, on the reverse strand, counting down.
CCAGGTACAGGCAGCAGGTGCCGTGGCTTGTGTGGGCGGGGCTCCCGCGGGGGCGTGGCCAGCCTGAGACCCAGCCCTGACACATCCTCGTGTGCGCAGGCGCGGTGGCGGAGCTAGAGCCGCGGCCCACGCGGCGGGAGCACGCGGAGGCCTTGCTGCTGGCCTCCTGCTACCTGCCCCCCGGCTTCCTGTCGGCGCCCGGGCAGCGCGTGGGCATGCTGGCTGAGGCGGCGCGCACGCTCGAGAAGCTTGGTGATCGCTGGCTGCTGCACGACTGTCAGCAGATGCTCATGCGCCTGGGCGGTGGGACCACTGTCACTTCCAGCTAGACCCTGTGTCCCCGGCCTCAGCACCCCTGTCTCTAGCCACTTCGGTCCCGTGCAGCTTCTGTCCTGCATCGAAGCTCTGAAGGCCGAAGGCAGTGCAAGAGACCCTGGCCTCCACAGTTCGACCCGCGCGGCTGCTGTGTGCCTTCGCGGTGGAAGGCCCGAGGGGCGCGACCCCGACCCTAAGACCGGCGGCCATGATAGTGCTGACCTCTGGTGGCCGATCGGGGCACTGCAGGGGCCGAGCCGTTTTGGAGGGGCCCCCTCCTTGCTCTGCGGGCACCTTAGTGGCTTTTTTCCTCCTGTTTACAGGGAAGAGAGGGGTACATTTCCCTGTGCTGATGGAAGCCAACTTGGCTTTCCCGGACTGCAAGCAGGGCTCTGCCCCAGAGGCCTCTCTCCCCCTCGTGGGAGAGAGACGTGTATATAGTGTAGGTCAGCGTGCTCAACCTCCTGACCTGAGGCTCCCGTGCTACTTTGCCTTTTGCAAACTTTATTTTCATAGATTGAGAAGTTTTGTACAGAGAATTAAAAATGAAATTATTTATAATCTGGGTTTTGTGTCTTCAGTTGATGGATGTGCTGACTAGTGAGAGTGCTTGGGCCCTCCCCCAGCACCTAGTCAAAGGCTTCCCTTCCCCCTCCGGCCACAAGGGACACAACTTAGCTCTTCCCGATGTTAGTGCGGGGGGGAGTGGGGAGGGCTGGCTGTATGGCCTCCAGCTGACCTGTTCCCCCTGCTCCCAGGGCACATGGTTGGGCTGTGTCAACCCTTAGGGCCTCCATGGGGTCAGTTGTCCCTTCTCACCTCCCAGCTCTGTCCCCATCAGGTCCCTGGGTGGCACGGGAGGATGGACTGACTTCCAGGACCTGTTTGTTGTATGACAGGAGCTACAGCTTGGGTCTCCCTGCAAGTCTGGCACGTCTCACCTCCCCCATCCCGGCCCCTGGTCATCTCACAGCAAAGAGGCCTCCTCCCTGCCTACCTGCCACCACACTGGAGAGGGGGCACAGGCGCGGGGGGGGTTTCCTGTTCTGTGAAAAAGGCAGACTCCCTGACTCCATTCATGCTCCCCCCCCAGCCCCTCCCTTCATTGCCATTCCCCAACCTAAAGCCTGGCCCGGCTCCCAGCTGAATCTGGTCGGAATCCACGGGCTGCAGATTTTCCAAAACAATCGTTGTATCTTTATTGACTTTTTTTTTTTTTCTGAATGCAATGACTGTTTTTTACTCTTAAGGAAAATAAACATCTTTTAGAAACAGCTCGATACACACAATCTTCAGTGTGAAGCAATATACTAATAAGAACACTAGTCGTCTTAACATTTACAGTCTTCATATATATTATATATATGTATATGTATACATATATATACACTATATAACGAGGCCAGATATAATACACACGTTTACCATTTTACAGTCATATGTACAGGAAGTTGCTAGGGCGGCCCTGGGCTGGGGGCTGCGTCAGGCCTATCGAAGCGTAGACAGAGCTGTGGACACGGAAGGACAGGCGGACGGACTCGTAGGGACTGGACCGGGCCGGTGGTGGCTGCGTGGACAAGGGGCGTCGCGGTAGCCCCTTACCCGGCAAAGGCCCGGTTGGGGCTCTGTTGCGGGCGCACGACGCACGACGGCGACACATGGGAGAAGCGAGCATGTTCCCAACATATATACATTCTATGTAACATATATATAGAGGGGTACACAGGTTTTGTACACGAATCTAGCGCTGTCCCTGCTCCCGTGCAGAGTGGGCGCGGCGGCCCCTGGTGGTGCACAACGGTCGCGCGTCCGCCGGAGGTGCGTTCTGGCCGCTTCTTGGGTTTTGCGCTCCCAGGCGGGGCTCCAGGGGTGGGGTGGAGGACTGGAAAGGGGACGAACAGAGGCCAAAGGGTGTCCCAGTCCCGCCTGCACTCGGGGAGCCCGCAACCCCTGAGCATAGCCCAGGTCTACCCCGGCTTTGCCCGAACCGCACGAGAGATGTGGCAAAGGCTGGGCGGGAAGGCCCCTGGACGCGTTCCACACGGTTTGTTCCAAAGGCTCCGGCCTCTCCAGCGCCGGCCTAGCCCGCTCTCAGAAAGGCTTCCTTTCTCCCCCGCCTAGTCCACGGAGCTAGGAGCCGCCCTCCGCCTCTTCCAGGACTGTTTCGACCCCCACCCCCAAGCGCAGGGCTCCCAGCTGCACGCCACGACCGACTGGAGTGGCGGCAGCACCCACGTGGAATGTGTGCCACGTCGTCTTGAGATTCCAGAGGAAAAGTGTCCCCAGGACAAAGCCGTCTCCCACCCTCGCCGGAGGCTGAGCGCCCCGGGGAGTCTGGCAGCTCTGCGGGCTCCCCCTCCGCAAGCCTGGCCCCTGGGGTGGGCAAGAACGCCCTGTGCCGTCCGGTTCCGGGAGCAGGCGGCTCCGGAACGGGTTTTCCTCCCAACCCGGGGCCGCAAGTCTGAGCCCTGGGCGGCCGGATCCACGATCCGGGACCCGGATCAAGGATCGGCTCTGGACCCGCGCTGGGAGCAGCTCAAAGGCCCGGGGGCTGCGCAGGCGGCTCCTCTCCTTCGGCGGCGGGCGGGCGGGCAGGCGAGCTCCGGCGGCTCCTCCGGCCGTTGGGCTGGATTACAACGGCAGCCTCTGCAAAAGACGCCCGCCCGCCAGTTACCGACGACCTCGGACCTCACAGTCCATAGGCCCCGCCCCTGGTGTGGGCCCGTCCCCTAGGCCCCAGACCCAGGCGACCCGAGAGCGCGGCTGGGGTCTCCGCCCAAGGCCGTCGGCACCACCCCTTCTGGCCCCACCCCGTCCACCTTCACCTTCACCTCCGTGCCACCGTCCCGCGCCCCCGCCTGCCTCACTCTGTCACCTATCTTGGGGAGCTGCGGGGAGGCCGTCCCAGGGACGCCCTCCAGCCCCTGGCTGCCCATGCCCCGACGCCTGCGGGTTTTCGGCGGCGGCGGCGGCGGCAGCGCGCAAGTGGACAGGGACCTGAGCTGGACGGCGGCGGGGGCTCCTCCCTCTAGGGCTGGGCCCTGCGGGGCTGCGCAGCCAACGAGGCAGGGGACTGTGAAGGAGGTGCGAGGTGGGGCTCCTCTCCCGCTTGACACCCCTCCCCCTACAAAACACTGTGGTCCCCTACCTTATGTTTGGGACATTTCAAAGAAAAGTTCTCTTCGATGAATATGCAACCTGTGACCAAAGAGAAGTTTCGGTAGTTAGGACAGGGCGGGGGCTCACAGCTGTGGGGTTTTGTCTGCAACCAGGAGGAGAGCCGCACTGCCCGCGAGGCTCCAGACTTCAGGGGCTCTTTTCAAAGGGTTAATCAGATCCTGCACAAAACCCTCCACACTCCACTCCAGGGCGCGGGTGTGGCCCCTGGCCTGGCAGTCTTGACTCACCTCACCTCCTCCGCGGAGAGCTTTTCCCCCAGTTCCACGCGCCACCCCTCCTCACTTGAGGCAGTCCCTCCCTCCCTCCCGCCTTATTCTGCCAGCCACACTTGTCACTGCCTCCTAAGAGACTGGCCTGTGTGATCTTGTCTTGCTCCTTGTTTCTTTTTCTTTTTGAGCTGGAGTTTCACTCTTTCACCCAGGCTGGAGTGCAGTGGCGGGATCTCCGCTCACTGCAACCTCTGCCTCCCGGGTTCAAGCGATTCTCCTGCCTCAGCCTCCCGAGTAGCTGGGATTACAGGCATGCGCCACCACACCCGGCTAATTTTTCTATTTTTAGTAGAGACGGGGTTTCACCATGTTGACCAGGCTGGTCTCAAACTCCTGACGTCAGGTGGCCCACCCGCCCCGGCCTCCCAAAGTGCTGGGATGACAGGCGTGAGCCACCGCACCCAGCCTTGCTCCTTGTTTCTTCCCCAATGGCAGGCAAGCTCCCAGAGGGCACCAGCTCTGTCTTCTTCCCTGGATGTATGCCCAGCCGCTGGAAGAGCTCACTAACTTCCAGTGAGCATGTCATGAACGCCTGTGGACAGACTGGTAGCGGTGTTGCAAGCCTGGATTTGAGCATCTGCTACTTCCTCTGAGCCTCGGTCTCCACATCTGTAAAATGGGCATTATGCCACCTACTGTATGCCTATCATGGAGATTGAGGATGGGAGTGTATAGAAACCACCTTGGCAGCAGCAGTGGCTCATGCCTGTAATCCCAGCACTTTGGGAGGATGAGGTGAATGAATCGCTTGAGTCCAGGAGTTCAAGACTAGCCTGGGCAACATGGCAAAACCTCATCTATCAAAAATACAAAAATTAGCCAGCATGGTGGCGCATGCCTGTAGTCCCAGCTACTCGAGAGGCTGGGGCGGGAGGATCACTTGAGCCTGGGAGGCGGAGGTTGCAGTGAGCTGTGATTGTACCACTGCACTCCAGCCTGGGCAACACAGCCAGGCCCTGTCTCAGATAAAATAAAATAAAATTAAATAAAAATAAAATAATAAAACAAAATAAAATTTAAAAATAAACCACCCTGCACATGTGTGGCATGCAGTGGGTGCAGGAGGCAGGGGCAGCGAGGACAACCGAGCATGGCCAGTGCTTATGCCCACCTAGGCCCGGGATGTGTTGCTATCTCAGGGAGTCCCCACTCCCCTGCCTGCTGCCTTCTAGGGAGAAGCTGGCTTTTCCCCCAGGGACCCCCCAGTCCCTAGTCCCCTTCTGGGCTCCCCTACCCCAAAGCCTCACCAGCTACTGTTCTGAACCCCAGACCCAAAAGTAGCTGGAGGCTGGTGCTCTCTCCAACACAATCTTCCTGTTCACACTGGAGGTGGCTCTGTGCAATGGCATCATGACAGGGTGGTGGCCACAAGGCAGGGCGGGGACAGCTCTGCAGCCCTGAGGGCAGGGCTGGGCGGTAGCAGGCCTCTCTGAGGCGGTCTCCCCTTGTCTCCAGAAGCTGGGGTGCCACGGACCTGGAAACTGCCATTCAGGGCCAGCAGCTGGAGATGTGCCACGGCTGTTCCCCTTCCCTTGGCTCAGGCAAGCCAGATGCGGTTCTGGGGCTGAACTAGATATTCCAAAGACACTGGGCTAAAACCCCAGGCCTGTCCCCGGTATGCCTGGGTAGCTGCAGGCACTCCCACCAAGGGAAGTTGAGGGTAGGAGGTCGCCACTCCCAAACTGGCTCCCTCAGCACTGCCCCAGCACCACCCCACATGGGGCACGGGGCGGGAGTCACTGGGCAAGGCCAATCCTCAATGATCTGGCTCCTGACCTGGTGCCTGCACCTGGGGAACCTGGGCACTCACTGACAGGTTGGCCCCAGGGCCTGAGTGGGGAAAGGTTCAGACAGGACACTGTGGTGTAGCAGCCTCTGCCTGCTCTTCAGTCACTGCTTGTCTCCAAAGTGGGTTCCTTAACAAGGATTGGAAGGGGGCAGGATGAGTAGGCCAGGACAGCACAGTGCAGGGCAGAGGCTGGCAGCCAGTGGGCAGCCCTGGTGCCCTGCAGTCCCAGTGCCTAACGCAGAGGCCTGGGGCTCCTCCCTGGCCAGACATCAGATCAGCCTGACTGGGCCATTCCTTCAGTGCCCTCTCACTCCCCCCCCCCCTCCCCGCCACCACCGCCTGGCTGGCGGAGTCACCCTGGGGGCCCTCCCTGCACCCCAAGTGCCCGCCCTCCCTGCCTTCACTCTCGAGCTCACTTGTTCTCCCTCGCCTTCTCTGGCAGCTGTTCCTCAGTTTCCCAGGGGTCCACCCTCCTCAGTCAGCTGTTCCATGGTGAACACAACCCTGCTATTTTGTCCCTTCCAGGGATCTGATGAGCCCTCGCCTGCTGATGGTGGGTGAGACTCGATCCTGAGCCCAGCTGTCTACACTTAGCATGTCCACAGCTGCCTCTGCTGCCGTGTGGCCAAAGGGAACTGCCGTGTGTGTAGATGGCCTGGCAGAGCAGCCCAGTCCCCTCCCGGCACCCAGGTCCTTTGTGGTGTGGCTCTGCAGCTCACCCCATGGAGAGGTGGCCTGCACTTCTCTGTGCTGGACTTGGGACCTGCTTTGGCTAACAGAACGTGGTAAAGTCCAGGACCTAGGCTGTGAGAGGCCCTGTGACCTCCACTCTCTCAAAGCCCTGCTGCTGCCATGAGGATGCACCCAGGCCAGCCTGCTGGAGGATAAGAGATTGCATGGAGCAGACAAGCTGGCCCAGCTGGGGCCACCCTAGATCATACTGCTCCCAGCAGAGCCTGCAGCCAACTCACACCCTTTTGAGAACTAATGAAGGGCTGGCGCTGGAGACATGAAGCTGGACCTGGAAGGGCCAGTAGCTCTGCAGCAGCAGCTAATACTCCATTTGCACGTCCACATCCTACTTCTCCCCTTCATGGGGAAGCTGGGCATCAGGCTTGTCATCTCCCTCTCCCTCATCATCAAGTCCCGTGGATTCTGTGCCAACTCAGTCTCTGAGGTGTATGTCTCCATTTGCAGCATTCCCAGTTCCTTTCCTGCCTCAATCTTCATGGCGCTACAGGGATCCCTGTTATATGAGGAATCCTTCTAGGATTTTATCTGAAACAAAAGTTCTCTTGCTCAAAGCCTAGTATACAAGTCCCACCGCTAAACAGTTGCTACCCAGCTCCCCCGATCTTTTGAGTCCTGGCTTAAATGCCACCTCCTCCTGGAAGTCTTCCTAGATTTCTCCCTGGTTCAGACAGGATGAACCTCTCCCACAGTGCACACTCTCTCCTTCCTGTCTGGTCTCCCTAACTGTGGCCAAGAACCACAGTTTTGCTGTCTGTCCCACTCAAGGGTGAGCCCCTTGGGGGGCTGGGCAGTGCTGGCGTAGGAGAAAGAACATAGGACATGGAAAGAACATAAGTCCTGGGACTGTCCACGCCATGCTGTGTGCTGTGGGTGAGGCAGCCAATCTGTGAAGATGGCTGGAAACAACATGGGCCTGTAGCAGGGCTGGGAGTGGAGCGGGCGCTAAGTTAATCACTGTGGAAGGAGGAATGCGACTCGTGGCAGCTATTATGGGGAGTGCGGCCACATGCCTGGGCAAGTGGCAGGGTCCATGTTAAACTCTGGCTCACACTGCTCAGAGTGGGAGGGTGAAGCCAGTGAGAATCCTCCATGTCCCTGCTCCAGCAAGCCCCTTCCCCGCTGGGTCCTGGCAGCTCAGCCCCCACCAAGCAACTGTCAGCACTCAGAGTCCTCTGTGTCCTCCCTGGGGCAGCTCGGCTGGGCTGACACTGGCTGGGGACTCACTAGGGAGGTGGGGTACAGGCTGTGGTCCCCTCTGTCCAGGCAAAGCCAGCAGGGCATCAGGTAAGGAGGGGAGGCAGTAGTTGGGGCTGCTAGGAGAGTGACGGGAGCCTGGGGGCCTGGGCTCTGTCCACTGGGAGGTGGGTTATGACTTCACCTCTTTCCAGGCCAGAGTTGGGAGAGATTGAGGGTGAGGGGGAGAGGTCACAGTGGCTGGACCCAAAATAGGACTGAGGCAGCACTGTGTGGGTAGTGTTCATTATTTCACTCTCCTCCCAGCAGCTCTGCAGAGAAGGGGCTATTATCATCTCCATCATACAGGTGGGGAAACTGTGTGCAGAGATATCGACCAACTTGCTCAAGACCACACATTAAAAACACTACTAGAGGCCGGGCGCAGTGGCTCACGCCTGCAATCCCAACACTTTAGGAGGCTGAGGCGGGCGGATCACGAGGTCAAGAGATCGAGACCATCCTGTCCAACGCGGTGAAACCCCATCTCTACTAAAAATACAAAAATTAGCTGAGCGTGGTGGTGCATGCCTGTAGTCCCAGCTACTTGAGAGGCTGAGGCAGGAGAATCGCTTGAACCCGGGAGGCAGAGGTTGCAGTGAGCCAAGATCGCACCACTGCACTCCAGCCTGGTGACAGAGTGAGACTCTGTCTCAAAAATAAGTAAGTAAGTAAGTAAGTAAGTAAATAAATAAGTAAATAAATAAATAAATAAAAATAAAAACACTACTAGGAGCCAGCGTGGCTGTGCACATCTGTGGTCTCAGCTGCTCAGGAGGCTGAGGTGGGAGGATGATTGAGCCCAGGAGGTTAAGGCTGCAGTGAGCCATGACTGCACCCCTGCACTCTAGCTCGGGTGACAGAGCAAGACTGTCTCAAACAAGAACGAAAACCACCCCGCCACCACTAGGGTTTGAATCTAGGCCAAAGTTGGCCCCAAATCTCCCAAAATATTGTTGTCTCCAATGACTAATATTGTACCATAAGCAATTACTTTCTCTGGATGAAATAAGGAACGTCTCTGAGCCTCAGTTTCCCCACCTGGTCGATAAAGGTAAGGGCTCCTGGGTGGCTCCAGCCCATGCAGGGTCATTCTGTGTGCCCAGTGATAGTAGGGGCTCAATAAATGCTTGCGGAACAAATGAATACATGAGTGAGAGGAGGGACCGGGGAGAGGATGGCGGGAGCTTGGGCCCTACCTCCATACCCTGTTACCCTGCTTCAAAGCTTCCACAATTGCTCCACGGGTCTCAGTCTGTTTCGAACCTCATCACCCCCAACTCAGCTGATTTTTGCTGTTGTAGTAGTGCTTTTCCCCTTGTCTCTGCTGAGTGAACTCCTATTTATCCTTCAAAGGCCCAACCCCCAATACCCCTTTCTCTCTGAGGCCTGAGATCCTCCCTGCCCCTTGGCAATGACGGCTCCGCAGACAGCATTCCACATTGTAATTTATGCCTCTATCTTCCCTCACTGCTCTGGGCACTCCTCAAGCAGGTGCCTGGGGAATGCCTCATTTCCATGTCCCTGGCATTGCCCAGCAGAGGTCTAGGCAGAGAGAAAGATAAAAGAATTGCTGGGGCAAGAGAGGATGGAAACTGAAGTGTGAGATGGGGCCTGGGTTTGGGGAGCTGTGCCCAGGGAGGGTCCCCCTGGACTACTTGGATGGGCTCCAATGCCCTCCTGTTCCTGGGCGGGCTCGTACCTGCATCGCTGGCACACGGGTAGTGGTAGGTGTGGATGCATCCTTTGTGGCAGCACCCAATGGTGGCCCCGGCTTCTTGGCAGCTGGAACACGTCTGATGAAGAGAAAGGAAAGGCAGGTGAGTCTCCAGTTGGAGCCCAGCCCTCAAGCTTTACAGGCTGGTAGGCCAGGTGCAGTGGCTCATGCCTGTAATCCCAGCACTCTGGGAGGCCAAGGTGGGAGGATCGCCTGAGTCCAGGAGTTTGATACCAGCCTGGGCAACATGGTGAAACTGTCTCTACAAAAAATAATGAGGGGTGGTGGTGTGTGCCTGTAGTCCCAGCTACTCAGAAAGCTGAGGTGGGAGGATTGCTGCAGCCTGGAGGTCGAGGCTGCAGTGAGCCGAGATTACGCCACTGCCTGTACTCCAGCCTGGGCAAGAGTGAGACTCTGTCTCAAAAAGAAAAAAAAAAAAAAAAAAAGCCGTACAGGCTGGCTGGCCCCCTGTGGTCCCTGCCTCCCTTCTCCAAAATGGTGCCTGAAAATCTACCAGAAGGAGGTTCAGCACTGGGGTACACATGCCCACAAGCATGGGTCATTTCACACCCCCTGGGCTGGTACATTGGGTAGGGAGACCCCCTTGGGCCAGTGATGCCAGTTACTACCATGGCTGTGGCTACCAGCCAGCATCTGCTGCATGCTTCTGGCGTGCTGGGCGTGGTGTGTGTCCTTGCCCACTGGCTTTTTTTTTTTTTTTGAGACAGAGTTTCACTCTGTTGCCCAGGCTGGAATGCAATGGCGTGATCTCAGCTCACAGCAACCTCTGCCTCCTGTGTTCAAGTGATTCTCCTGCCTTAGCCTCCCGAGTAGCTGGGATTACAGGCATGTGCCGCCATGCCCAGCTAATTTTTGTATTTTTAGTAGAGACGGAGTTTCACCATGTTGGCCAGGCTGGTCTCGAACTCCCGACCTCAGGTGATCTGCCTGCCTCGGCCTCCCAAGGTGCTGGGATTACAGGCGTGAGCCACTGCGCTCGGCCTACTGGCTCTTTTTTCTTGAGTGAGTCTCGTGCCAGGTGAGTGCAGTGGAATCTCGGTCATGCAGTCCGCCTCCTGTTCAGCCTTCTCCTGCCTCAGCCTCTCAGGTAGTGGGATATGGGGCCCGCCACCGGCCGGTAATTTTTGTTTTTTAGTAGAGAGGGTTTCACCGTGGTCTCGATCTCTACCTCGTGATCCACCGCCTCGGCCTCCCAAGTGTGGTTACAAGGTGAGCCACCGGCCCGGCCTTTTTTTTTTTTTTTGAGAGAGTTTGTCTTTGGCCAGGTAGATTCAGCCTTCTCCTGCCTCAGCCTCCCCTACCACCAGGCCCGGCTAATTTTTTGTATTTTTAGTAGAGATGGGGTTTCTCCGTGTTAGCCAGGATGGTCTCGATCTCCTGACCTCGTGATCCGCCCACCTCAGCCTCCCAAAGTGCTGGGATTACAGGCGTGAGCCACCGCACCTGGCCGCCGACTGGCTCTTTCTAACAGCCCTCTGTGGGTCCCTTTCATTAATCTCACTTTACAGATGGTGAAACTGAGGCTCCCATTCCAGGCAACAGTGAAGGCATTCAGCATGGTTTTCTACCCTTTCTGGCAGCAGGAGCGCTGAAGCTAGGCTGGGACTGTTCTACCTAGGATGAGCCTGCACCCTCCAGGGGACCGGCTCTCAGACCTGTGAAAGGAGGCGGTGACGTGGTAATCCCTTGAGATGCCATCCTCCTCTAAGTCTCAAAACTGTCCTCTGCTGAGCTTGGGGGCTGCCCCACACCTGGACCAGCTGCTTGGAGTGGACGTGGCCAGGACAGTCACGCCAAGAAGGCCCTTGGAAGCGTGAAGCAAACCTGAGGCCGGGGAGGGATAAGTCACCAGGCGCCAGAGCCACAGTGCCACCGTGCTGGGGGCGAGGGATGAGGTAGAGAAGGCAGCAAAGAGGGCGGCAGCCTGTGCCCAGGTGCAAAGCCAGTGAAATGAACGACAATAGCTTCCTATGTGCCAGGCATGGCTGGAAGTCTCATGCCCACAGCAACCTTATGATGGGATAACTGTTATTTTATCCGGGTTACCAATGAGAGCTGAGGCTGAGTAACCTGCCTGAGGGCTCCAGGCTGGAGTAGGGGCCCACAGGACCCCACATGCTCAGGGTGGGTGCTCCATCCCACCCACAGCAGCTGAGAAATGTCAGAACACTCCCCTCCCCGCTGCCCACGCTGGGAGTGGGGCCTGGGGTTTATTCTAGAATTTCAGGTTTTCAGCTCAGGGCTGAGGCCTCCTTCGCACCTAGTCTGGGATGGCCTCCTGGAGATCTGGGGTCCAGTGTCCCCAATTCCTGACCCAAAAGGGATGATGAAACACAAGCTGGCCACTGTCTGTGAGTGGCCCTCAGTGTCTAGATGTTTAAGCATATGGGGGTCCTCTGGCTGAAGCCTTCTCTCCACTTACTGCACGGAGGCCCCAACCACCCTCAGGCAGGCATTTGAATAGCATTTTAGATGTGAAGAAACTGAGATGCAGAGAGAGTGAGGCCTCAGGCCCTTCTGACCCCAACTACCCAAGAGGAGGGCTGGGGTGGCGGCATGTAAACCCTGCCACAGGCGGAGCCTCTGCAGACACCACCCAGCCCCCTAACAATGCCCAGAGTCCGATATGGGTCCCTCTCACCCCAAGCATTCCATGGCCAGGCTCCATCTGGATGAGAGGTAGGGGTCTATGATGGCTTTGGGGGAAGGGCAGGCAGGGCTCAGAGATAGCAGGCGGGGGCAGTTCCCAGAAAGGGCCATCGAGGAAAAGGGGTATCCCTGAGAGCTGGCTCAGAGGTTCTGCCCTCCAGAGCGCGAAAGTGAGGTCAAGGTACCGAGGGGTGCGGCAGTGCTGGGGCCAGGGACGCAGCTGCACCCCAAGCCCCTTCCACATGCCAGGCAGGTCCCACATGATCCACAGAACCCCACAATCCTGCTAACGGGGTTTGACATTGTCGAGTTCTCAGAGGATGCGTGACTTGCCTGGAGCTATGGAACTAGCCCTCGGCAGAGCTGGGATTTGAACCAGGGTCTGACTCCAAAGAGCATGGCACCCCCAAGCCACTGAGGCAGGAAGGGGTGGTGAGCCAAAAGTGACCCTGGGAAGCCCCAGACTCTGCCCATTCTCCCAGGATGTCCCATCTCTCTGGCAGGGTGTTCCTGGTTCCGACCTTCCCGGGGCAGCCCTAGTTGTGCAGGCTGTCAGGCCATTTCTGGAGCATGGCACAACGGACAGGCATGGGCTGGGCTGGCAAGTTCTAGCCCCCATATGGTGTAGGGAAGCTAGCGCCTCTCCAACACACACTGTCTCCTCAGTCCAGCAGGACCTTGTGTGTGCATGGGCAGTAAGACACCCATGGGCTGGGGACAGGATGGGGCGGTTGGTGCTCAGGGCTGACCCCTCCTCCCTTTGGCCGGCCAGTGCTGGCTGCAGGGGACGTGGAGACGACCTGATCTCAGCCTGGTGGGACGTGAGTGTCGGGGAGCATGGAGGCAGCCCCTGGTGAGGCTGCAGGACCGAGGACGCCGTGGGGACAAGGCTTTCAGGAATGGGGCTGTGAAGCAGGGGAGGTGGCAGCCGGCTGGGGCTGGTGATCTGAGGGTTATTATTTTTTGATGATGGGAGAGACTTGAACCTGTTTCAAGGCTCTGGGAAGGAGCCAGTAGTGAGAGAGAGAGAGAGAGAGAGAAAGCAGGAGAGAGACAAAAAATCATTGTAACTGGGAAGGGGAGAGGCAAGAATTCCAAGGCCACCATCTGCTGGGCAAGGAAGGCCCGCGACACCACGAACCTGCAGGAGTCCTGTCGGGGCCAGCCTTCCTCTGAGGTGGAGGGTGGAGTGAGGTGGGCAGGGCGTCTGGGCGTGGAGAAGGTCTCCAACCATCCCCATGGGCAGTGGGAAACAGGTGCCCAAGACACACACTAGGAGGCGTGGGTGGCAAACACAGTGGGCCCCCACCGGGACCTTGGTTTGGCCAGGCAATGCCACGGCAACTGTCAGGAGCAGGGGCTGCTCAGAGGGGCTGCAGGGATGTACTGCGAGAAACAGGTGGGCAGCGCAGCGACGGGGGAGGAGGCTGGGCAGGGGGAGGGGCGAAGCCACCTGCTGGGGCCACTGTGCCGGGTCACTGAATCACTCAGATGCAGGCAGTGTTTGTCCAGGGCCTCTGGAGACCCCTGCCAAGCCCCTCTGGCTCCCCTGTGACCTCAGCCACACATAGTAGGCTGAAGGAGGGAGTGGAGGGGATGGGACTCAGGGCAGGGGCCAGAGAATGCTGCAGGCGTCCCCACTGAGAGCCACCACACAGCGCTGAGAGCCGGGAGCGTCACTCCACGGAAGTCTGGATAAGACAGTAGAGTCAGGGCTAAATGTAGGGGCAGGAGCATGGCCCCGGGGGAGGGGTGGACCCCACCACCCCCACTGACCCCTCCATAAGAAGGGCACAGAGGTACTCTATGGTACTGGGGAAGTGGTGACACCAAGAACGTCAGCCTGCTGTCACCAGAGCCACCAGGCCCCTCTGCACTATCACGGGGCTGCCGTGCTCGGTGGGCTCGGAGGTGCCCTCCTTTTAACCCTCCCAAACCCTCCTCCATGGGCACCCTCACACCCACGTTAGGGGCGAGGGGACGGAGGCACAGAGAGGGCAGGTCACAGCCGCAAAGGTGCATGGCGGCACAGCCCCAGAGTTCCCTCTCTCACGTTGGTGCTCAGTGACTATGGCTTCCAAAGCTGGTCTCAGAGCCAGTGGTGAGAGGGTCCAGGCCTGCCCCGCCCTGCCTGTTGTGACTGTGTGACCCCATGGACTGTCCTGCAGAGGGAGGAACCCTGTGACTGGGTCCATTCACCAAGCCTGTGTCGCCAGAGAGGGTCTTCCTGAGCCCTTAGCTTCATCCCAGAGGCAACGGAGACAGGAACAGAGGGTGGGCAACTTGCTCTTGCACCGCCTGGGGCAGCCCTGATGTTCAGTCTTGGGAGTCCTCGTGTTCTCTGGGCCTTGGCATCTCCGGTGACAGCATGGGGAGGGGCCCAGTGGACTCTGGGTGGGGCTGGAGCCTGAAGATGCCAGGTGAGTGGGAGAGTGGTGGTGGCTGGGCATACGGCCCCGGCGGGAAGTCTCCTGGGACGGGGTAGGCGAGTGTGACCTGCCTTAGCCAGATGGGTGCCTCCACTTCCCCCACACACCCCAGAGAGGCTCAGGACTCTGCAGATCGTCCCGAGACTGCAGACACATTTGGCCCACACTGTAGCACTAGAAACAAGGGGCTCCCCGACTGCCTGCCTGTCCTTTGGAACCCCACACTCCCCACCCTGGCTGGGCTGGCCTCTTACCATGTCCATGGCCACCTTCATGGCCTCCTGCAGCCCAAAGAGCTTCCCGGCCACCAGGTAGACGCCACTGGTCCACACGGCACAGGCCTCGTGCACCCAGTGCTCCTGGGCCTCCCCGCCGGGCTCTGCCGGGGCCTCCTTGCTGCACTCATGTTTGCGACCCTTGTCGGGTGGGGCTGCCTCCTCGCCCCCATCCTCCCGGCCATCACAGCAGTAGCAGCTCTGCAGCCTCCGGGACAGGCCCCTGGCACTGGTGCGCAGTGGGCCCTGCTTGGCCGGGTCAGCTGAGCCGTCAGGCCTGGGGGGCTTCCCGGCAGCAGCAGCAGCTGCACAGTCGGGACCTTTGAGTGTTCTCTCAAGCGGCAGTGAGGCCTCCTCACAGGTGCCTTCTGGCCGCACCTTCTCCTTGAGTTTTGGCTTCTTTTTGGGGAGGCAGTGTTCAGGGTAGTAGGGCCCACAGAGGTCCCCAAGGTCCTTGAAGTTGGCCGGGTTTTGGCAGAGGCAGCAAACAAGGCAAGAGGTACTCAGGGCCTTGGAAACCACAGGCCCCAAGTGCATCGTGGAGGAGAGGGGCAAGGAGGGCCGAGGCTGCAGGATGGAGCCTCCAGGGAGTGTGGCCAGGGAGGCCCCGGCTGCATCCAAGGAGAACGAGGATGAGGATGAGGAAGAGGAGGCAGAGGAGGAAGGCTTCCTATGGGGCTTGGGCGCATCTCCAGGGGAGTTGACAACAGTGCATATGGTGGTGAACGCATCTCGCTTCTCCACCCGCACGAAGGGTGAGAAGGCGGGGGTCCGGCTGTCTGACCTCAGCCGCTTGCAAGAGGAAATGTACTTGAGGCGGATTTCAGGCTCTGCGGGATCCAGGGGCAACACCTGCTGCTGCCGTCGTCGCTTGGCACGCCCCTTACAGGGTGAAGAGGTGGTGTTCTTGGCCCGGCCCCTAGTGAGGCGCTTCCGCTTGGAATAGCTGCTATAGTTGGTGTGGCCTGGCTGTTTCTGTGCCCTTGTCTGGGGCTGGCAGGGCCTGCCCTCGGGGGGCTGGAAGGCCAGGCCCAGCTCCTCCATCTTTGGCTTCTTGCCTCCTCCACCAGAGTTGTCCTCGCTGGCCCCTTGTGTGCCACTGGCCCTGTCTCGGGGAGTCAGGAGCAGAGCTGGGCCAAGATAGGGCCGCTTCTCCAGCGGGCCTTTGGAGAGTCCAAGGGCCCCTGCCCGGCCTTTCCGGCTCCTCTTCTTAGGCGCCAGGGCAGTCCCCCCGGGCTGCAGGGCCTCTGGGGATGTAAAGGCCTCAGTTTTGAAACAGTCAGTCGAAGACAGTTTCTTACTGTTCATGAGTTTGCCTTTTAAGGATCTGTTGGTTGGATTTCTGCATAATGGATCAGCCCCAGAAGAAGCCGGAAGCTTCTGCCCGGTGCCCACATTTACCAGGCCTTCTTCTACCCCCACTGGGCTGCCCCCAGCACCCTTGAGCCCACGGTCTTTGTCGGGAAGGGATGGGCTCAGAGGATTACCAGGAGAGGCCCCTGGAGCTTTACATGTGAACTTCTTGAGGCTGGGTGAGGTGATCTTCTGCACGATGGCTTCCAGCTTCAGGCCCCGGCCCTTCCGGGGTGGCAGCACCTTGGTCTTCATGGCCCCCTGGAAGGCTGCCCGAGAGGCGAGCTTGAGGCAGGCATCGGGGGTCTCCGGGGGTGGGGACTTTGTGGTGGGCTCGCCGTTGCCCTTGGCGGGCTTGGCTTTCTTGGGAGAAGACATCCTCTTGAAGAGGGTGGGGGAACCCTCGGGCCTCTCCTCCTTCCCATCTCCCCCATTGCCACTGGCGTTGCTGCTGCTGCTGCTGCGGCTCCGCAAGACCAGGTTCCGCTTCTTGGTGGGGACCGGCGCCATGAAGGCCGACTTCCTTTTGAGCGCATGGAGGGGCCGGTCAGAGAGCTTGCTGCCTGAGCCAGGTTTGGGGACCCTTGCCCGCTGGCTCACCCTGCCCTCCTTCTGGGGGCTGCCGGAGACCTTGAACGTGGCGGGCAAGTGGCTGTTGTCGAGGAGCTTCTTGGTGGCACGGCAGTTGGGGAGCCGGCCCTCAGAGGGCCTCCGCCGCTTGGAGTGGAAGATCTCCTGGGTTTTGGTGCGTGACCGAAGGATCATGGAGCGCTGGTCCTTGCCAGGCGTGCTGGGCGAGTCTGTCTCCTTGGTCTTGGAGCCCATCGGGCTGCTGTCGGAGGCCACAGGCAGGGCGGCCGGGTTGCTGGGGCTGGAGGCAGCCTTGGGTGAGGGCTTCCCCACCCGCTTGCCCGACTTGAAGGCGGCTCGCTGCTTGCCCCCCAGTTTGTCTGGGGGTGCAGGGGTGGTGGTCAGGCCTGGGGGCCCAGGTGTGCGGGGCTCACTCAGGGCTGTGAGAGAACGAGTACACATCCTGGGGAGCCCTTCCGAGGCCCCCCGGCCTGGGGCTCCAGCCCCTTCCATCTGTCCCTGTGGGGGCCCTGTGCAGGATTCAGGGAGCAAGAGGTCTTTGGGCAGTGCTGGTGCCCTGCATGGGGAGTCCTCCGCCTCGGGCAGCCCCCGGTGCACCCGACGGCTCCGTAAGCTTTTGCCCCGTGGCACAGGCTCTTTCTTCGCGATGGGCGCCTCGGGCACAGCAGGCTTGTTGGGCTTCTGGGCCAGAGAGGCGTCTGAGGTGGTGGAATCCCCTGGAGCTCGCTCCCTATCAGGCCCCTCTTCACCTGGCTTCATGTGGGACAGAGAGGACTCAAACCAGCTCTGGACCTTTGACTCGGTGCCCACGGTAGGGCCCAGCAGGATGACGGACTCCCCTGAGAGGTGGCATGGAGAGCCCCAGCTGGCCTTGGAGTCCAGCACCTCCTCCACCTCCTCCTTGGTGCAGATGAGTGGGGCCTTGGGTGACAGCGGGTCCTGCATGCCAGGCCTCTGCTCGGGGCTGCCCAGGAGCTCACATAGGGAGGAGTACTCCTCCTCAGCTTCCAGGTCCTCCTTCCTGCTGGTGGGTGGCAGCAGTGGGAGGTCCCCAAAGTCGGCGGTGGAACAGCAGTGCCGGCTGTCTTCCAGCCACCGGTCAGCCTTGGCCACCTCGGGGCACTGCAGCAGCCCGCCTGCCTCCTCCTTCACCCCACCCACCTCCTCTTGCTTGAAGTCCCCGGGCAATGAGGCCACCTTCTCCCCAGGGGGGTCCTCCTCCTGGAAGCCCAGGCAGGCCGAAGCCTCATGGGTGTCCCCTTTGCTGATGCCATCTGAGGCCTTCCCACCCTGCTCCAGGCCCTTGGTGAGCTCGCCAGGGTGCAATCCCCACCTGGGACAAGCATCCCCCAGGTTTTCCTCTGGCCAGGCAAAAGGGTTGGCACTGTCCGCTGAGCTGGCAGCGGTCGTGTCTGGGAAACAGTCAAAAGCTGCTGTGGTGGGGTCTGGAGCAGGAGCCCCAAGGGTGGGCTTGGTGCCAAAGGAGAGAGGACCAGTTGTCTTTTTGGGGTCAGGGGTAGCGAAGGCCACAGAAGGGTCTTCAAACAGCCCTGGGCTGAAGTCCTTGGCATTGCCGCCCTTGTCCAGCTGCAAGGAGTCGGGCAGGGCCTCTGGCTCCCCAGGCCGCGGCCACCCACTCTTGGCCACAGAGTCCAGGCAGGCGCTGTGGTTCTCCAGCGAGAAGGGTGGCTTGCTGCTGTCCTTGACCAGGCTGGGTGCTTCGGCCCAAGCTTTGTCAGCCTTCTCACCGATGGCTTCCTGCAGTCCCAGGATCTCGGAGGCCAGGTCCTCCTGTGCCAGGGCGCTGAGCAGCAGCCGCGGACAGTCCCGCTCACCCGCCACGAACTTGGAGAAGCTGTCGAGCGGCAGACTGCTGTGCAGGCTCTGGAAGGAGTCGTCAGATTTGGTGGACATGTCATCAGGAGAGGTTACAGAACAGGTGGACACGGACTCGGGCTTGGCCTTCGAGTTGCTGTTGACCCTGGCAGGGCTGCCACGGGCCTGGCTGCAGTAGAGGAAGCTGCGCTCCAGTGGGTCCTCGGAGCCGCTCAGGTAGTCGGCCTCCTGCGGCTCTGCATGCGTGGACTGTGGCGTGCTGCTCAGTGGCTCTGACAGCGGTGTGCCCGCAGGCTCGGCCGAGTAGCCACTCCCTTCGGGGCTGCAGTGCTGGCTTTTGTGCTGCTCTGGGGTCCTGGACACGAGGTTCTTGACACCTTTCTTTTGTGGCACAGCAGCTTTGGAGAGCAGCAACTGCTGGACGGTGTTGGAGATGTTCTCCACCTGTGAGGTCAGCGCTGTGAGGCTCTGCAGGCTGAGATCCGACAGCAGGTTCTCGGGAAGCTTGTCCTTCTGAAGGGGCTTGCAGTTGCCAGCCTGGGTGTCCAAGGAACTGGTGGCATCCGTTGGGGAGGGATTGAGCAGGGGCATGAAGTGGCTGTGGTCAGTGATCCCTGGAGGGAAGGCCCCGGTGCTGAGCGGCTGCTGGCTATAGGGAAAGTTCTCCAGGTTTGGCATCAGCGGCGACGGCGTGGAGCTGTAGGAAGGTGAGCGGCCCACGGAGCGGGCGGGTGAGTGGCTGGAGCTGGGGCTGAAGGTCTGGTAGTACTGCTCTGGGGTCCGGACGGCTGCGTCCGGCTGGCAGTAGCCCTGGCCTTGTTGCCCATAGTGCTGATACTTGGCGAGGTTTTGGTAATGGAGGGTTTCCTGGGCATGGTGCCGGCTCTGAAGGGCTTGCTGCTGCTGCTGCTGCTGCTGCTGCTGCTGCTGCTGGTCATAGCTGAGGCGGCCCGACTGGTAGGCATGAAGATTCTGGACCCGCTGTCCCGGGGCCAGGCTGGAGCTGGCAGTCAGCGGCCTGTCATGGGGCTGGGCAGTCGGTGCTGTGCAACTCTTATAGGAGTGGGCCCCCTGCCCACCACCCTGGACAGAGGAGGAGTAGGTGGAGGAGGTGGGGAAGGACTGGGAATGCTGAGGAAAGTGGGTACCCTGGGGGAATGGCAGAGGGGAGGCAATGTCGTTCTGCAGCTTCTGCCTTTGGAGCTTGGGGTATGCCAGGGGCTGCTGGGGCGGCGGTGGCTGCTGGACGTGCAGGGAGTGAGTCCGAAAGGGCACCTGGGCGCCCTGCTCTGCATACTGCCTGGTGGGGGGCACTGCTGTCTTTTTCATCAAGTTCTCATCATACTTGGCCACCCCTGCTGGTAGTGGCTGCGGCTGTGGGGGTGGTGGCTGTGGGGCCCCCCAAGCCTGAAGGCTCTCCTCACCAGCATAGCGGCCTGGGTAGGGGCTGCTGTCCTGGACGCCATAGCCAGGGAAAGCCGGCCTCCCCTGCAGGGCTTGCTGTGTGGGCAGAGCCTTGCTGCCTCGGTGGTACTTGTCGGCGGCCACCGCGGCTGCAGTGCCAGAGGGCGTGCCAGCGCCACCCTCATAGCTCGGGTAAGGCTGCGGGTTATAATAGTCCTTGGCGAGCAGCCGCTGCCGGTCGCAGCTTAGCCCGGCCTGACTCGGCTGCCTGTAATTCTCCAGGCGTGATGTTTCCTGTGAGGTCTGCTGGTAGTTCTGTTGTTTGCCATGGAAACCACACCTTTCTCGAAAAGACTGCATGACTTGGGCTGGTTATCTGTGAAAAGAAAAAGGGAGGGAGCGAGGGAAGGAGGGAGGGGAGGACGGGCAGGGAGGGGGCAGAGGATGAGCGATTCAGATGGGCCACTTCCTTTTGCCTCAGAAAGCACCCTCCCACCCACCTCCCCACCCTGCCTGCTCCCCCGCGCAGCTCTTAATATTCCTCCCTGCGCCTGAGCCTCTCCACCAGCTGTGTGCATATTGACAACTTCTGTGTCAGGGAGGTGTGCTCTGTAATTCCTGCTCCCACATCGCCTGCAGCTGAGCCTTGCCAAGGATGGCCACCGATGCGGGAGGCAAAACCGGCTGCCCAGTGCCAGGTCACTGGGGAGCTACCCGCTCCCCCCACTGCCAGCTCCTCCCCACTGTCCCCCACCCACCACTCCCCGCCCTTCCTGACAGCTCAAAAGCATTTAGCAGAGCAATTCCCGCTCCCTCGTCCCCTGGGGGCTGCTGGATCCTGTAATCTAGTCCCTTCGAGACCGTGTTCAAGCATGACCCAGCCATGCTGGGGACTGAGGAGGGTCTGCCCCTGTCCCAGGGAGGCCGCTTGAGCACACGCACATGCGCGCACACAAGCATATGTATGTTCACACACACACACACACACACACATGCATGCACACACACACCTCCTCTATCACTGCCACGCCATCTGGAATCTGTCTGTTCCTTCTAGCAGACATCGATTAGGGGCTGCCAAGCCACTGTAGACATAAAACGTCCCCTCCTCTGACTCCCAGGAACGCAAGACGGCAGCACCTGCCTCCTGTTTTTGATATCATAGGTGCATAAACAGATTACGTGGCCCAGAGTGAGGGAGTGCATACTAATGGGAGTAGAGATGCAGTCCCACAGCCATGGCCATCGAAGGGCACAGCCCAGCCCCACCCACATGGGGTGACACAGCCCTGTCCCTCCTGGCCAGTTCCTCCTCCCCACCTCCGCAGGTGAGGGCTGGGGCAGGCAACACTCAAGAGCCCATCTGGTTATGATTTTAGGGACTGGGGCTCAGGTGGGGGTCTAACCTGCCCCTGCCTGCAGAGCAGAATCCTGGGTCAGGAAAGGACCCGGGGTGAGTTGGGGGAGCCTCTCAGAGCAGAGCATCTGACCACTCGGCATCCAGGGTAAAGGTTCCTCCAGCTGACTCACTGGCCTGGCCACCCAGAAGACCCCTCAAAGAGGGACGGAAGAAAGAGGAATGCCCCAGGTTTTGGAGGAAATGCACGGAGGGGCTGGCCATCGGCCGAGTCCCAGAGGGTTTGGGATTTACCCAGAACCATGCTGGCCCGGAGGCAGGAAGAAGGGGGCTCAGCTCAGCCTGCGTGGCCCAGGCCCCCAGGAGGGGATAGGGGACTTTCCAGTGCTGGTTCCCAAATGCTCCAAAAGGAAGGGGTGGCTTGCCTCAGGCTACAAAGATTCCAGGTTGATGAAGGGGTCAGGAAGGGACAAAGAGGTGGGGAGAGGGGCACAGAGAGGGAGAGGCACACAGAGTCGGCGGGGGGTCGGGGACAGGGAAGAGGCAGAAAGGTGAGGAGTGGGGGAGAGCTGGGGGTGCTGCTCCAATCACCCTTCTTCCTTGGCCCGGACCCCACCACAAGTGCCTTCCTCATTTAGTGTCTGGGGACAGATGCAGGGAAGGGGACAGAGGGCCTCCATCTGCCTGAGAGCAGGGCAAGCCCAGGGTAGCCAGATGGCCCCCAGAAGCCCATCAGCCCAGTCCTGGGACCACCTCTCCTGCTATGTGGAGTTAGCTTGCCCTGGCCCACGAATGCAGGAGACCCAGCCCAGTGTGGGGGCCGGCCACTTTCCCACGAGGCGAGCCCCTGCCCACCGGCTTATCAAAGCCACTTTCCCTCTGCTCTAGCTCCTCTCCCTGGATTGTCGCAGGCATCCCTAACAAGCAGTGTGCCCGCCCTTCTGACCCACTTCAATCCTACCCCTGGCGGCTCGGAGAAAAACATTACAGGAGGTTCCTGCTGCGACGCGCCAACCCAGAGGAGCTGGGGACGGCACTTGGTTCTGGTCTGGCAGCTCCCTGCCAGGTGGGCAGCCTCACGCTCCTGCCCTGGCCAGACTGCCACAGGGCAGCCCAGGCGAGCCTGTGCCCAGGCCGAGGGCACGGCACCCGCTCCCTGCCCTCCCCAGGTGCATGTTTATGAGCCCAGAATGTGCAAACCCAGGACCACTCTGAAGGCTGAGCCTCGTATATCTGCACAAATTACATTTCGGCTTTTATTAGTCCCAGATCACTCTCATTTCCTGCTGAGTGTCCTGTGGATATCATTAACATTTCTACGGCTTTATATTTTATTTTATTTTTCACATTCGCCAAAATACATTACCAGAAACATTATTTAAAGAGAGACAGAGACAGTGAGGGGGTGCTATTACCAGTATCCCCTCCCTGCCTGTCCGTCTGCATCCCTCCCTCCCTGTTTAATCGGTCCAGCTGCTGTGTCTTTTAATTTAGCAGAGCTGTATTACAGGCAGGTCTCCCAACACACACGAGCAGCTGGATGCGGTGAAAGCATCTATCGCTAAGAAAAGACAGTTCAATTAAAACACGAGAAGCCCAGTGCTGATGGAGAACGCAGGCAAAAATGCTCGCCCCAACACCACCCTGGAACCCAAGGCAAAGGGAGGGATGGGAACAAAGGTACAGGCCGCCTCTCAGTGCCAGCCAGGTCCCACTGCCAGCTCTGCTGGGAGAAAATGGGGCACTGCCTCTTTAAGGGCTGCCTCAGGCCTGCTTGGGCTCTGTTGTTATTAATTATTATGATTACTTTTTTTTTTTTTTTCGAGACGGAGTCTCGCTCTGTCGCCCAGGCTGGAGTGCAGTGGCGCAATCTCGGCTCACTGCAAGCTCCGCCTCCCGGGTTCACGCCATTCTCCTGCCTCAGCCTCTCCGAGTAGCTGGGACTACAGGCGCCTGCCACCACGCCCCGCTAATTTTTTGTATTTTTAGTAGAGACGGGGTTGCATTGTGGTCTCGATCTCCTGACCTCGTGATCCGCCCGCCTCGGCCTCCCAAAGTGCTGGGATTACAAGCGTGAGCCACCGCGCCCGGCCGATTATGATTACTTTTCAAGAACACTAGGACAGGACACAGAAGGCGAGAGGCGGGCAGCAGGGCTGGGCTGGGTTGGGTTGGGCTGGGCGGGCCTCAGGAGAGGAGGGGGCAGAAAGAGTCCCCCCCCACCCCCAGCAGAACGATGGTGACCTTTGAACCTGGAGGCAGGGAAGAAGTGGCCTAGGGGGCGGATTGTGGGTTTGGCCTGTGGCTTGGGCTGGAGGGAGAAGGGGTGGTGAGTGGGGACGAGGGAGGGCACCCCCCACCCACTGGGCTCATTCCTCATGGTCCAGCTCAACCACACTGCCCAGACGGTCCCCACTCATTCCCACCAATCTGTTTCTCCCCAACCTGCCTCTCCTCCCAGACACTTGGTCCAGGCCTTATCTCCAAAGTTCTTGCTGAAACTAGAAGGCAGGAGGGGCGGAGTCTAGTGCATCCTCTAAGCACCAGATACATGAACACTTCACCCTTAGAATCAGATCCTGGAACTTAGTCTTCTCAGCGCTGGACAGAGGAGGCAGGCCAGGCACAGTGGGGAGCATGAGCTGGAGCCACATAGCACCCAGGGCATCAGGATTCCCCTTGACACAGCAATGGGTGTCCTCACTCCAAGCCATGAACATAGTGGGGGCACAATGAAACCCCAGCTACCCTCCGGTGCAAGGCCAGTGGCTCTCAAAGGCCTTCGGCAGCATGGCACACCTGGGGCACAGCCCTTCTTTTAGGCAAAGACCTCAGTCCTTTCCCTCCAGAAATCTACAGGACTGCTGGGGCGGGAGCAAGGCGGCTGCAGAACACCTACTGTGTGTGGCTTTCTTGTACAATGGTTTGATTAATCTCTCCTCCCCCTTTACAGAAAAAAAGTGAGGTTCAGGACAAGTGCCCTGCTTAGGACCCCAGAGCAGAGCCCACCCACAGGGAAGCTGCTATGCAGGACGCCCTCAGCAGCAGCGGCAGTGACTGAACCACAGGTGGACACCCCTGTCCTAAGCCCCCGTGGGGGGCTCCCACTTTGGAGGGACAGTCACTTGGAGCAGGACGCAAGCCAAAGCTGTTGTGGGGCAAGGGGCTGAGCTGCAGCCTGTGATGCCCTGAGCCCCAGGCCAGGGTCCTTGCTTTTATTTTTATTCTGTCCTCATCTTTAAGCAGCCAGACCCACCTCGGGTGGGTCCACTAATGGGCAGTGATGGTCACCAGCCACCCACTGTCACCAAGGCAACTACTGTCCCCTGGGCAGCCTCAGGGAGAGGTCACTAGGCCTAAAGCCTCCTCAGACCCCAGGCTTGAGGCCCCAGTCAGGGAAATGGGCACAATGTGGGCCAGAGCTGCTGTGGCTCCTGAGGGAGCCCAGCTGGGAGGAGGTGGCTGGAATTTTTTCCTAAGAGAAAGGGAGAGCAGCCTGGCTGGGCGCGGTGGCTCGCGCTTGTAATCCCAGCACTTTGGGAGGCCGAGGCGGGCGGATCACGAGGTCAGGAGATCCAGACCACGGTGAAACCCTGTCTCTACTAAAAATACAAAAAATTAGCCGGGCGTGGTGCCGGGCACCTGTAGTCCCAGCTACTCGGAGAGGCTGAGGCAGGAGAATGGCGTGAACCCGGGAGGCGGAGCTTACAGTGAGCCGAGATTGTGCCACTGCACTCCAGCCTGGGTGACAGAGCGAGACTCCGTCACACACAAAAAAAAAAAAAAAAAAAAAAGAAAGGGAGAGAAGGAGGCTGAGGGGAGACTGAGGGAGAGAGGGAGAAAGAAACGGATTGGGGACTTCCTGATCCCCAGCAGCAGCTCCGAGGCCACTGGTTCCATCCCACCTACTTACCCAAGGTGGTTTTATGGCCTGTTTTCATGATTTGTAGCTGCAAGAAAAAAAATGTAAAAACCCAACCCACTCAAGGCCTGGGAACCTGAGAATGAAGGAGCAGTGTACCAGGGCTCCAGAAGCTGAGGACAGGGCAGACTGGGAACCTGAGGACGAAGGCGGAGTATACCAGGGCTCTGGAAGCTGAGGACAGGGCAGAGGAGGAGTCCAGACAGGGGTGGAGAAGGTGGAACCCCTCGGGCCTCCCCATCTGTTGTGGGTGATGAATAATCAATACAGGAGACTTGGTGAAAATGAGAAATCGTTTGCCAGATTCACTGCTGTCGTATGGGCTCAATTCCATATCCTAGGGGCCCGGCTTGAATGGGAGGAAGGGGGGCGAGTTTCCAAGGAGCCCACAAGACAAGAGGGTCGGGTGCCCATAGGCCTCTGGGACAGGTTAAGGGCCACGGGCTGAGAGGCCTGCTTGGGGCAGATGGAGGACCCTCCTAGGACATCAGGAACCACAGAGGACCAGGCAGCCCCTCCAGACTACTCCCTGTGGGCGACACTTGGATATGCATCCCTCCTCATTCACGGCCCCCCCATGCTCAAGGAAGAATCCCATGCGGTGACCGACATGCCCTCTCTAAAGGGTGTGGGGGTCCCAAATATCAGGATGCAAGTGATGGGGTGAGAAGCAGAAGGGCAGCCCTAGCCAGGCTCAGTTGAGGTTGGGGGAGCCCTGGTGTGGCAGGGGGCTCTGGGCCCTTCAGAGTGCACTGGAGCGGGGAGCAGAGGTATTTGGACTCTCCAGATGTTTGAGGAGCCTCCCCTCACAGCCCCCAACACCGTCTCCTCCAGGGACCCAGCTGTGGGGACAGCTGAGACCTGCTAAGCCAGCTGAATGGCATCATTGCAGGGCCTAACCACGCCCACCCGCTGGCCTGGCCCCACCTGCTGTTCATGGGCACAGCCAGGCCCCCTGCCTAGGTGCCCAGGTCCCCTAACTCTAAAGCTGTGCTCTGCTCTCCACTCCCACCCCACCGACCCTTGGTACCGATTTCCTGGGATACGGCTATCAAGAGGCCGGGAGACCTGGGCCGCCGGGCCCACAGTCCAGGGATGAGGGGCAGATGGCCAGCCGTCCCACCTCCACTGTGAGGTGTGGGGGAGCAACAGGGGATTCCACAGCAGCTGCAGGCATTCCTAGGTCCCCCAGGGGAGGCTGCCGGGAGGAGCTCAGTTCTGTACTGATAATTCTCTTGTGGACAATAATTTTTTTTTTAGATCACTTTATTCACCACCAAACAAAAAGCATCACCACCTCTCCACGTCTCTGTCAAAATGAAGAAAAGGGAAAAAGGGTGGGGGGTGCTGATTGCTGGGTCGCAGACAGTTAACAGGGCCAGGGTCTGGTGGCCCAGGCAGTTGTCTGGGTCCTGCTGGGGGACACAGCCCTTGTCCTTCCCCCACGAGGCCAGGCTGATGCCATCAGACACAATCAGTCCCAGGCCCAGAAAGACCAAGGGGCTGGCCCAGATCCTGGCACAGGGGTCAGATGGGACCCACAGAGGTGCTCCCAGCCAGCTCCGTTCTCCCCACCCCAAGCCCCAGGAGTGCCTGCCCTTGTAGGAGGCTGCATGATAAGGATGAGATAGGCTAGGTGTCACTGCTAGCCGTTTTTTTTTTGTTTTTTTTTTGTTTTTTTTTCTGATACAGAGTTTCCCTCCTGTTGCCTAGGCTAGAGTGTAATGGTGTCATCTCGGCTCACCACAACCTCCGCCTCCCAGGTTCAAGAGATTCTCCTGCCTCAGCCTCCCGAGTAGCTGGGATTATAGGCATGTGCCACAATGCCCGGCTAATTTTGTATTTTTAGTAGAGATGGGGTTTCTCCATGTTGGTCAGGCTGGTCTCGAGCTCCCGACCTCAGGTGATCCGCCCGCCTCAGCCTCCCAAAGTGCTGGGATTACACGCGTGAGCCACCGCGCCTGGCCTGGCTGCTAAGGGAAGGCACAGGACTGTCTGGATCCAGCCTTGTCTTCCCTACCCCACATGCCCAGGGGGTCCGTGACTTACTTCCCTGGGGAAGTGGAAACACAGAGGTGTCAAGTGTCTGCAGGTTTGTCTGACTGCTGGCTGACTGTGTGACCTTGGGCAAGCCTTTTACCTCTGGAAATACCACTCTCAGATACCTACACAGCTGTCTACCCTGGCTCCAAGTCTTGGCTCCTCTGTCACCTCTGTCACCTTCTCAATAAGCCTTCCCTGACCACTGTTTGAAACAGCACCCCTTGCACCCCCACGACTGACCTTGTTGTAATCAAACTTGACTTGCTTTATTATTGGTCTCCTCTTTAGAACAAAAGTTCCATGAGAGCAAGGATTTCTGCCTGTTTTGTTCACAGCTATTCCCCATTGTCCAGAACAATAAATATTTATTGAATCAATAATGCACAAAATGTCACAGTAACCCTGTGAAAATATCCAGAAGGAGCAGTGGAGTGGCGACACAGAGCACATGTGGGTGGGCCAGGCAGCAGGAGATCAGGGGTGGCCACTGCTTTGCTTCATTCGACAAAGAACATCTTCCCGAGGCCTGGCAGGGAAGTGGGCAGGTGGGTATGGAGGCAAACTGGCTATCCTGCTCCCAAATAAAGTGGAGGGCGGAGGGGCGGCAGCAGCCCCTCTCAGCACCAGCGGACTGCGGCCACTTGGGAGCGGGAGGCCAGGGTGCCAAAGCTTCTGAGCTCTTCCCTTGAAAAAGATAGAAATCAGGATTTTATAAAAAGGGATATCTCTCATTTAAGAAAATGTTATCAACCAAGTACAAAGTTTTTTCTTTCATACTCGAGAATTCAAGAGAACCTGTCTGTGGCCTGAATTTGATCACAAGCTTCTGGGGTCAAATGCTGACAGAACCGATGCAAAGGGGATCTGCATGGGCTCGATGGCGCCCAGAGCAGGAGGAACAGCGCTCCCTGGCCCAGGAGAAACTCTGGGACCAGCACAGATAAGCAGAGCAACGCAGGAGGGCAGAAAGGCGAGTGCCCTGGGCTCAGTGAGGTGGGGAGGCAGGGCAGACCTGTGCAGGTGGGGCACTCAGCGGCCTTGGAAAGGAGGTGCAGAGAGGAGGGGGACTGGAAAGGCTGGAGGCTTCCAGAGCTGGTGAGAACCTCTGTGGCATTCCACACCAGACACCAGGCGAGGCCCCACCCCCACTCTCCTGGGTCCCCCGCCAGGCTCCTTGGTGGCTCTCATTGCAGCGGTAATTACATAATTGAAGGTACAATGAGCTGTTTCACATGTGCCTCCCTCACTAGAATGTAGCCTGAGGAGGGCAGAGACTTCCTCTGTTTGACCCTAAGCTCCAAACCCAGAAACTGGCCCCAGAGTCGATGTCCGTTCAGTATTGCTTGGATAAATAAACAGACGAGATGGATCGGGGTGCTGGGCTCTGTGTTGAGTGCATTTAACCCCCAACACAGACCAAAGGGATGATACCCAGAGAGAGGTTTGAGGATGAGGGGCCTGGAGGCCAGGATGCATGCAGTAGTCAATCAGGAAGGAGAGACAAAGTGTGTGCTGTCTCCTCCAGAGCCCCTAGTGCCTGCACTGGTTCCACTTGTGGAGCACATTTCTGCTCAGCTTACAGTCTGGATGTGGGCTGAGCTGGGTGCCGGGGACACACAGGAAACAGCACATGACCCTTACTCTCCAGAGGCAGGCAGACACACAGACAACTGCCCTGGTGGTGCTGAGATGTAGTGACACCCAGGGGGCCGTCGGGGTGGGGAGAGGAGGTGATCAGGAAAGGCTGGAAGAAGGGCTTAACTATCTGAGGAAAGATGAAGGCACCCCATGTAAGCAGCAGCCTGGGTGGGACTGGGGGGCTGTAAAGAGCAAATGGGGGCCCCTGCAGTTACCTCCCACCTCTGCCAAATTCTCTGGGCCTTCCCCGAGCTCAAGTGGCCCGGCTGCTGCAGCCTAGTGTTCAGTGTCCTCATGGCACCAATCCTTGGCAATCCTGCAAAGTCACTCCATCTATTAGCTGCCTCCATCATGGCTCCCCGCCGAGCCACCCTCCTGTGTGCCTTGAGGCCCACGGGTCTGCCACCCAAACCGGATAGGGGTCTCCGGCTTGCTTCTACGTGGTGCTGCCTACACCCCCCTCTCCAGGCCTACAAGACCAGCTGTTAAGGGCAATGAGCCACGGGAAGACACTTTTTGCAGAGCACATTCTAGGTCAAATCTCCCCCTCATTTTGCCGAGGGATTAATGGAAGAAGCCCAGAGTGGGCCAGTGGCTTGTGCAGGACGCCCGGCAGGGCTGAGATCCCTCTACAGCTCTGTGCCCCACAGTGCCTGTCTGTCAAACAGAAAGGGGAACAAGGTGTCCCTCCTGGATACGCCAGCTTCCCAGAGGAGTCGTGGAATGTGCCGCTGCCTTCCGCCTTCCCCAGCCTAGGCGGAACCACCCCTCGCTTCCCTCCCTGCCTTTGACACCCCCTCGCTGCAGCCATTCTGACAGCCGGGGAGGCACAGCAGGCCAGCCCCTCCCAGTCCCGGTTCCACCTGGGGGAGCGGGGAATTGGCACCCCCTCCCTCCCCCCAGTCCCCAGGGGAGGAAGCCGCCTGTCAGGCCGCCACGGCGTGTCAAATCCTCTTGCTGCCTAATTGTGAGACGGCGGCGTTTAAAGAAACGCTTTTCTGGCCGCCTGCCACACCGCAAACTGCTTGGTATAATTTTATTATTAAGGAGAGAGAAAAAGAGGGAGGGGGACTGGAAGAGAGAGGGAGAGAAAAAGGGGGAGAGAGAGGAGGAAATTGCTTCGTCCAAGTCAGCTGGTGGAGTATTCTGCTCAACGTGAAAGCGGGGCCGGCTTTCCAGTTGGCAAGCTGACTTCGTTAATTGCGCATTCAGTCTCTACTTAGGGTAATTGAAACGAAGCGGGGCCGGCTCTGACAATTAGGGTCTGCGACTAGGCCATTAACCCTTTCCGCCCCCGCCCCCCGCCTACGCCTCAGCACCCCATCGAGGTGGGGGGGTCACAAGGTGCCCCCGCCAGGACCCGATCCGGGGCGGGGGCGAGGAGCCCCATGCGAGGCGCTGGACTGCGGCAGCGAGTGCCGGGCGCGCGCCCCAGCGCGAGCAGGGTTAACGCGGCGCCTGGAGTCCTGCAGCCCGGCTGGGGCAGAGGGGGACGGGGAGCAGCGCAGGGTGTGTGGGGGTTGTTGCGGCCTCTCCGCCCCTCTGCAACAGATGTTTCAGCCGTGTAAGACAAAGGCAGAGCGCCTGCTGCTGCCGGAGAAAATCCGCAGGACTCCCTCAGGGGCAGGTAAAATTTCACCTTCTATTTGTGTTCCCCCGCCCGCCCCCGCCTTGTTTCCCGGCCTCTGCGCCAATCCAGAAAGCGCCACCAAAGACGCCGCGCCGCCGCCTCCGCAGCCCAGCCCGCTGACCCCAGCAAGGTCACAGCGACCTCGGGCTCTGCCGGCAGCGTGCCCGCCAGTTCTCCGCCGGCGAAGGGCGCCCCCACTGCCGCCCAGTCCCCTCCCGGGGCGGGCCCGGTCCTCGGTGCCCCCGTCCCCTGTCCCCCCGTCCCCGGTCGCTGCAGGCGCCAGGAGAGAGGAAGGGGGCGCTGCACTCGCCATGAGGCGGAGGCGGCCGTGGACGCTGCCCGCCTTCCTCTCGCCTCCGCGGGGACCCCGGGAGGCTGCGGCCCCCCCAACCCCCATCATTCATCTCCCTGATTCTCTCCGTAGCCGCCCTCGGAAGTCAGCCGAGTGAAGCAGCTGTTCCTTGCACACTCCACTTGACCAAAGATGATGATAAATGAGGCCGGGGCTGCCGCGGGGACGCGGCGGCGGCAAGGGGCGCGCAGGGCGGGGCGTACGGCCCCCCCGCAGCTCTCTCCCCACGCCTCGGTAAGGGCGAGGACGCGAAGGACAGAGGCCAAGAGCAAAATATAAGGCCCGTGCTGCCCTCTTGGCGGCCCTGAGCGGCCTCGACGGCCGGCGGTGTGGAGAAACCTGGCGGAAAGGTGCGCCCAGCTCCCGGGGCCCCAGGCCGAGACCTCTTCCTGCACGCCGCGGCACAGCCCCGCCCCCGCCCTTCCCCCTCCCTCCCCATCCCTTGCCCTAATGTTTCCGTCCCCACTGGGTCCTCGCCGCCCCCCCAGCCCCCGCCCCAGTGGCTCAAACCTATTAACGCTCGTAAATAATGAATAATGGAGCGCTTCCCTCCAGCCGCGCAAGGCTGCGGGCGGGGGGCCACTGCCAGATGCACCCGGTCCTGGGGAGGGGGTACCCGCCGACCGGGTGCAGAGGGGGCCCGGGCGCGCGGCCCCGCACACGTGCAACCGTGGCGCGCAGGCGGGCACCCCGCCCGGCGGAGGAGGGGGAATCCCGCTCTGCCCTCCCCAACGCCACCTCCCCTGGAGTCCTCTGGCACCGAACGAGGCGAGAGAGCGCGCGCGAGCTTCCCAGCCGGAGAGGGTTATTTTTAACCTGCCCCCCTTTCTATATCTGCCTCTCGGGTTTGCGCGCCCGCCCGCCCGCTCCACCAGCCGAGGACGCGGGCTCCTCACCTCGCTCGGCGGCTCCGGACTCTGAGCACCTCCCCTGGCCCGCGGCCCCCGCCCCTGCGCGGGCATCGCGCGGCTAAATCTCAGCCTGGAAAGGACCGATTAGGAGCCGCGTGCCTTTCTGCGAAATATTGGAACCGGGTGGGATGGGGGCGGGGAGCCCGGCGTTGTCGTCCCTTCGCCTCCCTCTCTCCCTCCCACCCCGCGCGCAGAGTGGCTGCGAGAGGCGGCTCCTGCTCTCCCCCCGCAAAAAGGGGGGCGGCCAGCCCGGGGCCCCTAGCCCCCCGTTGGTTTTCGGCCTTCCCTCCTCAACGCCCACCCTTCTTCGGTCATTTACGAAGCTGGGGCTTCTAACACGCGGACCCTCCGGCAGCAGTGGCGCCAAGTGGGGCGCTGCCCCCTCCCCCCCATTTCCAGTTCCCTCCCTAGGCCACTCCAAACACACACACCATTTAAACAGCAGCGGGCTGGCCTTACCAACAACTTTGAGGCAGACCCCACCCATGCCTGCGACCGCGCCAGGGGACTGGGAAAGTGCCAGGGGCGCACAGTGGGGACTCCCCGAAGGCAGTTTAGTGCTGCCGTCCCCTCTTTTCAGGCTCACTCTCCCTTAGACTCACCCAGACCCCTCCCTCCCAGCCCCTTCCCCTGCGGCCAACCACCCCAGACCGGCAGCTCAGACTACCCTACGCCCCCAATCAAGGAATGAGGCCGCAGGAAGTTCACGTCGGCTCCCATTACTCTGCTCTCCAAAAGGCCACTCATCCAAACCTCAGCCTGTCCTTCCCCCCAGAGGTGGGGAGCAGCAGAGGGGCTGACTGAGCTCAGAGGCCCCCCTGGGGCTTTGACTGGATCCCTCCCTCACTTGACATTTTGCAGACTACTCCGTGCCCAATCCTGGAGACCCACAGGCCCGTGAGCACCTCCCTGCTGAAGGAGGTGGGGTAAGACTCCCTGCTGCAGCACAGAGGAGGGAAGGTTGGAGGAAGTGGTGGGCTGAGAAGAAAGGAGCAGGGCATTCCAGCCGTCAGGAGCTGCCTAGCTTGGTGGCGGGGAAGAACACCGCCTATTTGGGAACCTGAGATGGAGTTCTCTCTGTGGTTTAGGTGGGCTGGAGGAGACAGGCCTCAAGGGCTGGGCCCCTTCCCCAAGAGGGCAGCCTCTGATGGGGGGTGGAGATTTCCTGCAGAGAGATAAGAAGCCTGGCAGGTTCCTAGGTCCTGGGAGGGGAGAGGGTGAGGATGCCTGTAGAATACAGATTAAAGACAGCGCTGACTCTGAGTGCTGGGCCCGGGACACTCCTGGGCCTGCCCAGAAAGCAAGGCTGGCCCAGAAGGGGAGAGACAGGGACATAGCCTCCTAAGCAAACGCAGAGCCTAGCATTACAGAGTGGGGGTTCTCAAGGGGCTTCTCCCCCAGCCAGCTAGACACTGGGCATGGGCTTCCCTCAGATCTGGAAAGGTCTTGATAAGGCTCAGACTGCTGGAACCGTGTAACTGCAGCACTCTCAAAGGCTGATGCTGTCTGACCCCCTCCTGTGTCCAAGGTGCCTCAATAGATTTTACTTCTCTCAAACTGCCCTTCTGGGAGGTGACATCACCTGTCATTTCACAGACATGGAAACTGAGCTCCAGAGAAGAGGGGGGTATTCCAAACTCCAGCCTCTGGGGGCCCTCCCTGGTCCCCCTGTCCTAGGCCCTGTGGGTGGGACCTCAATCAGGGAAATGCCCGTTGGGCTTTGGTGAATACAGGATACAGGCATCCAGGGGTAAAAGACATGAGCGAGGAGGTCCTGCTTCCCCCTGAAAATTTCAGAAAACTGGTTTTCTTGGGAGAAAAAAAGGATGGGTGGCTGGGCGCAATGTCTCACACCTGTAATCCTAGCACTTTGGGAGGCCAAGGTGGGTGGATCACTTGAAGTCAGGAGTTTGAGACCAGCCTGGCCAACATGTTGAAACCCCGCCTCTACTAAAAATACAAAAATTAGCTGGACGTGGTAGTGTGCGCCTGTAATTCCAGCTACTCGGGAGGCTGAGGCATGAGAATTGCTTGAACCCGGGAGGCGGAGGTTGCAGTGAGCCAAGATTGTACCATTGCACTCCAGCCTGGGGACAAGAGTAAAACTCTTGTCTTTAAAAAAAAAAAAAAAAAAAAGGTGGGGAGGGGACTAGAGAGAAGTCCCAGGGCCTACCATCACTGATTTCCCGCTACCCACTTGGCCAGGCTACCTACTAAGGGTTTCCATGTGGGGGTTTGGCTCCTGGGCCTGCAGAATTATGATAATAAGGCCTAAGTCCACATTGGTCTTGTTAATTCATCTGTAGACCAAATACAAACCCTACGTAGCCATGTGCCACACTCTTCAACTGTGTGTAGCTACTGTTGTGCTGAAAAAAATTCACTCAGGGCCTAAGAGCTTTGGGCAGTTAAATCCCCCTCCCCAACAACAGACTAACAGGTCTCATTTTGATATCAAGGGCTGGGATTTCAAGACAGGGAACTGTGGGGCCCATGCTGTCCTGGCCTCCCCGGAGGCCTGGCTGCCTTCATGCCAGGAAGGGAGCTTCCATTTCCTGCGGGCCTAGGATGGCCGCCCTGCTGCCCCCAGCGCTCCCTGGGTGGGTGTGGATCCTGCCCAGTCCCCCAGACACACAGTCTGCTGACCAGAAGCAGCGACCTTCGGGGAGAGCCAGCCACCAGCCAGCCACTGCTCCAGAGGCAGGCTTGGGGCCGCCTGGGAGGCTTTCCTCACGATGGAAAATATTTGCTTTTGGTTGTCTGCTGACGCCTTGTCTTGTGTCTGAATGGACAACTGGCTGATTTCTCTCTCTTCGGAACAGCCATGAAATGTGAAGGTGTTTAAGAGTGAAAACCAGGCGAGGGCAACTGGGCCTGGTGTCCAGCTGTTTTGAATAACACTCTTGTTTTTCTCCCAGAGTGAACAGAATACTTTCTGCGGTTCAGAATACTCTGTGCACTGGCCCCTCTTCCCAGGCCCCACCCCAGCCCCCTCAGGCCTCACCTCCAGC
Organism: Hylobates moloch; assembly: GCF_009828535.3. Taxonomy (NCBI): domain Eukaryota; kingdom Metazoa; phylum Chordata; class Mammalia; order Primates; family Hylobatidae; genus Hylobates; species Hylobates moloch. The sequence goes on along the minus strand of NW_026652290.1, from coordinate 50,109,807 downwards.
TGCTGCAGACCATTCCAGAACTCCCTCCCTCTTGGCTTCTAGTCACTCAGCATCTGGGGGAGAGAGCCTCTTCCAGCTGTACATAGCTAGCTTGGCCTGGCCCCAGAACTGCTGTGTTCTGGAAAGTTGTAGGAGAATCCCTCTTGGCGGGCTCTCCAGCATGGAGAATCGCAGGCCTCTGCTCCAGAAAGGGAGGCTTTTGAGAGGTCAGATTCACCATGGCCAGGCCAACGAACTGTGAGGGCTCATAGGAGCTGGGGCTCCGGTTTCAGGGGTGAGAGGAGCCAGCATCTGCCCCCATGCCCACTCTTGACTGTAAATGGCTAGACTCTGGTGCTGGGGACAGCTCTGGATTCATATCCCAGCTCCTGCATATGTATATGCTGGGTGACCTTGGGCAGTTTACTTAACCTCTCTGTGCTTTGTGTGCCTAAGCTGCAAGATACTCTAAATTAAACAGCAAACTTCCAGTGCTGTTGTAAGACGAAATGGGATAATGTGCTTAGTAGCTGGCAGGGGCTCAATAAAGGGTAGCAACTTCCAGGGCCACCAGTTCATGGGGAACCAGGTCCAAGTCTTGTACTATCTGTGCCTCCCAGGGAGCCACGTGTGTCTGCGACAGAGCTGGGGATGACATTCTGGGGCTGAGGGTTGAGGTCTGCCCATAGAGCAGTGGCCTGTACCTGCAGGCAGGTAGAGTATCATCCTGGCTGAGTCTCAGTGCTCCTCAAACATTAAAGTGTACATTCTGGTGAGACGCAGATTCTGATGCAGCGGGTCGGGTGGGACAGGAGTTCTGCAGCTGTAAGGAACTCCCAGGTCAAGCCAGTGTGGCAGGTCTGTGACTGCAGCTGGTGTGGCAAGATCTCAGCCCTGGAAGACTCTGGGTTCTGCTGAGGCTGGGCTCAGAGAGAGAATACAGGTTCTGCCCTGTCCAAGGAGGGCCCTTCAGGATTTCAGGAGAAGGCTCTGGCTCTGTGTCCCCAAGCCCTCAGTCTCAGAGCTTGGGTCCTGCAGTGGCCTGGGCAACCCTCCGGACTCTCCATTCAGCATTTGTTCCTGACAGCAATGCACGGATAAAGAGCAGTTTCATGCTGCTGAACTTGCAATCACTTCAAGGCCTGGGCCCCTCTGGGCCTCAGTTTCCCCACTGGCACAGTGGGAAGCTGGGATAAGCTAATCTCACCCTTTCCCCTTGGTAATTCCCCACATTGCTCTTCCCTTCCCTTCAACCCTTCCCAAAACACAGGTCTGAGGCCTGAGCATCCATCCTAGGGGCTGGGCCCCCATCCCATGACTGTAGTCATGGGGTACAAGACTCATGCAGACTCATAAGAACAGCCACTTCTCACCTGGGGCCCCAGTGTTCCAGGCACTGTCCTAGGCATTTGCATCTACAAACTTCTCAGCACAATACAATCATCACTGTTTTACAGATAAGGAAACTGAGGCAAACGGGGTGAAGCCTATTGCCTGAGATCTTGCAGTTGGTAACGGGTGCAGGGCTGGACTCAGGCCCCCCCACGTGCCCAGGCCCTTGAGTATTTGTAAGGGAAGCAGCTGTTTGGTTTTCTTGGCACAGAGAATCTGCCTGGCTGGTGAGGGCATGGGGAAAGAGGTGCCCAATCTAGTTGGGGATGGGAGGGTAAACTGGTACTACCTCTTTGGAAAGCTTTCTGGCAATATGGACCCAAATGCAAATTACATGTGCCCTCTAACCTGGGCCCGAAGTCATCTGCACGAGGCTACCAACTGCAGTGTCCTTTGCAGCAGCAAAACACTGGAGATCCCCTAACTGTCCATCCACGGGGGATGAGGGAGGTACATCTGGGAGGTTCTATCGGCTGAGTACTCAGAGAATGGAAGCACCACATGGATGAATTGGAGCAGTCGTCAAAAAAAGTGCAGTGTAGAAAGTGTGTACAGGGCTGGGTGCAGTGGCTCACACTGTAGTGCCAGCACTTTGGGAGGCTAAGGCAGGAGGATTGCTTGAGCATAGGAGTTTGAGACCAGCCTGGGTAACATGGGGAGACCCTACCTCTACAAGAAAAAAAAATGAATTAGGCAGGTGAGGTGGTGCTTGCCTGTGGTCCCAGCTACCTGGGAAGCTGAGGTAGAAGGATTGCTTGAGCCCACGTAGTCAGGCTGCAGTGAGCTGTGACTGCACCACTGCACAGCCTGGGTGACAGAGCAAGACCCTTTCTCAAAAAAAAAAAAAAAAGTGAGCCAGGCGCGGTGGCTCATGCCTGTAATCCCAGCACTTTGGGAGGCCAAGGCGGGATGATCACTTGAGGCCAGGATGGCCAACACGGCAAAACTCTATCTGTATAAAAATTAAAAAATTAGCTGGGCATGGTGATACACACCTGTAATCCCAGCTACTCGGGAGGCTGAGGCACAAGAATCGCTTGAACTCAGGAGGTGGAGGCTGCAGTAAGCTGAGATCGCGCCACTGGACTCCAGCCTGAGTGACAGAGTGAGACTTTGTCTCAAAAAAAAAAAAAAGTGTGTGTACAAAACATTTGTATAAAAAAGTAAGTTGTATTTGAATTTTTCTACCATGAGCATGTGATAGCTCTTAAGAGATTTAAAAACTTCTATGAATGGCTAGGCAAGGTGACTGAAAAAAGAGCCTGGTTTCAGGCTCAAATCTGGCACTGCCACTTTCCAGCTGTTTGACTCTAGGCTGGTGGGTTGACCTCAGTTTCCCCCTCAGTAGGATGGGACAAGCCTCAGCTGCCAAGAGGAGTCAGCTCCCCTGCATCCTGCAATGCGCAAGATAGGGATCAGCCTCCCATTTTACGGATGAGGAAACAGCCCCCAAGCGGGGAAGGAGAACCAAACCTGAATTCCTGTACAGGCTGTGTCCTCCTCAGTGGGTACACAGCTTTGGGGGACACAGCAGCCAGGAATGGCTCAAGCGCTAAGCTGTGTGTGGACCTGCTGCTGCCAGGGCCAGGTATGGCTGACCCTTGAACAACACGGTCTACTTATATGTGGATGTTTTTCTCAGACTCAATGAAAATTAGATGTGATTAGCATACTCAGCATCGGAATAACTGAGCCAAGATCCCAGGATAGTTTTTTCAAAAGGTTAAACCGAGTGTGCCTGCCTCTCCTGCCTCCCCCTCCACCACCTGAGACAGCAAGACCCTCCCTTGCCCCTGGTCCCAGTCTACTCAATGCAAAGACGGCGAGGATGACGACCTTCACGATGATCCACTTTTACTTCATGACTAGTAAATAGATTCGATTGTCTCCTCCTTAAGATTTTCTTAATAACATTTTCTTTTCTCTAGTTTACTGTTTGTAAGACTACAGTAAATAATACATATAACATGCAAAATGTGTGTTTACAAAATGTGTGTTAATCGACTGGGGAGTCTAAAGTTACACATGAGGCCAGGCATAGTGGCTCACACCTATAATTCCAGCACTTTGGGGGGTGGAGGCGGGCAGACTGCATGAGCCCAGGAGTTTGTGACTAGCCTGGGTGACATGATGAGACCCCATTTCTACTAAAAATACAAAAATTAGCTGGGCATGGTGATGCATGCCTGTAGTCTCAGCTACTTGGGAGGCTGAGCTGGGAGGATCACCTGAGCCTGGGAGGTCGAGGCTGCAGTGAGCAGAGATTGCGCCACTGCACTCCAGCCCAGGCAATAGAGCAAGACCCTATCTCAAAAAAAAAAAACAAAAAAACAAAAAACCCACATGAATCTTCAGCTGTGTGGGGGTCAGCATCCCTAACCCCCACATTGTTCAAGGGTCAGCTGCACACAAAGGCACTCCTGGTTTCATGTGTTACAATGTTTTCATTCTGTTTCTACCTGCAATATGCTTTCCTTCAATCATCTTAACAAAGCAACACGTTATAAAATTTAAAAACAGAAGCTGGGCTGGGCTTTTCTGGGCCCCAAGACTCTGCCCTGAATGCCTGATTGGTAGGGAGGCTCCCTGTCCAGGTCCAAATCCCCACCCAGACACTGCCTTGCTGTGGGGCCTTGGGCAGGCAACTCAAGTTCCCTGTGCCTCAGTTTCCTTATCTGCAAAAAGGCACAAGATAATGCACCTCAGACGATGGTGCGCTGATGCCAGGAGACAACGTACATGCAGCTGCCAGACCAATGCTGGGCAGAGGAGGGCGCAACTAAGTTAGCTGTTACTTTTAAAAGGTAAATGTTTATATACTTTTTTATAACAGAGGGAAAGTTCAGGAAAATCCCTGACTGGTCCTTGCTGGCTGTGGAGGTGGGCCCGGGAAGACAGGAGCTCCTTGAAGTGACAGAAACCTGGCTCCAGCCCACAGCCTCAGGAGCAGCTGGTCACTGCCCGGGTGGGCGGACACACTGTCCTGGCACAGGGGCCTGGCGGGGCAGTGGCCAGAGCAGGGTCCAGCTGTCCGTGTTCCCTGGCTGGCATGTTGGGAGGAACAGACTTGGCTGACTGGCCGGAGGCCTGTGGCCCCAGGCTCCTGAAAGGAAGGTTCAGATAGGCCCCTGTGTTCCGGCCTGGTCCAGAGCTGGCTTTTTCCAGACCAGGGCCTCAGGAGTCTTTGGAAAGAACACCGAGTACCTGATGCCTACTGCTGACTCGCTGTGTGACCTCAGGTGAGTCACCCCAACTTGCTGGGCTTCCACTTCCTCACCCATAAAATAGGGATAGTGATTAAATGCCCACCTTGCAGGGTTGAGCAAAGAACCCATGAGCAAAACAGATACAGAAATGCTTTGTCATCAGCATTCTTGGGGCTAATTCCCACACTGACCAGACGTGTGTTGGGCCCTGTTCTGAGAAGCAGTCTACATATTTTAACTCATAGAGGAGGCAGCAGAGGCATAGAGAGGTTAGAGCACTTATCCAAAGTCACACAGCTTATAAGTGGCAGAAGCACTATAGTAGGTAGGTAAGTAATTATTTACCTGATGTAATTTTAAATTATAGATTATAGATGCAGTTAAATAAATTATATATAAATATACAAATTATAAATAATATAGACATTATAATTGTGTGATTATTAATTATGTGCCTATTATAACTCATGGCTATGGGGTCTGGGATATGGTTTGGAAACTTCAAACTCAGTTTCCAGAGGTAGCTTTGGCCAGGGGAAGAAGGGCTAGGAGGGAGCACTGTGGCCAGTGTGGCGCCTGTGGCAGGGGCTGCAGCAGAAGCTGCTCTTTCAGGTGTTGAGATTCTAAGCCCCATATTTCCTGGGTACTCTCTGTGTGCTGGGCATCAGGAGAGGTTCCATCTTCCCTGTCACATTGCATTTTTTCTCTCCACCCCTCTTCATCACATTGTTTTGATCCCCAGAGAAACTGCAAAGAACATGCATACATGAGCACCCCCATTTTATAGATGTGCAATTAAGGCCTGGGAGGCAAGGGGAATTTCCTGGTGAGCAGCAACATTTTAGATTTGAACTCTATGGGTCTGGTTCCCAGTCTGCTACGTGGGCAAGGATCCTGGGAGCAAGCAGGGATGGAGGAGGGCATTGGTGTCCCCCTGAAGAAGGGAGCCCTTGAGCTGAAGGGACACCAAGCAACCTTGTTCTGTCCCATGCACTGTCTGTGGAGTGCCTGACGTGCTGCCTGCTGAAGCCTCTACCTTCTCTCCAGCTCACCCTGAGCCTCCACGCTGGGCACAGGAGCTGAGCTGACCATTTTACAGACAGAGAAATTGAGGCCCATGGAAAGCCAAAGGCTTAGAACTCCATTTTCTAATGCCTCTGGACTCACCTCATAAACCACCTGGCCTCTCCATCTACCCACACAACAGTCTACCCATCTATTATTCACCTACCCACCCACCCACCCACCTGTCCATCTATCATTCTATCCATGCATCCATGCACACACACCCATCTATCCATCCACCCATCAACTCACTCACCTGTATACCTCACAATCACCCACCCATCCACCCACCCATCCATCCACTCACCAACCTACCTTCTTTCTATCCATGCATCCATGCACACATACTCACCTGCCCATCCACCCTTGCACATACCCATCTGTCCATCTCAGAAGCAGTTACTAAGTGCCTACTGTATGCCATACACCTGCTAGAGACTGAGCACCCAGAGACAGCTGTGGGCTCAGAGCCTCGTGGAGAAGGCAAGTAAGTGCCAGCGCATGGGAAAGGGCCCTACGTCATACCTGAGTGGGAACAGGAGGGCAGAGGGGCTTCCCAGGGGAGGGACACTTCACCTGAGACCTAGGGGATGTGCCGGAGTTAGCAAGGGAAAGAGGAAAAGCCTGGAAGGCAGGAGAGAGTGACAGATGGTAGTGAGAATGCAGGCTGGCTCTCGAGCGGAAGCGAGAGGCAAGAAATGAGAGACGGACAGGGTCCACGTGGTGTGTGGCCCTCTGGGCCACAGTGGAGAGCACAGACGTTGTGGTGAGGGCCACGGGGAGCCCCAGAGGGTGAGCAACAGTGAGCATCACACATGTGTGTTGGGGAGTCTCCAGTAGCTGCAGTGAGGCAGGATGGATTGGTGATAGGGGTGAGAGGGGAGGCCAGTGAACAGGAAGCTGGGACTGTCCCCCAGAGAGCAATAATGGGGCCAGACCAAAGTGGTGGCAGGGGCTGGAAATGCAGGGAGAAATTCTAGAAATGTCAGGAACAGAGCATTGGCAGGACTGACTCCACAGCCAATTCCAGATACTGGTGGGGAGGAAGAGATTTCTCCAAAGTCCATGGTCCTAAGCACCAGTTAGGAATCCCTTCCTCCTGGACTGGAGAAGATGCCTCACCCAACCTCCCGTACATATTGCCAACCCTTGAGTCTGGCTTACACTTCCTGGTGTGCAGAGCCCGGCAGGGTCAATACCCTTAGGTGACAGATTGCATGTCTGAGGCCCAGAGAGGACAAGGGGACACACAGCATGGTGGCCCAGAGCCATGCACCACCCTGCATCTCCAGCACATGCCTGTGCCAGCCTGTTCTTTCCCCTAGGCTCACTGCAGGTGGGGGGTGGCGGGGACAGAGTGTGACATTCCAGGCCTGTATGGTGGTGGCCTCCCTCTGGCAGTGCCTCCTTGGCATCACTGTTTGGGTGTCAGTGGGAGAACTGGCTCTCAGCACAGGGATGAAAGGCAGGTGCTGGGGGCTTGGAAGGGAGCGAGATTCCCATGAGAAAGGGATGACTCTGCATACCAGCCCCCGACAGGCCGGCTTTGATGGTGGATCAACCCCAGCCGCTCCTCGGGCACCTGCCCCTTGCTGGGAAACAAAGGCGGGAGGCGGTGGCCATGGCTATGCGCACACACGAGCAGAGAGCACCCAGCAGCCCCTGCATCTCTGCCATAGCTCCATCTCTATTCCTATCTCCTTTTCGGGCAAACACCCCCCTCATGGACTGGATGCACCCCAGGTTGATGCACTCTGTCCCCACAGCCTCCAGAGCCCCTTGGTCACTTCCCCTCCCATCCTCAGAGCCACTGCTAAAGGATTTTGTCTCCCAAACAAACTGCATTTAGAGATCACCCACTTGTTCCCTCTCGTGGGCCTCAAATGAACAGCCAGTCGGGCCTTTCATGGACCTGCTCAGGCCAGGGGCTCATGGGCCACATTTGCTGAATGAATGAGTGAACGAATTTGGTGGGTGGATGGATGGATGGATGGATGGATGGATGGAAGGAATTCTAACCCCAAGCAAAGCCACTGCTATTTTTGTTAGCCTAAGCAAAATATGATTTCCCTAAGGCTTTTAAAAACATGGCGGGTATCTCCTAGGGCCCTTCTTCATGACACCTGGGCTGGGAAACTCAGGGGCATGGCCCTGCCAAGGCCAAACAGTGGGGTGCCCCTGGACCCTGGGCTCCTGTCTCCCCATCTATTATCATCCTAGGGTCTCTAAAGCTCCCCCTGAAGCCCCCTTTCCTGAGCCCTGCCCTTCCTTGGGCTCCCAGACACCCCCAAGAATTCTCCCGGCCTGTGAGTATCCCAGGCCCTGGGTCCTTAGGAGCCTCCTTATTGAGGGCCAGAGGACACGGGCAGAGGGAGGGCATATGCCTGCTTGGAGGCCGCCCAGCAGCTTTGCAGCCGGCGAGAGTAGGGCGTTTGTCATCTGCCGAGGACAGTGGGGATGGTTTAAGGTGAAATTTAAGCCCATTAGTGCTTGCTAATGACAGCAGCAGCAACAGGGAAAATGAAGATGGCAGGGTGTGTGAGCACCCATAAATTGCTGGGGCTGGCGCCGCCTGCGTCCTTGGGCCTGGCTCCCCGGCTCCTCCACTAGCTTGGGCCAAGTCGCTATCCGCCCCCACCCACCCCCATGGACCCCCCTGGCCACTAGCAGGCCCTGGCCCCTGACCTGGCCAGGCCTTGCAGGCTGGGCCCCCAGGGTCTGGGGCCTCAGCCGGGGCGTGAGAAAGGAATTGGCCCGGGAGCCCAAGCATGGAAGAGGCAGTATCTTCTTAATCTCCCTCCTTTTATAACTTCTGTCTTTTTTATGCACACGCAAGGATCCCAGCTCAGCCGCCAGCATCTCTTACCCAGGCTGAGCTGTCTCCCTGCAGCTAATGCCTGACAGCTCTGTTTATGTCTCCCCATAATTCTCTGGTTTTATGTTTTTTTTTTTTCGGGGCCATTAAGCTCCCAGCCACAGGCTCCTTCCCCTGCCCCCGCCTGCCTTTGTCCTTGAGGCTCAGCCGCCCCACCACCCTTTGGGAGACAGGCTGTCTCCCTACCCTGCAGGTAGACAAGGATCCTGCACCCCGGCCAGAGGCCTCACTCAGGATGGCTGCAGTGGAGACTTCTGGTCCCAGGCCCTCCTGACAGCAATCCCTCATCCTCCCACCCCTCCCATCACAGGCCTTGTGCCCCCTGGTTCCAGGGGAGACCCCGCCTAGGGTCCTGGAGGGCCCAGCAAAGCCCTCTCGCCCTGGGCAGGGCCCCCTCTGCTCACCCGCCCTGCCATCCTCCCATGTCACTGCTCCTCGGTCCCATCCTCTGGCCTCTCTTCCTGGGTGACCGTATCTCCTCCCAGAGCCACCTCCTGAGGGCAAAGCCCCCCATTTCCCTCCACCTGACCCATCTCTTCAGTCTCCACTGCAGCCATCCTGAGTGAGGCCTCTGGCTGGGGTGCAGGGTCCTTAATGGCTTGGCTCCAGTGCATCCACGGTGTCCTTAGGCCTCCTTGCCCCACAGGCCTTGCCTTCTGCCCCAGTCCTTCTGTAAGGCCTTTCTGAGGAGGCCCCCAAGTCCTGGGGTCCCCCTGCCTGAAGTGTGCCCATCTGACCCCCTCCCCATCCTCACTGCCACAGGCCCTAGGTCTGGTCATTTCACTACCCACCAGAAATTCCATGACCACCTGCCAGTGGGATCTCCTCGTTCCCAGCCTCTGCCCTGTGTGGCCCCTCACAAGCTTGTCATGTCGCTCCTTCATTATGAAGCCATCAGTGGCTCCCTATTACTTTCTGCTCCTCCAGCCCTGACCTCAGCATGCTGCTCAGACCTCTCGAGCCCCCGTGCCTCGGGGGAGCTGGCTCCCAGCCCCACACGCTGCAGTCTGAGATCCGACCTGGGCTGTCCCAAGGAGGCCTGCGCGGAAGGCTTAAAAGGCACAGCCTCACCTTGTCTCCCTCTCCTTTTGGGGGGACACCCCCATCCATCCACTTCTACTCTGGCGCCCTGCACCTCCAGCCCTGAGGGTGACCCAGCTGGCAGAGAAAGGGCTCCCCTCAGATACCCTGGCTCCTCTGTGAGGAGACCCCACGCCAGCAACTTTCTCCCTTGTTCATGAAGACATGAGCTGAGAAGTCATTTCTTCTTTCTAGTTTCCTTTCTGCGGAGTGGCCTTTGTCAGCCAGAGGCCCACACACCGAGTCCTGGGGGCCCCTTCCCCACACATGCAGGTGCCCCAATCCCACCTCATCTGTGAGTGCTGCTCTGGCCTCCTGGCCACCCTTTGCCACGGCCTCATCTGTCCCCCAAACTGCCTGACACTGTCACCTCAGCCTTCTGAATACCAGGTGGCCTGGGCCTTGCTCCTCTCCTCTCTCCCCCTCATGAAAGGGTGCTGGGGGGCGTCCAGGCTTGCCTCCCCTAATGGGGCCCTGCCCACCCTGCCAGGAAGAAGTGCTAACACCAGCCACAGCCGCCGCCTTGGGTCTGAGCCTCCTCCTCCTCCCATGCACTCCAAGGCCCAAGCTCTTGGCTTGGTTTCAATCGATTCCAACCTGAGTCGTCTTGTGTCTCCCCAGTGTGTCTGGCTGCAGGTCAGCAGGGCGCAGGCTTACCCTGCCCATCCCGGCTGGCACTCCACGCAGCCCACTGCCTGCCCTTGACAGACACACCGTCGCCCTGGCAGCCCCTCACATGATGGTCAGAGCACTGCCTGGCCCTGTGTCTGGCGTGTAAACTGGGCAAGCCACCTGGCCTCGCTGGGGTACTGTTCTCCTCTGAACCAAGGCCCACTCACTCCTGCCTTCACCACACAAATAGCTGTTAAGCACCATGGATGTGTGGGGTGCCCTGGCAGGCTGCCCTAGGGATTAATCCTATTGTTAAGAGCGGCCTCAGAATTTGTGGGGCTCAGTGCAAAATGAAAATGCAGGGCCTCTTGCTCACAAAGTAATAAAAACTCAAGATAGCAACAGCAGAGCAACATGCACCAAGCACAGGGCATTTCTGAGCACCAGCCCTGGGCAGCTGCACAAGTTATGGCCCAGAAAGATAGTCCTGGCTAGATCATGGGACCAGGTGCCACCCCCTGGCAGTGTCCCCTAGGTCCCAGGCATCCTGCTGAATGCTGCAAGAAGATCATGATTTAATCCTCATATTACACCTGTGACATCACAGATACCAGCAATCCTCATGGTAGCAACAGTTCCTCTTTACTGAGCACTTATTATGTGCTAAGAGTTCTACTTCCATTAAGCCAATGAACCACCACAACCACCTGGTTCTGGAGCTTAAGAGACAGGGGTTCAGAGAGGCAAAGTCATTTCCCCAGGATCACGAGATGGGAAAGTGCTCAAGGCTGGAGTGAGCCCAGGTTTCTGGGCTTACCGGATCAACTATGTACTTGGTGGCAGTGCCAGCTGTGTGCCCACCCTGCCACAAACATCACCAGGCCCACCCACGAGTAGCAAGGCTGGAATAACAAGGCCACTGTGGCAAGGAAAACACTGAGACTCTTGGCTGGAGCCTGAGAAATGTCCTTCAGTCTCTCCCTGCAGAGAGGCAAAGGCTGAGGCTTAGGGAGGGCGATGACCCCTGCAGGATCACAGCACACAGCAAGCCTTCCAAACCCCAGTCCCCACAGCCCAGCTTCCAAAGACATTTTTTTCGGACCTGGCAAATGCTCATGATCTGAAGCACAATGGAAAAGGCAGGATGCAAAAGCAGACATTCAACACAATCCCAATTTTCTTAAACAAACTGGGTGGAAATGCACGAAAGTACTAACATCAGTGTGTTCTCAGCAGAGGGGCTGGAGGTGACTTCATTTTCTTCTTTACATTCTTTAGTATCGTTTTTTTTTTTTTTCTCAGTGAGATTTTTTAAAAAAGACCAACAGCTCTGAGTTTTCTAGAATGAATGGGAACAGGAATTTGTGGAACCAAATTCTGGTTAATGGAGAGTTGCCATAGATACGGTGTGGGGATTACACATTCCCCAAGATCCAGAGCATAACACAATAATTCTGGGCCTGCTGTAGCCTGGGCCTCTCTTCCCTTCTTTGTTGAGGATTCAGTAGGCTCCTCAGGCCCCGGGGACCTGAGGTCCTCCCTGGGACATTCCCACCTGGCTCGTTGGGGAAGTCAGTGCTCTGGACAGTGTGCACCCCAGCAAAGGGCTGTGGGGGGTTCCTGGAGCTGGGAGTTGACTGGGCCAGGGCTCACTGGGAAGCATGTGTGTGCTACGCCCTCCTGCCCAGTCTCCACTCTGGCCCTCACTGGTCCCTGCCCCGCTCTGCCCTCCCCTCCCATCTGAGACCTCCCTCAGACTCACACCACCCCACCCTCTCTTGCTCATAACCCATGGGCTTCCAAAGCCACAAGACCAGACTCCTGCCCTCCCCCGAGCTGGCCCCTTCCACCATCTATCTCCAGCACCCGCAGTGCTCTCCCAGGCCTCAGAGACAGTGGCTCCTTTCCTGCCTCCACACCTTTGCTGTCTGCTGCCTGGAGCACCCATTCCTGTGCCAGGCTGTGGCTGTCACACGGGGCCTAACAGTGCCGCTGCCTGTGCACCTGCCTGTCATCCCCAGCAGACCCTACCATGCTGCCTGCCGGGGTCCCCGCCCTGGGCCTCGCGCAGTGCAGTGCTGGGGAATCCATCAGCAGTGCTCTCCGCCTGCCTTGGAGGTGGGGCTGGGTTGAGGCCCCAGCACACCCCAGTGCTGACGCCCAGAGTTCGGCAGACAGAGCACAGCCACCTCCTGCCCAAAGAGCCCCCTGGGTCTCTGGCCTGAGAAGAGCTGACAGCTCCTTAATAGAAGCAGGCCGCGGACGCGCCTGAGTGACACCGCGCCTGGCTGAGAGGCGGTGGCTCGCATCAAAGCCTCATTTTTCTTCTTCCTGTTAGGCGCTGAAACAATTTACATAGAGCACCCCACATGTGTCTGCGACAAAGACGCATCTTTCTCATAACTGGCAGGCATCCCCCCTTGGCTTCCCAGATGCCCCCATCAATGCCTGGTCCCCTTCCTTAGGAGCAGGGGTCTCAGACACATGAGTCTTGGGGAGGCCAGCCAAAGTAACAACCAGGCCATATCTTTCTTAAAACAAAAACAAAACCCAACAGCCCTTAAGGGCCTGGGGGTGGGGAATGCATCCTGCAGGACCAGGACAGCTGCACGGGACACCACGATGTGAGTTCACAGGAAGGCCACCTGGCTGCTCAGGGGCTGGCCTGGGCACCTCAGAACCAGGCCTGGATCCCAGGTCTTCCCTGTGATGAATCCAAGTTCAAAGGCACCAGCTCCAGTGCCTACCGCTCAGGCTGCGTGGCTCCAGGGGCAGCTCCCAAGAAGTCCTGTCTTCTAGAGCCAGAGCCTGAAGCCCTACCATTCTCCTGGCTTCATTCCAGGCAAAGGATTACCCACTCTTGGCTTCTAACAAATGCCACACCCCAAGAGGGTAACAGGGTAAGTCTCACCACCCCTGTGAGCGATCAGCACTGGGGCCCTTCATCCTGTGTGTCCAAGAGTGGGGAACAGAGGCGGGCTGAACCCCAGCCCCAGGCCCCAGGGCAGGTGGTCCCCTCCCCTGACTTAATAGATGGGCCGTCTTCCCTCTTGTGAAATGGGTGACTTGCAGGGAGATTCCTCACACGTGTACCTGGTGGAAGTGAGTTCAATGCATTCAAATATTATACAACTATTCTTGCCTGTGTACTAGAATGTGCTATAACACCACCGTGTGACTCACACAGTAAGGCCTACGTCTTGCCGTTTGGGGCTGCACGCTCAGCCCCATGTGTCTGGGCCTTGCTTTACACGATTTTCATCTTGTGTGTACAATACAGACCCCCAAGTCGCCTGGAAGACAAGTCCACGCTGGGGATGTTTCTGGATTCTGAGGTGGAGGAGCTCTAGGGCTGGGTCCACATACCTTCCCCTCCACCTCCTGCATGGACTGTGCCTCGGTCTCTTCTGTGTGTCCAGTAGAGGCTTCTTAAATGCAAATGAGACCATGGCAGTTCCACTTCCAAGGCACACATTGAATGGGAACACCACATACAGGCACCAAACAATGTGTTGGAGAATGTTCATGGCAGCAGGCATATTCACAAGATCCTCCAACTATTTTAGTTTTCAAAAAAATGTTTAAGAGATGAGGTCTTGCTATGTTGCCTGGGCTGGTCTCAAACTATCCTCCCACCTCAGCCTCCCAAAGTGCTGGGAATACAGGCACAAGCCACCGAAGATCCTCCGATTATAAACAATCCAAGTGTTCATCAAAAGTAGGAGGGAGAAATAAGCTGTGGCATATGCACACAATAGAATACTACACAATAATGAAAAACAAACCACTGCCACACACAGCATGGATAGGTCTCATAAACAGTAAAAGGAGAGGCCTGGCACGGTGGCTCATGCCTGTAATCCCAGCACTTTGGGAGGCTGAGGTAAGCAGATAGCTTGACGCCAGGAGTTCAGGACCAGCCTGGCCAACATGGCAAAACCCTAAAAATACAAAAATTAGTTAGGCGTGGTGGCAGGCACCTGTAATCCCAGCTACTTGTGAGGCTGAAGCATGAGAATTGCTTGAACTCAGGAGACGGAGGTTGTAGTGAGGCGAGATCGCACCACTGCACTCCAGCCTGGGTGACAGAGCAAGATTTTGTCTCAGAAAAAAAAAAAAAAAAAAAAAAGGGAAAAGAAGTTGGACAGAAAAGGTTTCATGTCTGTGAAACTCAAAAGCAGACAAAAGTACTCTTGGGCAGGAAATGCCTGATGAAGGGGATAAGGGACATCTGGGGGCTGGTGATGTTCTTTTTCTTGATCTGAACTTCACTTACACCCGAGTGTGTTTGGTTTGCAGAAATTCATCAGCTGTCCACCTATGATTCGTGCTCTTCTCTGTATGCAAGTCAATAAAAAGTTAAAAAGTAAAACTAAATGAGGCTGCAGCCTCCTCTCCTCAATCCCTCCCAAGGCTCCTCACCTTACTCAGGGTAAAGTGCTGAACCTCCTTGGTCCTTGTGGTCAGTGTCGGCACCACCACTAAATATTTCCTGTCCTCCTCAGCCAAAGGCAGCAAGCGTGTCACTAGCCCATAAAGATGTCCAGAGGATGGCCATGTGGCCCACTTTGCAATGAAATTCAAGTGGAAGTGCCACATGCTGCTTTAGGGAGGAAGCTCCATGCATCTGTACACCTGTCTCTCTCCCTCTGTGCCACGAAAATAGCCGTAACGGCTGCTGTTCTGTCTGCCCAGGTCCTGAGTGACATCAGTGAGCAGTCTCCCAGCTGTCTGGTCAGAGACCTGGCATGAGTGAAGGCCAAACCCTGTTTGAAGGGGCTGATATTTGGGGATATTTGTTAGGCAGCATGCCCAGCCTATCTTGACGAGTACAACCAGGCATTCTAGGCTCTTTGTGGCCTGGACCCTCCCAAACTCTCTGGCTCTGTGAAATAGAAAAATTCCGACTGTGAGTCCTGTGGATTCTACACTCCAGGCATGCTGGGATCTCACAGCTGTTCAAATGCACCGGGTTCTTTTATGACCTGGGCCCCTGTACCTGTGCCCAGCACACTTCTCCCTGCCTGCCTTCCAGGAAGACTGCTATTGCTCCTTGGCCACTCCGGCAGAGTGGGCTGCCCCATCTTCTGGCTCCCAGGGTCCCTCGGTGCCCCCTCTGCCCCAGCACAGCTCACCCCTCTTGCTGCTGCCAGCAGCTCCTTGAGGGCGGGCGTGTATCAGTGGTCAATTGTCATTTCCCATAGGAACAAGCAAGGAAGGGAGTGAGACACACAGGCTCCTGACCTCCAACTCCTTGGGGAGGGACTTCACAGGCAACTCCCGGTCTGGATCACAAAGCTAAGTGCAGCCCAGCAGCCGTGGTCACTGGGTGGATGTCTAGGATTCTTCTGGCAGTCTCCGCAGGGCCAGTAAGCTCTGAAAATGTGGTGTGTCTTAAACCTGTCCCCGTTCTCTACTTCCAGGGGCTGCCATTCCCACCCCAGGAAAGCGGGGGGATGCAGGGAAGGATCTGGGGGAAACGGTGCTGCCAATTAACCTGTTTAAGACAATGCAAGTTGGAATCTCAGAGAAAGAACTTTTTTTTTTTTTTCTAGAAAGGCCTCCATTTGAGGCTGTGTGATAAATGATCTCTGGGTTTAGCTCTGGCCTCGGAATCCCAGCTACAAATGCCAGTGGAGAACCACCTGGAGCAGGAGGGTTTCCAAGCGGCCTTTATCGACTCTTGCCAATCATCGGGCCAGCCCCCATGGGAGCCTCTTGCTTTCAGCCCTAGAGAGAGGAGACGGTTGGGGAGTGGGCAGTGTGGGCGGGAGTGCAATGGGGAGGGGGAGGCGGGTGCATGAAGGAGTGAACAGGCTGTGGAAGCACAGGCCTCCTGGATGCCCTGTGTCCTGCGGGCTCTTGGTTCTACTGAGCTCACCTCTACCTGCCCCTCCTCACAAGTCCCCCACCACAGATCAGAAATGAGTGGGATCAAACCCCTGGCCAGTCACAGCTGGCGAGTCTCTGAGCAAGCACCACACTTTCCTCTGTGTTGCCACAGAATCTGGAATCCCAAAGAGTGTGGGCCACTTGCTCCAGGTCACACAGGAAAGTAAAGTGAATGCTGGGAGCCAGATCTCCTGCTTTGGTGGGGAAGCTCCCTTGCTGCTGGGGGTAGAGCCAGAACTTCCCCTCGACTAAAGTTGAACATCTTAGCTGTCTAAGGTGAGGGGTACTCCTCCCCAGCTTCATTTCCCACCCCTCTCCCATGAACACTCCATCCACACTGGCTCCCACTGGTTCCTCATACACACCATGCCCCTGACCCCCAGGCCTTTGCACATGCTGTTCCCTCTGCCTGGGACCCCATCCTCCTGGGTCTTCTCCAATGAGCCCAGTCACCTCATCTGAGAAGCCCTCCCTGACTGCCCTGCCTAAGGGAACTCCCCTAGTCCCTACCTCTTACCACTCTCCAAAATCACCTCCCTCGTATATTTTTTCACTCTCTTGTCTGTCTGCACCACTGGATGGTAAGCTTCGTGAGGGCAGAGTCCATCTGTCTTGTCAGGACATACAGCAAGCACACACATGCCGAATGGATGGGTAGCTGCTGGTGGCACTCCAGCCTCGAGCCCAGTGCAGGGATGAGGCCTGTGGCTGTTTCTGGGCTGTGCTCACACTCAGGAACTTCTGGTTCAACCAAAAGGCCCTTGGGTGCCCTGAGACCTCCCTCCCATGCCTCTCTCCCTGCTGGGCCCCCGTCCTGAGACCTTTCCATCCCCGCACCTGCCCTCACTCCTCAGTGACCACTGCCTTTCCCCCACTCAACTGTGTCCCCTGCTCAGATGCCGCCCAGGCCCCAGTCACCAATCAGACACTGTCCCTGCCTCCTTGGCCTGGCATTCACAGGGGATTCCCACCCACCTCCCCAGCTCCCAAATTTCATGCCCAGCAACAATGACTTACAAGGAGCTACTGGCACCCTCTGGGAGTCTCCCAACCTTTTGTGCCTCCCAACCTTTCCACCTGCTCCTAGTTTGCCTGGCAAAATGCTAGTAGGCCTTGTCACTAGTTCAGGGATCACCTCCTCTCAAATCTCACTGTGACTTTCCAACTGACGCCTGCCCTAGATACCTTCTTCCCCTTCCACCATCCCCTGGGGCACTGGCCATTCCACAGGTCAGGATCCACAGCTGTCAGCCTCCCAGCGAGCCTGCTGCTTCCAGTTCCAACATGGTGCCCCTGTGCCTGGCACAGAGTAGGTGCTCAGAAAAAGCTAATGACGTGGGCTGGTAAATGGATTGGTACAATTCCAGAGGCTCAATCTGGTGGCTGTATGTGTGCCAGGAACCTAAGAGACCAGTGAGGAATCTGCCACCCCCACTTCCATGGGCACTAGTTAAAAAAAAAAAAAGCCTTAGAAGAACCGTTTTAATTTGCCAAGCACTTACTATGTGCCAGGCCTTGTGCTGAGGCACTCACATATGGGTCAGCTCTTTCAATCCTCAGGACAACACTGGTCTATCATTATCATTTCCACTGTAGAGATGAGGACTCTGAGCACAGAGAGGACAAGGAGCTAGCCTAAGGTCACACAACTGGGAAGTGAAGGAGCTGGGGCTTGAACCCAAGTCTGTTTGACTGCAAAACACTTCCACTGTGAATGAGCTGCCTATCCCCTGAGTATGCAGTTCTAGGAGGTTCTTGGCGAGGGGACAGTCTGCTGGGCTTCCCTCCTGAGCCCTCTACGCCCATCACCTACAGGCACGCCTTGATGCCAAACTGCTCCCTCTCATAAATCAATCCCCAACTTCTTTGGCTAGGAGGTGGGGGCTTCTTCCTGAAGCCTTTCTTGGCCTGGCCCTGGGCAGCTAGGACCAAGCAAGAGGAATAGTTTTCTGCAGTGTGGCCCTAAGCCCTGTGGCACCAGCACCTCGAACACATTTTATTTCAGCTCCACACGTTCCCTGCAGGATGGTGCCACCATTTGACAGCCGAGGAAACCAAGGCCCAGGCCCCACAGAAGCTCCAGCTTCTAGACTCTGGAAAGATACAGCCTTTGACTTCTTGGGTGGGGCTGGGGGCCTCCCTGGTGTGGGACTCTGGGAGTGGACGCTGGATGTCAGGGGCCCCCCTCCATGGCAGGGGACCCAGGGCCAGGCCACTAACTGAGCTGCCATACACCCTCGGCATCCAGGAGTTCCCAGGCCAGGGAGACTGGGCTGAGCCAAACTTCTGGGTACAGTCTGGGTGACCTTGACCCTGATGCCAAGCCCATCCTGAGTACGCAGGATGTATGGGCTTCCCTCCTGAGCCCTCTAAGCCCATCATCTACAGGCATGCCTTGATGCCAAACTGCTCCCTCCCATAAATCAATCCCCAACTTCTTTGGCTAGGAGGTGGGGGCTATCAATAAAGTTTTCCTTGGGGTCACCAGCCCCTCACTGTCTACCCTTCCACCATTACAGCACTGCTCGAGCACAGAGCCACAGTGACCTGGGCACTTGTCTGTCTTTCCCCCAGGGCTGGCGGCAGGTGGGGGCAGTACTCTGTTTGGGTGCCCAGTCCTGTCCAGCACAGGGCTCTGACCAGGAGGGAGCCCTCTGGGGATGTCTGTTAGACGAGTGAATGGATAGTTACGCATTTATTTCCCTTCTGCTTTATTCTACAGCCCACCTCCTCCAGGAAGCCCTCCCTGAACAACTTCCATCTATTACCCCAAGCATCCAGAGCCCTTAATAAGCACAAATCTCACCCCAAGACTCAATTTAGCCCCAGATCAAGATTACAGCATCCTAGTGGGCTCTGTCCAACTTGTACTCAGCTTCAGGGACAGAGCTTCCACTTCTTTTCACAGCTCTGCATTCAGCATCCACTGGGGGCCTGTCTCCACGCTTGGTGCTGAATGCAACAGTGGGTGGGCCAGGCATGGCCTCTGCCCTTGAAGACAAGCACCGAACATTCTAGGTCAGCTGGGTCCCCTCTGGCTAGCCTGGCTCTTGGCAAACCTCACCCCGAAGTATGTGAGGACATGGGGAAATATTCCAGCGTATGAAGGGCAAAAAGCAGGTCACTGAGGGTATGCAGAAAGAACATGATGCCACTTCTGTTTTAAAAAATGTATATCTGTACCTGGTTCTGGAGCAACTGGGCCCAAAATGTGACCTGGCCATCAGAGGGTGGGGATGGTGGGGTGAAACTGCAGGGAAACATTTTCTTGAGACTTCTATTTGCTGAATGTTCTGCAATGAACATATATATTATTTGTCACTAGGTGGAGAGACTGCCAATGGACGCATCCATGAAGTCTGTGTCTCAACTTGTGTCCTGATTTCTGGAGATGCAGAGAGTGAGACAACTCCTCGTGGTCGGCCACTCTGACCTGGCAAGAGCCCACAAGCTCCCTGCCTGCTTCTTCTTCTTCTCTAGACATGCTGTCCCAGGGTCTGAGGTCACACCACCCTTCCCCACGTGGGGATGGGCATACAGCAGGTGCATCTTAACAGCTTGCAGAGAGCAGCCAGCCTCCCCTGCTTCCTGCCTGGGCAGGTGTTCTCACCTGTGTAGGCCTTGGTATCCTTATCTGCGCAATTAGGGTGATACTCCCCAAACCCAATCTTTGTTCCTCCTCAGCTGAAAACCTTCCATGGCGACCAAAACCCCTAAGTAAAAACTCTCTTGCTTGCATTCAAGGTTCTGCACCCTCTGACCCCTGCTCCCTCTACTAGCCCCCCTCCCCACCAAAACAGGTCAGCCGGTAATCCACCTGTCAGCTGGGCAGCTTCATACCCCTGGGCCTTTGCATACACCAGTCCCTCTGTCCAGAACAGGACCGTCTGAAGGTTTCATCCTTCAAAACCCTGCCCAGCATCAGCCCCCATGAAGGGCCCTCTGTATACCCTCACCACCCTGAGTATGCTCCTGGGACATACGTTGATCATTGCACAACTGCAATTAGGGGTTGGCGCATCTGTCTCCTACCAAACCAGACGCGACAGGGATTGGGCCTTTTGTCTTTGTTTTAAATCTCTGGTGCCCAGATACTGCCTGCAGACAAACAGGCACTCAGGAACGTCTAGCTGACAGGTGGGTGAGTCGGTAAACAACATCTGCACAGCCCTTTACAGTTTACGAAGCCTTTTGCCGTCCTCTATCTCACAAGCCTCCTCTTACCAGGGCAGCAAGGAGGGGAGGCTCCCGGAGCCCATCCCTGTCCACAGGTGCTGCCTCTGAAGGCCTGGGAGCTTCAGGGCCCCTTGTCTTCACCTAGGCAGGAGCTGGGGTCTGCAGGGCTCACCAAAAGCAGCTGGGACCTCCTTTCAGCTGTAAGCCACCCATTTCTTCCGCCAAAGGCTCCCTCCCCACCCATCCCCTGGAGAGGGTTTGCTGAGTGCCCAGGTGGTGGCCAGGTTGGTAGAGCTCGTGGCGGCCCTGCCATCCTGCCCGGAGCTGCTGAGATGCGGCCGCTGGAGCAGCAGCTCCACCACCGAGTCTTGGTAACAGTTGCTATGTAAAACGCTCGGAGGGGGAATTTACTGTCAGCGTTAATAATAGATGAAGGTTTCAGAATTTCTGATGCCTTACGTTCTAAGCCGTTTGATTTATAATGTCTCTGGAAAGGGAGAGATGAGGGTGGGGGCGAGGTAGGAGGCCCAGAGGCATGAGCTGGGAGCTCATCTCCCTGCACCTTTGGCAGACAGGGAAACCGAGGCCCGGAAGGGGAAAGCTACTGAGTCATGTTCCTCCAGAATGCCAGGACCCGTGGAGACTTCAGATGCCCAACACTGCCCTGTTCCATGGGAGGGGAAACCGAGTCTCAGCCTCTCCCGCCCTGGCGCCTGGGGTTGTTTTGATGGATTACTGCTTCTCCTTTTAGCGTGAGCAGGTGTATCTCAAGTAGTCTCCGGAAGCGGCATTGATGGGCGCCTGCGGCGGGGGCTGTGTGGGGCTGATTACAGGCGCTACAGAGGCAAAATGCGAGTCCCAACTTCCCTTCTGCTTAGCTGCAAGTGGCGGCGGCTGTTGAGTTGTGGGAAAAAAATCCTCCGAGAAGAGGCGGCAGCCACGGCTGGGCAGGAAACAGGGCTGTTTAACTGGGGTCCTGCCGCCCCAAGAAAGCCGCAGTGCCCGAGGGGGAAGGTGGAGCGCAGGCAAGGCACACACTGGCAGGTGGGCCCCGCTGCAGCCACGCGGGCCCCGCTGCAGCCAGGCTGTCCCCCACCCCTACGGCAGGCTGGGGTTACTGGAATTGAACTGGTCTGCAGGAGGGCGGCTGCCCTCTCTGTGCTCACATCCTGCTGCCCCCCGGCTTGGCCCACACTGCCTCCTGACCTGGAGCTCTCTCCTGCCTCCGCAAACCCACCTTGGCCTCTCAGTCCAGGCTCAGGAAATCTTTCCTGACTCTGCAGCCAGATGAGCTGCAGTCTTCAGGCCAGAGAAGCCAGGCCCAGGGCTGAGCACTCAACACCTCCACAGCTGTCCCCACTTATAAACTGGGGTGTGTCTGGGCTCAGGGTCTCCCTGCCTCAGTCCTCAGGCCAAGAGCTCTCCCTGGACCCCACTCCAAGCATGTGACACCACCCTGTCTCTCCCTGGGCTTCCATCTGCCCCTCTGTAAATGGAGGTGGCCAGCCTGACCCTATGGAGATAGGGTGAAGTGTACACAGGGCCTGGCATTCAGCACCCTCTGGGGGCTGCCTGAGAGGGCCCACAAACTCTGAAAGGCAGTGGGCATGCGGTTAATAACAATGGCAACAGTCATGAACAGAACACCGTTCTCACCGGGCAAGCACATCACCCCAGTGAACAGGTGGGAAGCCTGAGGCCTGGCAAGCACACCTTCACAGAAGCCCCTCTCCCTCCCCATCCATTTCCCTGCCTCATTACCGACGAACTGATTTGCTTTCTCCAGTGCCCCCGACTCAAGCATCTGCTTCACTAAAAGGATTTCTGGTCTACCTTGTTAACACTGCGTCCTGAGCACCTGGGACAGATTAGCACATAGTAGGCGCTCGAGGTATTTGCGGAAGGCTGTGTGGAGATTTTCTGATTTGAAGCTAGCACACTTTACTTGACTGCATCTACCTTTATACGTAAGGGAGGTAAAGGTGAAGAACGAGACAGTGGAAAGGAAACACACTATTTCAAAGGAGTTTCCAAGAATAAAAAAATTCATTCATGCCAGGTGCAGTGCTCACGCCTGTAATCCCAGCACTCTGGGAGGCAGAGGCAGGTGGATCACCTGAGGTCGGGAGTTCGAGACCAGCCTGACCAACATGGAGAAACCCTGTCTCTAATAAAAATACAAAATCAGCCAGGCCCGGTGGCCCCCACCCCGGGGAAAAAAAAAAAAACTTTCTTCCCCAAAAAAAAAAAAAAAAAAATTCATTCACTCCTGCTGTGGCCAGGCACCCCCATGCCAGGTCCCATGATGGATGCTTAAGTTTTGCAGGCTCCAGAACTCCTGTCCCAGGGGAACAGGGACACAGGTAGTCCCAACAGGCCCTGCAATAACCAACTGGATCCCAGATGGAGGCTGGCCAGGCCCTCCTGGCCTTCCATGGTGGCTAGGGCTCACGTAAGGACTGGGTGCACCGAGGGCCGCACTGGGGACACTGGTCCCTGGTGAGCTGCAAAGAGTGGCCAGCTGTATTTATCACTAAAGGGAGAGGGTTGGGGATGGGGAAGGGTGATGTGTGCAGAGGGTACAGCCCTGCCCAAGCTGTGAGGCACGGCAGGCCTTGGGGTGAAGAGAAGGCAGGCTTGAGAGGGTGTGGGCTGGGTCTGAGGGATGCTGGGTGCCAGGGGAGGAGCTGGGCTTTGTCAGAGAGCCCTGGGGCGACCCAGCCAAATCTGAGGGTCAGGATGACATGACCCCATGGGAGAAAGCATGGCTGGGCCCAGGACAGGATGAGCAGGGAATGATCTGGGGGGGACGCACCCCTGCTCGCTAGGACACTGACTGATGGAGGAGGACACGCTCCTTGGAGGGACTAAGGGTCTCTGCTGGAGAAATACCCCCAAACAAAGAGCTCTCTCCTGAGTCTACCACTCTCTGCTCTCCCTGGGCTCCAATGTCCAGACCCCCTGCCCTTCAGTCAGGCCCAGCTGGGGCAAGTTGGTGGGGGTGACCCCAAAGTCGTGGCAAACAGGGAATGCCAACTCACCCTGCCAAGTGGTTCCAGTGCCCAGTGCTCTCCCTGCCCTCCTAACTCTAGGCCTATACCTCTCCTTTCTGCATCACTCCCGCCCCGTCCACCCAGGGAGCAAAGCTGCCAGTAGCTAGAGCCCACTTAATCAGCCACTCAGCATTCCACAGAGCGGTATTACACACCATGCGCTGGGCCCTGTGTGGAGGGCTCACAGTCCAGCACTGGGGTGCTGCCAGGCTCTTGGGGTGACTGTGTAAACAGGCCTGCTAAACCAGGGTGGCAGCATTGTGGCAGGAAGGCTCAGGCTGTGGGAGCTCAGAGGAGCCCTCTAAGCAGTCCAAAGGTCAGGGGAAGCCTTCAGGGGGAGGCATGGTGTGAATGTTGTGGGGGTACAGCTATGGCTATTTCCTCTCCCCTCCTGACGTCCCCCATGTCACACTCCAAAGCCTGTGTTCATAAAGCCGCTCCAGACAGGCGGGCCTTCTCCATTCCAAATTACCAGCCCTCTCAGAGCCTCAGTTTTCCTGATCTATAAAATGGACCCAGTGAATGCAGACTGGGAAAGTGCTTACCAAACACCTACTATGTAGGTACTCCTCTTCTCTCTCCCACCCTCTGTGCAGAGATGGGCCTTGCACCCTTGTCCCATCTTCCTAACCCAAGTTGAGGCCTGGTGGCAGCCCCCCAACCACTGCCCAAAAATGCTTAGGGGCCTGGAGTACCAGGAACTGAACACTAGTAGGTATAGGCTGTCGGATATTATTTGTTATGGCTTTAATAACAGTTTACAGAGGGCCGGTTTCCCATGGATAAGGCACATCATTTCTGTAACTTTACTAGTGCCACTAACTTGAGTTGTCATGGGAGGCAGGAGGGGAATTAAAGATCAGGTTAGGGAGGCCGGGCTCGGTGGCTCATGCCTATAATCCCAGCACTTTGGGAGGCCGAGGCAGGTGGATCACCTTAAGTCGGGAGATAGAGACCAGCCTGACCAACATGGGGAAACCCTGTCTCTACTAAAAATACAAAATTAGCCAGGTGTGGTGGCGCATGCCTGTAATCCCAGCTACTCAGGAGGCTGAGGCAGGAGAATGCTTGAACCCAGGAGGCGGAGGTTGCGGTGAGCTGAGATCGCGCCATTGCACTCTAGCCTGGGCAACAAGAGTGAAACTCTGTCTCAAAAAAAAAAAAAAAAAAAAAGATCGAGTTAGGCGAATGGCATAAAATGCCTTTGTACAAAACAGGAAGACACCCTAGGTGCCAGGCTGCACAGCTGGCCAGTGGCTCGATTTCTTCCAGGGATCCTTGTACAGTGTACAACTTGTACAACCATACACTTTGGCCCTACATTCAGGTGAGTGTCAGCGTGGAGGCCTTTCCCCAAATAGGTCTCCCCTGCTTTACAGACCACCCAACCCAGGTATGAGACCACCTTGAGATCCAACGCAAAGTTTGAGTGTGTGTGGACAAGCACATTTTTCTGAAGAGGGTCTAGAATCTTTTTCCAAATCCCAAAGGATCCACAGTTCCTCCAGTATAGACTTGAATCTGGAGCCAGGGTCTGGGGCAGGGAATGGTAGACAGGACTTTCTAGAGACTGGAGAGGAGTTCAAATGTGTTCTGAGACACAGATATCTGTCATTCCATTTCTCAAATGATGGACTTAGGACTGAGTATCAAAACCACATACAGGCAGTTTGAAAAAAAGGGCATTCCTGAGCCCTACCCCTTAAAATCTGTGATTTGGCAGTGGCCTGAGCCCAGGAATCTGCTCCTAGTACAAACTTCAGGGTGGTTTATAGCACCCAGCAAAGCTCAGGAAGCTCTGATTTAATACATTGTTATTAGCTTGGCTCAAATTGCATTTTCTTTTGGTGTTGGTGAGGAAACAATGTATATACCCCAGAGATCACCCAACTCCCAAAAGGCTATCCATGTATAACTGTGAAGCCGATTCCATGAGTTTAGCTCCCTTGTGTTTTGTGGGAGTGCCATGGGGGTAGGGGGTGTGGAGATTTTCTCACTGCTCTACCACCCCCACCCCCACTCCAACCCTGTCAAGCCAGGACAAGGCACAGCAAGTAATGCACAAACGAAGAGTCAGATGCTGGGCCTCCCAGGTCTGGTCGGCGGGGGTCCTGAGCAGCCCTCACTCCAGGCCCCTCCAGCCTGTGTCTGTGACCCTGCCTTCCTCCTGAGGCAGGGCCAGCCCCTGGGGCTCCTGTCTGGCCAGCACAGTGGGCCATTCACCAAGGGCACACACCAAACCAGGCTCTTCTGGCCTGGGGTCCAGGCCAGACACTGACCCAGTGCCCTGGCCTTGGAGACAAGCTCTTCTGTGTCTGGGTCTGAAGGCACATCTGTTTCCCTTCCTCCCAAGTCCCGGGCCAGTACAGCCGGCACCACCCACCGAGGAAGCCTCAGGCAACCTGATGAATGGAGGCATTCAACAACACAAACCGAGCACCTACTGTGTGCCAGGCCACAGACAGGGCCCTGCCCTGAGGCACACGTGTGATGAGGGCGGAGAGTGCACAAAAGGAGGTATAAATGCAGGGCAGAGGAGTGCCAGGCAGGGCAGGTCACGGTCTGTGTGGAGAGCCTCCTGAGGGGGTGAGGAATCTGCCGGAAAGGACTTTAAGAGTGTCCAGGAATGACGTGCAAAGGCCCTGTGGTGGTGAGGGGAGGAAGGGGCCAGCGTGGCAAGTAAGGTGGTCGGCCCCCGGGGACACGTCTGCAGTGCCTGGCCACCCACGGCCGGATGAGGATTAGGTGGCGCTGGCCTAGCAGGCCTCTCACTCTCAGACTCCAAGGGGCCAAGAAAAACTACGGAGAGGAAGCCCGGGTCTGGAGGCGTCCTTTGTTTGGGGCCGCCATCAAGGAGCACTCACCCCTACCCCAAGCTCCTGGGGCGGCTGTTCCGGAAGCCCCGCCCCTTTCCAGCCGCGCGCGGCCGCGCCCGCCTGTTAATCACAGGCAGCGCGCGCCAGTATGAGACCATCCTCGCCCCGGGGGTCCCGCCCACAGGTCAGCCCCGCCCCTTTCCGCTCACCACCCCCCCCCCCCGCCCCGCCCCTCCGCAGTGTGACGGCCAATCAGGGGCGTCGGCCCGGGCTGGGGGCTGGGGCATGTGCGAACACAAAAGGCAGGAAATAGGAATAGTCTCGGGCGCTGTCACCATGGCTACCTGCGCCCGTGCGCCGCCCCGCGCCCAGTCCCGGCACTGGCCTGTGGGTATGCCGGGCGGGAGGCTCCCTGGGGGGCGCTGGGCAGCCCTCTCCCCACAGGGCTGCAAGACCGTGGGCCTCCACTCCCTAGTCTGTGAAATGGGGTCACGTTTTGCCCAGGGCTGAATTCACTCATACTTCAACAAACATTTATTGAGCGCCTACTATGTTCGGGTGCTAGAGATCCACCACTATAAGAGATTAAAAAAACAAAAAACAAAAAACAAACTCTGCCCTTGGTGGCTTCTATGGGGGGAGTTGGGGAGACGCACGGAAGGGAGGCAGCCAATAAGCAGCAACATAAATCAGTAAATTGTACAGGGCATTACACCGCGACTGAGTGCTCTGGGGGAAACATTCGCTAAGGGGAATGGGTACTAGGTTCGTAGTTTTAAATAAGGTGGTCTGGCAGGCCTCATCAAGAGAGGTAATTTCAGAGAAGACTAAGGAGAAGGAGGAATCGGCCCTGTGGCTCTCCGAGAAGAGCACTGCAGGCAGGACAGGCAGCCAGTGAGTGCAAAGGCCCAAGGCAGTAGTGTGCCCGCAGGAGAGCAAGGGGGCCACGGTGCACAGCTAGGGAAGAGTTATGGCAGTGACACAGCAGAGCAAGCCAGCAGGTGCTCAGTCCAGAACAGTAGTCTTAGGAGACATTCCCTCTGCAGTGTGGGTCGGAAGGATCTCAGACTTAGGTCACTGTTCTGGGCAAGCTCTAGGGGCAAAGCAGACACAGGAGCCGAGAAGCCAGGCTCACTTAGCCTTTGCACAAGCCCCTCTGCCTGGCATGCCTTTCCTTTTCAGTCTGACAAACTCCCACCTTAGCCTTCAAAGCCGGACCAAATGTCACCTCCTCGGGAAGCCTGGGCTACCTGCCTCAGTGAGGCTCCACTTCCTGGAGCTACAATTCCATACAGACCCCATCCTAGCACTGGCCACACACCCCTCCCTCCTGCTTTCCTGCATGGAATTGCTGCTAAGGGGCAGAAAGGCCAACATGCCAGCACTTGTCAATCATAAAGAGCCAGAAAGACAAAACCGGAAGCCGACGGCTAATGGTTAGTAGCCCCATGTGTACCCATCTTCCCCCTCTGTGGAGGGCAGAAGGAAACAGATGCCCTCCAAAAATGGACAGCTGAAATGATGAAGTGCTGAGCCCTGGCCCAGACCCTCAGAGAGATGTACTCAACCACCTCCCCACCCTTGGACAAGCACAAAGCCAGAGTAAAGAGAGGCCAGCAACTGTGGCTCAGCCTGCATAAATTTCTTCTGGACACTGGCCTGCCTATTTGAATATCTGTAATGTTTGGTGGAGTCAGGGGTGTGAGGGTCTCAGCCTTTGGCTGCTGCATCTCCAGACACCCATCATGTGTTTCTTTTCTTTTTTTTTTTCTTTTTGAGACGGAGTACAATGGTGCAATCTCAGCTCACGTCCGCCTCCCAGGTTCAAGCGATTCTCTCCTGCCTCAGCCTCCCAAGTTGCTGGGATTACAGGCATGCACCACCATGCCCAGCTAATTTTGTATTTTTAGTAGAGACAGGGTTTCTCCATGTTGGTCAGGCTGGTCTCAAACTCCCGACCTCAGGTGATCCACCCGCCTCGGCCTCCCAAAGCGCTGAGATTACAGGCATGAAACACCGTGCCCGGCCCATCATGTGTTTCTAATGGGTATTTTCCCCTTAACATGTCATTTGAGCCCCTGCCTGCTCATCAGTAAACTAGGCTAATTATAATACCCTCCTGCAGGGCTGTTGTAAGAATAAAATGGGATAATTTGAGAAAAGTGCTTACAACAGGGTGTAGTGATAAGGACTCGGTAACAGTTGGCTCTGCTGATTAGAGAGACCAATACAGCAACCTATGGGAAGCTTTGGAGTCACCAAAACCTGTTCTCCGTCTTTGGAGCCACAGCTGGACTACATTTCCCAGTCTTCCTTGCAGCTGGGCATGGTCACATGACTGTGCTCCAGCCAATGGAATGTGAATGGAAGTGATCTCCTTCCAGGGTGGACTAAGCCAGCTTGATGCAGACCATGCCCCGGCCACATTGCCATGTGGAGGATACCTCCACCCACCAGAAATACTCATCATCCTCCGGAAATACTCACAAACCTCCACCTAGAAATGCTAGGTTGGTTTGTTGCTGCAGCTGGTCTTACCCTAACTAGTACAGGCATGTGCTTATCCATTCACTCATTTGCTCATTCAATAAATATTTAATGAGGCCCTAGTGGAGCTACATGCCCTATGCTGGGTGCTGGGGATACAGAGGGAAACAACAGAAGGTAGGGGAACTCCCTGCTTTCATGGAGCTTACAGTATGGTGAGAAGGACCAATCTTAGTAAATAAACCAGGGTAGGAAGGCTTCCCTGAGATGAGATCTATGAGAGAGAAGAAAGGAGGAGAGAGAGTTCCAGGCAAGAAAGACCAGCAGAGGCAAAGATCCTGAGGCCTGAAGGAGCATGGTCCACTTCCTGGTACCAAGAGGGGGAAAGATGAAGCGAAAGTGAGCCATCTCCATCACATCCCCTCTCTGAATTTCAGTTTCCTCATCTTTAAATTGTGGCCATGCTAATAGCCTCTCACAGGGCATCTCTGAATCTCAGAGGAGAAAATAGCACACTCAAAGTGCTCCTGGATGCTCATTCATTCCTTGATGTTACCAAGAGTGGGCAAAAAGACCTCCACCTGATGCCTAAGCAGTGCGTGGAGGATGCCGGCTAGGAGGTGAGCAGAGCTGTCTCTGGGGCTCAGGAGGCAGAAGCAGGGAGGGAGAGTTGCTGCTATTAAGGCTCCTGCCACGCAGGCTAAATATCAAGAGTCGTCTCCAGCCGGGAGAGCTATTAGGCGGCAGCGGAAGCACTGGCTCTCTGGGGAGGCGGGCAGGACTGTCCCTGGAGGCAGCTCAGGCGAGCTGGTGCTAAGAGCGGGAACTCTGCTGACGGGCAGATGCTGGCCGCCATTCAGCCTCTTTCTGGACGGGGATGGTTGTGACGGGTATTGCAGGATTCGTGGGGAGATCCAGGAGGCCCCCAGGGGCTGATGTGTTGTTGTGCATTTCCCTGATGCTCCATGCCAGCCCTGCTGCTGTCTCCTGAGGTCAGAAGCAGGAACAGATGCAGCAGTTCTTTGAGGTGTGCCTGCCACCAGGTGCCAAAAAGGGCACAGGCAGGGAAGGGGGTGCAGCTAGAGGAGTTCCCATTAGGGGCTGAAGCCCCCAGTGATTTGTAGCAGGACTACATCACCCCCTTGACTCACATACCTGTCATGGCCCCTGAGGTCCCTGCCACCAGCTTTCAGGCTTGCCCCTGCTCACTCCAGTGCTACCAAGCCCTGCAGCCCTCCACACCACAGTGCCCCACCAACACACACGTGCGTACACTGTTTCTTCTGCCAGGTGTGCCAGCCTCAGCTCCCATCCTCCTACACCTTTTCTATCATCTTTTAAGAACCTCCTGGAGTTCTAATCATGGCTAAGCCAGTTGTCCAAGCAACCTCCCCTCTCTGATCCTTAGCTGACTCACTGCTAACATACGGAAGCTATTTCCTATCTCACAGGGTTGTTGGTACAAGTTAAACATGACGATGTATGTGAAAAGCACCTAATAGCATGTGGCACGAAGTAGTTATTTAAAAAGTAGAAACAAGAAAACCCCTACAAAAACCACCCAGTCAACCTTCTCGGAGCGGCACCTCCTTCAGGAGGTCTTCCCTAATCACACCCTGGCTGTCCCCTTCTCCATGCATTTGAGTTTAAGTGCCTTTTTACTGGGCCCTCAGCTCCCTGGATAGCCCCTGGCATGGCACTGCCTGGGACAACAATGACTTATTTGGGCATCTGCCCCATCCCCAACAGCCTGTAAAGACTTTGAGGGCAGGGACATTTCTGGTGGGTGCCAGGCCACACAGTCAGTGTTAGATGAATGAGTAAAGAAGGTTGGGTGTCCTCATTCTTTGCCTGCCGCCATGTAAGACATGCCTTTCGCCTTCTGCCATGACTCTGGGGCCACCCTAGCCAGGTAGAACTGGTCTTGCTCTGTCGCCCAGGCTGGAGTGCAGTGGCAAGATCACAGCTCACTGTAGCCTCGACCTCCCAGGCTCAAGTGATCTTCCAGCCTTAGCCTCCAAGTAGCTGGGACCACAGGCACACTCCACCATGCTCAGCTAATTTTTTAAATTTTTTGTAGAGATGGGGTCTCACTGTGTTGCCCAGGATGGTCTCAAACTCCTGGGCTCAAAGATCCTCCTGCTTCTGCCTCCCAAAGCACTGGGATTACAGACATACACCACTGTGCCCAGCCAGATTGGCCCTTTTGAGATACCTTTTCAAGTTTTTTGCATGTCTGACAATTGATGGCTCCACCTGGACCTACCAAGCACTCCTGTGGCCCCCATCTAGAAGCGACTAAGCACAAGAGGACAGCTCCAACCCAATCAGTCGGCACTCCCCATACTCTAGGCCCCTGCCACCAAACTATCTTTGAAAAACCCCTAACCTCAGAGTGTGGCTGGCCTGGTGTCAAATGCCCCTGGAACCCTAGAATTCGCTCTCAGCCCAGGATGGGCTGCCAGGACAGCCCTATGTCAGTTGCCCTCACCTCAAGCTTTTCCCAGTGGTCCTGACCTCAGCCCAGGCTTCAGTCTCCTTCCCAGGCTGCCACTAATTGCAGCCTCCAGCGACAGGGACTGGCCCACCCCATCTCCCACATCCTCCAACAGGCCACTAGTCAGCCAGTGGCTAAGTGCCAAGCAGCCAGCCTGAGCTCAGGGCTGGCTGGAGAAGGGGTTATAAAACATCCCAGGCAGCCCCAGGGGTTTGGGGAGGTGACGTGTGGGGGTCTGTGAGCTGTCTCCATTTCTTCTAGAAACCTCAGGGGTACTGTGCATTTACCCCAAATGAGGCTCCACTGACACAAATCTACCAGTGCCCCTGATCTGGGTGGGAAGGCTGTCAGCTCGAGTCCCCGCTGGTTCTCTCCTCAACCCAAAGCTCAGATAGGCAGTTATGGATGTCTTTGATTAATAAGAAATGGGGGCAATGAATTAATCATTATGTAATAAATGCAGTTTGTTTGGCGGCCATATCTTTCAAAAACATGGCTCTAGTGTGTGTGTGAAATAATGAAGGAGTCCTCAGAAAACACATGGGGCCGGGCATGGTGGCTCACGCCTGTAATCCCAGCATTTTGGGAGGCCGAGGTGGGCGGATCACCTGAGGTCGGGAGTTCAAGACCAGCCTGACCAACATGGAGAAACCCCTTCTCTACTAAAAGTACAAAATTAGCCGGGCGTGGTGGTGCATGCCTGTAATCCCAGCTACTCGGAAGGCCGAGGCAGGAGAATTGCTTGAACCTGGGAGGTGGAGGTTGTGGTGAGCCGAGATAGCACCATTGCACTCCAGCCTGGGCAACAAAAGCGAAACTCCATCTCAAAAAAAAAAAAAGAAAAGAAAACACATATGGTGCTCTGGGGTAGGCGATGCCTTTTGCCCCAGTAGCCCCCATCCTTGGGGGAGGCAGTGACCGAGGCTTCTTAAGGGGATGGCAGGAGCTCCTGAACTCCCAGGAGTTTAGGGAGGGACAGAGAACGGTGGTAGCTCCTCTTAAACCTCTTAGGGCAGGGGCTCTGGGCTCAGCCCAGGTTCTCTACCTCCCGCCCAGAGCCAGACCGACCCAGTCCGCTGCCTGCCTCGCTCTGAAAGAGGACTGAACAGATGTTTCCTTCAATCAGGAAAATAACGTTGGCTCCCAGATGGGCTGCGGCGCGGAAGCGCGTCCTCTCCCTGCCTCCTTTTGTGACAAGGTCTTTCTTTCTGGGGAGCAGCTGAGCATCGGAGATGGCAAGTGGGGGCACAGTGGCACCCCCGGGGGCATCTGCCGGGCTTGGCTATCACCCGCATCCCTGGATAAGGAATCCTGAAGCACAAAGGCCCCGCCGGCTGCCGTTTCCAGTGCTCGGGGCTGACAGGTGCTGGTGGAGGATCTGCTGGCCAAGAAAGGGGCAATGGTGGCCTGGTAGGCAGGGGCTGAGCCCAGAGGGATGCCTCCCAATGCATGCCAACTCCACAACGCCTGTGTGGGAACCACGCACCCAGTCCCTGTCCCCAGCCATGGTATGGCTCGGCTCCCCACTCATGCCCAATCATGGCCCAGGGCAGCTCCCACCTTGCAGGGCCCAAACCTGCCTCTCTCCTCTGGCCACATCCTCGCGGCTTCCTCCACCCTCTGGCCACCGTCCCTGCCTGGCCTGGACTCCACACAAGCCTCCCTGGGTACTCCCTGCTCACCCTTCTGTAAGTTCTGCTGGAGAAAGAAAGTTTTAAAAACACATGCTGGACCAGGTCACTTACCTCCCTGCTTAAAAGCCTTCAGGGCTGGGTGCGGTTGGTCATGCCTGTAATTCAGCACTTTGGGAGGCCAAGGCGGGTGGATCACCTGAGGTCAGGAGTTCGAGACCAGCCTGGCCAACATGGTGAAACCCTGTCTTTACCAAAAAATACAAAAATTGGCCAGGCGTGGTGGCGCGTGCCTGTAATCCTAGCTACTCAGGAGGCTGAGGTTGCAGTGAGCCGAGATTATGCCACTGCACTCCAGCCTGGGCAACAGACCCTGTCTCTAAAACAAAAAAACAAAAAAACAAAACAAACAAAACAAAACAAAAAAACCATTAAAAAGCCTTCAATGGCTCCCTGATTTAGAGAATAAAACAGAAACTCCATGGGCTGGCATCCAAGATCCAGATCCCCTTGGTGGCTCCCTACAGTGGGTTGATCCTGGCCATCCCACAGGGACCCCAAAGTCAGCACATCCCAAATACCTCCCTTTCCTTAGAATATGGTCTGCCAAGCTTTTCCCTCTCCTTTCTTCTACCTGAAAACTTGTGATCTCTGTGGAGTCCCAGTTCATACTCCATGCCCCTTCAAGGTTCCCCGATCCCCCTTCTCTATCCTGCCAGCCCACAGTTAGTTCCCTCCTTTGTGGACCCTCTTCCATCATCACTTTACAGGCCCACTCCCCATGGAGGGGTCATTTATCAGCTTAGGGGTCAGTCTCCCCACCAGGACTGTGAGAGCCCCTAACAGCAGGGCTCAAGGTCTGATGCTTCTCAAAATCCTCGGAGTTCAGCACGTAGTAGGTACATAGTAAAGATTTAATTGTGTGTGTAAATGCCCACAAACAGAGTCAAAGACTCAGATTGCACTAGTAAAAGACCTCTAGGGAAGCCTAGACAGGAACTCTGACCTGTTTATGTGCCTCTACAGTTTTCCTCTTTTTTTTTTTTTTTTTTTTTTGAGACGGAGTCTCACTCTGTCACCCAGGCTGGAGTGCAGTGGTGCAATCTCGGCTCACTGCAACCTCCACCTCCCGTGTTCAAGAGATTCTCCTGCCTCAGCCTCCTGAGTAGCTGGGATTACAGGTGCGCACCATCACGCCCGGCTAATTTTTGTATTTTTAGTAAGACAGGGTTTCACCATATTGGTCAGGCTGGTCTCGAACTCCTGACCTCGTGATCTGCCCACCTCGGCCTCCCAAAGTGCTGGAATTAAAGGCGTGAGCCACCGTGCCCAGCCTTCCCTTCTTTATTTACAACCATTTCCTTTCTTTTGGAATTAAAAAATGATTTTGAATGAAAACCACACCAAGGCTGCCCCTGACAAACTGCCTGCTATTTCTGTGAACCAGTTCTGTGTGGGGCCTTGCCTTTCTGGCTGTTAACCCTCATGGCCACCCTGAGGGTACAGAAATGGCTGGACCCACTTTACAGAACAGCAGACTGAGGCTCTTAGCAGGGAAGGGCCACCCAGGGCAGATGGGCTGGCATTTGAACCCTAGGGGAACCCGAACCCCATGCTACCCCCCTGGCCTCCCCCAGGCAAGCTGGGCATTAATGACAAAGAGGGGTGATACTGGCAATCCCACAGGGAGTCCTAGGTGGACAAGTCCCAAATCTGTTCCTCCTCAGGCATCCCCGTATGCACCAGTGCCACCATTCACACAGTCACTCAGGTCTGTAAGCAAAGCCTCTTAAATACCATGTGGCCAGAACTGTGTAAAAAAATGCAATGACTGTCTCACAGCCCAAACCAGAATCGGGCAGACGGAGCTCCTGCTGGTCTCCCTTCCATTCCCTTTTAGCTCCCCTCCCCGCCCTGAGCCTGCCCGCTCTCCTACTGCCCAGCCAGGGGCTGCAGAGTAGATCCGGGTCCCATGCAGCCTAAAAGATGTCCTTGGCCCTCCTATGCCTCGTGCCAGTTCCTGATCCTGGAGGGGATCCATGGCAGCCAAGAGGCTAGTAACAATTCAGATTCCCAGGCCACCTCCAAGGATTGAGATTAAGTCAGGTCCTAGGATGGGAGCACTGCACGTGCCCAACCAGCCAAATCCTGGGCTGCTCCCACATTTGCCAGCTGAGCTTCAGAGACCTGACTGACACCTGCCCACTGGGGTCAGGAGGCAGCCCCAGAGAAACCACATGTGTGAGGTCTGCCGCCCACATGTCCTGGCGTTTCCAGTGGCATACACCAGTCTGAAGGAGGCTGGATACCAGCAGTGATGGGCTGCTGCGGGCAGGGGCAGTGACTGGGCTCCTGGACGCTGCCGCTCAGGGGCCTCCACACCCCTCCGGAACCGTGTGTTGCTGCGCTCTGGGGGCCTGGCATATAGTATGGCACAAGCAATGCTTAGGATGTGGAACCAAGCATAGAACTGGGTACAGATTCCTCCCAAATCACAAAGGCTACCATTTATCAAGTGCCTGCCCATGGTGAGTGTTCTGCCTTCAGGATCTTGTTTAAAATTGGGGCTGGGGTGTGAGCCCACTGGGAGGCACTCTGGGAGGCCAAGGCAGGAGGATCACATGAACCCAGGAGTTGGAGACCAGCCTGGGCAACATAGTGAGACCCCACCTCTACCAAAAAATTTAAATAAAAATTAGCCGGGTGTGTTGGCATGTGCCTATAGTCCCAACTACTCGGGAGGCTAAGGTGGAAGGATGGTTTGAGCCTGGGAGGTTGAGGCTACAGTGAGCTGTGACCATGTCACTGCATTCCAGCCTGGGCTGCAGAGTGAGACCCTGTCTCAAAAATCAATAAATCAGGGACTGGAATGAAGGGAGTTGTAATAGCAAAAACGTTTTCCTACATTCACCCCAGAGAGACTTACATAAATACGTGGCTCCTGTTCCCAGGTTGGAGAGCAGGCAGGGACACTCTGCAGCCCAGGGAGGTCTGAACCACATCCAGATCTCACTGGGGACAGGGATGGCCGAGGGACCCCACAGGGTTGCAGAACAGTGCGTGTGCAAAGACCCCCAAACCAGATAAGAAATGCAGGGGATTCCCAGAGCCTGGAGAAAGGTCTAAAGGACCTTCTAAAGGTGCCCACCCTTGGCTCTGGGGACTCAGGTGTGGGACAGCATGGACATGAACTTCCGACTTCACACACTTCTGTCTCTCTCTCTCTTTTAAAACAATGAGTGCATATTATTTGTTAAAAGCAGAGGGAATATTATTTTTGGCAAAGTTTCCAGTGAATTCAGTGCCAGAGCTTAGGGAGAGTGAGGTTCGTTGGAGGTTAGTCCTTCCAGATAGATAGTTTCAGACTCTGGAGAACACTCATTCCTTCCTTCCTTCCTTCCTTCCTTCCTTCCTTCATTCATTCATTCACTCATTCATTCATTCAAACCAAGATCTGACCCTCTGAGCAACTTGCCTGCTACTTCAGGCCTCGGCAGTAAGAATTCCTTCATTCATTCCACAAATATTCATTAAGTGTCTATTGTGAGTCTTGGGAGCCTCTGCCAGCCCTGTCTGTGGTAAGCCTGGAACCATGATCAGAGGCTGGGCTGGGAGTGGACAGGCCAGGGTGGGGCAAGCAGGGCAAAGCCATGTGGCACTGCCTGGCATCTGCTGTGGGCCCTGACGTCCCTGCCCCTTGACTCCTGAATATCATCACCTGTGGCCACAGAAGCCCACCTCCCACCCCAGAGCCGGCAGGTACCCAAGACGGGAATTACGGTCTCCACAAGAGACACTGACATGAAGCTGGTTACTGCCTTTTCAGCAAACGTAATTCCTTTTTATTAGAAAATTAGAGGGTAGGACCAGCTTGCCAAAAGCCAAAAGAGCTGAAATGTGCTCTCCTAAGATATGCAGCGTCTGATAAAACGGATTTACCCATCTCCCTCCTGTTCTATCGTCATCTCCCTCACCCAGTCTCTCCTCCATTCATTCCCCTTCCACTGGCACCGAAGCAATGGCCGTGAGCTTGGCCCTGGCCGACAGGCCCAGCACCCTGGATGTGGGGAGTATGCTTTTGTTTCCTTCACACTGAGCCCCACTCCCGGGCTTTAAGCCTTTTTAGAACGACCTCGGGGATTCTCTTGCTTTCCTGAGATGCAAAGGCTGCCTGTGGCCTCTGCTAAGCTGAGGGTGTCAGGAGGGGAAAGGCAGGAACAATAAAGGATTGAGCTCCCGGAGAAACAAGCTCATCCATCTGGAGACCCAGGAGCAGGCGGTTCCAGACAGAGCCGGCTGAGGGAGGCGGCCAGGGCAGAGAGCCGAGGACGAGTCCCGCACTGCCACACAAAAAGCAACTATTCAAAACCACCCAGGGAGTTCTCTCTTATTGAAAAGTCCTTGATTCTTCCCTTCCTGTGGCAGAACTCATGAACAAGGGCCCCGTCTTATTCATGGGGTGATGGAGGGGCCCGGGAGGGAGGGTCCCCCTGCTCAGGAAGGTGGCCGAGCCCGCCCTGTGAGTCATTAGGAGCTGGTAACTAAGGTAACTCCAGAATCGGATTTTGTTCCCACTAATCTCTCTTTTTCTCTTTCTCTGTTTTTTTCTCTGCTGGTCAGATGCTGCCTCCCTGGTTTAGAGGGGACTCAGGAGGGTGGTGGGGAGAGACGGAAAAGAAAGGCGTGCGTGTATGTGTGCACTTAAGTGTGTGAGTGTGTGTGTGCCTGCGCACGTGAGTGTGTGTGTGCATGCGTGTGCTGAATACTAACATGGTCACCACACTCCGGACGCTCTGACGGCGGGCGGGGGTGGTGTCTCGGCTCAGGTATGTGTGCCCCTGCCCTCTCCCCACACGTCCTCACCCACCCCTCCCACCCGCCCACGGCCTCCCTGTTCAAGGGCAAAGCCATTCCCTCACTCCCTCCTTGAGTAACAAAAGACGAGATTGAGTTTCCTTTCACCTGCTCTGAGGAAGTATCTGCTTTGGCAGGTCTAGCAGAGCCTGCTTTGTTCTGGCGAAAACCAAAACGGGATCTGTCCTGGGGCCTGCCGGGATGGGCAACAGGGTGGGGGTCAATAGAAAAATCAATATAAAAATAGCATTGTCCCCCAGGCTCCTGCTGTCTGGACCTCCCTCCCTGAAAGCTGAAGTCCAGGGAGGTGCAGCCAAGTCAGCTTTGCTCTGAGAAGACAGGTTCAAACCTCAGCCAGGCCACCTGATGGCCACGTGGCCTGGAGCAAATTCGTTCACTCTCTGAGCTGGTTTTCTTGCCCTACACAGCAACCTTACAGAAGTGCCTGTACCTATGTGAAGCCCCCAGCATGGCATCAGGCCTCTTTCCCACCTGGTCCTCTTTAGGGCTCAGAGCAGATGAACCACTTCCACCAGGGTGGGTGGGGAGCAAAGAAGAGACGGGTGACCCCAAACTCTCCAGAGGTGGCTGTGTTGGGGTTCCAGCCTTCCGGGTAGTGTTTCTGAGGAAGAGGCAAACCACCAGCCCCTGGGACCTAAGGGTTCTCTGGATGACAGAGGAGGAGCTAGGGACCCCTGGCCAGGGTCCTCCCCAAAGGGGGCCTGGACCACCAGCACAGCTTGGGGCAGGCAGGACCCCTAGAGGCTGCACTGCTCCTTTCCCCCTGAGCACAGAGAAGCCCAAGGGTCTCCCAAGGCCCTAGCTGGGCACTAAGCCCAGAGCCCCAGGCACAGGGCTTACCCCATGCAGGTGAACATCCCCTTCAATGGACGTTGATGTCTGATCCCCAGCTATCCCCACTTTAGAAGGGCTCAGCCTGGCCTGTGATTCCCTCAGGGCGGGGCTGCGGCATCTGGAGGCTTCCATCCCCCCTGCCAGTGGGGAGAGGGAGCTGCCACACGGTGAGTCATGTCAGCTCAGCGGCTCTATGTGCTTGGGGGAAGGGCCGAGCACCGCTGCCCTCCATCTGGGCCCAAGGCAACAAGGTCAGCCCCCGTGGCCCACTGGCCGGTTGGACTGGTGCCTGGGACCCACCCCAGGTGGCCTCCGGGTAGTTCCCACTGCTCCAGGACCACTCTCACCACCCTGCACCACCACCAACACAGAGAGACTGAGCCTGCTCAGAGTGGAGTGGTGGCGTAAGGCCTCAAAATCCCCAAGGAGTGGAGGTAGGGATGGGGTCTGTGGGGCAGCCAGAGGTCAGGGGAAGCAGGCAGGTGCTGGAATGTGTGGTGGGGATGCGGTGTCTGGAGCTGAGACAGAGCAAAGCTTTCCTAGCTGTGGAAGGCAGGAGGGGCCACAGCCCCAGTAAGCAGCAGGCATCCCAGGCTCTATGGCCACAGGCTCCCTGACCCCTGGCTGCCAGATTCTCTCTCTGCATCCTTATCCCTCCCCATCTCTCCCTGCTCTGCCCTCTTCTTTCTCTCCCTCCCAGTCAGGGCTGCTAAGCAAATGGACTGCAAATGGGATCGTGTGTTTTCATTTGCACCCACCTTCACTTCCCCACCTCCCGGGGGCTGGCTTGTCCCATCCTGTCCAGCCATCTCTGTCTTCCCCTCCTTGGAGGGCAGCCATAGCCACACCCCCACTAAGAACAGGCTGTGAGCTTCTAGATGCCAGGGGTCAGGTGAGCTAGTCAGGGCCTTGCAGAGCTTGGCTCCTATCTCCATGGTTTTCAAGAGAGCCTTTACTGGGCATGTGGCTGCCCCAGTGTGTGAGCAATATGCACGGAGGAGGCGGCCTCGCTCCCGTTCTTCACTTTGAATTGCCTCAGTCTCCCTTGTCATACAACTTGTCTTCCTCAGGGCTGGAGGAGGCCCTGGGCAGGCTGTTCCCACTGACAGAAATTTCCTGGGTGCCAGGAAAACACACCTCAGAAATAACACTGATGACAGCTGCTGCCCTTCCCCAGGATACTACAGGCAGCGTGCTGGGCTGTCTGGGAAGGCTGGGGCCTGTGTATTTATAAAAACATGCTTGCATCACTGAGCCCTTTGAAGGTAATGCAAGCCTGAAAACTCTCACTAAGCCAACCCATTCCCCAGATGGAGAAGACTGAGACCCAGAAGGGCCCACAAGTAGACTCTCTGGCCCTCTGCAGCCCATCAGGGTCCAATGAGTACAGCAGTTTCCTGCATGGCGCCTGGGTTGCCTGAGTCCAGACACACAGCTGCAAGCTGGCAGTTGCTACGTTTACCCCAGCACCTCAGAGCCACCTTGAGAAGCTCACGGAGGGGTGGGCCCCAGGCTCATTTCAAGCCCATGGCTTCTCCCAGTTTCCTGCTGGTCCCTGGAGCCCTCTGCCCCTGCCTTCACCCGCAGACAGGCCAGGCCCAAGGCCGTGTGGGGCAGCAGGGACCACCCAGGTGGCGGAGGCTCCTCCCAGCCTGACCGCAGCAGCAGGGAAAACAGGCTCCTCAGCTGCACCCTCCTGCCCACCCCACCCCGCCCCGCCAGGCCAGCCGCCTCACCCAGCCCTGAACCAGGAACTGGGCCTGCCGCCAGCCAGCCCGCCCTACTCGCACCACAGCCCCTCACCCACCCCAGCCCACCCCTCAGCGCCAGCCAGATGTGGAGGAGGCAGTAGTCTCCTGGTACTCACTCCCTCATGCTACCCTAGCCTAGATCAACCCCCTCACCTTCCTCTGTCAGGGATCGGGGGAGAGGCCCAACCTTCCCACAGCAGCTGCCATACTGGCCTGAGCCCATGGCTCCCTTGACCCTGCCTCCTTGACCAGCAGCCGTCCACCTCACACCCACCACCAGCATGTGAAGCCACCTGCCCCCTTGGGATGGCACT
Source organism: Hylobates moloch (assembly GCF_009828535.3). Taxonomy (NCBI): domain Eukaryota; kingdom Metazoa; phylum Chordata; class Mammalia; order Primates; family Hylobatidae; genus Hylobates; species Hylobates moloch. The sequence goes on along the minus strand of NW_026652290.1, from coordinate 50,069,272 downwards.
GCCTCCCTCCTTCTGGGGCCAGGGTGGGGGGTGCCCCCTCCCCCTGCCAGGGGCAGGGTCTCTGTGCCTGCCTTACACTTCTGAGGCTGGATCACTGAGGCTGAAATTTCAATTAAGGAAGAGAAATAATTACTCTGGGGCTCCAGGCCTGCTCAAGTGGTGACAGGCCTCAACTTCTCTGGAGTAGGCGGAGGTGGCTGGGGCCCCCCGCCCTGAAATCAGGCTGAGCCCGAGAAGGGCCCTGGACCCTTGCCCATGTTCAGCCTTGTAGCCCCCCTCCATCTGTCTGCTGCAATAAGGCCAGCCTCAGGTATCCCCACGGTAGGGGGATGTGGGGCGGGGGACTGGAGGAAAGGTGCAGGCTTCTGGCAGAGGGGGCTGGGGAGCAAGCCTCAGCTGGCTTGACAAAATTGAATTAAATTAAATTTAACCATTCAGTCACTGCCTAGCCCTGTGGTGAGCCTAGAGGCTGCCAGGACCCCACCAGAAGCAGGTAGGGACCACAAGAGTAAGACTGGGCAGCTCTGGCCTCCCTCTGGTAGGATTCCAGCACAGGCCGGGGGTTGGGGGGGTGGCAAAGGCTGCATTCTGGAAAGGTTCCTCAGAAGCCCGCTCTGCAGCTCAGCAGGAGTGAGTCTGGGCAAGACCCTCCCTCGGGCCATGTGCAAAACAAGGACCACAGATGGGGTCTCTGGGCCCCTAAGACCCTCCCCTATTGCCTCCTCAAGTGGCCTTGAAACAGCCAGGCTGAGCTATGACCCCCTCATCTTCAGAAAACTCCTTCCCTAGAAATGTCCCATCCTCAATCCAAAAAATGTCCCTTCTCTGAGAATGACCTGTTTCTTCCCCAGAAATGCTTCATTTTAACCCAGAAATTCCCCAGCTCCAAAATGTTCCATTTCCAGAAATGCTCCATCTTATCTCCAGAAATATTCCCCCTCATCTTCAAATGTAATCCATCTCCAGAAATGCCAGTGGTCTACTGAGGCTCCACCCTAACTCCAAGAATGTTCCACTTCCAGAAATGCCACATCCCATCTCCAGAGATGTTGCATTTCAGCTCCAAAAATACCTCATCTTCAGAAGTGCCCTATTTTATTTCCAGAAATACTCCAGCATCATCTTCAAAAACACACCACTTCCAGAAGTATTCTAGTTTCTCTCTAGAAATTCCATTTCCAGAAATGTTCCATCTCTAGCAATGCTCGGAATCCAGAAAAGCCTCATCTTTACTCCTCAAAAATGCCCTCTCCCATCTCCAGAAATGTTCTCATTTCATCTTCAGAAATGCCCCTCCTCCAGAAGTGCTTTTCATCTCTTCTCTAGAAACACCATCCTGTCTCCAGAAACACCATGTCTCCTTTCTAAAAACATTCCATTTCTGGAAATGTTCCAGCTCATATCTGGAAGTGTGCATGGCATCTCCAGAAAGGTCTCTCCATCTGGTCCAGATGCTGCAGAAACACAAAGACCCACTTCCTTCTACATCTCCTACAGAGAAGCTAAGCAGTGCCTGGGCCTCCTCCCCACCTGTTCCTCTGTTCCTTGGGACCTCTCAGCCATCTGCTGGGCCTGCTCTTATCCCAGAGCAAGGACAAAGTCAAGAGCAGCGCTGGCAGATGCCAAGGTCTCTGGGAGGGAGAGCATGAATGGTCAGGGTTTGGAATGACTGAGAGCCTCCCAGGTCTGACCTGGGGGCAGGGGCCATGAGAGGAGCCTGGGGTGGGAAGGAATGAACCAGGATGGAGGCGGTGGGGGTCTCAGCACAGCTCCCTGCAGACACGTTCTAGCCACAAACACCTCCACTGGCCCAAGTGCACATACTCACAGTTCACAGTCAATACCCACACAGCCCAGAAATGTCCCCCCATCCTCCAGGGCCATGCGCAATGCACTCACAACATGGATATCCACGCTCAACCCTTGAAGCCCCACCCGCACAAATACACACACCATACACAGATGCAAACACATAACACAGATACACAAACAAGTCCACTGTCACACATCACACACCACACACACAATCACAGTCCCCTACATTCCTCAGGCCTTTTGTGGGCCAAGTTCAGGTGACACCTAGGGGCAGAAGCCCTGTCAGTCCCTCCAACCAGGCTGGGTTGGCAAGATAGGGCCGCCTCAGAACTGCTGCCAGGAGATACACAGCCCTAGGCACTTTGCGCTTAGAAGGGACCACAAAAGAGAGGAAGGCACAGGTTGGGCATCTGTTTGCACACCTACCCACCTAAGATGGGGCACTCACTACCTCCTGGAGCAGCCCAGGCCACTTCTAAATCACTTCTGAATGACAGGAAGTGAGTCTTTGGGCTGGGCACGGTGGCTCACGCCTGTAATCCCAGCACTTTGGGAGGCTGAGGCAGGTGGATCACTTGAGGTCAGGAGTTTGAGACCAGCCTGACCAACATGGTGAAACTCCGACTCTACTAAAAATACAAAAAAAATTAGCTGGGCGTGGTGGCGCATGCCTGTAGTCACAGCTACTTGGGTGGCTAAGGCAGGAGAATCACTTGAACCCGGGAGGTGGAGATTGCAGTGAGCCAAGATCACGCCACTGCACTCCAGCCTGGGTAACAAGAGCGAAAACCCTGTCTCAAAAAAAAAAAAAAAAGGCTGGGCATTGTGGCTCACATCTGTAATCCTAGGACTTTGGGAGGCCGAGGCAGGTGGATCACCTGAGGTCAGGAGTTCAAGACCAGCCTGACCAACATGGTGAAACCCCATCTCTACTAAAAATACAAAATATTAGCTGGGCATGGTGGTGGGAGCCTGTACTCCCAGCTACTCGGGAGGCTGAGGCAGGACAATTGCTTGAACCCGGGAGGCAGAAGTTGCAGTGAGCTGAGATCATGCCATTGCACTCCAGCTTAGGCGACAGAGCAAGACTCCATCTCAAAAAAAAAAAAAAGAGAAAGTTTCTCTTTGGATGAAAACTGAAACCTTTCTATGTCACCTCTGTCCACACAAGCAAGTCCTGCTCTCTGGAGGTGCAAAGCCCATGTCCTGTTGAGATTTCAAACAGATTCTCTCCTCCCTGCCCCATGTCAGGTGGGAAAGGAGAGAGGGACAGCTGTTCTTGGGGAATGGGGCCTGGAAATAGCTTTGTGGAGGGTGAGCTGGTGTCGCAAGCTGGTGTCAGAACACACAGATATGCACACACTTAGATGTACAAACATGCAAGCACAGATGTGTGCCCCCGTGTGTCCAAGGAGCTCACACGCAGACATACAGGCAGGCATGTAGTACACCTACATGCACTGACCCACACATAGGGAAGCAGGTGTGGGCCCACTGGTCTGCACCAGGTCTGTCCCTGACACCACTGCAGTGGAAATTCTTGGAGCCTTTAGGTGGGTAGGAGGGAAAAGGGGCTCTGTCTCCATGACCCCCATTCCCAGCGGCCTTGGTTAGCTCTGGTCTGCTCCCACGGGAGGATAAGTACCATTTGTTAGGCCTCCCAATTTAGAATCAGCCACAATTAACTGGAACCTCCTTAACAATCCCCCAACTTTTTATTTTTTTGAGACAAGGTCTCGCTCTGTCACCCAGGCTGGAGTGCAGTGGTACAATCTTGGCTCACGGCAGCCTTGATCTCCCGGGCTCAGGTGTTCCTCCCACCTCAGCTTCTGGAGTAGCTGGGACCACAGGCACCCACCACCATGCCTGGCTAAATTTAAAAAAAAAATTGTAGAGAGAGGGTCTTGCTATGCCAAGCCCCTTTTTTGGTCGTTGGGGGCTAAAGGCAGGCGTGAACAGCACTTGAACATGCCCTTCAGTTTGCCTTCTACATGGACCCCTTTGTCTGATACCCCACAACTAGCCAGTGCTTGACTAGAAACAAGGCTTCAACGTCTGCCCTCACACATCCTCCTCAATCCCTCCCCGTCCCGGACGCTCATTTTCTCTCTGCCTAGACTTCCCTCCTCTAGGAAACAAGATCCTCACCCAAAAACGTGAGAAAAATAAACCAAGCAGTGGAAGACGAATCAGAATGTACACGTGGTCCCAGGGCCCAAGATGGCCAGACCTTTGCATTGGGTGGTGAGGGGGCCCCGGGTCTCCCAGCCCCCAGGAGTAGCCAGGCCTTCTGCAGAGGCTTCTGCATTGGTATTCTCTGTCCCTCACAGCCCAAATTACACTGGCTCTCCTGGGACCCTTTTATCGCACGTTGTCACTTGAGCAAAAGGTTATGTACGAGAACATGGAAATCCCTCCCGCATATTAACTAAAGGAGCATTTTTAAAAATGCACCAGAGAAAGAAGCCCACCTAAGAGCCAATTTTTCCAGTGTCTTAGAGAGATCGAGCACTGGACTGGGAGTCAGGAGTCGGAGTTCTTGTCAGGGTCCTGCCCTTACTGGGACCTGGGGCGTGCCATGTCACTTCCCTGAGATCCAGTGTTCTCATCTGCTGAAAATGAGAATAAAAGCACCCACAATGGTGCTCTATCAGGGATGCTGTGAGGGTCATCTGAATGCCTGGAATGAATGAATCATCTTATAGAACAAGCAGAATCTGATTGGTGTTAGTATTCAGGCTTTGCCAACCAAGTACTTAACAGGCAAGGAGAACATGGTATTATTTCCCAAGCGTTCTGCGTCCTTTCACACCTCCTTATCTTTCTCCACGCAGTGTCCTGCACCTGGTGCACCCTTTCTTTTTCTTTCTGGCCTGGAGAATTCTCAGAAAACACTAAGACCCAGTTTGGAATCAGTTTCTCAGTTTTGACATTTACTAGATGAGCTTCAAAGATATAATCTGCCTCGGATCAGGGAAAGCCAGGATGCCAGGGCAGGAACCCAGGTCTAAGCAGGGTGGCAAGCTCCAGAGTGCCAGGGCCCAGCTGGCACATGAGTGGGAACTGCAGGGAACCAGGTGACTCAGAAGGTGGCAGCCCCGTGGCAGCTCTGCCGATAGTGCCCTGTGGGTGTGTGGCCCTGCAATGCCGACCTGATTTTTTTTAAGCAAAATGTAGAATTTTTATGTGAAATCCGATGTCATTTTTAAAAGCCTGGGCTGGCCAAACAGCGCCCACCTGGGGGCATTGCCAGAGGACAACCTCTGGCCTGTGTGCTCAAGCCCTGGCCTCTCCGTGGAAGAGATGGCAGAGGAGGTGGCAGGCTCTGCACGGGGCATGGGAGAGTGAGAGTCTTCCAGGCAGGGCCAAGGGAACAGGCAGGAGCAACAAGCCAGGCAGCAGGACTGCACGAAGCAGGTTTAACTGGTGAGGAGAAGGCTGACCGCCAGGCAGCAGTAGCCTCTGGGCCTTGGTGTGCTCTTCTGTCAAATGGGGATGATAATAGAGCCCAGCTCCGGCAGGTGATGAGAGGAGTGTGCCAGGAGCTCCTGGCATGAGAACAGGCTCAGTTGGGACCTGTAGGATGAATGAGGGAGGAAGAGATTCTTAAAGAAGCCTGCAAACCCCAGGAGAACACAAGCCCTTTATAGAGGAGATGCCCAAGGAAGGACGTCACCTGCCTGGCATCACACAACAGGTGACTAAGTGAATGGCAGATCCAGTCACCACAGTGTGACCCTTGATCCCATCCCCCTCCCCCAGACAGAAGGCCACAAACATGGGGAATGTCCTGAGGGGTACTAAGGTCTTCCCTGCTCCAACCTGTTCCTGCGTCAGGCCTGTGGCCTGCCCAGGACTCTGCCATCAGACAGCCTCTGTCTGAGTTAAGCAGTGCCTTCTTCTCAGTAAGGAGGCCAATGCTCCCAACATAGCCCAGGGTTCAGCCGCAGGCTCACTTCTTACCAGCCATGGGCCTTGAACCACAGTTGCTAGACCTTTCCAAGCCTCAGTTTCTTCATCTGTAAAATGGGGATAGCAGGAAGCTTTCACTGGCAAGGAGGGTCTGCAGACTGGAAACAGCAAAGTATCCAGGGCTGGGCACCTAGGAGGCCTCACTGAGAGGAAGCTCTGAACACGATGGTTCCAGGTATCATTCTTATTCCTCCCACCACCACCTCCCCCAGCCTGTGCCAAGGCTCTGGGCACTTTTCCTCCCTCTCTGTGCTGAGCTTTCTTTCAGGGAGTTATAATCTGCTGAGCTTTAATTATCAGTCCCCCAGGACCATCACCTACTTCTCAGCCGAGACTGAACAGTCCCTCCCAGCGCTCAGCTCACAGGGGATGCAGGGCTAGGCCAAGCTGCTCTGGGCTTAGGCAAGAGCTTGGGGAGATGGTCAGGTCCCTGCTTCCCTCTAGACCAGCATTCCAGGCCTGCACAGCAGCTCCAGGAGGAGGGAGGCTGCTCTCATCCAGCCCACACCCCAGAGGACTCAGGAGTTCTCAGGGAGGAAACTGAGGCCTCACCTGCGTCCTCTTCTGATCCTCTCGAGCCTCTCCTCATTGTCCCTTTGTGTTCCCACTGCCGAGGCTTTGCTCCAGCCATGCTCACTGCCCAGAGCACCCGTCTTTTCCCACTGGCTTCAAGATAAAACCCTTCAAGCAGTCAAGGCCCAGACTTCTTTTTGGCCTCAGTCCCTGCCTCCACCTCCCCAATCCCACCTGCTCGCCACCCACACCCCCAGGCCTCTGGCATGCTGTGTCCTGCAGCCAACACCCTTCCTTCTGCAGCAAAATGCTTCCCCTTGGAGACCCAGCCCCTGTCCCTTTGGGTGCCTTGGCCGGGGCATCTGGGCCAGAACCTTGGGGCCATCAGCAGACACTGTGGAAGGACTGAAGGGAATGAAACACAGCCTGTAAAGGAGGTATGAATCAGATGTGCAGGACAGGCCTGGCCGCCAGATGCCCCAAGTGCAGGGTCAGGCTGACCCGGTTCAGGCTGGTCCTGACACCCTGTGTGTGTGGCCCCTCTGCTCCCACGTCCTCACCTCTAGGAGGGCTACCAAGGGCTGGGTGGGTATGAGAAGCATACCAGGCTGGCACCATGCCTAGCGCTCTGGCAGTTCCCAGCTCCTCCTGAGCCTGCCTCCTTGGGCATCGCCTGCCCTGCTGCCTAGAAAGGGCTCTCTCTCTGCCACTCAGGGACTCTGGCCCAAGGTCCCAGGCTGCGAGTGGGCCCAGAGTAAGGCCCCTGTGGCTGGGACACCCACAGCAGAGTGGCAGCGGCAAAGCTTCTCTGCCTCTCTGCCCTGTGCCACCCTTGGAAAAGCCTACTCCAGCCTACCCTCCTGGGCCAACAAAGTCTCATCTTGTGCCTCGGTCCCCCAGTCTGGTGACAGCACTTCATATGACACCCCAGCCCTGGCAGGGCCTCACTGGCCTAGACTTGGGCAGGGGAGCTCCCCTCTGGGAGCCCCAGCTTTGCCATCCCTGCCCCACTTGTATTGCAGGATGGTCACAGTGATCACTGGGCAGCAGCAATGAAGCCAGGAGGCTGCACTGGTGGCCCCAGGTCTGAATCTGGTCGTAGGGGCACTGCTGAATTAGGTGACAACATATACAGACCAGGAAGTATCATGTCAACATCTGAATCCTGTTTCTGAGACAGTGGGCAACAGGCGCCGTGGGCTGCATCCCCATGGGCTGCCCTGGCAGAGCCAAGCTACCGTGCCCCATTAGGGCCAGGCAGCCACCACATCCTCATCAGCGCTGCCTGCCTGGCCCTGCAGGGCCTAGGGGTGGGTGGCTCCTGCATTATGCAAACATGAGTTCATCTTCTGATCACTCCTCAAGTAACACGTTTGCATTTTAATCAGGGCCTTCCATGCTCTGACCTCGGCAGTGACTAACGGAAGCATTTCAGGTCCTGGGAAGGGCAGGAAGGGGATATTTAGCGGGAAGGGCAGGAAGGGGATATTTATCAGGAAGGCAGATACCATCATCACAAAAACTGCTCCTGAAAGGTGGCATCTTGCAGGGATGACCCAGCGCAGGCAGGGTCTCTCTGCCTGCTTCAGTGCAAAGGGCTTTTTGTGGAATGAGTGAACATCTGCCTGCCTCTCTCCCAGTTCTGCCTTGGGGAACAGGTGGATGCTGACTTCCTGTTCTGCCCGCCCCTCTGATGCCTCATGATACTGTTTCTGGCTCCTACTAAGATGTGGGACCAGGTTCAGCAAATCTCACTAGGACCTACCCCAGCAGCAACATCTCTCCCTTCTCCCACTCTACCTTTGCTAACATAGCCTCAGGTGGGTCCAATGAGCATCTTTGCCCCCTAGAGGCTCATGCTGAGATGACAGTCACCTGAGCCCCAGACTGTCTCCTAGAAAGCACTGAAATGTGACAGTGTGTGTCCCTCCCCAGAAGCCAGCAAACCGAAGGCCTGTGGCAACACACAAGTGCCCTGAACGGATGGACAGGTGCAGAAATGCACAAATGGGCCTCTGTGTGCGTTCCAGGGCTGCCAGGCACTTGAACAAACTTGACCTGGTTTTCCTTACTCTCTTGTCAGTCCTCTCCGGAAAAAGCTATGATCCCCATTATACAAAGGGGAAACTGAGGCTCAAAGAAGCAGAAAAAGCCCCTGCTCGTGGCCAGCGATCTCACTTGCTTCTGGGTGTGGCCAAGCCACAGTGGGTCTCCTCCTCTCGGAGAAGCTGGGCTCACGGAACACAGAGGTAGCACGTGGGTGGGTAGGAGTGGGCAGAGGTATGGCAGCAGGCAGGTCCCACAAATGCTGAGATCTGCCACGCTTGTGAACTCCGCAACACCTGATGCTGGGGTGGAGGTGGAGGGTCGCCTGGTTTATTGTTACTACTACTCCTTTCTACCACCGTAGTCCTTACAAGGCTTACAGCAGACAGATAACCAGGCAAGGCCCAGCGTGACCAGGCCCAGACTCCTTCCAGAAAAGACGTGGCACAGATACCCAGCAGTGTGGATACAGTGTCTTGAGCCTCACGGGGCACCTGTGGCTGGTCTGCTGTGGAACCACGAGCCAGTGTGGGGGAGGAGCGAGGTGGGGAGAGGCAGGCCTTGCCCAGGTTGGCAAAGGTGACCTGAGTCAGCCCAGGGCTGCTCCAGGCTAGTGAGTCACCCAGCTCCCCACGTGAATGGACATCGCAGCCCCCCAGCCCTGTGCTGCTCGGACCTCAGAAAGGAACCACCTCAGGTGTGCCATGGAGAAGGTCTTGTCATGGTAGGTCCCAGCCTCCCAGGGGTCCTGCAGAGGTAGGGGCTCATGGTGGGAATCTGGGGGCAGCTAGGAGCTATGAAGGGCATCTGGGCCTCGGGGTCAGAGGACTGGGTCCATTCTGGGGTTCCCAACTCCTGGCTGCATGACCTCAAGCACGTCACTTCTCTGTAAAACTGGAACCACAAGCGCTGACTTGCAGGATCTGTGCAAACAACAAGCTCAGTGCCTGGCATATGAGTGGATATCCATGGGGCTGGGTGGCTGCCACCCACTCCTGGGATTTCAGAGACCACCACCGGAAGACAGTCCCTAAAATTCAAAGGAGAAGCTCTAATCAGACTTGGGCACGTGCCCCTAAACACCTTCCCACTTGACTCCCCCAGCCTGTGCTCCCCTCCGTGGGCTGCGGCTCCACCTGGCTGTGCCCTGCCATTGGACCCTACCCCATTTTGCATCCTCTGCTCTCAGCCTCTTCCTCTCCCTGGCTGGGGGATATGAGCAGGAATGGCTCAATCAGGATATAATCGTTTTTAATTAACGTGCGGATCATTTCACAGCCTGATCTCCTTGGAGACCAGAGGGAAGACTGTCTTTTAAGATTTTCTTTTGCCTCCCTCAACCCCACCCCTCCCTGTCGAAGGCCTTCCCCCTCTTCGCCCACCCAGCCACAACCTTGAAGCAGCACAAAAGCCTGATGCCTGGATCCCTCCTGGGGCCATTAGGAGGAAACAGTGTGCTCACACACAGACATGCACACACATGCACGCGTGCGCACACACATGACCGAGCTCAGGGGCACCCTCCCCTCCCCCTAGAAATGCACAAATGGGATCAGAGACTGACACCACAGAGGGGACACACACACACACACACACACAGAGGCATGCATGCACAACACATGCCCAAGCTGGAAGGCACACAAACCCCTTAAGAAATATACAAGCAGGATCAGAGGCACACAGATGTGCTCACATACACAAACACACCACAAAAAGAGAGGCACCCTGGGTACCCTGGGCATAGGCACACCACACACACAGACATGCACACACAGATGCACATGTCCATGGGGGCACATCCAAGCAAAGAGATACACTGCAGAAATGTCCAAATGCTCACACTCACGGCAGGTTTCTCTCAACCTGGATTGTTGGTGTGCTGCAGGGGAGGGGGCAGAAAGTCCCTGTCCTCTGATGGGGAATTAGAGCCACAATTACCCTGTCCCCCACAAGCACCCCTAAGCCTCTCCCCTGGGGTGCCCTGCCACCTGCCCCACGAGGGACCTAGTGAAATAGAGAAGTCACCACCCCTAGGCCTTGCCTCCTTGACACCCACATGGCCAGAGCTTCCCACCTCTGGCCCCCAAACAGCTGTTCCACTGGGCCCCGCACAGCCCACCCAGATGGCCAGCTGGACACCCCCACTGGGAGAAATGCCACCCAGCCACTTCCCTGGGTGTCCCCTGAGGCCCTCAAGAAGATGAGGGGGCTATTCTCTCTCCTTTCTTCATTTCACTTACATCTTTTTTTCTCTTTTCCTCCCTTATCCTCCCCCCATTTTCTTCCTTCCAACTCCCTTCCCACTTTTCTAATCCCTTGCTTTCTCTCCTACTGTCTCTGCTTCCACTCTTTCTTCCCCCTCTCTCTCCTTCCCTTCTCCCCAGGGGGTCTCCTGGGGTGAATCTTGGGCTAGAGAGAGATTTTAAGGTGTACCCCGTCCCCTACACCACTCCTTCATACCTCATATCTGTGCCAATACGTGCCTTTGCTCCTGAACAGATCCAAGGTTAGGTCTCTGACAAGTAAACTGAGGCATGGGGCAGGGACGCAACCACTAGGGTCCCCAGAGACCTACAGTCCCACCCCCTCACTGCATCTGCTTTGGATCCTCAGCTTTTCGTCTGGAGAATGGGATGGCAAAGAGGAAGAGGAGCTGTGATGGGTAGGTGGGACGGGCAACAGGGAGCCTGTAGTCACCGGATCCTGTGAACACACCCAGTCGGGGGTGGCCCAGGAAGGCCGAGAAGCCTGTCTGGGGCTCCAGCTGGCGGCACCAGGGGTAAGCCTGGGGTCTCAGTCCCCCCATCTGTGAAATGGGCAGGGTCAGCCTTAAAGACCTCAGGAATCTTTTCAGATGCAAAAACCAACATGGCAAATCAGTAGCTGGGTCTTCCCTGCTGCATAGCCCAGCAACTGCTGTGTGACCTTGGGACTCGCTTCCCCTCTCTGGGCTCTGGCTTCCCCTTCTGTCAAAGGAGGGAGGTCAGATAGGTGATTCATTGCCAAGGCTCTTTTCGGCTCTGATGGAAGGTTCTAAGTTGTGGGGAAGGAAAAATAGTGTCCCATTTATCCAGGGAAAACTAGAGAAGCCGTTTCTCCCACTGCAGGCAGTCGGAGCCTTCGGCATCAGCAGCGGCATTTTGAGCAAATCATTTTAAATATCAAGAAAAGCTCTCTATACAAAATATATCCACTACATCATTCATCAGGAACATCCAGAATGTTGGACAAAAGGGGAATATTAAGTAAATTATGGTACATCCACTTGATTGGAAAAGCCTGAAGACATTAACCATGGTGTTTATGAAGCATTGGTTACAAAACAGGAAAAGGCTCACATTATGCCGGCAAAGCAAGCAGGATATACATCTGAATATAGAGAATGACGACAAAGTCTTTAAAAAACAAACCAACCACTGAGTCGAAAAGGACTGGGAAGAACTACATCAAAATACTAACATTGTCAGAGCCCTCTAAGACTGTCAATAACCTTATTTTTCTTTTTTTCAGCTTTTCTGTGAACGCTATGTTACAATATATATTTTAAAAAGGTTTAAAAAAAACCACAAGGGCTAGATGCTTCCAATTGAGAAACTTTCCCTTTTCATTCATTCATCACTGATTCATTCACTCCTGTGTTTAGCTGGACAAATACAGGACACTGAGTGTCTGCTGTGTGCTAGGCCCTGGGGGCTCTAAGGAAGATAGGAAGAAAAAGGTTCTTGAAAACGTAAACTCCAGATCTGGGGAAGGGAAGGCAGCCCTACAAATAAGGGGGTTGTGCCATGGGGCATGAGCAGCAGTGAATCCCTGCTGGTTTCAGTCCTGCCTCCCAGAGCCTCACCCAGGCCTCCCTCAGCCACTAGGGTCTCATGGCCCAACCTATGGGTCAGACACCCACCTTAATGGCCAGGCCTGCAGCTGAGTGGGTGTGTGGGAAGAGTGGGGGTGGGGAGCAGGGCAAAGGCTTGCTCAGGAGCCTGGGCAAAGGGTAGAAGGGCCTCTCCCTTCCCTCTACCCCAGACCCATGGCGACTTCCCTTCCAGTTTCCAATGGCCCTCGCTTGTAATCCCTCTTCCCTCCGGGCCACAAGGCCACTGCCTTGCTGCCTGACCCTCTCTGGGCTCTGATTTCCGCCTCCCACAAGGTCCCTGAACAAGGCACCACCCAGCCGGGTCCTGTCGGGCTTTGAAGGGGGAGTCCAGGGTCTAGAATCTGCTAGCTCCAGTCAGCCGGTGTCACGCTGTTAGCATGTCAGAGGGTCCAACAATGTTTCCCTGCTGTGTGGGGGCTGACAAATTTCTGGGGGAGGGTTAACTCTTTCTATTCCTGGACCAAGAGACAGAACAGCCTGAACACAGTCTAGCCGCCCCGCTCCCTCTCAAAAGGTGCCTCCCCTCTCCCCCCAGGAATTCTCTTTTTAAGTAGGGAGAGGAATTGCCTTCACCTGCCTGGGTTGCCAGCTTGGTGTCTCTGGACCTGGCTCTCTAGCCCAGGAAGAAAAAGGGGAGGGGGCACCTTGATAGCCTGGCGGCTTGCCTGGGAATCCAATTAAGGCTGATTTCCACAGGCTCTCCACCCCCCAATGCCAGACCAGCTAGCCCTTCGCTCTTCCACCTCTCCCCTTCCTCTGCATCCCCCGATGGAGCAAAAGAATCTGGGGGCTTTTGCGTGCCGGGAAGCCTCTGACCCGGTGGTCCCCCCTTGGATTGAGTCCCCGCCTCAGAAGTGCGGTCCCCAGAAATTTTCTGGGCTAGCATTCCCTTCCCATGGCCTCAATGGGAAAGGAGAAGTTCCCACCACTCTCCTCCCCCCTCATCCTCCCCTCCTCCTGGCCCTGAGGGAGGGGGCGAGGCGTCCGGATCTCCGGGTCACCGGAGCAGCGTCTGCTGAGGATCGCAGGAGACAAACACTTCGTCACACAAGCACAGCACCCTCGGGATCACCTCTTTCAGCCCGCATTGTACCAGAGGGGAGGAGGCTGAGGTTGGAGGGGCCCTCGACGTGCCTGAAGTCACCAGCCAATCACCAAGCCCAAGAGGGGCTGCCATCCATGACCCCCGGCCGCGAACCCAAGCCTGCCGCCTTCGCCGCGCCCACCCCCCAGCCCCCTCCCTGCCCCGGCGCCATCCCAAGTCGACGTCTCTAACGAAAACAAGCCCCTCCCCCAGGAGCCCCATCCCCCTGCCCGAAGTCCAGGGTCAGCAGCCCCAGGAGGGACCTCCTCCCCCCACGGCAGAGGTGCGAGATTTCATTGTTAGCCTGGCCACTCGACCGCGCGAGAGACTGGGGCGCAGGGCAGGGGGGCCACTGGGCAGGCTCTCGTGCGGGTAGTGGGGAGGGGTCTGCAGGGGAAGTGTTTGAAGCCGCTCCTGCAGCTCTGTCCAGATCCGGAAGCCGCCGGGGAAGGGAGGAAGGCGGGGGTGGGGAGAGCGCGACCTTAAGCGCTGGCGGGCGGCGAGGAGGGGCCTCAGCGGCCCGAGGAAGCGCCCGGAGGCGTCAGGGGCGCCGAGTCCCCAGGGAGGCCGCGCTCCCGGGAAGTTTCCCACCGGTTGCCCGGAGCGGGATCCGGCGCGCGGATCGCCCTCCCGGGCCCAACCAGCTTCGGGGCGCAGGTTGCGAACTTGAACAGAACTCCCTCCTTCTCTGGCATCTCTCGCCTCCCCATCCGCGGCCACCAGCCCCGCCATCTCAGCCCCATGCCTTCCGCCAATACCACAGTCGTCAAGACCGCTCACCAATGCTTTGTGGAGGAAAAGGGAGGGGGGAATCCCCAGCACAACCAAACTGCGGCCAAAAAAAAAAAAAAAAAAGGAAAGAAAGAAATTCCTTCTCCTGAGACCGATTCCCTCAACCAGCGTGGAAAACCCCCAAACAGGCAAATCCGCAACTCCAGCCAAGATCCTGGCGCCGCGGGAGGGGTGTCCGCGGCGGTCGGCGACCCCAGCCTGCAGCCCCGGGCTCGGGGCAGGTCTGCGCGCGGCGGCGGGCCAGGGGCTCGGGGAGCCCTGGCGCCCACCGCGGCCCGCCGAAGACACAAAGCTCCGCCGCCAACAATACCTGCGGGCTCCTCCTGGGTCTCCCGGGCGCCGGCGCTGCGCGTCTCGCCGTCTCCCTTTCCCCTGCCGTCTCTCTCCCTCCTCTCGCGCACGCTCTCCCTCTCGCCTCTTCCAGAACGCAGTGGCCAGATGAGATCCTTGGGAGAAACAAATGTGAGCGCTCGCACGATTCCTTTCTCTCGCCAGCCGCTCGCAGCGGCCCCAGGCTCGCTCCTTTCCCTCGCGCTCCCGCGCGCGCCGCGCCTCTCGCGCCCCGCGTTTCCTTCTTAGCAGCCCCTGCGAGCGCCCTCAGTAGCCATTATTCACAGGCCGCCGAGGGACAGGAGGTAATTAGAGACGGCCCCGTGGCCGCATCCACTCGGTAAGCGCGATGCTGGCGCGGGGCGCGCGCGGGGAGGGGCGCGCGACGAGGGGGCTTGGCTGCGCGCAGCCCGCGCCCCAGACGCGGGGGAAGGGAGGAGGAGGAGGGGGCAGGGAAGGAGGAGGCGGGCGGGGGGGGGCGAGCGATGAGCTCTGGAAGGGAGCGGGAGGAGGGGGCGCCGGGGAGACGCTCCCTTGACTCTCACCGCGGGGCCTCGGGGTCACCGGCTGCGAGGCTCCGACGCGCTTAGGGACGGGGGGTGTGAGTGTAAGAGTGCGCGCGCGCGCGCGCGCGCGCGGGCGTGTGTATGTCAAAGATAGAGGAGGGGAGGGAGGGAACGCTTTAATATTTTTTCAGTGACTTACGAGCTTGCGGGTGAGGTCTTGGCTGTGCGTTTAGGTCTGTGTGTGTATCAGTGTGGCTGTATATTTCTGGTCTGTACTACGAGTGAATGTCACGGGGCTTGAGGGGGGGGTCTGGATACAAGCTTGTGAATGTGTTTCTGGGTCTCAGCTTGACTGATGCGGCGCTGCGTGGGGTTGTGTCTGCGATTGTTTATAGGGGGGTTGTGTGACTCCGTGAGGTACTGCGTGGGTGGGATTGCGCCTGTGTGCGGTTGTGTGTGTATGGGATTGCGCCTGCGTGGGGCTGTGTCCGGAGGGCAGTTGTGTGGCCACGTGGGCCTGTTTGCGAGTGGACTTGTGGGTGTGTGGGGCTGTGGGGCTGCGCATGTAGGGGCAGTGCGCCTGTGCGGGGCTTTGGGTTAACGAAAAGGGCTGTGGTGGGTATCTGCAGGCGGTTGTGTGTGTGGCTGGATCTGCGTGGGGTCTGAGGCCTGGCGGGTGGGGGTCAGTCCTCCTGGCGTCGGGGATCGCACCGCGGCAGAAGAGCCGCTTAAGGCGCGAACAGGCAGCACCGGGGTCGCGGCGCAGCGCGACGTGTAGTAGCGGTGGGGCGTAGAGAGAAGGCGGAGAAGAGGGGGGCCTTCATCGCGCGCCTCCCCTCGCCGCATCAGAGACGCAGCTTGGAGATCCTGCCACTTGCCGGCCCCGCGGTCCTAGAAGCACAGGGTTTGGGGGACCCTCCCCAGCTGGGGGAGACGCCTACTGGCCGGGAAGGCAGCGAGAACTGAGACTCGATGATTCTGGGGCAACACAGAAGCACGCGGCAACGACCGCCCGGAGAGGTGGGTCGCGGCCGGCCCGGAGACAGCCGAGAACTAGGCCGAGACAAAGAAGAGCAGGACCGGGGACCTTGGGGCCAAACCGCACCTCTAGGTTTCCCGGCGGTGAGGGGAGCGCGCTCAAGGCCGGCGCGTGGAGCCTGGCGGAGGTGGCGCGGGCCCCTCTTCGCTGTAGTCCCAGCAGCCGCTCCAGAGCCCTGGGGGCACGTAATTACGTGCCCCAGGGCAGGGCCGCGGTGAGGGGAGTTCTGAGTGCAGCTGGCGGGCGCTGAGCCCTGGGGCTGTGATTGAGCGCTCAGCTGGCCCGCCCCTCTCCCGGCCGCTCACCGCCCACGTATTCATTCATTCATCCATCCATCCATCCGTCGCTGCATCCACCCACCTTTCTATCCATCCACGTGTCCATCCATCTACCGGATTTACTGCACCAGGGATCACACAGATGTGTCAGCCCTGGCTCGTCCCACCACTTTTTCCCGCTGGCCAGTGAGTCTGTCTCATTCTCCTCGGCCTCTACCTCCACTTCCTCCTACTCAGGCCCCTCTGCTCTGGCAGGAGCACACCGACCACCTGTCACACTTGGGTTTTGCTGCTCGGTGATGTCCCAATCTCCCCTCTCCACCTACTAAAGCCCCACCCTGCCCATACTAAAGTCTCTATACATCTTACACCCAACTCTGCCCATCATTACATGTCAGGTGGGCCTCGGGCACCTTTTTTCTGGCATTCCCTGAAGCCTGGTAGCAGCCCTCCCTACCAGAAATGAATCCCTAAGGTCCTGAGCAGCCCCGCCCCACTCTGGGCTCCCCATATTTAAAATGTCAGGCTGCTTAGTCTCTGTCTTCAATATCTGTCTTGGGGACCAGGGTCACTCAGTCCTGAGGCTGCTGGGTGAACCAGGAGATGCACATTGTGTATACCATTAAGGTGGCAATGGTAAAGCCCAAATGCCTGCTGGGGATCACCAATCTGGCTGGAATGTCTTCCCTCCCCTCCTCAGTTTCTGAGTGATGAGGAGGAGAAAGTCCCCCAGGTGGTTGATGACAGCCCACACAATCAGGTCCCCACCAACTCCTGCCCTCAGTCCCAGCCTGTTGCCCCACTCACCACATTGCCCCTTGCAGTTCCTGAATTCAGCAGGCACACTCTCACCTTAGGACCTTTGCACTTGTTGATCTATCTGCCTAGAATGCTGTTCCCCACCTTCTAATATACCACGTAATTTACATACTTATGTATCTGGTAGCTATTTTTGTCTGTTTGTTCCTTGGTGTATCTTCCATATTTGGAATGGTTCCTCGTATACATTCCATAAGCACTTGTTCAATGAATGAGTGAATGCACAGAAGAATGAAGTTAGACCAAGCCCTCCTCCCATAAGCCTGACCAAGCCCAAGGTTTCTCTTCTTTGAGCCAACAGTTCCCCTGGATAAAATGGGGGTGGGGTGGAGGATGGAAAACATCAGGGCCAGGACATGTCCAAAGACTCACCTGAGGTCGCTCAGTGAGTACCCTTCACAGATTCCGGGTAGCTCAGTGAGTAACCCTTCACAGATTCCAGATTCTGGGGATGGGTGTAGAGGGATGGGATGGTGGTGGGTGGCTTGTCTCAAAAAAGGGCAGAGCTTGTCATTTGTTCCAGGGGCCTCTCTTGTTCCCTGGCTCCCTGGGGACTCCCTGGAGCTCCTGGGGCAGTGGTACAGAGGGGTCTTGATTCAGCAGGGCTGCCATTCACATCTGCCAAAGGGTGATGGAAACCCTGACCTGACCAGGGCCCTTCCACAAGTGGTATCATGGAGAGTCACAAGACAGTACCCCAAGGTCAGGATCTGACCAACCCCTAGAGGAGAAACCCAGGCTGAGAGCCTGCAAAGAACTTGCTAAGACCACAGCAACACAATCGGAACCCATCCGACTCTCAATTTCAAGATTGCTTGCTCACCTCCACCAAGCACAGTGCATGGCGTGTGGCAGTGCAGCAGAATGGAGTGGCAAACTCACAATTCAAACCTAAGTGTGCATGGACCCCAAAGCGTTGCTTACTCCATCAGACCCTACTGGCAGGATTCCATGGGATCATGGTGCCAGCATCCAGCACCCACAAATGTTGCTGGAACACCAGCAGAAGAGGCTGCCTGGCTGGCAGGCTTCCTGCTCCCTAGCTTCTGATTTCACCTTTCACCAAGTCTGCCCCAGGGGAATTAGGATCCTCCCTCCTCGATGGGATGGTAGGGGTGCTCACAGGTTTTAAAGGGCCCAGTACTTCCTGGTGAGGTGTGGCTGTGTTCTGGAGAACCTAGGTCTGGACAGGTCAGCCCTTTTGTTTGCCAAGCACTATCTCAATAGCTGCTTACATGCAAGTGTGTGTCCAGACGCCATTCCAGAGCTAAATAATAAACAGGAGCTGTTGACCAGAGAGGCAGGGTGGGTAGAGGGCTGGGGACTCTAAGCAGGGTCCTAGGGAATGCAGGCAATGGAGCCAGCCAAGGACGAGGCTTGCTGACAGGTCACCAGGGACACCCAAGTGGAAACAAGGGACAGGGAGGCCCATCAGGCCAGGCTGGTACACTAAGACCCAGAAGTCGCATTCAAGTTCAGCCCTGGTCTGGTAAGCCTCACGCTGGAAGCCTGCAGGCCTGAGGTCAGATGTGGGCCAGGTTTTAACATCTATTCCATGTTTATTGAGTAGTGGGGCAGCAACTTCAAATCTCTGTGTATCTCTCCCTGCCCCATCAGTCAGCCTCATTTCAGAGACTGGATCACTGAGGTCCAGGAAATGCACTTGCTCCTGGTCACGTAACTTAAAGGTGGCAGAATTATGCATCCACTGGCTTGGTACATATTTACTGAGCACCTACTAGATGCCAGACTCCATTCTATGTGTTGAGGATTCAGAGCAAGGAATGAGACAAAGCTTTCATCCTAGTCTTGACAGACAAGAAACAGAATGAATAAGCAAATGATGTAGTATGTTACCTTAGGTGAAGCGTGCTATGGAAAAATAAATAAAGCCAAGGAAGCGGGCTGGGAGCATCTGCAGGGACTGTTTTTCTACACTGAGTGGTCAGAGCTCATACTTAAGAGCATTTGAGAACACACCTGACAGACGAAAGTAGTGAGGCATGCAGCTGTCTGGGGGCAAAGCTGTGCAGGCAGAAAGAAAAACAAGTGCAAAGGCCCTGAGGCAGCAGCCAGGCTGGGATTTTCGAGGAATGGCCAAGAGGCTAGTGTGGCTTGAGGGGAGTGAGCGGAAAGAGATGTGGGCAGAGAGGATGAGGGGCCACACCTACAGGGGCTTGCACACACACCATCGTAGGGACTTTGGCTCTTAGACCGAACGAGATGAGGCGCTTCTGCAGTTTTTTGAGCAGGGATGGGACATGCTCTCCCTTGGGTGGTCAGAGTTTCTCCCTGTGAAGAGGGCAGATGTGGGGCCAGGGCAGGAGCACAGAAGCCTGCATCCTGCGCTAGTCCAGGTGGGCAATGATGAGGCCTGGCCAGGGTGGGGCCAATGAGAAGGGGTCAGATTTTGGATTTATTATGAAGGCAGGGTTAGCAGGATTCGCTGATGTATCTTGCCTGAGCAACTTGCAAGAAGGATGGATGCAGCTGCTGGGATCTGCCATTCATGCTAGTGGGGCTGGTGGGAGAGCAAATGCCTCAGGAAGGAACCCTGCCCCTCCTCAGCCTCCACTGTGCCTGCTCCAACACATTAATGCCCTCTGTGCCAATGTGGTAGCTTAGAAAACTGCTGAAGAGGCCCCATTTTTAATGACTGTACCAGGAGCTGTGCCCTGAGTCAGCAGGGGGTCATCTACCCCAGTCACCTTCCCAGTTTCCCAGCCTTAATATCCCCTTTTTATGAGCATGTTGATCCAGGTCTGCAGCTGCCAGCCCTCCTGCCCCCATGGATCCAGTTTTGTCTCCCAGACCAACTGCCCACAAATAATCTCCTTCGGTATATGTTTATGGAACCCACCATGTTCCAGGCGTTGTTCAGGGCACTGTGGGATAGCAGGGAACAGAACGGGCATCCCTGCCCGCGTGGGGCTGGCATGGTCCTTCAACAACTACAGCCCTGTTCCTTTTTCTCCCCATCAAAACCCTCTAATGCCAAGTACTTCCTGAGCAAGCTGGGGCTACCATGTGAAACTGAGAGCAAAACACTCAAGAAAATGCTTTTCTTTGAAAGCAAAGAGCTTGATATTTTAGCTGATGGGGGTGGAGAGCATCGGGAGTATAGAGATCCAAGTTCTCTTACATTTTTGGAACATTTTCAAATGTTCCAAACATTTGAATGTCCCCTCAGTGCCCCCACTCCCCTGATTCCAGGATGGAGGCTGATCTGGCCCACCCACCCCGACCCATGCAGGTTCTGGTTGGAGTGACAGCAGAAGGCTTGCCTTGGTGGCCACCTCTCCACCAGGGGAAGGGGACGAGAGGGAGTACATCTCAGTCTCTGCCCTGGGCTGGGGTATGCACAGGAATGCTGGTACTGGGCCAAGACCGAGGCGTCTTCTGCCTGCCTTTGATCTGAACGACCTCTGATCTCTTCTGTCTGTAGTGTTTCCCTGTCATCTGTGTGTCTGTCCATCCTTCCCTACTTGACTGCAGGAGGCCACCCCATGAGGTCAGTGCAGCTTCAGGCTCAAACACGGCAGAATCCAAGTCTAAGCCCCCCTTGACCCCTGCTGTGGACCCTTCACTGGACGTGGGCTCCAGGAAGATGGCCCCTGCCTGCAGGCCTGTGACTGTGCCTCCACGCAGCCTCCTTCTCCTGCGGCATCCAAACTATGGGTATTCATCTTCCTTCCTCAGTGCCAGCATCTGAGTGAAGTCAAAGCTGCTGAACTTGAAAGAGGCAAGGCCCTGGGGTTCAGAGGGCCCAGGTGGGGGCAGGAGGCTGGCTGGGGGAAAGAGAGGACTGGGCAGCTGTAAAGGAAGACAGACTGGGGGGTGGGGAGGATGACAGCAGATGAAGGAGAGGGGAAAGAAGGGTAGGAGGAGAGAGAAGGAGGGTTATAGAGCCACAGGGCTAGGTGCCAGAGGGTGCCTGAGGAAAGGCACTGAGAGGCAGGCAGGGGTCTTCTCTCAGTCTCACTTGGGAAGCACTGCCCTGCTCACCCTGGCACGGTCCTGGGCACCCTTGGTTCCTGGCTACAATGAAGCCACACACTCTGGACACATTGGGCTGGCTGGGGTTCCTCTGCCATGGCCATGGGAACAGCTGGGCCCAGGCCTGCTTGGTAGCAGGACCCACAGGCGCCTTCTTGCCCCTGCCCCTTGTTCCCAGGGCTCAAACTTACCCCTGGGCCAGGGAGCCACCAAGGGGCTGGGGACAGTGGTATGGCTGAGGCCTAACCTGTCTTCTGTGCCATACAGACTGATCTCCAACTGCAGCCACAGACTGACCCTTAGCCATGGCAGCAGCTACATTCTGACTCTTAACCCTGGTCGCTGTGATCCCTCTCCAATCCCAGCAACAGACTGACTCCCAGCCTCTTCCACAAATGGACTTCTGACCTCAGGCACAGGCCCCAGCCACACACATCTAGCCACTGCTATAGACAGACCTCTGAGCCTGCTACAGCCTGAGCCTCAGCCCCAACGCTGGTGGGCCCCCCCTGGTGGTGGGCATCCCGTGGGCACATTCCACCAGGCCACTCAGGGACATCGGGATGGGCTTGCTCCATGCCATCCCACCCTAAGATGAGTGGCAACATCAACCCCACCAGTGCCCCACGCTAAGCCCATGGGGCTGTGGTGACCACATCAGAGTCCAGCAGCACCACACGGGAGGCCCCTCCATCCTGCCCTGGGCCAGTGTGTGTGGGCCAGACACACACGTAGACACACCCAACACAAAACACACCCAGAGTCAGACAGAATCACACAGTTATCTCATACGCAGCCCCCAGACCCTCCATACAATGTGCACTCACACAGGCACCACACACATGAATAGACACAAAACCACACACACATGCACACAGACACATGTGCACACACACGTACAGAACCCTGTCCCCAACTCAGGCCGGGCACATACATCCAGAAACATGGGCACATACATCTGTGTGTACACACACTCACGCAATCATATAGACACGCACACACAGCTACATGCAGAGATGTATACACATATACACATGTATACATATAAATGACACACGCACATGCAAGAACACAGATTTCTCTATGTAGAAGTCCACACACACCCAAGTGTCAGTCACCTGCCTTCACATATCTTTTGTTCCCTGGCCCCAGGGCTCACTGGTATCTCTGGGTGGCTTAACCACTCCACAAGTGACCCCTCCAGCCACTTCCCAACTCAGCTCAGAGCTCCATGGGCTTTTGCCCTCCCTGGACTTGATGGCAGCAGAGATGCTGCCTCCAGGCCTTCTCCTGGCCCCAGCTGGGTGAAGACCTCTCAAGTCCCCTGACTTTGTCCCAACTGGTGGCTGCAGCTCCTGCCTGGACTCAAGCTGGCTATGACATGCCCTTAAGTCTTTGGCATGACTTGGACAATTCCCTCTCTGCTAAGGGAAACCCATTCCCCCCGCCATAGTTTGTAATCTGCAAAATGGGTAACAGTGTGTTGCACAGCCTTCCAGCACCACTCCACTCCTGACATAGGAGGGCACGGAACGGACAACACGAGGAGGATGTGGAAGAGAATATGTAGGATTCCCAGGGGCAACTTGGCCCACTCACAGCCTCCAAGTTCACACCCGCAAAAGGGCGAGGATCGGATCGGGCACAGCCTCTCTGGGGCCAGAATGAGTCCAGGGGAAACTCTGAATGGAAAGCCCTTTCCAGGGGGCATCTGAATCTGTGGAGATCACTCCTGGAAGGATGGAGAAGAAACTGCTGGAAGGTCAGGAGCAGGAGGAACACTTGCTGCTGTGCTATCTGAATTTCTACTATGTGAATGGAAGGGGCCGGGGGAGGCAGAGGAAAGACGCCAATGACCACACCACTCCTCGCACTTCTCCTCCCGGTCTGGTGTCATCCCAGAATGCCCTGGTGGAACCCAGGTGGCTGCACCATGGGAGGGGGTGGCGTGCAGAGCTGGAGCTAACTCTGCCAAGCACCCCACATGGAATCCTCTCAGCCATCCTCTGAGGTGAGTGTCCTTAGCCCATTTGAGAGATGCAGACACTGAAGCTCTGCAAGCAGAAGAGAGAGGCATGGGCCTGGGTGGAGCCCAAACCACTGCCCAGTCTCACAGCTTGTCATGGGGCTGCTTATTTACCTTCCACACTAGGGCCCAGCTCAGAGCAGCCCAGCACAGGGACAGTGCAGAGGAAACAGGCAGAGCCCCTGGCTTCAGATGTCCCCCGGCTCTCCAGGAGAGGACTGGGTAAAATGATGGCTCTTGGTCTCCCACATACCTTAAGCCAGGAAAGGCATCCCCTGCTCACCCCCAGTGCAATTCCTGGCTTGGGCCTGTCCTGGCTGTGTGCCCCTGGGCAGTTCTACACCCTCTCTGAACCCGTTTCCAGAGCTGAGATGAAGATTGCGTTTCTGCTCCTGCTTACCTAACAGAGGGTGATGTGGGTGGGATGGGAAGCAGCATTCTAAACTGGGAAGTCCATGAGGTGGAAGGCGACATTACTACCTCTCTCCCCAAGCTGAGCAAGAAAGCTCCTAGGCCAAGACAAAGAAAATCCCCCCAAAGTCAGCACCTGCAACGAGGCAGCTTGGAGAGCAGACCTGCGGGCCAGACCCTTCACCCACCACGACAAGTGGATGGCCTGAGCTCAGCCCACAACCAGGATTTCCTTCCAGTCCTGCTTCTGTGCCCTTCTGCAGGGGAGAGGCTGCCTGCTGCTCAGCTTCCTTATTCGACCCACAGCACTCCCACAATGTGTGCCAGGAGGCTCGCACCCAGCTGCTTCCCATTACATTTCTGAGCCTCAGGTTTTTCACCTTTAAAATGGGGAAGAACAGCAGGGCTCGGGATGTGCTGGTGATAAACAGAAATGAGTGCATGAACGTCACTCAGAGTTGGCCACGCCACAAGCCCTCCGTAAATGTTAGCACTGATGATTATCATTCCTTCCTGGCCTATGGAGAGGTCTGAGTTTTCAATCTCCAGGATTAGTATCAAATTCCAACTTCACAGCAATGGCCTAGACACTGAATGTGGAAATCCTACTTGGTTGTGCCACCAGGGCACAGGCCCACGCACGCTTTGTCCCGAGAGCTGAATGACCACTGACACAGGCTCTGGGCTGCTGGTCCTCCAGTCTCTTTAGAACCTCCCAGTGGCCAAGGTAGGCAGGGGGAGGCCTGGGAGCCCCCTTCTGCAGACCCAGAAACTGGGGTTCAGAGAGGGAGCTGAGGAAGCAACAGGAAGACAGATTTCACCTCCATATAAGGAAGAGCTTGCTAGCAGGCAGGGCTGCCCAGAAATGGAAGGAGGGAGCTGCTCGGGAGGTGGTGAGCAACCTGCGGCTGAAGGCATGCAAGCAGAACGGGGCAGCCTCTGGGTGGAGGCATCGTGGGCGGCTGGGACACTCTCCAGGGGAGGGCCGCTGGGATCTCTGGTCCTGTGACTTGACCAAGGCCATGTGAGCAGGAATGGAATTCCAGAAGGTCAGAGCCGGGGACCAGAGCAAGCTCCTGCTCCCAACCTCCCACGTGAAAGCTGTGCAGCTGGATGGATCCACGAGGGCTGGAGAGAGAGACTGAGCCCCTCCAAGTGGATCCCCCATCCCTGGCCCTAGTCACAAAGTCTTTATGTTTTTAGAGAGAAATGCCTACTTTTAAGTTTTAAAAATTGAAAAGTATACAGAAAAGATAAAAAAAAAAAAAAATCCAGAATCCCCTTCACCCTACGACAATTACTGTGAATATTTCTTTACAATCTTTTCTTTTTAAAATTTATTATTTATTTATTTATTTATTTAATTTATTTATTTTGAGATGGAGTTTTGCTCTCGTTGCCCAGGCTGCAGTGCAGTAGCAAGATTTCAGCTCACTGCAACCTCCACCTCCTGGGTTCAAGCGATTCTCCTGCCTCAGCCTCTCGAGTAGCTCGGACTACAGGCATGTATCACCACGCTCAGCTAAATTTTTGTATTTTTAGTAGAGATGGGGTTTCGCCATGTTGGCCAGGCTGGTCTCGAACCCCTGACCTCAGGTGATCCGTGCACCTCGGCCTCCCAAAGTACTGGGATTACAGGCATGAGCCACTGCAGCTGGCCTATTATTGTTGTTTAGAGACAAGATCTCACTATATCACCCAGGCTCTAGTCTCGAACTCCTGGGCTTAGATGATTCTCCTGCCTTGGCCTCCCAAGTAGTGGGGGACCACAGGCACCATCACGCCCAGCTCCTTGCAGTGTTTTCTATGTGCATCCAATTTTGGTTAGAAATCTGGATGTGCCTTAAAAAAAATTTTTTTTTGAGGTATAATTCACTCACTATAAAATTCACCCTTTTAAAGGGGACAACTCAGGGTTTTGGTATATTCATGAAGTTGTGCAACTATCACTGCTACATAATTTCAGAACATTTTCATCTCCCTCCCAAAAAGAAACCTGTTCCCATAGGCAGTCACCCCCCATTTCCCCGCCCCCAGCCCCTGGCAATTGTTCACCTCCTGTCTGTCTGTCTGGATTTGCCTGTCCTGGGCATTTCGTATGAATGGAATCATATGATCTGCAGCCTTTTGCATCTGGGCTGGTGCTTTTTTAATGTACAATTTTCTAATCCTATTTTCACACAGCATTATACACAGTCACCATTTCCATGTTACTACCAAGTCCTTAGAATCAGTATCGTGTTTACTGTTTGTATACCACAAAGAGGCTTGACCACAGTTTCCTCAGGTCACCCTCTGGTGACTGCCCCCATCCTGTTCAGGCCCCATGATCACTCAGCCAGACAAGTGCAATAGCCCCTTCTGGGCCTCCTAGGCCCATCCTTGCCCCCCTCAGCCCTTACAACACCCAGACAGAGCCTGTTAAATCAAGTCTGATCCTGACCCTCCCTCACTAAGAATCCTCCATGGCTCCCACCTCACATAAGACTTAAAACCAAGCTTATACCACAGCCCACAGTCTCCTATGCCATCTGACCTCTGCTACCTTCTGACCTCACCTCCTCCCACATCCCCATCCACCCCCGCTGCAGCCACACAGGCCTCTAACACACCTAGCATAGCCCCACCTCAGGGCCTTTGCACTAGCTGCCCCTTCCACCCAGATGTGGGCTTGGCCTTGCAGCCACTCTCTGTTCTGGAGCCCTGCTTCCATTTGCTTCCTAACACATATCACCTGATATATGTTTATTCACTGTCTTCTCCCACTAAAATGGCAGCTCCGTCACATGTTCTCTTATTCGCTGATAGAGCCCCGGCACCTAGCACAGAGTTGCAGCTCAGTGACTATTTGGGCTGTTTCCAATAAAATAAGGAATGTAAAAGAACCAAATGCAAAAACCCAAGCGCCCCACAGCGCAGACATTAGAAACTGGTGGTCCACTGCCTGCGGACATGTGTGGTTTAAACCACACTGTGCCTTTTGTTAACTGAGCCAGCATTTGAGAATCAGGAGAGTTCACATAAAAATCCAAATTCCAGCTTCTCTTGAAAACACATATCTGGTCATCAGGGCCGGACTCCGCGTGACAGCCATCAGCAGGCACTAAGGGGCTGGGCCTGGGGACATTCCCACCCACAGGTTCCGGGAGTTGAATGCTTTGTCCCTCCTCGGAGGCCCCAGATGTGGTGCCCAGGAGGAGGACTTGCCCTGGGACAGAGCCTGGGCTTCACCTTGTGCTGCTGCCTGATATCTGGGCCCCTAATGCCCCAAGCCACCAGTAAGGTCCCACTCACCTTTATTCAAAGACTGGGACCTTCCCAGTGTCCCTACACTTTCTGGGAGCCCTTACAGCCACTGTTCCTTTGCCTGGAACTTCATCCTAGGTCCTCTAAGGTTTGCCTCACCTTGTCCCAAGACCTGTCGAGGCCTCCAGCACATTTGGAACATACACAGGACATGTCCATCCCGTGTACACCTCCCACTTCCCTCCAGCTCCATCCCAGCCTCCCCAGCCCCTGGCAGTGTCCAGCATGCCATAGGCCCTTGGCCGCCTCTGAAAGGACTGAATGGCAAGCACCCGCCCCCCAACTCCGGGGAGCTGGGAGGACCTGGGGGACAGGGCACACACAGGAGGGTCTGACTTGGGTCACGCTCAGTGCCAAAATGCATGTGTTTGTCATCTACTGTGCGCCAGATGCCTCGGGGACACAAAGATGGAAATCATGGGGGACGGGTGCCCCAGGGGTGCCGCGGCAGCCAGGGCCTGTGTGTTTCTGCCGAGGAGGGACAACCCCCAGCCAGGACATGACCAGAGTTCTTCCAGGGCCTCAGTCGCCCCACCTGCACGCAGGGCACCCCTATCACCAGCCTCTCAGGCCCCAAGGCTCAGCCCCACCTCCCTACCCTGGAGAGGTTTTCCGGGTACTGCGGCCCTGCCTTCCCATCCATCAGGATTTTGCTGCATTCCTGTGAGTCATTCTCCAAACAAACCGTGTGAGGGAGAGAAGGGAGCAGGGGAGGGGGAGGAGGCTGGGAAACAAATCAGCCTTACCTCCTCCCTCCCACCTGCCCCCCATCAACACCCCACACAGGCACATGGGGGCCCTCAGGAGAGCTCTGGAGTACGAGGCTGCCTAGCTTTGCCATGAACTTGCTGTGTGACCTTGGGCAAGAAGACGGCCCTCTCTGGGCCTCTGGAAAAAATGGCCCCAAAGGTCTCCACCTACAGAATGCATAGGCTTCCCAGAGGGCTCTGTCTCAAATGAGGCAGGGCCTTGTGGGAGGGGTGCCCTGGCTGTCTCCACTTTTTTACCTCAGTTTCTCTACCTCTGAAATGAGGAGGGGGCAAGTCCTTGGTAGCCACAAGGGGCACATCTGCCAGGTGGGGCTGGGTGAGGCCAAGCCACCAGTGCCAGGGCCAGCAGGGCCTCCCCAGGGAGTCCTAGTCTTGGTGGCCACTGTGCTGCCATTTCCCTAGCAACAGCCGAAAGGCCACCACTGGCAGCCTCTGACTCACAGGCCCCCGGGGCCAGGAGGGTCTCTGGGCAGCCACCTGTACCCTGGGGTGGGGGACGGAGCACTGCTAAAAAGGAGCAAAAACCCCTCCTCATGGCTGCAGCTGCGACTGTGGCCGTATATCCATGTGGGGATGGGTGTTGGAGAGCGGGATGGGTGCCCCGGGGTCTCCATGTGGCTCAGCTCCCACAAGGGGTCCTGGGTAGGTGAGGGGTGTGTGCTTGGCATGCAGGTAGCCCTTCTCCTTGAAATGCTCTTTTGTTGTGGCTAAAGCCCCCTCTGGGTTCTGACTCTCTGTGAAAAGCAGGCTTCTGAGTCACCTCTGCTGCTGCCACCCTGGTGCCAAGTGTGTGTGAAAGCACACGTGACCAGGTGCATGTCTGTGTGTGCTCGAGGTCTTCAGAATCCTGACATGAGTGTGGCCGGGGCTGGGTGGGTGGTGCAGAGTGTGTGTGTGAGGGTGTGAGAGGAATGTGGGTGTCCACGGGTTGACCACCCGTGGTGGGCATGTGGGCATGTCCGTGTACTGTGAATGAGCATGAGGTGCGCCGCCACAGGGCTGGCATCTAGGAATGTGCGCATGACTGTCTGCTGTGCAGGTTTCCTCCTGAAGCACCAGCTCTTGGAACTGCCTCCTCCTGGGTGCTCATTCTATCTGGCTCCATGAAAAACAGGTTTCCACGACTCTGGAAGCTGCACCCCAGGCCCGCACAGAGCTGATCTGGGGGCCCCTTAAGGTTCAGAGGAAAGCTCCAGGCCCCGGCGCAGACAGTGCCCTGCCACATCACTTTGGACCTAGTGCTGGGGTTCCCCCTCCCTGAGGCCCAGCAGCTCCTTGGCCCAGAGAAGGGAGCTCAGGACCAGAGTGAGGCCACGGGCCTGGAGGGGCATGGGGGCAGACCCAAGGCAGGGCAGGAAAGAGACTTAGGGGGCAGCTGCCCAGGATGGAACTGCAAATGCCCCACTGTGACATGTATGTTGGGGCAGCTGTGGAGAGGGTCAGCTTCCAGCCAGGACTGACTGTGGTCAACCCAGCAGGGAGGCCGAGGCAGGCAGGGGCCTCAGGAGCCTGGAGGGGTGGAGAAGAGAGTCAGGGTAGGAATATTTGGGGGCCGGCAAAGGGCTTTTCTGAGTAAAGGTGAGACCAAAGAAGAGAGACTGAGAGGAGCCCGCCTCAGTATCCCCCCATGATACGGCAAACAGCAGACAGCAAACAGCAAAGCCGCATGGCCAGAGCCCAGCCAGCTCCAGCTCTGCTCTCCCTAGGCACTCTCAACCTCACAGCCTCCTCCTGTGGACACAGATGCTACGCCCTCCTCGGGGTCTCTCAGCACAGTGCCCAGCACACTAGGCCCTCCATCAGTCATCATTGTTGTCATAATGATGGTCCCCGGGTGGCTGCTGGAGCATGTGGGAAAAATCCCAGGCTGGGAGCCTGGAATGGGCTCCTCTCCTTCCCTTCCACTCTCTGGACCTCAGTCTTCCCATCTGTAAAGTGGCATGTCCTGGCCCACTCTGCAACTGAAGGTAGGAAAGGCCCGTGGAGGACTGACGAACTGTTCCCTTTGTGCCTGGAGCAGGGGTGGCAGGAGCCCGGGGCACAGGGTTCAACTCCAAACCCTGGCAGCTGTGAAGCTGGAATGTTTTGGTTGTTTCCAGATGGGCTGCAGCATTTGAGCACAAAAGGAGGATGGGTCAGTTATGGCGTCCACTTATGGTGCCCAGCCTGTGACAGGGACCACAGTCTTCTAACTTCTGGGCCATTGCTCTGTGCCCCTCACCTTGTCCAGAGGCCCTCAGTTGCTAGAAAGACAGTGAGCTGCCTGGAGTCACAGGAGGTGTACAAGGAGGGATGTGAAAAAGTAACCCACTCACCCACTGAGTCAAGATGCAACCCAGGGGACCCCTAAGATTCCATGATTCTAGAATGGAGTCCCTAGCCAGGCACTCTAGCACACACCTGTAGTTCCAGCTACTCAGGAAGCTGAGGTGGGAAGATTGCTTGAGCCTGACTTTGAATCCAGCCTGGGCAACATAGTGAGACTCTGTCTGTAAGGGAAAAATGTACATATATATATATGTGTGTGTGTATGTATGTATATATGAGAAGAGAGGACAGGAAGGTGCAAAAGCCAATTCCGTGTTCATTCAACCTAGGCTGATTAGCACAAGTATTGTTAGAGAAAAAAGGGCTTGCTAAGCAACCAGCTTCTCAGAGTTCATCAAGGGGGTCTCCTCCTGGGGAGGGGGTCTGCCTCCCCTCTTGCTGCCACCTCAGGGTCAATATACACCTGGAGAGGACCCAGAAAAATGGCACAGGCTGAAGCACCATCAGAGGGTGGCAGCAGGAGGAGGGAGGAGGAGGAGCATGGCAGAGGTAGAGACCTGAGAGGCCCAGGGTGCCTATTCCCCCATTCCTTGGAGATGGAGGGTGGGGTCAGCTTGGTCGATGTGGCTGCAGCTTCTGAGGTCTGCCAGAGCCTCCAGGAGGCTTCTACTCCCTTTCAAGCTCTGTCTGGCCCCCTCAACTCCCGAGGGAGCCTGTGAGATCCTAAGTCAGCTTGGAGCCTGCCTCTTGCAGTCTCCAGCTCACTCAGAATGAAAGCTAGAGTCTGGCCTGCACGGCGGCTCACACCTATGATCCCAGCACTTTGGGAGGATGAGGCAGGTGGATTGCCTGAGCTTAGGAGTTTGAGACCAGCCTGGGCAACATGGCAAAACCCCGTCTCTACCAAAAATACAAAAAATTAGTAGGGCATGGTGGCACGCATCTGTGGTCCCAGCTACTCAGGAGGCTGAGGTGGGAGGACCACTACAGCCTGGGAGGCGGAGGTTGCACTGAGCTGAGATCACGCCACTGCACTCCAACCTGGGTGACAGAGTGAGACCCTGTCTCAAATAAACAAACAAACAAACAGTCTTCCAGGAACCCTCTCCCCTCTCTCAGTCCCCTCCAGCAACAGTGGCTCCCTTGCTGTTCTTGCAACATGGAAACATGTTCCTGCCTCAGGACCTTTGCACTGCTATTCCCTCTGCCTGCAATGCCCTTCCCTTTGACATTGCAGGGTTCACTGACCTCCCTCAAGTCTTTGCTCACCTGTCACCTTCTCAGTGAGGCCTTTCCTGGCACACCAATTTAAAACCGCACGCATCTCCCCCATTCCTAAGCCCCTTCCCCCCTCTACTTTTTTTCTCACTACATCTATCTTCTTCTTAAAATTAATCAGTTATTTTCAGAGATGAGGTCTTGCTATGTTACCCAGGCTGGATTCAAACTCCTGGGCTCAAGCGATCTTCCCACCTCAGCCTCCTGAATAGCTGGGAATACAGGTACACACTAACATGGCCAGCTAATTTATGTATTTTTTGTAGAGGCGGGGTTCTGCTATGTAGCCCAGGCTGGCCTCAAACTCCTGAACTCAAGTGATCTGCCTGCCTCAGCCTCCTGAGTAGCTTAGGACTAACAAGCATGCCCCCAGGCCCGGCCTATCACCTTCTGAGACACTCTACACTTCACTCAGATTGCTCGTCATTAGCTGCCTGTCTCCCACCAAGACAGGAGCTCACCATGGCAGAGATCGCTGTCTATCTGCTCACCCATGGGTACCTAGGGCAGAGCCCGGCTCACAGTAGGGTCTCAATAACTGTGTTTTGAATGCATGGATTAAAACATTCCTGTTACACAAGATCAGCATTCCAATGGTAGGGTCTTTAAAAACTTTTCCCCTGTGGGAGTTTCAATTCTTTTTTTCCTGAGCCCACAGAGAAGAAATGTGTGCTTCCTGGCTCCCAGTGCAGGCCCCACCCTCAAACCAATGGTTTGTCTATGGGCAGGAGGGGTGATTCTCACTTCAATGTCCTGTCCATTCACCAACCTACATCCTGGACATCTCCCCTGGATGCCGCTCAGGTGCCCCAACTCTACTCTGATCCCTCAAACTTTCCCCGTCACTGCACAGGACACCCCCATCCAGTCCCCGGCTCCCTCGAGCTGCTGGTGCGGCTCACAACCACTGGCCATCCAGCCCTGGGCTTTCCCTGGCCCTGCTCTTCCTCTTCAGACCCACGCCAGCCCTTGTCCACCTGGATCCTTGGCCCAGCCGCCTACCTGGTCTTCCTCCCTTCAGCTGCTGGCCTCTCGTTTCACCTATGCACACCACTCTCATCATTCAGTGCAGAGCACTGCACACCCCATGACCAAGGGACCAAAGTCCCCCTCCAGCTTGGCCACTAGGTGGTCCCATCCGTGCTGGCTGGACCCAACTGCCTAGTGCCTCCTGTTACCTGTAGGCCTTTCTCCAGCAGACCCACTCCCCCAAGTGCCATTCCTTCCCTCACCCCAGCTCTGCAAATCTGATGCCCCACCCCCAGCATCCCATAGGGGCTGCTGGCCTCTGAGCAAGCACTGTGGCTCTGCAGAATGATCCACAGCTCCCTGCTGGCCTGTGTGCTCCCTCAGGGCCTATGAAACAGGTGCTCAAGTGGCGTTTGGTTTTTGTTGCTTTTTTTTTTTTTTTGGGACAGAGTCTCGCTCTGTTGCCTGGCTGGAGTGCAGTGGCGCGATCTCAACTCACTGCAACTTCTGCCTCCTGGGTTCAGGGGATTCTCCTGCCTCAGCCTCCCGAGTAGCTGGGACTACAGGCACGCACCACTATGCCAAGCTAATTATTGTATTTTTAGTAGACAGGGGGTTTCACCATGTTGGCCAGGATGGTCTCCGTCTCTTGACCTCGTGATCTGCCCGCCTCAGCCTCCCAAAGTGCTGGGATTACAGGCGTGAGCCACCGTGCCCAGCCTTTTTGTTTGTTTTTTGAGAGAGGAAGTCTTGCACTGTTGCCCAGGCCAGAGTAGAGTGGTGCGATCTCAGCTCACTGCAACCTCTGCCCGCTGGGTTCAAGCGATTATCCTGCGTCAGCCTTGCAAGTAGCTGGGACTACAAGTGTGCGCTACCACACCTGGCTCATTTTTGTATTTTGTATTTTTTTTTTGAGACGGAGTTTCGTTCTTTTACCCAGGCTGGAGTGCAATGGCACGATCTCAGCTCACCGAATTTTTGTATTTTTTAGTAGAGATGGGGTTTCAGTATATGTTGGCCAGGCTGGTCTCAGACCTCAGGTGATCTGCCTGCCTTGGGCTCCCAAAGTGCTGCGATTACAGGCGTGACGCACTGCACCCAGTCAAGAAGTGTTTTTTGAAGGAATAAATGATTTAAAGAAATTGGTGAGAAAGTGAACAAATGAGTGAGAAAATGAGCCAAATAGTTATAGAAACAGATTGGTAATAAAGTTCTATTTTTTGACGGGTTTCCTCCATGGCTGTTGTTCTCCTGGATGGACCCCTGCCCGGGGGACAGGCTTGAGTGATGATGATGATGATGATGAATCAGTCAGGATGTGCTAGCCATGTTGCTGTAACAAAACTCTCAAATCTCAAGGGCTCAAAACAACAAAAGTTGGTTTATCCTTCACACTACCATCCATCAGGGTGGCAGGGAGGCTCCCTCTCACTGAGCAGTTGCCACCTTGACTTTGGTCTACCAGAGGAAAGTGAGTTCTGGGGATCCTCATGGCCATGAAAGGCTCTGGCCTAGAAGGGACATGTCACTTCTGCTCACACCTCACGGGCCATAACTGGTCACATGACCCTCCCCCCCCCACCCACCCAAAGACCACCAGGAAGCACAATTTCCCCCCGGGCTTGGGAGGGTGGGGAACTGGAAACTTTGGCCAGCATCTCTAAGGACATCTCAAACACCACCACCAATAACAACACAAGCAGCAGAGGCCACGTATTAGCTCCTCCCATGCCCTGGATGCCAGGCTAAGGACCTGAAGTGGGAGTTTCACTTATTACTCATGGTAATGTCCTGATGTCAGGACTATGCATATCCTGCGTTCCAGATGAGAGTTAAAGCCTACACAGAAAAGGGACTCACCAAGGTCACAGAGCTCATGAGGATGGAGTTGAGATCGGAACTCCTGTCCGTGTGTGCCAGGCCTTTACACACCTCACTGCCTGGCACAGGTGGCTGGGGAGGCTGGCTGGTGGTTAAGGACTGCCCTGGGGAGACAAAGAGCCCCCATCATGGAGGGCCATTCTGACCACCCCACCACAAAGAGCCCCCTCACACTGCCATGTTGTCCACTTTCAGGCGTCCAGTGCTAGAACCCCTGGAGATGATGTGGCCAGTCCCAAATTCTGCTGAGAAAGAGACAGGCCCAGAGGGAGCAGTGCTGGAGCCAAGGTCACACCTTGTGCAGTGCTGAAACGAGACTTCAAGTCTTCGTCCACCATGGTCTGAGTGTCCCCAGCTGCTTCAACAGCACTGGGTGTCCAGGGACAGCCTCTGCCTCAGGAAGGCCCCTCAGAAGCGAGGGTGAGCACACGCACTCCACTTTCCTGGCAAGCCAGGCGAGGGCACAATGGTCCACCGTGGCAGAGTCCCCAGGCCCTGGCCCATCAAGCCTGCCGCCCTGACTGCCTGGGCCACCCCCCGAGGAGCCGGACTGCCCTGGTGCACAGTGGCTCACTGCTCCCACAGTCAGTCCCCAGTAGGGAGACCCAAGAAGCCTGGAGTGAGGGAAGACCATGCTCTAAGGCTCCACAGCCAGGACCTCTGAAGACAAGGACTTGGGCCCTCTGGGAAGCCAGACGAAGGATCTGTGCAGAGTGGAATGGAACAAAAGAAACGGGGTTGGTGGAGTTTGAAAACAGCCCCAGCTAGGCATGAAGGCTCATGCCTGTAATCTCAGCACTTTGGGAGGCCAAGGCGGAAGGATCATTTGAGCTCAGGAGATCGAGGCTACAGTGATCTATGATCATACCACAGCACTCCAGCCTCGGCAAACAGAGTAAGCCCCTGTTGCAACTAAAACAGAAACAAAAAGAAAACAGACCCAGCTCTGCTTTGTGACCTTAACCTCTCTGAGCCTCAGTTTTCACTATGCTTGTTTTGCCCACCAATGGCCCCCTCCCCCTGAGCCCCAGAGCCAGAGCCAACACCTTTCCAGAGCCACAGGTGGGTCCCCACCCCAAAAAGGTTATGGGAGAACTCCTGCTCCCCACGCTGCAAGAATGCACTGCCCTCAGAGAGTCCCTTCCAAAGGTTTTGGGCCTAGGAGCTTGATCAGAAAGCAGTCCCCACCCTGCATGGAAACCCTCACCCGCTCTATTCCCCAGGTTTTGCGGATGATTCTGACTTGCAGTGCAGCCTTCCTACGTCAGCCTGGCCTCCCAGCAGGGCGATAGGGGGCGCGGCTGTCTTCCTGACCCTGACCTGGACAGGAAGTTGGATCCTCCCTAGCCTCCTGTGAGCCCACTCCCTGCCTGGAAGCCTTGAGTCTCCAAGTCCCCTTGCATCCCCTGTCCAACTCCTGGGGGTGGAGGTGCAGGTTGGGAGGGAGAGTGATGGAGCCTCTCCACTGCTTCTGAGCCCTGCTCACAGCTTACTGTCCCAATCATCCAGTCCACAAGCATTTATTGAGCACTTACTACACGCAAAGTGCAGTGCTAACCACCGTCAAAGAGATGTAGCTGAAAGGCAGGGCCCCACCTCCTCACGTCTGGCAGAAGCAGCAGATGCATTACTGACGCCGCACAGCTCCGCAGTTACAAACACAGGCTTTGAAGTCACACAGCCCTGGGTTTGAGGCTCAATTTTGCCACCTCAGAGATGAGTGACTTTGAGCTCACTCCTCACCCCGACTGGCCTCAGTGTCTGCATCTGCAGAATGAGATATTAAGAGAAGCCACCTAATGGCTGGTGATAAAACTACTGGATACCAAGAGTTTCACATAGCCTGGCAGGGAGATGCTAAACCCCTGTGAGCCTCATTCCTTGCCTTGACCAGAGCAAGGGCAGAACCCCGAGGCATGCCAGTAGGGACCTCCCTCTAGGTTTCCACCACCTCATTAATCAGGGACGATTGTCCACCGGCTGTGATGCCACCTGACGCTCCTGGCAGCCTGCCCATTCACCTCCATTTTGTCTGCAAGGACATCTGGGAACAAGAATGGGAGAAGGGGCATGGAGTTGGGCAGCAGGCCCCACTGCTATTAGCCCTGATGGGGTCACTGCTTATCCCCCCTTCCTATACACAGTAGGCTCACAATAATCATCTGAGGCTTGGCCTGGTAGTGAGGAACCCAGCTGAAGATAATAGGCTGCGTCCTGGGATGAGGTAGGTGGTACAAGCTTTTGTGCCAACTGAAGGGTCTGAATTTGGTCCTCTTGGCAATAGGGAGGCACTGAAGGTTGCTGGGCAACAGAGGACCCTCTGCCTACCTCTCCAGCCTCATGCCTCCACGCTTTGGAGTGAGCTCAGTTTTTCTGTGGTTGTCCCTTACCCCCTCTCCCCTCATGTTAGCCAGTGTTCTGCCCTAGCCAGGGCTGAACTCCAATTGTTTCCCTACCTGGAATGCTATTCCTGCCAATTAGCTCACACTTATCCTTCCTTCCAGGCTGAGCTTAGAAGCCTCTCCCAGCCTTCCCGGTTTGAGCTCAAAGACTGTTCTCTGCTTCCTTTAAATTGGTCCTTTTTCCATTAGAGGACAAGTATTCCTTTCGAGAGCTGCCTCCCCGACTGGAGTCCTTGCAGGGCAGAGCCTAAGTCTGACTCCCCTCTGTGCTCTCAGCATTCCCTGATGCAGGCAGGACCAGGGCTGGGTGGCCTCCCAGTGGGCATTGTGCAATGCTTCAGGCTTTGGTCTCTGAGACGCACAGAGGGAGGAGGGATGGGACTGAAAGGGGCAGAAAGGAGGGGCACCAGGCATGGTGCTGCACACCTGTAGTCTCAGCTACTTGGGAGGCTGAGGTGGGAGGGTTGAGTCCAGGGTTTGAGGGCTACAGTGAGCCATGATCGCACCACTGCACTCCAGCCTGGGCAACAAAGCAAGACACGGTCTTCAAAGAAACAAAAAAGAGGGGCTGGGTACAAGGGGACATGGAAGAGAGAGGGGAGGGAAAGGAGACCATCTAAAAACTGCATGAGCGGTCTGCCTCTTCCCTCTTCCCTGTTTTCCTTCCCTCGGCAAAAAGAGAAGAGTGAGAGGAGGGAATGAGGGAGAGAGGAGGGGCAGGCTCCTATCCCAAGATCACTTGATGGGCTGGGGAGGAGCACAGGGAAGTCCCACAGAGAATACCATTAGGGCTCAAGGTTTCCCTGAAGTTCCCATCAGTCTCACAGCCCCCTGTCTAGGCAGAAGGCTCAGGGCAGCACTGCAGCCCCCACAACCCCAGGGCCATCCCCAGGGAGATGTCAGGGGCATGCAGAGATAGGGCAGTCAGACAGACTGGCCTCAGTGAAATGTCAGTCCAGAGGGAGGACACAACCAGACAACCTTCATCATGGGCTAGCCCACCCCCCAACAAAGGGCCCAGACCCATCCCCAACCCCATCTCAGGAGGACAGGGGCTCATCTTGTTGGAGGGGTAGGGGTGGGTTTCAGGGAGGATGAGCGAGCGGGGAGAGGGGTCTTTGTTGCAGGCAGCGGTACCAGCTTCTAAAGACGAGGGGAGTAGGCCGGGCGCGGTGGCTCACGCTTGTAATCCCAGCACTTTGGGAGGCCGAGGCGGGCGGATCACGAGGTCAGGAGATCGAGACCACGGTGAAACCCCGTCTCTACTAAAAAAAAATACAAAAAATTAGCCGGGCGTGGTGGCGGGCGCCTGTAGTCCCAGCTACTCCGAGAGGCTGAGGCAGGAGAATGGCGTGAACCCGGGAGGCGGAGCTTGCAGTGAGCCGAGATTGCGCCACTGCACTCCAGCCTGGGCGACAGAGCGAGACTCCGTCTCAAAAAAAAAAAAAAAAAAGACGAGGGGAGTAAGGCCGAGATGAGGCATCTGGGGTCTCTGCGAGGTCACATTCAACTCTCCAGAGCGCCTGGCACGTAGTGTGCAACCACCATTATTATTGTTCGTGCAGAGCAGGGTGGCACTAGGTCAGTGGCAGCAGCGGGTCCCGAAGGGCCTTGAATGCCAAGCCCAAGATGTCCGGGGAATGGCGCGGGGGAGCACGAGGCCGGCGCGGTCGAACGCCGGGGAGCAGGCAAGCGGATCTCCGCCGAGGCAGGGCGATACATTAATGAAACGAACGCGCCGCGCCCCAAGGACGAGAAGGGCCGGGCTGCGGCCTGGGCGGAGGAGGCCCAGCCTCGCGGAGGCCCCACCGCTCTCCTCTTCCTTCTCCTCCTCTCTCCGCCGGGCGTCGTTTTCCAGGTAATTAAGGCCGTCCCGGCCGGCGCGCAGCTGCTTCCGAGGCTGGCCGCGCCTCCGGCCCGGGCAGGTGCAATTAAACCCGCGCGTTCGCAGCCATTAAGCTTTAGTGGAGCTCATTAGCATAAGAACGAGAAGACGCTTTGATGGCGGCCACCCCTGCAGGGGCTGCGCGCGAGCGCCGAGGGGCGGCGGGGCGCGGCCGCTGGAGCCCCGAGCCGGGAGCCGCGCCTCCATCCCGAGGCCCGAGGCCTGCCAAGGCAGTCCCGCCTGGGGCCGGGGGACAGGAGGCGGGCCGGGGGACAGGAGGCGGGCCACGGGGCCTGACCTAGTCTCTGGGGCTCCAGGCTGCGTCCAAGAGCCGGAGGTTTCACAGGGCCCAGGCCCCAAGAATAGGTCTTTGGAGGACGAGGGAGGAGGCCCAACCTAGAGAGCAGATGTGCTTTCCCAAAGCAGCAGCTGAGGAAACTGAGGCCTAGAGGTGCCATGTGACACAGCCCCGATCTCAGCCTGCAAGTGGTTCATTTATTCAACAACGATAGCAGCCAAGGCTTATGTGAGTTTTAAGGATTTAGCATAAATTCTCTCACTTACTCTCCCCAAGAGCCCCAGGAGTAGTGGGTACTTGCTCTTGTGATCCCATTTTACACAAGAGGAATCTGCGGCTTGGAGGGGGACACCCAAGGTCCCACAAGCCATGGTGAACTTTGAACCTGGACAGTCTGGCTCCTGAGGCTGGGCTCATAACTAAGAAGCCACACTATCATGTGTCACATGACCAGGAGAGGCACAGGGTGGGGTGGAGTGGGGTGGTGGGGGATGGGACTGTGATCAGCTGGTGGGCTGGGTGGGCCATCCTACCCGGCAGACAGTAGCCAGCTCCACCAACTGTGGCCGGCGGAAGCAGGGTAGAATAATCCAGAAGAAATGTAAACTGGAAATTGGAAATGAAGTCACTCAACGATTACTCTCGGGCAATTCATTTGATACCCCCCTCCCCCGGCCCCCGACAATGGATGGGCTTTCAAAACAGGTCTGTGGGCAGGACGTGGCAGGACCACCACCACTTTGCCATCTCAGTCCAACATGGAGTGCAGTGCGCCCAGCAATTACTAGGTGTTCAGGAAACACTAGTCAAGCAAATGAATGAGTGAATGCATGAATAAATGCTTTTCTCTACAATTTTGGGGGAAAATAGGGGACTAATTCTTCAATTTCATGTCTTCCAGGCTTTCTTCGTTCAGTCCAGGTGGCTCTGTGAGAGCAAAAGGGCTCTGAGGAACTGGCAGGTGGGGCCTGAGGCAGGGGTGCTGTGCTTGGCTCCAGGCGTCCCCTGGGGCAGTGCCTCCAGCATTCCAAAGTCAAGGATGTTGCTGACAGATGTCTTGAGGGCCCTGGCAGGAGTGCAAAAAGCACTGAAGAGGAGACATATACTGCCTGAGTTCCACTCAGAGGTGATGGGAGCCAGAAGGAAGCCACCAGCCCCTAGGAGCCCAGAGAAGGTGGGCAGTTGCCTGAGGCCACACAGCAAGAATCTGGGTCTCCTGATTCCTTCAATCCCTGCTGAGCCTTTACCCAGTGCCTGGATCAGCCCCCAGTCTAGGCATAGGACTCCCTGTCTCCATCAGAGAAGCTCTGCCTGGCCGCTGTCTTGGCTTGTGATCAGCCTGCATTCCCATGCATGAATGCACGACTCAAATCACTTGATTCTTTTGATTAATGTCTTTCTTCCTTTGGCCACACCTCCCTCAAGTGCAGGGATTTTGTCTGTCCATCCAGATCATGGCTGATCTCAGTGCCTGGCACACAGCAGGCCTCCAAACATAGGTATCGACCAGGTGGAAGTATTATTACTACAGAGTCACAGCGCCAAAGAAAACTCGGTGCCTGGGGTGAGCTTTCTTACCTCCCTAAGCTCTCATGCCCACTCACAGCTGACTCGGGCTGAGAGGGGCCTCAATGCCTCCACAGCTGAGCTGGCCTGGGGGTGCAGGCAGGGGAAGGGCTCAGCTCCCCTTCCTGTCCTGACCCTGAGGCTGGCCCACCCCCTCACCTCCGTTCTGCAAAGGTATCTGCCCCAGGGGGGCCCTCAGCAGCCTCATTAGGAAAGTAGTGACAGATACATTCAATACAAAGGGGTGTGGGGGGAGGGGGAGACCAAGGGCTGTTACAGGGTTGCCTGCCACTTTCCTGACTACTGGGCCAGGGCTGGGCCTAGATGAGGGACAGAGACAATGCCCAGAATCCAGAGTTGGGCCCCAAAGCAGGGATTTTCCCATCATTCCTTGCTGTTCTTGAGTCCTGGTAGGACTCAACTCTTGAGTGGCAGGAGACAAACCCCAGCCCAATGCCCTAAGCCTGCCATGAGCCACCCAGAAGCCCATGTGTGAGAGCAGCCACAGGGACCTGGGCGCCTGCCCTCTGTGCAGCAGAAGAGGAAACTGAGGTCCAGGGAGGAGGAGCAGGGTCACCCCAGAGCAGCGCACTGCAGTAGGAGCCGTGCTTTGCATTAGGGCTATGGCTGTGGGCCTGGACTGCCTGGACCAACTGGACCGCCTTGACCACCGAATTCCCTCTAGTCTCTGGGCTGCAGGGCAGGAAGGCCCAGTTCTGCTGGAAGACAGTCAGGTGTTGTCAGTTCTCACCCAGGGCTGGATGGAAAAGCAGATGCCCCAGCAACTCAGTCAGCGCGCAATGCCCCAGCACTGATGAAAAGTGGGTGAGAGAGATCCAGGCCTCACGCCACAGGACATGCACACAGACAAACAGCTACTCGGCCACACACAGAGATGCCCCCAACACACAAAGAACGTGTGACCTGCTGTGGATACTGCCTGGTGTGTAAGCCCCGCAGACCCTCAGCTCATTTCCCCAACTCAGACACACACACAACCACACGCTGGTCCCAGTCACAAACAGACACACAAGCCACCTAACAGCAACCCCCTGCCATGTACACAAACACAAACTCACTTTTTACACACACACACACACACACACAATCCCCAAGCTCAGGAACACACGCAAACCCATCTTGTCATTTGGTTAAATTCCACACCCAGGTAACGCCCAGACCACAAGAGTAAATCCAGATAAATAAATCATGTTCAGCGCATCAATCTCAGCCCCAACCTGGCTGCCTCCTGGATACAGGTAAAGTGAAACGGGTCTTAAATATTTTACAACTGAATAAACCTGTTAGAACCGGCCGTTGGCTGCAGGCTGACAATGTCCCTCCCTCATCTTTTCATTTCTGAGAGCACACAGCGGTGATGGCAGGTGGTGGCCAGGCAGGGCATGGCTTGCCCATGCCACACCCGCTGCCCCTCGGCCAGGGCTGTTATTCCCGAGGAGAGGGGCATTCTGTGATTTTTCCATCCAATAAATCCAGCTGCTGTTCTGATACAGGGCCCTGCATCCTCTTGTCTCTTCAGCTTTTTTCCCGAAGCCTTGGATGCCTTTTAAATGCCAATCCGTCCCTGGCAACTGTGATTTCCCAAGGCCTGTTTCACGCAGGGTTTGGATGTGTTAGAACTGAACTGTTCTGGAATGGGGGAGAAGAGACAGGCCTGGCAGTAGGGATAGGTGGGAGCAAGGGCAGCTTGTAGCTAGGGCCGAAGGGGCAGCTGGGCAGAGGGAGGCTGTGCTGGTGCCAGGCCTGCATGCCTCCAGAGAGAGGCTGGAGAAGAGGGGCTGAGGAGCCAAGGGCAGCAGAAACCAACTCCTAGAAAGTCAAAGCAGAAGGTGGGTCACAGGATTGACAAGGGGCCTCGGGTCTGAGTATGCCCAGGCAAAGGAAGCCCCGAATGAGGATGAAGCCAAGGTCTGAGACGTCCCTGAAACCTGGCATATCTGGGCCAGAGTAAAGCCCCTTACTATTGGAGCCCAGATCTCAGCATCGGGCCATGAATCTTGCATGTCCCTGTCCACACTAGGCAGCCTCCTGGGCCCCCAGCAAGCAGGACCCCCTGACTCAAGCTGCATATCATTGGTTACTGGCAATGGAGAAGGACTCTGTCGGGGGGCTACAGGTAGGGAGAGGACAAACTCAGAACGTGAACAGCCAGTCCAACAAATCACCCCCAGAAATGTCTGCCTCATCTCAGAAGTTCTCCCAAGAACGTGGTTCAGGAGCATCTTAAACAGCATTAAGAAAAGCAAAATATCAACTGGTATATACAGGAGTAATGATGGCATACCTAAACAGACAAAAAACACAAAGCGAAAAACCCCATGAACGGGTGGTGGGGGGGTTGAGGGAAGACAACTGTGGCTGCCTTTGGAGACTGAGAGTATGGGTGAATTTTTTTTAATTTGTCATATTTTCCAAAAGTCTGTAATAAGCCTGTCCTCCTTTTATAGTGAGAAAAAAGCTATTAAAACCACCAAGTGCCTTACAAAACCAAATATATAGCATGACTCCGTAAATGTATCATAAGTGGTTTATCATACATCTACAGAAAGCATGTTGACAGTAGTTACATACTGCTGGTGGAATTATAAAGTATTTTTTACTTTTTTCTTATATTTTTGGATATTTCTACAACCAACATATCAATAATCTGACAATTTCATTAAGAACAAAATACTTAGGACTGGGAAGTTCTTTCCGATGGCAACCCTGAGTCTCTTCTGCTGCAACTGTAGCCCATTCTCAGCCTCTTTGTGCATGTGCCCTGGGTGAGGAGGGAGAAAGGCGCGAGGACAGCCTCTCAACCAGCATACAGCCTCCCTTCGGAGACCCAAAG
This sequence comes from Hylobates moloch, assembly GCF_009828535.3. Lineage (NCBI taxonomy): Eukaryota > Metazoa > Chordata > Mammalia > Primates > Hylobatidae > Hylobates > Hylobates moloch. The sequence continues at coordinate 50,026,294 of NW_026652290.1, read as the reverse complement.
GCCGACATTCAATTTAGCTGCCTGCTCAGTACAGGTAGGAGGTGACAGAGGGCAGCTGAATCAGCGCCTCTTAAGAGACTAGGGGAGGCCGGGCATGGTGGCTCGCACCTGCAATCCCAGTACTTAGGGAGGCGAAGGTGGGAGGATTACTTGAGGTCAGGAGTTTGGAACCAGCCTGGCCAACGAGGTGAAACCTCGTCTCTACTAAAAATACAAAAAAATTAGCCATGGTGAGTGCCTGTAATCTCAGCTACTCGGGAGGCTGAAGCAGAATTGCTTGAACTTGGGAAGCGGAGGTTGCAGTGAGCGGAGATTACGCCACTGCACTACAGCCTGGGCGACAGAGGGAGACTCTAGCTCAAAAAAAAAAAAAAAAAAAAAGAGAGAAAGACTAGGGGAAAGAAGGCGGCTGTGGAGTGAGTAACTAGGGACTTAGGGCATGAGACGGCTGGGTGGGGACAGGTCAGTGTTGGCAGCAAAGTTCTGGAAGAGGCTGCCCCAGGGCAGGCGGGGTGCCCGAGCTCGGGAGGTAGGAATGTGCCTCCCGGCCAGACAGTCCAACGACTGCCAACTAGGGGAGGCCTGCGCTCCTGGGCTGGAGGGAGGCCGGCCGAGGTTGCAGGGTCCAGGCCTGGACTGGGTGAGGTGTGCACTCCCGGCCCCCTCCTTTCTTCTGCCCTAGGGCAAAGGGTAGGTCCTGACTGGACCCATGGGCAGTCCCGGGGAAGAGCTCGAGACCCAGAGACTGCAGCTGAGGGGCCGCCTGGCCTCCACTTTCAATAGCCCGCAAGCGGCAGGAGTCAGGGTAGGGGTCCAGCCTCCCCATTATCCTGGAACCCAGAAGTGGCTTCCCGAGGCCCCTGCCGTGGGGTTGCCGGGCTCTGTGAGCACAGCCCGTCCCAAGGCTAACCCGCACAGGCTCTTTCATTCTCCCCAAACATCCGGGGAGTAGAAGAACGAGGCCCAAAGATGCGCGCCGCCTGGCCCGGTGACCTGCAGGCGTTGGCCGCAACGCTGGGACTGGAAGCCCCCGCGTTCCCGGAAAAAGACCCGGGATCCGCCAGGGGGCGGGGTCTCAGCACCCCGCCCCGCCCCGCGGCCCCGCGAAGCATGCCGGGCCGGGCGCTGCCATGGCGACGCGAGCAGCCCGCCCCGCCTCGCCCCTCCGCCTGGCCTCAGCGCCCCAAAGGTCCCGGGCCCCCTCCCGGCGTCGGCGTCGCCGGCTCCGACCGCGGCCTGTGGGACGCCACCGCGGAGGAGGCTCTGGCACGGCCAAGACGGTGGGCGCCGCGGGCGGGGAGCGGCGGGACCGGCAGGAAGCGCGGGCATTTGCCCTCTCGCCGCCCCTTCTCGAGGTCGGGGAGAGAGGAAAGGAAATGGCCTCGGAGGCGAGCGTGGAGCTGCCCGGGCGTCTGGCCTGACAGCTCCTACCTATGCCTTTCCTCCAGGCCCGGGCCCTCCCAGCACCGAGAGGTGGGCCAGGTTGGGGGCTGCCCTCGCTGGGATCCAGAATGTGACACACACCCCAGAAAAGATACCCCTCCCTCCCCACAGGAAGGCCCGTCTTCCTGGCTATGTTCCTCCCCGCACCTCGTGCGTCTCCACCGCGACGAGGAGGGGGCAGTTTCGTTCCTCAGGCCTGATGCCAGCCTCTGCCCACCTACACCCCAGGCATCCGTTATTGGGCAGAGAACCGGTTTCCCCTCAGCACGGCTGCCTCCCTGGTCAAAGACTCCAAAGTGCCCACAGATCTAAGCAGAAGTCCCTGCCCTCCCAGGAGACCTGGCAAGGCTAGCAGCTCCCAGGAGACCCTGAATCCCTTTGATTCCGTGTCCTGCCAGCAATGACGGGACAAGGGTAGGATGAGAGCAGACACTGACTGGGCCCGGGACAGGTGACTCTCCTCCTACGCCGAGTCCTACGTGTGAATGACTGCCCGGATTAGGTGGGCAAACAAGCCCAGATCTGTTAAGGAGTGAAGTGGCAGAGCTGGGACTCGGCCAGGCTGTGACTCCAGATGCCTGTCCACACGGAGTGGCACTCCCTACTTCTCGGCCGCCCAGCCCGGGCTGGTCCAGCCGCCGATCTCTGGCCCAGAGCAATGGCCTGGTCTCCCGTTCCTTCCTCTCCCTTCCCCCTACCACAGGCCTGGCTTCCCTTCTGAGCCGCCAATCTGCAGCCACACAAAGCCCTGTTTGTTTGCTTTCTCTGCTGCTCCCCCTGGATCCGATGTCTTTCTCAGCTACCTGCCGCCTGGCTTCCTCTCCAAGCTGCCTGCCCAGCCAGCTGAAGGGAAGGAGGGGCGGCCATTGCAGCAAGCCCCGCCTCATGGCAACTCCATCACTCCTTGAATCCACCTCCCCAGTGCAAGGGGCTCCTAGCCTGGGTGGCCTGACCTTCGACAATGGCTTTGGAGCCCCCTCGCAGCATCTTAGAATGTAGGGTGCCAGTTGGGTGGAGCAGGAAAGATGCCTGGGGCAGGGGGAGGGGAGCTGGAGAGGCCCAGCCAGCCTCCCCTCTCCTTTTGTGAGCAAGCCTGTTTTGTTTGTCAATCAGGAAGGCTGCCCCTGCCTTCCCAGCAGCCCACTGGCTGCCAGGAGATAAGGAGATGAATGGGACCAGGAGGGCCTCATCAGAGGAGGTGGAGGAATGATGCCCTGGTTTCATGGCCCTCACCCATCCTCACTCTTTCTGGGGACTCCCAGGTATCCCAGGCACTGTGATGAGAGCTTACAGCCTGCACGGGGGCATCACATGGTGGATGCCCTCAGTGCCCACCCTGGGCAGACGCCTCTGCATGGCAGGCACCCCAGAGTGTGCAGATGTGCGCACCCATGGCAGTGTCGGTAAGCCCTACACAGCCTGAGCGAAAACAGGGCTTTCACAGGCAAAGAAAAATAAATACCCGCATTCCACACCACCTTCTCTACCTGCAGAGTGGAGTCTGCCTTCTCTCCCCTTTCAAATAAAAAAACCCAACACTGATAGGCACAGATATTGCAATCTTGCCTGGCTCCCTCTACCTATGACTCTTTTATCGCACCCTGCCAAGCTGGGTGGCCCAGGGACCTCCTCCTTCCCCTTCCATCCCCTTCTATGCTGAATTTAACCTCCAGGATAAACGCATGATTATGCCCACTTGATAGATGAGGAAAGAGGAGGTTCTAAGGGAAAAAGCCATGAAAAGAAAAACTGCTCTGGTCAGAAGCCAAGCTCATGGCTGTCTGACTGCAAGCCTTCACTTCCCACAAGGTCACAATATTATTTCACAGCCAGGAATTAACTCCCGAATGGATGAGTGACTAACATGGGGAAGGGGGTAAGCAGCAGGCAGGGCCTGGCTTTGGAGCCTGCGGATGTGATTTCTAATCCTAGCTCTGCCACTTGGTTGCTGTGTGACCTCTGGCAGATCCCTTAACCTCTCTGTGCTTCAGTTTCCTTGATAATGGATACAGGGCAGTTAATAAGACTTAGCGAGGACCACCCAATGCCTGGCACAATAGTAGGCACTCAATGCTGGCTTTTCTCCATCCCTTTCAGCATCCAAAGAGACAGATATTCATGTATTAGAGGAACCAGGCCCCTCCCACCAATGCTTTCACTCAGTTGGCCCTCCTGTCAGGAATCCCCCACCTTCCCAACCCCTATAACCATTTCTGGCCCTCTCAGGCAGAGGCCAAGGGCTGTCAAGTTCAGCTCCCCAGGCTCCTGTCCTGCCTGGGAGACCAGGTCCTCTTGGTTTAATTAGCTAGGGCAGGGGCCCCAGGGGACAGTGTCACCCCAAGGGAATAAAGCCAGCTCCGTCCACATCCTGCTGGAGTCAAGAAGAGAGCCACTCAATTAAGTCTGATTTGGCAAAACGTCTGTTTTAGTGCTATTTCGGGCCACGGTGGGGATTTTCTGTGCTTGTCTCAAAGGTATCATAAACCAGATTCCTTCCCGCCTCCCCCACCCCTATCTGTGTTTGAAATGAAAATATTGTTTTTCCTCTGCTCTCTCTCTTTTTTCCTGCTTCTCTTTCCCACCTATCAGAAGGCTGCCAATGAGAGAAAGGGAAAAGGCTGGGCCCCAGGCTGGAGGGTAGCACCTGGGGCTAGGGTGCTCCCACCGCCCACCTGGCCCTGCTGGATCCCCCAGAGAGCAACATGCTGGGGGCTGGAGTTCCCTCAAACAGACTAAAGGGTTTAGTCCTCTCTTTTGCCTTCTCCCCACCTCTGGAAGCCACTTCCTGGGCCCCCCGAGGCCAGGCCTTTTTCTGACTTCTCCTGGGACACACACCGGGTGCCTGGTAGCCTCCCCACCCACAACACACTCCTGCACTTTCTGCCTCTGAGCCTTTGCCTGGGCTGTGCCCTCAGCTGGAAAGACCTCCCCAAAGGCCCTCCCTTAAAGGAGTAGAAAGGCTCGCATCCCTCTTTCTTCCCGCTACCTTTTCCTTCATAGCTCACATTACAAATAAATCCATATCTAGGCAATCATTTCTGTAACGTCTGCTCACCTACCACGCTCTATGCTTCAAACGGGCAGGGGCTCCATCTGCTTGGCCACTGCAGCCTCCCAAGGCAGGGATCTCAACCCTCGGCACATGGACATCAGGGGCCAGCTGATGTGTGGTTCCGGGGGCTGCCTTGTGAGGTAGGATGTTTACCAGCATCCCTTGCCTTTACCCACTAGATGCCAGCAGCACCTCCCCAGCTCAGACAACCAAAAATGTCTCCTGACATGGCCCAGTGTCCCCTGAGACACAAGATCGCCCCCGAATGAGACCCACTGCTCCACAGCCTGGCACAGAGCCCCCTTGAATGAGTGAATACGCGACGACTTTACCCTTCTAATAGAACATGTGATTTTATTTTACCTCTTATCATAATCATATAGAAATTTCATTTTCCCTATCAGAACAGAAGCTTCCAGAAGACAGGCCCATATGACCTCACCTGTGCATCAATGCTATTTGCCCATAGCTATTTGCTGAAGGAATCACTATCAAAGCACCAGAGAGCACCAAACTGAAAGCCAGCTCTGTTTCCCCATCCCTGCCCACCCCAAGCCAGAATGCTGGGTGACTTTCTACAGGAGTTAATCTTCTCTGGGCCTCCTGTCTCTCCAGCTGCTGTAACAATTCTTTGTCCACTTGGGCTCTGGGAGGTTTACAACTTCACATCTCTATGAAGCTGTAGCTCCTAAGAAATCTTTTAGGTGGTTTTTACTTTACATTGTCTGAGAATTCTGATTATCACTAATAGGCACAATATTTACTAAGCACACTATTCTGTGCCCAGGACAGTGGGCTTTAGAGGCCCTATCTCATTTGATCCTCTTAACAACAAAACTATGAAATAGGTACTATTACTTTTGCCTTTTGATGAAGGAGGAAATGGGCTCAGGGAGCTTGAGGAACCTGCCTAAAGACACACAGAGGCAGGCAGTCCTGCTGCCTCCGGCTGGTGAGGAGTCCTCAATCAGGAAACACTTTCTGCTTTCATACTTGAGACTGAAATTCCTTTTTTTTTTTTTTTTTTGAGACAAGGTCTCACTCTGTCACCCAGGCTGGAGTACAGTGGTACGATCATCTTGGCTCACTGCCACCTCTGCCTCCCAGGTTCAGGCAATTCTCCTGCCTCAGCCTCCTGAGTAGCTGGGATTACAGGCGCCCACCACCACGCCCAGCTGTTTTTTTGTATTTTTAGTAGAGACAGGGTTTCACCATGTTTGGCCAGGCTGGTCTTGAACTCCTGGGCTCAGGTAATCCACCCGCCTCGGCCTCCCAAAGTGCTGAGATTACAGGCGTGAGCCACGGTGCCCGGCTAGGACTGAAATTCCTTCTAAAATCAAGCACACCTGGCGCCAGACAGAGGCGGACTTTCCCAGGTGAATAAGGCCTCACAGGACCTCCCCAGCATCAGGCCCCAACAGCCAAGCAGAGAAGCAGCTTTAGATTGCTATAGAAGGGTCTGATTCAAGGAGTAGGGGGGCTTTGGCACCCCTTTCTGGATGCCAAACCTCATAGAGAAGCCTGGCCAGGGTGACCTCCTCCAGCACCAAGCTGGTCCATGAGATCCTTCAGGGCAGGAATAAAAGCAACAATGGAGGAAGGGCCATGCTCTGGCACTTTCTATGTACCTGATGCTAGACTTGAACAAACAACCACCCTATGAGGTAGATTCTATCAGTTCCCCCATTTTACAGATGACAGAACCAAATAAAGGAGATAAATAACTTGGCTAAATTCGCAAGTGGTAAACCCTAGATCTGAACCCAGGCAAAGTCCAAAATACGTATGCATATCCACTATGCTACATTAGAGCTGCATCTCATTCATGGCTATTTTCTCAGTACCCTGGTGTTCTACACGTGATTTATAAATGAATGAATGAATGAGAGTTTGTGGTTATACTGCCACTAAAGTCACAAGTTACTAGATGCTTTCCTGGGGTCCACCTATACCACTGGGGCAAAGTCCCTTTACATACAGAAACTCTGGCCAGAAAACTAGTAATTCTCACTGGCCCCATGTGTAAAAAGACTCACTCAATCCATCTGCCTTGACCTGGCTAGAAAAGAAACAAGCACCAAATTCCTCATTTTGGCCAATGTTATTACAGGTAAGGGTTAGATGTGACCTGGCATGAATGGAAGAAGAATAATAATAGGCCGGGCATGGTGGCTCACCTCATGCCTGTAATCCCAGCACTTTGGGAGGCTGAGGAGGGTGGATCACCTGAGGTCAGCAGTTCAAGACCCGCCTGGCCAATATGGTGAAACCCCCGTCTCTACTAAAAATAAAATTAGCCAGGCATGGTGGTGCGTACCTGTAATCCCAGCTACTAGGGAGGCTGAGGCAGGAGAATTGCTTGAACCCAGGAGGCAGAGGTTGCAGTGAGCCGAGGTCGAGCCACTGCACTCCAGTCTGGGCGACAGAGCAAGACTCCTGCTCAAAATAATAATAATAATAATAGTGATCTCTTCTACATACAAAGCATTTTAGCAATAAAAATAACTGCCCAAGGCTGGGTGCAGTGGCTCACGCCTGTAATCCTAGCACTTTGGGAGGCTGAGGCAGGCGGATCATGAGGTCAGGAGTTTGAGACCAGCCTGACCAGCATGGTGAAACCCCGTCTCTACTAAAAATACAAACATTAGCAGGGCATGGTGGTGCACACCTGTAGTCCCAGCTACTCAGGAGGCTGAGGCAGGAGAATCAATCACTTGAACCCGGGAGGCAAAGGTTGCAGTGAGCCGGGATCGCACCACTGAACTCCAGCCTGGGCGACAGAGCGAAACTCCATCTCAAAAAACAAACAAACGAAACAAAAAACAACTGCCTAACAGCCCAGCAATGATATCCCAGCTGAGGAAATGTGCACCAGCAACCAGGAGGGGCCTGTTACTATCCTAATTTGTTTATTTATTAATTATTATTATTATTATTATTATTATTTTGAGACTGAATCTTGCTCTGCCACCCAGGCTAGAGTGCAGTGGCACGATCTTGGCTCATTGCAACTTCCGCCCCCACCCCCAAGGTTCAAGTGATCCTCCTGCCTCAGCCTCCCAAGTAGCTAGGATTACAGGCACGTGACACTACGCTTAATTTTTGTATTTTTAGTAGAGATGGGTTTCATCATGTTGGCCAGGCTGGTCTCGAACTCCTCACCTCAAATGATCCACCCGTCTTGGTCTCCCAAAGTGCTGGGATTATAGATGTGAGCCACCGCGCCCTGCCTATTATACTCATTTTAAAGGGGAGGGAAATGGAGCCCCACAGTGAGCAGCTGGTACCTGGATTTGAACCCAGGCTGGTGTGACCACAAAGCCTGTTTATGGCCCCAAGCTACAGGACCTCCTTGCTTTCCAGATCACAAAACACAGCAACACTCACTTTTTTTTAAGACAGAGTCTCCTTCACCCAGGCTGGAGTGCAGTGGTGCTATCTTGGTTCACTGCAACCTCCACCTCCTGGGTTCAAGTGATTCTCGTGCCTCAGCCTCCCAAGTAGCTGGAATTACAGGCATGCGCCACCACACCTGGCTAATTTTTGTATTTTTAGTAGAGATGGGGTTTTGCCATGTTGGCCAGGCTAGTCTCAAACCCCTGACCTCAAGTGATCCGCCTGCCTCGGCCTCCCAAAGTGCTGGGATTACAAGTGTGAGCCACGGCACCCCAGCTCACCTTTAGCCCGTTCACATTTTTGACAGAAGAGGAAACTGACCCTTACAGAGGGAAAGTGACTTGCCCGAGGGATGCTGCAGTTAAAACTCAACCACTTTTCCTGATTCCGAATCCAGTGCTCTTTCCCCTACGCCGACCCTATCTCGCCTTCCGGATGAGCAAAGTCTCCAAGAAGGGAACTCTAGGAGGCGAACCCAAGCTCCATGGATTCTGCGTGTTCTCCCTCAAGCCCCCTGACCATGGGCCTGTAGACGCTCTGAGCATGCCCGCTGCCCCTGTTCTATCAGCTGTCTCCACGGGGTGCCTGGCTTCTCACGCCCAAGGAGTGGGTAACTTGGGTCCACAGACCATCAGTCCAAGAGCAGTCCACTCTCCCCCCATTTACAGATGAGACCGAGGCCAGAGAGGAAAGGAAGATTCCCCAGCAGTCCTGGCTCCCCACCATAGTGCCTAACACATGGCTTCCCTGCCCCTCACCCCATGCTCGTCTGCTCCAACCTCCCCTCCTGCCTCTGCACAGCATTCTGGGCACCTTCTGTCCCCCAGCCTGATCACTTTGTGCAGAAAGCGGATGCTCAACTAGCCAGGCGTGGTGGTGGGCGCCTGTAATCCCAGCTACTTGGGAGGCTGAGCCAGAGAATTGCTTGAACCCAGGAGGCGGAGGTTGCAGTGAGCTGAGATCGCGCCACTGCACTCCAGCCTGGGTGACAGAGCAAGACTCCATCTCAAAAAAAAAAAAAAAAAAAGAAAAGAAAAGAAAGAAAGAAACCGGATGCTCATCGTCCACCTGGCCCCTAGACTTCAAGGGTGCGAAGCCTGGACCACAAGCTTGCTCCTGTCTGGGGCCATGCGAGCATGGAGCCGAGCAAGAGAACACTCAGGGTTGTCTGCTGGACAGACGAAGGAAGGCATGGCCGATGGTGGTGGGAGCCGATGCGCCTGGCTGCTTTCCTTCCTGGCCCTAAGCACACTCTTCATACTCTCCAGCAGCAGCAGCAGGAACTTCTCCCCCGCTCCTTGTCGTCCCCCTACTTCCATCTCTCCCTGTCCCTGCTCACCACTCCCCAGGTCCCCCACCCCCACTCCACCTCTCTGCCCTCATGTTTTTCTCTTCACCATCTCTCCCCTCCCCGGCTCTGTCCCCCCACCACACACACACACACACACACACACACACACACACACACACACAAACTTCACATGGGTTCAAGAACCAGTGGAGCAAAATCTGTCCTTTGCCAGCCAAGCCCCAGCCTGTACCTCCAGCCCTGCCTCCCACCCTGCCTCCCCCTCCCTGGTGTCACATTCCAATCTCAGATCCCCAGTGACCCACCAGGAACAGGGCACAGCTCTGCCTCAATCACTGGGGAACAGGACGAGCCAGTTTCTCCCAGCCCCCTCAGGAAGCAGCCTGGGGAAGCTGCCCGCCACCCCTCCCTGCCCCCCCACCCCACCAAGCCCCTCACCCCACTCATCTAAAGGCTGACAGCATAAGATCCACACAGACCTGAGCATGCCCTTCCTAAGGATCAAAGGGGCCCATGGGAGACAATGTCGGGGCTCTCACACTCTCCATCTCACCTGGCCCTCCTGCCAGGAAGCATTTCTGAGCGTCCTGTGTTCTAGGCCTCGCCCTTGGCACTGGGCGGGAGAGAGCAAGGAGACGTGCTTTCAGGCCTCGATGCTCCAGCCTCATGGGGAGGACAGACACTGGCAGAATTGCCGATAATTCCGTGATAAACACTACGCCACGAGTATAGACAAAGGGAGATGACTCATTCTGCCTCGGAGGTCAGAGGAGGAGGAAACAGGACGTCTGTTTTGGTCTGGGGCGTCAGGGAGGAAGGTGAAGGGCATCCCAGGTGGAAGGAACAGCCCAGCCCGATGCACAGAGGCAAGGATGCACATGGCTGCACCTTAACAAGGAGGTGCCAGCTGTGGCTGGAGGGGACAGGACTCAATGAGGACAGGGCAGGCAGAGGACACCAGAAATGGCCCTGGGCAGCATGGGAAGAACTACAGGTGGGACCTTTATTCATAAGGCAGCAGGAGCCACTGGAGGTTATCTGCTAGGTTTAGAACGATCGCTGTGACAGTGCTGCTGGCCAGCGCCTGGGAGGGGACAGGATGGAGGCAGGGAGGCCAGTGAGGAGGTCCCAGCAACAGCCCAACCTCTTCCGCCACCATTCTTTCTGAGCCAAGTCCTCCCCTCTTGGCTACAGCACACAGGCCACATCCCTTCCAGCCTCCGAAGACTTGCTCTGCTCACTGTGTTCCCTCTGCCAGGAATGCTCCTCTCATTCTTACCTCGCCGTGCCTGAAGCACCTGCTCAAAGGCCTCTCCTCCAGGAAGCCTCCAGCTCTGGTCGAGGCCTTGGCTATGAGCTGGGTCCCAATCACCCACTGGGCTGTGACCTTCTTGTGGTCAAGTGCAAGGGATGCTTCCTGCTTGGACCCCGACATTAAGCACAGAACTTTGGAAACAGTAGGTCCTTGGAAAATCCCTGTTCCCTTGGGCCCAGCGCCCAGGTGCCTCTCCCACAGAGACGTTGCTGTGTGCACACCGTTGCTGTGGCACCTCCTCCCTCCCTGTGGAGCCACACATTGGATAGGGGAGGAAAAAGACACCCATGCCATGGCCACAGGCAGCTGTTAAAAGCAATGCATTTCAAACATGGGCTGCCATGGAGATAGAATAGCAATAATAATACAATAATAACAGCAGCAATCAGCATTTATTGGCATAAGCACTGCTCTAAACTTCATATGGATTAACTCACTGCCTCTTCACTTCAGTACCGTGAGGTCTGTACTATTATTCTCCTGATTGTAAAGATGGGGACACTGAGGCACAGAGAGGTAAATGGCCTGTTCGGTATGTGGTGGAGCCAGGAATCAACCCAGAACTAGCCCTGAAGGACTTCGCCACACAACCAACCTCTCCAAGACAAACGGAGAGGAAAAAGGAAGCTGCCGAGTAAGAGCCCACAGTGTGTCCTCACTTGGGGAAAAAGAAAACTATGCATGGATTGGTATATGTGATATATACATGCATTAAGTGAGTAACAAAAAGTCTGGAAGGATACATTCAAACTATTAACTGGGGTTACCTGCAGGGAGGGTGCCGAGGGAACTTTTACTTTTACTACATATATTTCTGGTTTATTTGCATTTTTCACCCAACTATCCAAGTGTTACTTGAGTAGTTTAACATGGGAGGAATTATTAGGGTTGCAATTAACATTTGTTGCATGAGTAGATGGCAAATTCATTTCCTAGGCTTGTTTTTTTCAAATTCTGGGTATGACCCATCAGTGGATTGCAAAATTAATTTCGTGGGTAGCAAGCAGTAATTAAAAAAAAAACCCAAATACACTAGAACAAAAAGTATTACAGACCAGCAGACACAGTAAGGGAGTTATTTCAGTAAACTTTTGTTTCAGCTATATACAGTATGACCTGTGTAGTTACCTACAATGTATTTCTCACTATAGGTCACGGGCAAGAGTTTGAAAGCCATTGGTCTAGGCTTGGGAGTCTAAAGAGGAGTAAGGCTGGGTGCAGTGACTCACTCCTGTAATCCCAGCACTTTGGGAGGCCAAAGAAGGAGGATCGCTTGAGCCCAGGACTTCAAGACCAGCCATGGCAAGACCCCTGTCTCTAGAAAAAAAAAAAAAAAATTAAAATTAGCTATGTGTGGTGTCGGGCGCCTGTGATCCCAGCTACTCAGGAGACTGATGCCGGAGGATCGCTTGAGCCATGGAGGTTGAGGCTGAAGTGAGCCGTGTCTGTGCCAAGGCACTCCAGCCTGGGCCACACAGCAAGACCCTGTCTCAAAAAAAAAGAGGAGTAAGACAGGGTCCTTGCCTACGAGAGCCCCACAGTCTAGTGGAAGAGAAAGGCAGCTCCAGTACCCGAGTTCCCTTTATCTCCGCAGAAGCCAGAGGGATGCTAGGCTGGCGGGAAAGGTCCTATTTTGCCCACTCCACAGTTGGCTTCTGGGGCCTGGATCTTGCCTTGATACATTCTCCTCCTCTCCAAGGCTTTTGCTTGTGAGAGGTTTTGCCAGAGTTATGGGGCTGAGCCTGCCCTGAGATCAGAATGATGTGTCCACTTCTGTGTCATGCAAAAGGCCACTTCTCCTTGCTCCTGGGCCCTGAATATACCGACTCGCCTGTCAAGAGGGGGAGGGGTGGGAAACTAGAAGATTCCTTTCCAGCTTCTAGATCCCGAGGGCCACGTCCCAGTGAAGCCTCTGAAAACCCAGCTGTGTGGTCAGCAGGGAGGGGCCACCATTCAGTCTGCAGCGAGGGCTGCCCCCCACCTGGGGTGGGCCTGACCCTGAGCAGAGCGAGGTCTGTATGGAGAATGGAGGGGGGCAAGCGCAGGAAGAGAAGCAGAGCCCCCAGCTCGGGGCTCCCATCACGCTGGCGCCTCCACATCAGAGCTAGCCTAACCCACCCCCGCCTCTCCTCCCAGGGCAGCAGACAACTAAAAAAAGATAAAATAAAAAGAAGTAATTCCCCTGCTCTGACGTCAGCGCGAGGTCTTAACAGCCCAGCAGCGGCATGAAACTGGATTGCAACCAGATGTAATGCCCTTGAATTCTCAACACACTACTGCATTGGAAAAGACATAAAAGGGGGGCGGTGGGCAGTATTGGTGGGAGGAACCGTGCAGGTCCCGAGTGGGTCCCTGAATCTGGGCCCGCCGAAACCGCGGGGAAGGCGGCGCGGGAGGGAGTGCGCCGCGCGGAGCAGCGCCCGTCCGGCTCCGCCATTCAGGCGCGCGCGGCCTCCCCTCCCCCAGTCCCCACCGGCGCATTGTTACACTCGCTCCCATCCATTCAGAGCCCGAGGCCCGCCGCGCTCCCGCCAGCCCGGGCTCCGCGCAGGAGAACACCGCTGCAGCCCGCACTCCGGCCCCTGCGTGGACTGGATAACGACCAAGAGCGCCAAGAAGGAAAACTGCTCGCCGGGAAAACGGGCGCCCCAGGAAGCTGGGGCCGCGACGGCCTAGGGCCTGGCTGGTGTTTCGCTTCCCCTCCGCCCCACCACGGAGGCCCCTGGCGCGACCAGGCTCCAAATGTCACCCTCGCGTCCTGCCACCCCTTGTCCCCGCCGCACTCGGCCCCCATGTCCTCCTCCCGGGTTCCCTGCCTTCAAGGCGCGTGAGGGGGGGGGCCGGCATCGAAAAGGGCGGCGGGCTGCGCCGCTGTCTGTGGGGCGCCAGGCTCGCGTGTCCGGGGCCCCCGCCCGTGACGTCATCCCCGAAGGGCCCGTGCCTCCCGGGCCTGGCCGCTACTGAGCTCCCCAGGTCGCGGGAGCCGCTTCCTGCCCGGCCTCGGGGCCTGCGCACAGGCCCCGGCGCCACTGCCCGGGTGGGGACACCGCAGAGAGCCCGCGCACCCCATCTCGCCACGCACGGCCTTCGCCGCCCCTCCTGGCCCTGACTCCCACGCGACGGCCACGCCGGGCCCGGGTCACGCATGGGGAAGTTAGCTCCCCGCCCCCCACCTCGGACGCACTCACAAAGCTCACCTCCGCCCCCGGCGCCGCGTCAATGCCCCCCACGTCCCCACCCCACGCTCCGCAAACACTCCGCGCCTCGGCGCACGCAGAGCCCTTGCCACACTCGGACTCGCCCCTCGCGCCCCCATCCGACCTCAGCTGGCCGCACATCCCCCAGAAGACCCTCAGCCGCGGCGCAGGGCGCCCCCACCCTGCAGCTCCCCAGACGTCCATCCGGTGACCTCTCGCACCCCCCACACCACACAAAGCAAGGACCCCGCGGACCCCACATCTCCACCCACCGCGCGCGCTCGGCCCCCGAACCCGCCTTGGCTCATCATCCGGCCCAGGATCCCGACGCCTCGCGCCGCCCCCGCCCCGGGGCAGCATCCACTGCGCCCCCCGCGCCCCGGCGCTCGCTGCTCACCTTGGCGCCCGCGCTCACTCGGGGGCCCTGGGTCTGCCGCTGCGACTTTGCGGCCCGGAGGCCTGGGTGGCCATGGGGGTCGGGGAGCGGCGGCCCGGCCGGCCCGCGGCCAGGCAGGAAGGAGGGTGGGCCGCGGCGCCCCCTCCTCGCGCCGGCGCTCGGGCCGCGGGCAGGGCGGCCTGCTCGGCTCGCCTCTCGCCCTCGCTGCACTCGCTCTCCCACTCGTCTCTCGGAGCCCAGCCGCGGGCGGGGGCGGCGCCCGGAGGCGCGGGGAGCGGGCGGCGTGGGGACCGGGCCCTGGCCGAGCACCCGGCCGGGCCTCCTGGTGTCCGCGGGTGCCGCGGGGAAATGCGATCCCCTCCGCACAGGAAGAGCGGGCGGGCGGGCGACGCGCGGGGGGAGAAGGAGAGCGAGAGCGCGAGGAAAAAAGTTCCCGGGCGGCCTGGCTGCGCTCGCTCGCGGCCCCGGGCGCCAGGTGGGCCGTGCGCGCCCCGACAGCACCCCCTGGCGGTCCGCGCGCCCTACTGCGCGCCCCCCGCCCGCCGGCCTGCGGGAGGGGGCCTCTGCGGTGGGATCCCGGTGCGGCCTGGGAGGACTCTAGAGTCCAGCTACAGGAACTTCCAGCGTCAGGCCAGGCCCCCACCCTCACCCCACCATTAGCCCTCACCTGTGCCCACTTCTTTACAGTCTGAGAAACATTTTCGATTTCAAAACTCCATTGGCTTCATGTAAACTTCATTTACTGGGCACCTGGCACCTTGCTGAGTCTTGAGGAAATCAGCAGAGACAATGCGGTCCCTGCTGTCATGGAGCTGGCATCCTGGTGGGAAGAGACAGACAGCAAACAAATGCTTAGATACATGACGAAGATAATTTTAGAGCAGTAAGTGCTAAGAAGAAAATTAGCAGGTGAAGTGACGGCTAGGGCTCTTTGGCTGGGGGAGAGAGAAGGAGGCCTGTCTGTGCAAAGATCTAAATAGCAAGAGGAACCGCCATGGGTAGAGTCTGGGAAGAGCATTTTGTTCTTTTAGAGGCAGGGTCTTGCTGTGTTGCCCAGGCCGAACTTGAATTCCTGGCCTCGAACAGTCCTCCCACCTCAGCCTTCTGAGTAGCTGGGACTACAGGGGTCTGTCCTCCTGGGAAGAGCATACTTGGCAGAAAGAACATCAAGTGCAAAGGTCCTGAGGCAGGAGAGAACTTGGTAAGTGGAATTGTGAGGAGGCCGTGAGCAAGGGGACAAGTAATGGGCACACTGAAGTCAGAGCCATAACAGGAGGGCCAGAGCCTGCAGGGCTGCAGAGAGCCCAGTGAGGAATTTGTTTGCAATTCTAGTGCAAGGAAGGTGGCCACTGGCAGACTTTAAACAGAGGCATGTTGAATGAGTGAGTCCTTGCATGAAACAAGTTACAGACCTCTGAGCAATTTCACGCCTAGGTCTCTACTTGCCATAGCTCAGGTGGGAGCTCACTGCCACCTGCTTGGGAAGCCTCTCAGCCCCACCCAGCCTCTAGGGTCTGTGGGACATGACTCCATTAATAGCCCCATCAAAGCCTCCCTCATTTGCCCTTTGGCTGGGCAGAGGGGAGCTGGTCAAGGCATCAGAACTTGTGGGTGACCTGGGACAAGTGAGTCCCTCATCTGCAAAATAAGGTATTGTGATAGGTGGGGGGCCCTCACTCTGTCCCAGGCCTGCTGTGCCCCTTCTGTGCATGGTCTCATTAGATCCCGGTGCCCCCTCTGTGAGGTCAGCTCAATCACATTTTGTGGATGAGGAAACAGGTGCAGGGTGGTGAAGTCCCCTCTCCAGGTTCTCAAGCTACAGGACAGAATCAATACAGGTCCCCACAGTCCTTCCTACTGGACTTGGCTACCCATCTCCCAGGGTGAATGTCAAGAGCAAGACAGAGCTGGATCCCAGTGTGAACTGTATCGTTTTAAGCTTGTTTTAAGCACAGTTTCTGGATGACAGATCTGGTTTATTTTTATTTATTTATTTATTTATTTATTTTTGAGACGGAGTTTTGCACCTATTGCCTCGGCTGGAGTGCAATGGCACGATCTTGGCTCACCACAACCTCTGCCTCCCAGATTCAAGCAATTCTCCTGCCTCAGCCTCCCAAGTAGCTAGGATTACAGGCATGCACCGCCACACCCAGCTAATTTTGTATTTTTAGTAGAGACAGGGTTTCTCCATGTTGGTCAGGCTGGTCTTGAACTCCTGACCTCAGGTGATCCGCCTGCCTCAGACTCCCAAAGTGCTGAGATTTCAGGCATGAGCTACCACGCCTGGCAAATCTGGTTTCTAAATGTGGCTCCTCTGTGCCCAGCTGGGTGGCTTTGGGCAAACTACTTGCTGAGCCTCAGTTTCCTCATCTGTAGAATGGGGATAATAGTACCTACCTCGTGGGTCTGTTGAGAGGATTGAATGAGGTACATGTGGAAAGCATTTAGCTCACAGCCTGGCATGCAGTAAGTGCTGTTACTGCTTTAAGATGCTGGATTAATGGGAACAGTCTCTGTCATCCATCTAGGGCCCCCAATCTCCACCCCGAGCTGGTCTCCTGCCCTCCCTGCCTTACCTTAACCTGCTCCTGAGTGGAGCCTAAGGGAAGGCTGGTTCTAGGGACCCCAATGGGAGGCAAGACAAGGAGGCCTTGCTGGGATATTTCTGGTTCCCACACAGGGGTCTCCAAGACTAGCTTCTCCACCTGGAGAGGGCGGGAGACCAGCTGGAACCCCAAAGAGAGTCAATTTTCTGGCCTTGGAATTAGGTATTTTTTGTTTTGAAAATTCTTTGGTATCAAGTTTTCATGACTGGGGGCACTGGACCCTGTACGCAGAGCCTGGCCTCTTTGGGAGCCATAGCTCAGGCACCACTCAAGGAAGCACATTTGTTCAAGGGATTAGCATTCCTGGATGTCAGTTCAGCGAAGGGTTGGAGGAGGTGGCGATTGAGCCAGACCTCAGAGGATGGGCAGAAAGGGAGCCCTGGGTCGCAAAGGGGATGGGTGTCCCAGAGAGTGAGAGGAGGAAGGAATATGCAGGCAGATGGAAGAGGGTGTGCGGACAAGGTACTAACAACTGCCTTTGTGTGTGAGTGTGAGTGTGTGTGTATGTGTGTGTGAGACAGGGTCTCACTCTGTTGCCAAGGCTGGAGTGCAATGGTGCAATCATAGCTGACTGCAGCCTCAAACTCCTGGATTCAAGCAGTTCTCCCACCTCAGCCCCCTGAGTAGCTGGGACCACAGGCATACACCACTATGCCTGGCCAATTTATTTTTTATAGAGATGGCATCTTGCTATGTTGCCCAGGCTGGTCTTGAATTCTGGGCTTAAGTGATCCTCCTGCCTTGGCCTCCCAAAGTGCTGGAATTACAAGTGTGAGCCACCATGCCTGACCAGAACTGCCACTTTTGAGTACCTACTGTGTGCCAGGTGCCTAGGGATGTTGTAACAAATTCCACAAGTGACTTAAAATAACAAAAATTTATTTATTTATTTATTTACTTACTTACTTACTTATTTATTTATTTATGACAGAATCTTGCTCTGTTGCCCAGGCTTGAGTGCAGTGGCTCAATCTTGGCTCACTGTAACCTCTGCCTCTCGGGTTCAAGTGATTCTCGTGCCTCTGCCTTCCGAGTAGCTGGGACCACAGGCACATACCACACCACCATGCCTAGCTAATTTTTGTATTTTTTGTGGAGAGTGGGTTTCACCATGTTGCCCAGGCTGGACAGATTTATTCTTTACAGTTCTGGAGGTCAGAACTCCAAAATCAGTTTCACTGGGCTAAAGCCAAGGTGTGGGCTAGGCTAGCTCTCCTGGCGCCTCCAGGAGAGAATCTGTTCCTTGCCTTTTCCAGTTTCTGGAGGTTGCCTGTGTTTCTCAGCTTGTGACCCCTTGGTGACCTCCAGAAGCTAGAACAGGCAAGAAAACAATTGCTTCCATTGTCCCAGCTCCTACTTCCTCCCTTGACCTTCCTGCCTCTGCTCATGAGGACCCTTGTGATTCCATTCCGGGCCACCTGGATAATCCAGGCTAATCCCTCCATCTCAAGAAGACTCTTAATTTATTTAATCACATCTGTAAGGACCCTCTGAATGCTGCCTTGCCACAACTCATTTTACAGATAGGAAAATCAAGTCTCAGAGAGGTGAAGTCACTGATCCAAAGTCACACAGCAGGTGAGTTTAGTCACCCATTTCATGCATGGAGAGCCCACTGTGGGTCAGACACTGGGTTAGACCCTGGGTTGCAATGTGAAAGTTACCCGTTAAGACTGCTGTGGTGCCCAGGCATGCAGAGTAATGACCTAGTCCTGTCAAGGAATTAGGGAAGGCTTCCTGGAGGAGGTGATTGGTGAGTTGAGCTTTCAAGAGTGATTTTCCTCTGCCTGCTTTAACCAGGGGAGGCTTCTGAACAAACGAGGGCCCTTCCAGAGGAGGACAGCCATAGGCCTAACCATCCTGAGACTGCTCTGAATGATGCTGGCTGAGAGGGCTCAGTCTTCTCAGAAGAGAACTAGGAACTGATCAGGGATCACTGTCAGCAGAGCTAGCCCCAAGATACTTCTTCTGCTGACCCTGCTTGTCATCCTTAGTTGCACACGGGTAGGAGGGTGAGCAGGGGTGTGCACACTGTGCAATGCAGAGGCCCAGTAAAGTCAGTGTTGGGGCAGAGTCTCAGACTTGCAGCTCAAAGGCCGAACTCAGGCTGCTAGGTTTGTTTTGATTGGAAAGCAGAGCAAAAAGTGAAAATTTTGAAGTTGACATACATTGCCAGGTGCAGTGGCTCATGGCTGTAATTCCAGCACTTTGGGAGGCCAAGGCCGGAAGATCACTTGAGCCCAGAGTTCGAGGCTAGCCTGGGCAACATAGTGAGACCTCATCGCTACAAAAAAATAAAGTTGTTGTTGTTTTTTTTTTTTTTTAAATTAGCCAGGTATAGTGGTGCATGTCTGTAGTCCCAGCTACTTGGAAGGCTGAGGTGGGAGAATCGCTTGAGCCAGGGAGGTCAAGTCTGCAGTGAGCCATGACAGTGCTACTGCGCTCCAGCCTGGGGGACAGAGTGAGACCCCGTCTCAAAAAAAAAAAATAAGAAAAAGAGAGAAAGGGAAGAAAGAAAAGAAAGGAAAGAAAGAAAGATAAAGAAAGAGAAAGAGAAAGAAAATAAATATCTTTAAGGAATCTAGGTTCTTGGGGGCCCCACCACTACCTATTGCTCTATACCCTCATTTAAATCACCTGGCTGACCAACCCCCCAGCACACCCCAACACACACACACACACACACACACACACACACACACACACACACACAGAGCCTTGGGTTTCAGACACCTTCCCCCCAGGGTTCTTAACACTCACATCTGTGTGGCCTTGAACTTCCTGTCTGTTTTCTCATAGGTCAAAAGGAGATCATGTTTCCTGCCTGGAGGAGAGGCCCTGGTGGGCTGGAATAGGGGAAAGCGGAGGGGGTGTATTTCAGGATAGAGTCCTGCACCCTGCCAGGGACCAGGCTTATCCTTGGCTCACTCAATAGGATGCAAGGGCGTTTACTGTGGCCAGGTGATTCCCGCAGCTGCTGTCTCACTAGGTAGACACCCGCATTTCAATAGCCTCCTTGTTCAGATGAGGAAACACACTTAGGGAATGAAGTCACTTGCCCAAGATCACACAGTCATACTTAGAGTAGGGATTCTCCTGGCCTGAGCTCCTACCCACGCTGCCGCGGCGCCTCCTATGCGATGAAAACTGGATGGAGGCACCGGGCTGTTCTTACAGAGCCCAGGCAGAGTGTGAGCGTGCAGCAGGACTCCCATTAGCAAGCACGTAGCTAGTACTTATTTGGCACCTACTATGTGCATTTCAGTCTTCTTATCTCCATTTTGCAGAGAACATAGAGGCCTAGAGAGGGGAGGAAACTCTCCCAGAATACCTTCTTCTGTGTAGGTAGCTGTCAGCCAGGCTCTCTGCTTAGACAGTAACAGAGGAATGAGATGGAAAATCAGAACTTCTGCCCCAGCTCTGCCACCGTGCCACCAATAGCACGGCCTTGAGTACCTCCTCACCCTCTTCGAGACTCCGGTTTCTAACAGGAGGAGTGTAGCAATCCATGCCTCCTGGGCTTATGAGGATTTAAAACAGTTCAACATTGTAGAACTCTGGACCACCAACTGTTGCTGCTCCCCCTCACCCCATCAGCCTCCAGCACTTCTACAGAGAAGACAAATGTGAATGTGAACCTTTCTTTTGTAGGTCTTGTGAGTGCCCAGAGCCCTGTGGCAAGAAGCCTCTGCCAGGGAAAGGGATGCGGGGAAGTGGAGGCAGTGATGGGGAAGCAGAGCCAGGAGAGACCCTTGGGCTTCCTTCCTTCAAGGCCTCTGGTCTCTAGCAGAGAGAAGAGAGGGAGCAGGTGAGAGCCCCGCTTAGCTCCAGGCAATTTTTTTTTTCAGACAGGATCCCGCTCTGTCACCCAGGCTGGACTGCAGTGGCACAATCATGACTCACTGCAGCCTCAACCTCCCAAGCTCAAGCAACGCTCCCATCTCAGCCTCCCAAGTTGCTCAGACTACAGGTGCACGCTATCACGCCCAGCTAATTTTTGTATTTTTTGTAGAGATGGTTTTTTGCCATGTTGCTCAGGCTGGTCTTGAACTCCTGAGTTGAGTGATCTGCCTTGCCTACCTTGGCCTCCCAAAGTGCTGGGATTACAGGCATGAGCCACTGTGCATGGCCAACTCCAGGCAAATTTGATCACCACAGAGAGGGGAATTCTGTCCAGTTCCAGGGATGCCCCTTAAGGGGTCCCAGACCAGCTGGGCCAGAGCCAGACAGGCCTCACTAAGATCTTCCATTTCATTCATTCAATACATATTTATCGAGCCCAACCTCATTCTTTTTTTTTGTTTTTGTTTTTGTTTTAGTTTTTTGGGATGGAGTCTCGCTTTGTCACCCAGGCTGGAGTGCAGTGGCACAGTCTTGGCTCACTGCAACCTCCGCCTCCCGGGTTCAAGCAATTCTCTGCCTCAGCCTCCTGAGTAGCTGGGATTACAGGCGCCTGCCACCACGCCCGGCTAATTTTTGTATTTTTAGTAGAGACGGGGTTTCACTATGTTGGCCAGGCTGGTCTTGAACTCCTGACTTTGTGATCCACCCGCTTCGGCCTCCCAAAGTGCTGGGATTACAGGCATGAGCCACTGCGTGCAGCCGAGCCAAACCTCATTCTAGATTCCATCTCCAGGAATAATGATGTGGGACCCACCACACAGCCCCTACAGTCTGGCAAGTGAGACAGACATTGAACCCACTCTAAAGGAGGGTCTCATTATCCCAAGAAAAAGACCACTTTGACCACAAGTCAAAGCTCTGGGAACCAACATTTCTTAGTAATTGGGAAAAAAAAATGTTTAGTTGGAATTTTGTTTTGAAAAATGAAATTTAAACTATGAAAATATCCACATTTTATCTTCCACAAACAACATTTAGGTTAATATGCTAATTCTTAGATTAATGTGCTAATACTTAGTGTTATGGTTTGACTGTCCCCTCCAAAACTTATGATGAAATTTATTTATTTATTTAATCTTTTTTTTTTTAGATGGAGTTTTGTTCTTGTCACCCAGGCTGGAGTGCAATGGCATGATCTCGGCTAACTGCAACTCCTGTCTCCTGGGTTCAAGCAATTCTCCTGCCTCAGCCTTTTGAGTAGCTGGAATTACAAGTGCCCACCCCTACACCCAGCTAATTTTTATATTTTTAATAGAGACAAGATTTCACCATGTTGGCCACGATGGTCTTGAACTCCTGACCTCAAGTGATCCGCCCTTCTTGGCCTCCCAAAGTGCTGGGATTACAGTGGTGAGCCACCATGCCCGGCTGACTTATGATGAAATTTAATTGCCATTGTGAAGGTATTAAGAGGTGGGACTATTAAGAAGTGATTAGGGGCCGGGCTCGGTGGCTCACGCTTGTAATCCCAGCACTTTGGGAGGCTAAGGTGGGCGGATCACGAGGTCAGGAGATCGAGACCATCCTGGCTAACATGGTGAAACCCCGTCTCTACTAAAAATACAAAAAAAAAATTAGCTGGGCGTGGTGGCGGGTGCCTGTAGTCCCAGCTACTCGGGAGGCTGAGGCAGGAGAATGGCGCAAACTCGGGAGGCGGAGCTTGCAGTGACCTGAGATCGCGCCACTGCACTCCAGCCTGGGCGACAGAGCAAGACTCTGTCTCAAAAAAAAAAAAAAAAAGAAGTGATTAGGTCATAAAGGTAAAACCCTCATGAACGGATTAATCTCTTTATTGAAGGAGTGAGCTCATTATCAAGACACTGGATTTATTGTAAAAGTGAGTTCAGCTCTCTCTTGCTCACTCTCTAATGCTCTCTTGCCCTTCTGCCTTCCACCATGGGATGATACAGCATGAAGACCCCCACCAGATGCTAGTGCCATACTCTTGGACTTCCCAGTCTTCAGAAGCATGAGCCAAATAAATTTCTATTGTTTACAAATTACCCAGAGTGGTATTCTGTTTTAGCAGCAGAAAATGGAGTAAGACAATTAGAGTACAAAAAGTTCATTTGAGTAGGCATAGTTCTTCCCACAAAATTGCCTGATGGTCCTTACTAGAACCTTCTGGGTCCTAACAACCAGAATGCTTCATCATATCCCCCTGAGTTCTTTGGGCCACTCTGAGTTCTATGACATTCACATCATTTTCTTCCAAAGCACAGGTTCATCTTTCTTCACATTGGGGGTTTTCATTATTTAGACAGGGCTGACCCAGCCAGATAGATAGATCCTTGGTTTGTCAGCCACTGTGTGCAGAACCCAGGAGCTCTCCAACATAACTCTCATCAACTTCAAGAAATTCTACAACTTTGAAGATTTCCTTTGCTACCAGCTTGCATAAGAAGACCTGACAGACAGAAGAGATGCAGATGAGGGGGTGGACAGATGCTGGTGCTAGGCAGGGTGAGATGCTTGACTGGGAACGAAGTAAGTGGCCAGGACAGTACTAAATATATTTATGTTTTAACAACTCTTAACTTCCAACTCGGATAATGAATGCTCAGCTATGGGGCACCCTAATCATACAATTAACCGTGTCAGCCCAAGATCTCTTGCATCTGGAGTTAGCGAGGGATAAAATTCCATCTTGTTTAAGCCGGTGTTATTGTGGATCTCTGTTATAAAGCCTCCGTCCTACCTAATACATCTAGTCTTTTGGTGGTAATTACAATCAATTTTCCTGTGGGAACCATTCTTTCCCACTTATGGCCCATGTGGTTCAGGCTGGGCTGTCCCTACCTCTAGGCTGCAGAGATTGTCATGTGACTCAGGTTTGACCAAACTGCCCCATTTGCTTGGCCACAGGGATTGGTTCAGGGATGGTTCGAATGACCTAAGCCCTCCAGGAGTTTTGCTGGAAGCATTGAGCTTTGCTGGAGCCTGCAGGGGTAGTTGTTGAGACTGCGGGTCTGAAAACAGAGCCAATGGGGAAGAATGAGGAGTTGAGAGACATGGAGACACCCTCTGGGCACCTGGATTCAGCTGTGCCTGAAGCTCGGAAACCCCAGAACTTTAAGTCACTTGAGCCAATACATTCACCTTTTATCATAAACCAGTTTGAGCTGGTTTTCTGTCACTTGCCTGAAAGAGAACTGAGTTTTTACACAGAGAAGAAAAATTTGGAATGGGGAGAAAAGGAGAATGAGCACTGTCTTCAAAGATCTAAAGGGCCGCCTGGGCCTTGTGTGATCACACACAGACTGTGTGGTTCCAGTGGGCAGAGGGACTGGACCAGGCTTCTGGCTCTTTATGAGGAACTTTCCCACAATTAGAGCTGTTCAAAGAGGGCCCTAGGCAAGTTCAAGAGAGAGAGGAAGATTCCCGTCTCTGGGGGTATGCAAACAGAGCCAGGATGTGGTGAAAGGAACTCAGGCTGACTAAGAGGACAGAGATCCTGTAATTTGTGAATGTGACTTAGTACCTCCAACCAGCTTTCATGTAGAGCTGGAGAATATCAGTCACACCCAATCTTTATAAAATATTTAAGATATTCAAGAAGGTATGGAAAATAATTCACTGATCACCCCTGCATTCACCACTGTCAGCTCAAGAAATAAAACCACCAGGACAGCCGAGCTGCTGACCACAGACCCCTCCACCCTCCTGTCCCCGCTGCTGGTCATTAAGCTTTGACTACCCATGCACAGTCCTAAGGGATATGTACTTCAGAGGTCTTTTTTAAATAGAGGGGTTAGAATTGCCATGCTTTCAGGCCCTACAGATTTTTTGTTATTACCAGTGGTGGAAATAAAAGTGCTTAGCTACTAATAAAACACGTGTTTTCTTTCTTTTTTAATAATAGAAAAGTATGACAAGAGCAGTCCCTGAACAGTTTTTCATCTTGTTTGTATAAAAGCCATTTCCTCACCTCCCCTCCCCACCCCCGCCACCCAGCCTCCCGCACCTCGCTGTTCCCAGCTCTGGATTCCATCTCTGGGCTCTATTCCCTGCTGATAATCACAGTTCCAGGATTGAGACTGAGATAAGGCGTATCAAGCACTTTGCACATTCCCTGGCATATAGTAAGCACTAATTTTAGCACTAGTTGTCATTATCACTGTCATTGCCATCTCGGGAATTGCTCCACCCCCATCTCCTCCCCTTCGCAGGAAGTTGCCAATCCTCCACTGCCTCTGCTCACCCACCTTCTTCAGGTTGTCCTGAAATTCCACTCATTTTACCCTTCACTACCTCCCAGACCACAATCTCTGCAACTGGTTTCCTTGCCTTCAGTCTCAAACCCCCATTCACCCTCCTCACGGTGGCCCAAGCAATTGTTCCTTTCCAGTATGTGGCTCCCTGGCTTGCCCCCACCTCCGTGATGCCCCCAAGGCCCCATCCCTGCAGACTGACTTGCAGGTTCCTCAACTACCTCTTCCCTTACTCCTCTGAGCAGCCCCATGTGCTGTTCCCTCTGCCCAAGATGCCCTTCCCCTCTTGCTTTGTCTGGCTCCTCCCTCCATATCCTTCCAGGCTTAGCTCAAGAGTGGGCTGCTCCAGGATGCCCTCCCAGGCCCCCCAGTCAAATCAGGCCCCCGCTCCCTGGGCAGTGTGCCCAGGCCTACTCTACAAGCCTCTAACAGCCTCTGGGATCATGATTCTTTGTGAGTCTCCCTTGCTCCAGGTGGCAAGTTTCTTGAAGGCAGGAGGAATGCTGTCTTCCTCAAGGCTCGGCAAATCGCTGTTGCATAGCAACTTAAAAAATAGTATCCCTGACTTTTCTAAGCTTTTCGCTCCTTCCAACTCACTTGTGCTTCCCAAGAACCCGGCGGGGAGGTCCTGAACCAGCCCCATTTTACAGATGAGGAGGTGAGGCAGCGTGTGTGTGCGCTTCCTGTGGCTGCTGGAACAAATGACCACAAACCCAGTGGCTTAAAACAATGCGCATCTATTCTCTTACAGTTCTGCAGGCCGGAAGTCCAAAGTCAACGTGTGGGCAGGGCTGGCTCTTCCTCCAGGCTCTGGGGGAGAATCCTTGCTCCCGTCCTTATATCACAGCAACCTCTGCTTCTGTCAGCGTAGCTCCTCCTCTCAGTCGAAGCTCCCTCTGCCTCTTTCTTATACACAAGGATGTTTGTGATTACATTTGGGGCCCATCCAGATAGCCTGCAACAATCTCAAGATCCGTAATCTAATTATGTCTGCAAAGACCCTTTTGCCACCTGAGGGAGCACTGGTAGGCTCTGGGGATGAGGGTGTGGGGTCCTGGGAGGCCTCTGTGCAGCTGCCTCAGAGGGTAGCAGTGGCACAGCTGCGATGTGGACCCGGCGGGTCTGGCTCCAGATCTCGGTGCCATAGCACTTCCCTTGAAGGTGGTTCCCTGATTGTGGGGCTGGCCGTGTGGCAAGGCATTCCAGGCAGAAGGAAGAGAGCAGCCCCAGCCTCCAGGCAGGAAGGCAAGGGTAGCATGGGAGGAAAATCTGGCCTCCGCAAAAGTGAGGCACAACCAATATAGCTTTGTGGGCAGAGAGAGGGCACAGGTTACTTGGACCCTGATGGGGCATTGTTCTCCTTGGCCTGCATGCTGCAGGCCAAGGCTATGGAGCCTCCATGGAGAACGGGGATGCACCTGTTCCTCCCACCTCCTCCCCACACCTAAATACCCTCAAAGAACGAAGGGAGAAGGGAGGCTGTGGGTTATCAGGGGCTGGATGATGGTCCCTTCATGGATGTAGTGTTTAGAATGTGCCAGGCAGTGAGCCAAACTATTTGTGTCTGTCTCTCATTTAATCTTTACAACCATAATCCCTTGTATACCCATTTAATAGATGCACAAATTGAGGCTTATTGACAATGGCTAGTATATCTTGAGCATCAGCCACAGGCCAAACTCAACATAGGTTTGTGCTTATGTAATGCTCACAGCTCCCAGCAGCCCTGTATGGAGGGGGGTGCCATCTGTCTGTACAGAGGGGGAAACAACTCATTGATACAAGTGAGCAGTTACAGAATGCTGAGGACGGTGTGGGCAGGTGGGAGGCCTCCATCGGGCACTGGAGCTGTAGTTTGGCATGAAAGTGGGGGACTGGCAAGGTTGAGACCAGGAGCAGATGGGGCTTGGGTGGGTTCAAGGAGTGCCCCAGGCCCCTCCCTGTCAGCCATGGGCAGCCGGGAGGTGTGCAGGCCCTGTCCCTTCACCAGGCAACAGGGGTAGGGAGCCAGTGTTGGTCCCAGGCTGTGGGATGGGGGTGGGGAGGGAGTAGGTGAGGGGCTGGGGCAGGGAGTGGGGAAGGGAGGATGGGATGGGGAGGGAGTGGGAGTGGGGGAGGGGAAGGGAGGATGGAGGGAGGAGGGAGTGGGGATGGGGGTGAATGGGAGGGAGTCAGTGAGGTCCATGAGGGTCACCATAGTAACAGGAGCCAGCTCTGCTCTGAGGCCTGAGTCTGAACCACCATGGGGAAGGAGATAAAAGGTTTTCTATCGATCTCTGTTGGGAAAGTCATCGGTGATAAGCTGGGCTGGAGGGGCCGGCTGGCGGGAGTGTGCATAGTGGCTGCACACCCATGGCTCAATGGTGCCCACGGAGCCCCCACAGACTGGGGTCAGACTGTTTGGGAGGTGACTGCCTGAGCCAGGGAGGGGCTGGGCTGGAAGCCACGTCTATCTTCATCTCCTTTAACGGGGGCAGCTGGCTGGCTCAGCCTCCTGCCTCAGTCTTCCCTTCTGCTCAGTGGGGCAGTTGGACCTAGGCTGCCTCCCTGGGGTGGGGGATGAGTCAGGGATGCAGAGGCAGGAGGGAAAGAGGAGCTCAGATGCCTTGGCTGGTCTGTGGTCTGCACTGGAGGTTTGGCTGCAGGAAACTGGTCCTTCCTCTTCAGGAGAAGTGCAAGCCCATCTGAGGCATCAGCAGCCACAGCTGGGGTGGGCTGGCAGTCTTGGGTGAGGACGAAGACTCCAGCTGCCCAAGAGCCAGGGCCAGGCTGTCATCCAAGGCCCCACTGAGCCAAGGGCATTCAGCTCAGGGCCTGTGTGTGTGTGTGTGTGCAGGTGTGGGCATGTGCAGCTGTGCCAGTGCCCCACTAGGCCTTGAGTGTGTACAGGTCACCTGCCCCTGCCTGTCTCTGTCTGTGTCTGCACTCTTTCCCTCCACAGGTGTTACAGCCTGCAATGCGCCAGATGCTGGGCTGGGTAGGGGTGCAACGGTGACAGAAGCAGACACAAATCCATGTCCTTGTGGAGCCACCATTCTAGTGGGTATCTGAGGCAGGAGAGAGAAAGACAAAATAGAAAGGTGAATATAGGGGCTATGGATGATGAGTGTCCTGGGGGGTGCGGGAGGGGGTGGGAGGGGGAAGCAGCTTGTTAGTTAGGTGAGAGAAGGTGGTCT
The DNA here is from genome assembly GCF_009828535.3 of Hylobates moloch. Lineage (NCBI taxonomy): Eukaryota > Metazoa > Chordata > Mammalia > Primates > Hylobatidae > Hylobates > Hylobates moloch. The sequence goes on along the minus strand of NW_026652290.1, from coordinate 49,998,286 downwards.
TAGAGCAGAGACCTGAGGGAGGCAGGGGACAGATGTGTGGGGAGCTGGGAAGAGAAGACAGCAGGTGTAAAGGTCCTGAGGCAGGAGTGTGCTGGGAGCAGTGGGGAGGCCTGTGGGGCTGAAGAGCAATGCATGGGGGCAGAGAGCAGGAGGCAAGGACAGAGAGGGTCAGGACCAGCTTGGGTGGCCACAGTGTACAGTGGGGCCTCTGGCTCAGACCCTGAGTGACGAGGGCCTTCAGGGAGAGCTGGGATCTCCCCAAGGTCCTCACAGTGCACCCTGGCTGCTGAGAGGAGTCAGGGCAGGAGCAGGAGGCCTGGGAATCCAGGGGGCCCTGGCCAGGATGGGGCTGTGGGCAATGAAAAGATTCCAATTCCAAATATATCTTGAAGGTAGAATAGACAAGAATTTCTGACATAGGGTGAGGAGAGGAGCCCAGGACACTCCAGAGTTTTCCACCTGAGCAAGAGCAGGATGTTGCCTGAACAACAGACGGCGTGCCCAGGCCCTCTGTGGCATCTAACTGTTGTTAGAGGCCCAGGTGTACAGAGGGATTGGGTGTGCATCTGTCCACACACGTGGGTGGGGTGTGTGCAGCTCTGTGTGCAGCCCTAGAGGGCCAGGCTGGGGTCTCAGGGCTGCTGGTCGGAGTCTTACCCCATTCCTGATGGGGCCAGCTCCCAGCCACCGCTGGAGGCCAGAATGGCCCCTTCCTGGCTTGCTCCTGGGGGGCACTCAGCTCTTTCTGCTCTCCTGAGTCCCTAGAAATGAGGGTGCACTCAGCCATGCCACATCCCCTGCCCTTCTCCTTCCTGCTGCCCTCCAGGGCCTGTGGGATGGGGGCAGCAGACAAAAGGGAGAAAAAACCAAGGGAGGGAGGGGCCATGGCAGGCCCCTGAGAGACATCTGTGGGGTGAACACAGCCCTTTAGACATAACCCTCCCCAGACCCCCACCTGTTGCTGGGGTGGACGTTGTTGGAGTCTGTTCTGGGGCCCCTGAGAGGAGGAACCTGCCCAGTAGCAGAGACACTGACCGCCACGCTGAGGTCACCTCCCTCCAAAGCCAGAAAAAAATCCCATTGATCCATTCAGCTCTCAGAGTTCATCTACCCTCCTTCTCCACTTCCCCAAATCCTGGTCATTCTCCAAGACCAGCTCACCCTCTGGCTTCTGGGAACCTGGTGAGGCACCAAGAAGGTGGGTGCTTGAGTCAGCCAGAGGGCTCACGCTTCTGCCTTGTCACCTGTTGCCGTGTGACCTTGGGCAAGTCACTTCACCTCTGAGCAGGCACTTCCTCCCCCTGTAACTTGGAGCTGCTAATAGCTTCTCTGTGGGGCCGTTCAGAGGTAAGCTGCACAGAGGACTTAGCTGTTGGTTCCGTGAGCCTTGGTTTCCTAATCTGTCAAGGGCTGTGGGAAGATGAAGTGAGACGCTGTGGAGGCCCAGCTTGGAGGCCACGGTGTGTCTCCCCTGAATTCATGCCTTCCTGCTCCCAGGACCTGCCCGTCTGTCTCTCTGTGCTCCTCACTCTACTTCTCTGAGAGCCCCACTGTTCCAGGGAGCTCTCGCCAGCCATGGCCACAGGCTCTCAGGGCCTACGGTGTCAGCGCTGATGAGGTCTCAGGTCTGTCACTGTACATGGCCCCACAGCCAGAGCTAACTTTGGGAGCTGGCCATGGAGTGTCTGCAGCTCATGATGGTAGGCTGAAAAATGGCCCCTAAAGATATCCAGGTCCTCATCCCTGGAACGTGTGGGTGTCCCCTTTACAGCCAAAAAATGGGCTCCTGCAGATGTGCAAAGTTAAAGGTCTTGAGATAAGGAGATGATCCTGGGCTATCCAGGGGTTCCCTAAATGCTGTCCCTAGTGTCCACACCAGAGAGAGGCTGAGGGAGACTTGACACAAGCACAGAGGAGGAGACTGCGCGGCCACTGAGGCAGAGACCAGAGTGATGTAAACACAGCCAGGGATCACCAGGGCAGCTGGCAGAGGCTGCAAGGGGCGCTGCATGGGTTCTCCCCTGGCGCCTCCGAGGGGGCACAGCCCCACCGACGCCATGACTTGAGACCAGTGATACTGATTTTGGACACCCAGTCTCCAGAACTGAAAGAGAATCATTTCTGCTGTTCTAAGCCCCCACATGTGTAGTAACTCGTTACAGCAGCAACAGGGAACTAACACTCACAGCTAAGGATTTCCTGGCTGCCGCCCAGACCCCCCCCGCCCCATGTCCATCCAGAGCTGGGCGTGAGTATGTAGGGTGTGCAGGTGGCCATTTACTCCTGCAGGCCAGCAGGGGCCCGGGGATGCTGGGCAGGTAGAGGGGATGGAGGATGGACAGGCTCTGGAAGCCCAGACCACATGGATGTTCTGTGAACTGCTGGACCCTCAGCCCAGGCCCAGGAGCATGGGAGGAGTAAGCCACAGGGAATGTGTTGGCTGCTGTGTCCACACACAGCTGGGGGGTGTGTTTGGTGCATGTCCACGTGGTGGGTTGTGCGGGTATAGAGGTGGGGAGTAGGCACTTGTGCACCTGGTATAGACCCAGTGGAAAACCCAGGTGTGCCAGAAACAGCCAGCTTCCTTTTTTTCTTTTTCTTTTTTTTTTTTGAGATGGATCTCACTCTGTCACCCAGGCTGGAGTTCAGTGGTGTGATCTCGGCTCACTACAACCTCCACCTCCCAGGTTCAGGGTTCAAGCGATTCCCCTGCCTCAGCCTCCCAAGTAGCTAGGATTACAGGCACCGGCCACCACGCCCGGCTAATTATTTTGTATTTTTAGTAGAGATGGAGTTTCAGCATGTTGGCCAAGCTGGTTTCGAACTCCTGACCTCCAGTGATCCGCCTGCCTCGGCCTCCCAAAGTTCTGGGATTACAGGCATGAGCCACCACACCCGGCCCCTTTTTTTCTTTAAATCAACTTACATCCTGTTCTAAGCCCCTATCCTGCTGGCTGGTGGGCAATTGGATCTCAGCCATTATTGGGACCTTCTTTCTTCTCCAGAGCCACACAAAGGTCCCAAGGCCATGCTGAGTCTGGCTACCAGCTCTGGCAAAGGAGGCCATCAAAGCTCTCTGAGACATGCTAGGGGCCAGGCTGCCTGCATGGAATTGGAGCATGGGGTGGGGTTAGTAAAACAGAACAAAACCAAAATTAATATCTGCTGTTTGTCTGGAACCCTGGAGCTTTGCTGTTCAATATGGTTGTCATTAGCCACGTGTAGCTAGGTACATTTCAATCAATTTAAAAGAAATAAAACTTAAAATTGTGTGTGTGTGTGTGTGTTTTGTTTGTTTGTTTGTTTTTCTTTCAGAGTCTCACTCTGTCGCCCAAGCTGGAGTACAAATGGCGTGGTCTCAGCTCACTGCAACCTCCACTTCCCGGGTTCAAGCGATTCTCCCGCTTCAGCCTCCCTAGTAGCTGGGACTATAGGCACATGCCACCACACCCGGGTAACTTTTGTATTTTTAGTAGAGACGGGGTTTCACTATGTTGGCCAAGCTGGTCTCGAACTCCTGACCTTGTGATCTGCCCACCTCGGCCTCCCAAAGTGCTGGGATTACAGGCGTGAGCCACCGCACCCAGCCTTTGAAATTGTTATTATGACACTAGCCACTTTCTGGTGTTCAGGAGTGGTGTGTGGCCACCCTGTGGGACCTGGTATAGGAAGTTCTGTTGGGCTGTACTGCCAGAAGCGTTCAACCACTGACACGAGTGCTGCACCTCTGAATGGGGTGACCTGCCCTTTTACAGATGGGGATGCAAGGATCAAGCACAAAATGACTTACCCAAGGTCACTCGCAGCAGTTGGCACCTCCGAGCTCCATGGGCAGTGGCACCCCGGGCCGCCAGGTAGAGTGGGTGCTTGCCAATGTTGGCTGCTGAGTGAACGCGCCAGTGCCGTCCTCTGCCTCCTTGGAGGAAAGCTGTCTGTGAAGAAGCCTCCTGAGCTCAGCCTGGTAAGGCGCTGTGTGGCTCCAGCCCTACCTCGGGCACCACACTTTGCCTCTTTGGGACCCCGTGTCCCCATCCATGAGATGGAATTGTGACCACCGCATAGGGCTGCCTGGGATTTCCATGAGTTAATGTTTTCGAAGTGCATAGTACAGTCTAACTCAATCATACGACGTTTGAGGGATGATGGGATTTGGCACACAGGAATGAGCACTGCACCTCCTCAGAGTGACTCCCAGAGGTCAAGTTGGGATTTACTTAGACTTAGACCCGCAACCTTATTACGCTTCTAGCATTCATCTGACAAACATCTATTAAGCTTGCTTTTGGTGGCCACGACTGATGTAAGCCTGCAGCTGTGAGGTCTACCCTAGGCTAGGGGAGGTTATTCTGAGAAGAAAGTGAACCCCAAGGAAGGGGAAATCCAGAAGAAGATTCCTGATGACATCTGACAGCTGGATCCAGCTGTTCCTGAAGCAGTTATATTCCTGTTTTGTTTGCCAATAATTTCTTTTTGTCATTTACAACCGCAAAGCCAGGCCATCTGGTCCAACCCGTTGTCCCCTGATACTTGATGCTTCTCCACAGCAGCTATGACAGTCTCTGCTTGGATGCTGCTCATGATGGGGATCTCACTACCTACCAAGGGAGCTCTACAAGGGCAGAACCAACTCTGGTGCAAGTGAGAGCTGATAATCTATTGCTCTTGTCTGGAAATGGTGTGCACAGCTGGGAGCTCCCCTGGATTGGATGCAGGGCAGTGGAAAGAGGACCCTTCATGGTTTAGTAGACCTGAATTCAAATTTCAGGCCTGGTGGTGACTCACTGTGTGACCTGAGTGAGGCAAGGGACTTCCCCTAACTGAACTTCAGTTTCACCATCTGTAAAATGGTCTCCCTGGCAACACTGATTTGGTGAGGACACCATGAGGATTAAGCAAGAAAATGTGTGTGAAGCTCTGGGCACACGCCAGTGTGTAGCACACAGGGGACACCTGAGGGCCACGTCCCTCCTGTGGGTAACGCTAATGGACACTGCATACCCATCTGAGAGGGTCCACTCTGCGTCCATGAGAGGTTGGCACTGGGGGGTCCGCACTGGGCCAGGCTGCTCCTGCTCTGCCGCAGCTGTGACTCACAGCCCGACCACACTCACAGCCCAAGACTCGGAGCCGTCTGTTGTTATGGCGACGCAAGCCCACTGGAGTCCTGGGCCGTCAGTCATCAAGGTCTGACGCTGGGGGAGTGTTTTGGCGTGTGGGTGTGGCCTGTGTGTTTGTGTAGGGGGATGGGAGTGTGAACGCTATTCCTGCATGTTCAAGGCAGTATGCTGGTGTTTGTGTGTGGACTTCCTGCGTGTGCAAGGCTGGGCATGTCTGCGTTGAGGGTGTTTGTCTGTGTGTCGTGTTGAGCTATGTGTGCGGTCTGGGTGTCTGTGGGCTGTGTGTGTGTGTAACGTGCCTCGGTAACGTTGGCCCTGAGGCAGGGTGGACAGGAGGGTGGCCCAGGGAGGGGTGTGGGCCTGGGTGTCTATTGCTCTGACCCGGTGGCCCTGGGTTGGTCACTGCACCTTTCTCAGCCTGTTTCCCCCTCAATAAGCACAGCAGGTTGCAAAGGGCACTCACACTCGCTATTTCATTTAATCCTCCTGTGATCCTGTACCAGCAGCTGCTCACTCAACTCATATTTAGAGTCCACTCTGTGTCAGGCCCTGGGGATACAGCCATGAACAGAGACTTCCTCCGCTGAGGGTCTCCAGTCTCCAGTCTGGTGGGAGACGGACAATATACAAACAAGCAAACAAAACCAAAGACTCCAGTGGGTGCTGGGAGAAGGAACAGCAGGAGGAGGGCACAGAGAGTGATGGGGTGGAAACTGAGGACAGGGTGGTCAGAGAGGTGACCTATGAGCAGAGGTTTGGAGGAAGGAGGCCAGAGTCATGGGAAGAGCATCGCAAGCATCGCAACAGTGAGTGCAGAGGCCCTGAGGCGGGTGGAGGTTCATGTATGTGTGGCCCAGCGAGCAGGCCGCACACTGCCAGCGGTGTGGGTGGGATGGGCAAGGCCACTGCCATTTGCAGTTTGTGGATTCCAAGGCAAGTGCACTGGTGAAAACAGCCTATTGTTCATCCACTGATGAATGGAGAGGCAACATGCGGTATGTCCAGGCAAGGAAATAGTATTTGGCAATAAAAAGGAACAAGCGGCCAGGCGCGGTGGCTCATGCCTGTAATCCCAGCACTTTGGGAGGCCAAGGCGGGCGGATCACTGAGATCAGGAGTTTGAGACTGGCCTGGCCAACATGGAGAAACCCTGTCTCTACTAAAAATACAAAATTAGCCAGGCTTGGTAGTGCGTGCCTGTAATCCCAGCTGCTTGGGAGGCTGAGGCAAGAGAATCACTTGAACCCGGGAGGCGGAGGTTGCAGTGAGCTGAGATCGTGCCATTGCACTCCAGCCTGGACCACAAGAGTGAAACTCCGTCTCAAAAAAAAAGGAACAAGCTACTGGTACGTGCAAAAATATCAGTGAATCTTAAATGCATTATCCTGAGCAAAAGTAGCCAGCCTTGAAAAGCTGTAGGCTGCAGGATTCTATTATGTGACATTCTGGGAGTGACAAAATGATAGGGACAGAAAACTAATCAGGGGTTGCCAGGAACTGGGGATGGGGAAAAGGCTGACCTGACCACAAGGGGGCTTGAGGCGGTTATGTGATTTGACACATTTGTCAAAATCCATAGAATTACACGCTAAAAATTGGTGAGTTTAATTGTATGTAAATTAAATGTCAGTATACCTGGCCACACACCAACACACAACCCCCCACAAAGCTTGGGGCTGAGTGACCCTCCCACCTCCTGGAGAGCTCGTGAGAGCAGCTCTGGGAAACACACCCTTCTCCAGGTCCTGTCATTTCATTTTCAACTGCCTTGTCCTTAATCTGTCTTTGCCGTGAATATAGTAGTTTATTTTCTTTTTTGTTTATGTTTTGGTTTTTGTTTTGTTTTGAGATGGAGTTTTGCTCTTGTAGCCCAGGCTGGAGTGCAATGGCGCGATCTCAGCTTACTGCAACCTCCGCCTCCTGGATTCAAGTGATTCTCCTGCCTCAGTCTCCTGAGTAGCTGGGATTATAGGCGCGTGCCACTACGCCCAGCAAATGTTTGTATTTTTAGTAGAGATGGGGTTTCACCATGTTGGCCAGGCTGGTCTTGAACTCCAGACCTCAGGTGATCCACTTGCCTCGGCCTCCCAAAGTGCTGGGATTACAGGCGTGAGCCACTGTGCCCAGCTGGTAATTTCTCAGTAAGTATTTGATCAACTGATCTGGAAATGCTTTGCATCCAAAACTGAGGGCCCTTGTTCTCAGCTGCTGAGGAAAGACCAGGCAAAAGCATCAGGGGCTTGACCAGGAGGGGTGTGTGCGTATGTTCGTGTGTGTGTGTGTGTGTGTGTGTGTGTACGTGCACATATGTGTGAGGCAGGGCTCGGTGCACACCATGCTGAGTGTTTTTAGCAGAATGTGGTGGTCCATGGAGGGCATGAGTGCCCCAGTTCTCCTTCCTGGCACCAGCCAAGGTAAAGTGCGCTTCTTCATGCGCTTCAAGGTCAAGGCTGTCTGTAACTTGCTTTGGCCAATGAAATGTGAGCAGAAGTGAGGATGTCACTTCCCAGAAGCAGCTTCAGGAGTTGGTGTGCAATTCTTCACTTTCCTTTCCCTGAGCTGGTGAGACCCCATCAAGACAGAATCTTGGTCAGCCTGGACCCAGACTGGCTGCACCATGTAGTGTCTTCCTGCTCCCCTGGTCAGACGTAGCATGAGCAAGAAATCAACTTTTGCTCTTTATGTATGTATGTAGTTTTTTTAATAGACTTTCTTTCTTGTTGGACCAGTTTTAGATTCACAGCCAAATTGAGTGGAAGTTGCAGAGATTTCCTGTGTCCTTGCTGCCCCCACACGTGCACAGCTCCCCACTCCCATTGTCAGCCACCGCCCCGCCAGATGGTACATTTGTTCCAATCCATGAACCTACATCGACACGTCATCATCACTGGAAGTCCATGGCTGCTTAGGTTAGGGTCCCTCTTGGTGTTGTTCATCTGTAATTATAATGCCATGGGTCATACTGACTTGTTCCACGGCCCTGCAATTTCCCTGTGCTCTGCCTATTCATCCTCCCCACAAACCCTGACCTCTTTTTTTTTTTTTTTTTGAGACAGAGTCTTGCTCTGTCGCCCAGGCTGGAGTGCAGTGGCGTGATCTCGGCTCACTGAAACCTCCACCTTCCAGGTTCAAGTAATTCTCCTGCCTCAGCCTCCCGAGTAGCTGGGACTACAGGTGTGCACCACCATGCATGCCCAGCTAATTTTTGTATTTTTAGTAGAGATGGAATTTCACCATATTGGTCAGGCTGATCTTGAACTCGTGACCTCGTGATCTGCTCACCTCGGCCTCCCAAAGTTTTGGGCTTACAGGTATGAGCCACTGCGCCCTGGCCACAAACCCTGACCTTTTTACTGTCTCCATAGTTTTGCCTTTTCCAGAATGTAACATATTTAGAATCATACAGTATGTGGCCTTTTCAGATTGGCTTCTTTCACTTAGTAAAATTCATTTAAGATTCCTCCATGTCTTTTCATGGCTTAGTAGCTCATTTCTTTTTAGCACTGAATAATATTTCATTGTCTGGGTGTGTGACAGTTTATTTATCCATTCACCTACTGAAGGACATCTTGGTTGCTTCTAAATTTTGGCAACTATGAAAAAAGCTGGTATAAACATCTGTGTGCTGGGTTTTTTGTGGATATATATTTTCAACTTATTTGGGTAAATACCAAGAGGCATGATTGCTGGATCACATGGTAAGAATCTGTTTCATTTGTAAGACAATTGCGTGTCTTAACTCAGGCTGCCATAACAAAATACCACAGGCTTTGTGGCTTAAACAACAGAAATTTATTTCTCACAGCTCCAGAGGCTGGAAGTCCAAGATCAAGGTGTGGGCAAGGTAGGTTTAATCCCGCAGCTCTTCTCTGGGCTCAGAGATGGCTGCCTTCTTGCTGTGTCCTCACATGGTGGGGTGGGGAAGAGAGAGAGGCAGCCAGCCCAGAGCTCTCATGTCTCTTCTTATAAAGACACTCATCCTATTGGATTGGGGCCCCATCCCTATGATCTCATTTAGCCTTAATCACTTCCATAAAGGCCCTGTCTCCAAATAAATACAGTCACAAAGTGGGCTGGGGCTTCAGCATACGAACTTTGAGAGAACAAAAACATTCAGTCCGTAACACTGCCAGACTGTCTTCCAAACTGGCTGTATCATTTTGCATTCCCGCCAGCATGAGTGAGAGTTCCCGTGGCTCCACATCCTCACCAGCATTTAATGTTGTCAGCATTCTGGATTTTGGCCATTCTGATAGGTGTGTAGAGGCTCTCACTGTTGTGTTAATTTGCATTAACCTGATGATGTACGATGTTCAGCCTCTTTTCATATGCCTTTTTGCTATCTGTGTATCTTTGGTGAGGTGTCTGTTTAGATATTTTGTTTTTTAGAGATGGGGTCTTGCTATGTTGCCCAGGCTGAACTTGAATTCCTGGGATCAAGCAATCCTCCTGCCCCGCCCACCTTAGTATCTGGGACTACAGCAGTATGCCACCACATCCATCTCTATTTTTTAACTGGATTGTTCATTTTCTTACTGTTGAGTTTTGAGAATTCTTTGTAAATTTTGGATAACAGCCCTTTATCAGATATGTCTGTGGCAAATATTTTCACCCAGTCTCTGGCCTGGCTTTTCATTCTCTTGACAGTCTTTTGTAGAGCAGAGCAGAAGTTTTTAATTTTAATGAGGTCCAACTTACTAATTCTTTCTTTCACAGATTGTCCCTTTGGTGTTGTATCTAAAAAGACATTGTGCGACCTTGATTGATTGATTGATTGATTGATGGAGACAGGGTCTTGCTCTGTCACCCAGGCTGGAGTGCAGTGTGGGCAATCACAACTCGCTGCAGTCTTAAACTTCTGGGCTTAAGTGATCCCCCTGACTCAGCCTCCCCAGTAGCTGGGACTGCTGGTGTGTACCACCATGCCTGGCTAATTTTTAATTTTTTTGTAGAGACGTGGTACTTCACTATATTGTCCAGGCTGATCTTGAGCTCCTGGCCTCAAATGATCCTCCTGCCTCTGCCTCCCAAAGTGCTGGGATTACAGGAATGAGCCATGCACTGCCCAGGTGCAACCTTTGTTCTTAAAAGCTGGCCAGGCACAGAGGCTCAAGGCCTATAACCCCAGAACTTTGGGAGGCCGAGACGGGCAGATCACTTGAGGTCAGGAGTTCAAGACCAGCCTGGCCAACATGGTGAAACCCCATCTCTACCAAAAAATACAAAAATCAGCAGGGCTTGGTGGCAGGTGTCCATAGTCCCAGCTACTCAGGAGGCTGAGGCAGGAGAATTGCTTGAACCTGGGAGGCAGAGGTTGCAGTGAGCCAAGATCACGCCAGCCTGGGCAACAGAGTGAGACCCTGTCTGTCACCACTCACAAAGCTGCAGCTGGAGCCAGTGACACCGCTGTAGGGATACGTGTCTTTGCAGCAGGGAGGAGCCTCTCCCACACTTTCCCACCAGGAAGCATTCTGGTCACACATGTCAGTGAATCTAATGGTCAGAGCCAAGTTCACATCTAGAACTGAGCTGCAAGAGAGTCTGGGACTGTGATTTCAGGTTTCCAGACTCACTGTTCAGGAAAGCATATGAAAAGGAGGTAGGGACAGGGGCTGTAGGCCACTTGACTTTGGTCAATGCAGGGGGGCAGTGGGAACTGGGGGAGGGGGTCACCACTGCAAATGAGAAGAGGCAGAGCATGAGACATGGGAAGGATACCAGGAGGGGTGAGCAGGCTCAGACTGGGTAGAGGGTTGAAAGGAAGAGGGTGCCCCAAGGAAAGAGCAGAGGCCAGAGGTTGGCACTAGAAAGCGGGAAAGCCTGGGGATGGGATGAGAGAGGGAGGGGGTGGATTACAGTGTGACCCTGGATATAGTGGGTTGAATAGTGTCAAAATTCATGTCCAACCTGACTGTTAGGATTTGACCTTACTTAGAAACAGGGTCTCTGTAGATGTAATTAGTTACAGATCTCAAGGTGAAATCATTCTGGATTTAGCTTGTAATCTTAGTGCTTTGGGAGACCACAGAGGCAGGAGGATCACTTGCGGCCAGGAGTTCAAGGCTGATCTATGATCGCACCACTGCACTCCAGCTTGGATGACAGAGCAAGATCCTGTCTCAAAAAAAAAAAAAATAAAGAACAGGGGAGGACACAGAGACACACAGCTTCTCATGTGAAGACTAAGACAGAGATTGAAGTGATGCAGCCACAAGCCAAGGAATGCTGGGAGGCAGGAAAAGATCCTTCCCTAGAGCCTCTGGAGGGAATGCAGCCCTTGCAGATACCCTGATTTTGGACCTCCAGCCTCCAAACTTCAAGAGAATAAATTTGTTGTAAGCCACCTTGTTTGTATTGCTTTGTTACAGCAGCCACTGAAAATGAATACACTGGCCGAGTGAGAGAATTTTGATGTTTGTCCCCTCCACATCTCATGTTGAAATATGATCCCCAATATTAGAGATGGGGGCCGGGCATCGTGGCTCACACCTGTAATCCCAACACTTTGGGAGGCCAAGACAGGTGGATTGCTTGAGTTCAGGAGTTCAAGACCAGCCTGGACAACATAGTGGGATCCCATCTCTAAAAAAAAGATCCAAAAGTAGCTGCATGTGGTGGCACATGTCTGTAGTCCCAGCTACTTGGGAGGCTGAGGTAAGACGATTGCTTGAGCCCAGGAGGTTGAGGGTGCAGTGAACTGTGGTCACACCATTGCACTCTAGCCTGGGAGACAGAGCAAGACCCTGTCTCCAAAAAAAAAAAAAAAAAAAATATATATATATATATATATACACACACACACACACACACACATATAATATGTATATATATATATATATACCTATTTTATTTTATGTATTTATTTATTTATTTTTGTGACAGAGTCTCACTCTGTCGCCCAGGCTGGAGTGCAGTGGCGCGATCTCTGCTCTCTGCAAGCTCCGCCTCCCAGGTTCACGCCATTCTCCTGCCTCAGCCTCCTGAGTAGCTGGGACTACAGGTGCCTGGCACCACGCCCAGCTAATTTTTTGTATTTTTAGTAGAGACGGGGTTTCACTGAGTTAGCCAGGATGGTCTCGATCTCCTGACTTCGTGATCCGCCTGCCTCAGCCTCCCAAAGTCCTGGAATTACAGGTGTGAGCCACCACGCCCAGCCTATATACCTATTTTATACACACACACACACACACACACACACACACACACAAAATTGAGGTGGCGGCTGGTGGGAGGTTTTGGGGTCATGGGGGTGGATTGCTCATGAATGGCTTGGTCCCTCCCTATAGCAATGAATTCACATGAGATTTGGCACCTCCATCACTCTCTCTCCTGTTCCCACTTACCATGTTACACATCTGCTCTCTCTTCACTTCCCACCATGATCGGAGGCTTCTTGAGTCCCTCACCAGAAGCAGATGCAAGCCCTGTGCTCCCTGACCAGCCTGCAGAGCCGTGAGCTAAATAAACCTCCCTCCCCCCCCCCCCCCCCGTTGCCCAGGCTGGATCAAGGCATGACTCGGTTTACCAACTCACCTCCAGGTTCAACAATCTCTGCCTCACCTCTGATACTGATGCCCAGCTAATTTTGTATTCTTTGTAGAGATGGGGTTTCTCCATGTTGGTCAGGTTGGTCTCGAACTCCCAACCTCAGGTGATCCACCTGCCTCAGCCTCCCAAAGTGCTGGGATTACAGGCGTGAGCCACCGCACCTGGCCAAACCTTGTTTCTTTATAAATTACCCAGCCTCAGATATTCCTTTATAGCAACAGAAATGGACTAATACAGAATTGGTACCAAGGAGTGAAGTGTTGCTATAAACATACCTGAAGATGTGGAAGCAGCTTTGGAACTGGGTAATGGCTAGAGGTTGGAAGAGTTTGGAGGGCTCAGAAGAAGACAGGAAGATGAGGGGAAGTTTGGAACTTTTTAGAGACTTGTTAACTAGTGTAACCAAAATGCTGACAAATATGGACAGTGAGGGCCAGGCTGATGAGGTCTCGGATGGAAATGAGGACTTTATTAGAAACTGGATCAAAGGTCACTCTTGCTGTGCTGTAGCAAAGAACTTGGTTGCATTGTGTCCATGCCCAAGGGACTGGTGGAAGATTGTACTTCAGAGTGGTGATCTAGCATATCTGGTGGAAAAAAATTCTTTTTCTTTTTTGTTTTTTTTTGAGATGGAGTCTCTCTCTGTCACCCAGGCTGGAGTGCAGTGGCACAATCTCAGCTCACTGCAACCTTCACCTCCCAGGCTCAAGCAATCCTCCCACCTCAGCCTCCTGAGTGGCTGGGACCACAGATGTGTGACACCATGCACGGCTAATTTGTATTTTTTGTAGAGATGGGGTTTGCCATGTTGCCCAGGCTGGTCCCAAACTCCTGAGCTTAAGCGATCTGCCCCCCTCGGCCTCCCAAACTGTTGGGATTATAGGCATGAGCCACTGCGCCCAGCCTGGTGGAAGAAATTTCTAAGCAGCAAGACATTCAAGATGTGGCCTGGCTGCTTCTAACAACCTGTGATCAGATATGGGAGCAAAGAAATGACTTAAAGTTGGAATTTATATTTAAAAGGGAAGCAGAGCATAAAACTGTGGAAAATTTGCAGCCTGCCTATATGGTAGAGAAGGAAAGAACATTTGCAGGAGAGGAATACTAATTGGCTGTGGAGAAAGCACTTTCTAGAGAAATTAGCTTGACTAAAAGACAGCCAGGTGCTAATAGGCAAGATTATGAGAAAATGGTCTCAAAGCCATTTCAGAAGTCTTCACGGCCAGGCGCACCTGTGATCCCAGCACTCTGGGAGGCCAAGGCAGGCAGATCGCTTGAGGTCAGGAGCTTGAGACCAGCCTGGCCAGCATGGTGAAACCCTGTCTCTACTAAAAATACAAAAATTAGCTGGACATGGTGGCAGGCACCTGTAATCCCAGCTACTTGGGAGGCTGAGGCAGGAGAATCACTTGAACCCGGGAAGGGGAGGTTGCAGTGAGCCAAGATAGCACCACTGCACTCCAGCCTGGGCAACAGAGTGAGACTCTGTATCAAAAAAATAATAATAAAAATAAAAAATAAAAAGAAGACTTCAGGACAGTCTTTCCCATCACAGGATCAGAGGCCTAGGAGGAAAGACTGGTTTTGGGAGCCAGGCCCAGGGCCCTGTTTCCCTATGCAGCCTTGGGACACTGCTCCCCACACCACAGCTGCTCCAGCTCTGGTGTCAGTTCAAAGGGCTCTGGGTATAGCTCTGACTGCTTCTCCAGAGGGTGTAAGCCATAAGCCTTGGCAGCTTCCATGTGGTGTTAAGCCTTCAGGTGCACAGAGTGCAAGAGTGAAGGAGGCTTGGCAGCTCTGCCTGGATTTCAGAAGATGTATCATAAAGCCTGGGTGCCCAGAAAGAAGCCTGCCACAGAGGTGGAGCCCTTGCAGAGAACCTCTATAGGGCAATGTGGAGGGGAAATGTGGGGATGGAGGGCATTGCCTAGTGGAGCTGTGGGGAAGGGTCATTCCCCTCCAGACCTGAAAATGGTAGGCTCACCGGCAGCTTGCATCCTGAGCCTGGAAAATCCACAGGCTCTCAACTCCAGCCCATGAGAGCAGCCATGGGAGCTGCATCTTGCAAATACATGGGGGTAGAACTGCCCAGGGCCTTGGAAGCCCCACCCCTTGCGCCAGTGTGCTCTGCATAAAGGACATAGACTCAAGCATTATGTTGGAGCTTTAAAGTTTAACATCTGTCCTGCTGGGTTTCAGACTTTCATGGGGCCTGTTGCCCCTTCCTTTTGACCAATTTCTCCCTTTTGGAATGGGAATGTTTACCCAATCCCTGTACCACCATTGTATCTTGGAAGTAAATAACTCAGCTTCCCAAAGTATTGAGATTACAGGCATGAGCCACTGTGCTCAGCCAACCCGGTTGTTTTAAAGAACCTGGCACCTCCACCTCTCTCTCTTGCTCCCTCTCTTGCCATGTGATATGCCTTCTCCCATTTCACCTTCCACCATGAGTGGAAGCTTCTTGAGGCCCTCACTGGAAGAAGATGCCAGTATTATGTTTTTGTACAGTCTGCAGGACCAGAAGCCAAATAAACCTCTTTTCTTCATGAATTACCCAGCCTCAGGTATTCCTTTATAGCAACACATGTGGAGAAATACACCAAATAACTGCTTCCTTACCGAGGGAAGCCCCCAGCCAGGGACCAAGCACAGTGGGGTCCTGGAGCTGTCTTTGTCTAGCATGGGACTCCTAGAATGGGCAGTCTTGGCTTTGGAGCTCCTGACTGGGGAGATTTACATCATGGTCTGATGCTCCCCCTTGCCAAGGCCTGCTTTCTCTCCTTTTATTTATTTTTATTTTTATTTTTTGAGATGGAGTTTTGCTCTTGTTGCCCAGGCTGGAGTGCAATAGTGCGATCTCAGCTCACTGCAACCTCTGCCTCCCAGGTTCAAGCAATTCTCCTGCCTCAACTTCCCTAGTAGCTGGGATTACAGGCATGCATCACCACGCCTGGCTAATTTTTTGTATTTTTAGTAGAGACAGAGTTTCACCATGTTGGTCAGGCTGGTTTCGAACTCCTGACCTCAGGCAATCTACCCACCTCGGCCTCCCAAAGTGCTGGGATTACAGCAAGCCACAGCGCCCGGCCTCTCACCTTTTATTGTTCACAGGTGTTCCTCACCAATATGCTTCTTACACTCTTGAATACAGCTCACGAACTGAGTCCTGGGTGATCTGAACCAACACAACCAATATCCAGTGTGCACTTTATCATGCCTAAGTAAATGCCCCTGGCAGCTGAGCCACACAGGGTACAGAGAGGAAATGTCCTTTCCTGCACTGCTCTGTGTCCTCCCTGGAGCTAGAAGTGATTGAGTTTGGTTTGATTTGGTTTGGGTGTACTTATCCCAAATTCAAACCGAAGCCTTCTGCCAGTAGTTTGAATCTACTCTCACATCTTTTTTACATATCGTGTGTTCTATAAATTTCATCTTCTTGATGAAATCATTTGAGGGGCCTTCTGCCCAGTTCCAGTCTGGTTTGACTGCCCTTTCTGCCCAGGGCACAGATTAGATCATTCGGCTACTCCTTCCAGCAACACCTTCGGATCACTTCTTATCTCTCTCCAGAGGTGGATTCCCTGCTTTTTTTGTCCTGGGATTTCCCTTTCTTGAGAAGGGTGGAAGATGTGCTCTACCAAAATGAGAAAGAGAATAGGGAAGAAAGGAAGGGAAGTAGATTTATTGAAATTTTTCATGTTTGAAAATGCCTTTAGTCTATCTACCTTCCTGCTTGATTTGTAGTTTGGCTGGGCATAAAATGAAGATTGGAAATATAGTCACACATTGCTTGATAATAGGGATACATTAGGAGAAATACATCGTTAGTTAACCTTGTCATTGTGAGAACATCATAGAGTGACTTACACAAACCTATATGGTACAGCCTGCTACACCCCTATGCTGTATGGTCTAGCCTAGTGCCTCTAGGCTACAAACCTGTACAGCATGTTACTGTAGTGAATACTGTAGGCAATTATAACACAATGGTAAGTATTTGTGTACCTACACATATCTAAACATAGGAAAGGTACAGTAAAAATATGGTATCTTATGGGACCACCACTGTATATGCAGTCAATGGTTGACTGAAATGTTGCTATGCATTGCGTGCCTGTAGTTTATTTCGAGGGCACTGTTCCATCATCCTCTAGCGTCCAGTGTTGCTGCTGAGAAGTACAAAGTCAGTCTGATTCCCGCCCCTTTGTATAAGATCTTTCCCACATACCTGCCCTTTTATATTTTCCATTTTTGGGAACTTGTAGAACCTTCTCTTTGTCGCTGATCTTCACAATGATATGCTTTGATAAGAATCTGTTTTCATCCATTATTCTGGCTTCCTGGTAAGCCCTTTCAACCTGTAAAGTCTTGTCCTTCAGTTCTAAGATATTGTCTTGAATTACTTGATTGATGATTTCTTCCGCTCCATTTTCTTTCTTTTTTTTTTGCGACAGAGTCTCACCCTTTCACCCAGGCTGGAGTGCAGTGGTGCGGTCTCGGCACACTGCAAGCTCCGCCTCCCAGTTTCACGCCATTCTCCTGCCTCAGCCTCCTGGGTAGCTGGGACTACAGGCGTCTGCCACCATGTCTGGCTAATTTTTTTGTATTTTTAGTAGAGACGGGGTTTCACTGTGTTAGCCAGGATGGTCTCGATCTCCTGACCTCGTGATCTGCCTGCCTTGGCCTCCCAAAGTGCTGGGATTATAGGCGTGAGCCACCATGCCCAGCCCCACTTCTGCTCCATTTTCTGTGATCTCACTTTCTGGAACTCCTATAACTCAGATATTGGCCCTTCTGTCTGGATCTGTGACATTTGCTTATCTTTTTTATTTTCCATGTCATTTCTTCAATTTTATCTTCTTCTTTTTTTTTTTTTTGAGATGGAGTCTCATCCTGTGGCCCAGGCTGAGGAGCAATGGTGCAATCTCAGCTCACTGCAACCTCTGCCTCCCAGGTTCAAGCAATTCTCCTGCTTCAGCCTCAGTAGCTAGGATTACAGGCATGTGCCACCACACCTGATAATTTTTTGTATCTTTAGTAGAGATGGGGTTTCACCATGTTGGCCAGGCTGGTCTTGAACTCCTGACCTTGTGATCTGCCTGCCTTGGCCTCCCAAAGTGCTGGGATTACAGGTGTGAGCCACCTCACCCAGCCTTCAATTTTATCTTTTAATCCTTATGTTGAGGTTTTAATTTCTATATGTATGTGTGTAAGTGTAAATATATATTACATATCCACCCATATATTGTCCATAAATATGATATACAAATAATATATAGTATATATTATAAATATATTAATATAATATATAATATATATGTAGATAGATAATTTTCATGGGCTCTTTTCTGTTCTCTGAATATTCCTTCTTTCTTACATCCTGTTCTTGTTTTGTGGTTGCAATTCTCTTATCTCTCTGAGGATATTAATGAGATTGTTACTCATTTTTGAAGTTTTCTTCTTCCTATAGGGTCTCGCTCTGTCACCCAGGATGGAGTACAGTGGCATGATCATAGCTCACTGTAACCTCAAACACTTGGGCTCAAGTCATCCTCCCCGCTCAGCCTCCCCAGTATCTCCCAGGACTACAGGTGCACACCACCAAGCCCAGCTAGTTTTAAATTTTTTTTGTAGAGATGAGGCCTTGCTATATTGCCCAGGTTAGTCTTGAACTCCTGGCCTCAAGTGATCCTCCCACCACAGCCTCCCAAAGTGCTGGGATGACAGGCATGAGCCACCACACCTGGCCCTCTTTAGGATTCTTGAGGACTGATTATACACTCCATATGCTCTGCTGAACATTTACAATTATGCTGTAAGATATATTATCTCCATCTTACAGATTCAAAAAAGATAATTGGTTGGGCGTGGTAGCTCACTCCTGTAATCCCAGCACTTTGGGAGGCCAAGGTGGGTAGATCACCTGAGGTCAGGAGTTCGAGACCAGCCCGGCCAACATGGTGAAATCCTGTCTCTACTAAAAATATAAAAATTAGCCAGGCATGGTGGCAGGCACCTGTAATTCAAGCTACTGGGGAGGATGAGGCAGGAGAATATCTGGAACCCAGGAGGCAGAGGGTACAGTGAGCCAAGATCATGCTACTACACTCCAGCCTGGGCGACAAGAGCTAAACTCTGTCTAAAAAAAAAAAAAAAAAGATAATCAAAGTTCACCAAGTTGCTTTTTTCTGTTTGTTGACTTTGGTCTTTCTTGTCAGGGGCTTCGCCCAGATTTTGGGTGGCATCTGGACTGTGTGAGAGCATTGCTGACTCACCGCCTTACTCATGAGTCTGTCGGGCTGCTGTAGCAGAGCACCAGAGACTGGGCGCTCCAACAACAGAAGCTCATTTTCTCACGGTTCTGGAGGCTGCAAATGCGAGACCACAGTGTCAGCAGGGTTGATGCCTTCTGAGGCCTCTCTCCTTGGCTTGTAGACGGTATCTTCTCTGTGTGTCTTTACCTAGTCTTCCCTTTCTATGTGTCTGTCCAAATTCCTGCTTCTTATTAGAGCGCCAGCCATATTGGATTAAGGCCATTCATGTGACCTCATTTCACCTTAATCCCCTCTTCAGAGGCCCTATCTCCACATATAGCCACATTCGGAGGTACTGGGGGTTAGGACTTCAACGTGGGGGTTTGGGGAGACACAGTGCAGTCCTTAGCACCCCACATAGTCCTGAAGCCCTGGCTCTCTGGCCCTGGTTCCACCACTTCTCAGAAATAGCTCCTCCCAGAGTCACCAGCCACCTTCTTATTGCCAATTTCCCCAGAGAGAGGCTCCTCTGTCCTTTCTAGCTGGGTCTTTCAGCAGCATGCGACCCCGTATCTCCCCCGCTTCTCCCGAGAGCCCACCCTCTGTCATTTGTTGGGTCTCCTTTCTCGCCAGTTTTCCTCCCACATCTCTGCGTTGTCCTGTGTCCTGGGCTTCTCAGCCTGTCCCTCAAACTTTGGGCAGCCCTGGAACCCTGTGGTCTACTCCTTCCACTCCACTAAGGCTGTGAGGTCCAGTGACCACCTGCCTCACAATGACATAGGGTAGGTTGGGGGACGCCTGTTAAAAGCCAGATTCCAGATGAGCACGGTGGCTCCCGCCTATAATTCCAGTACTTTGGGAGGCAGAGGTGGACAGATCGCTTGAGCCTGGGAGTTTGAGAACAGCCTGGGCAACATGGTAAAATGCCATCTCTACAAAAAATACAAAAATTAACCAGGTGTGGTGGTGCATGCCTGTAATCCCAGCTACTCTGGAGGCTGAGGCAGGAAAGTCACCTGAGCCCGGGAAGTTGATGCTGCAGTGAGCTGAGATCATGCCGCTGCACTCCAACCTGGGTAACAGAGTGAAACACTGTCTCCAAAAAAAAAAACCAAAGTCAGATTCCCAGGCTGCATCTGACACTGTCTCAGCCAGCATCTCTGGGGGTGGGGCCCAGGACTCTTTCTCTTTAATAAGATCCCCAAATGATTCTTATGCACACTAAATAGTAGCTAACATTTGCTAAGCAGTCACCAGGCACCGACCTAAGCCCTGGGCAAATATTAACTAACTGAATCTTCCCAGCAACTCTGTGAGATCGGAATGGATTCCTTCCACTTTAGGAACAGGGCAAGGAGACTCAGAGAGATTCAGTAATTCGCCCAACATCACGCAGCTTGTAAATGGCAGTGCTCGGATTCGAGCCCAGGCCACTGGCTTCAGAGCCCATGAAATCACCGCTGTTGGTGTCACAAGTTTTCAGATCTGTTGTTCTGGGAGATCTCAGTCATCTGGCACCTGTACTCTCCAAACCCTCAGATTTGAGCCCAGGGTCCTGTCACCAGCCCAGACCCTTCCCTTAGGCTGACCCTCCAGTCCCTACCTGGATGTCTCTCAGGTACCTCCGACTCATATCCTGGACCTATTCTTCATCTTCCTTCCAGAGCGCTCTTGCCCCAGGGCTTTCCACCCTGCTGAGCCCCAGTACTGAGCCACCAAGCTGTCTCCCTCCTTTCTCTCCCTCACCTCCCATGTCCCCTCTTTTCGATCTTGGGTTTCCTAGTGCCTCACCTCTCCTCACTTCCCCTTCCTATCCCCTTGGCCCTGTCCCTTCCCCCTGCAGCCCCTGAACCCACCTCCAATCCCCTCCCCCACACATCCCCTTCCCCCTCCAGTCCCCGAGCCCACCTCCAATCCCCACCCTCACATCCCCTTCCCCCTCACAGTTCCTGAACCCACCTCCAGTTATCCGCACCCCCACATCACCTTCCCCCTAGCAGCCCCTGAACCCCCCTCCAATTATCCCCCCTCCCACATCACCCTTCCCCCTCTCAGCCCCTGAACCCACCTCCAGTCCCCTCCCCGCCCATCCCCCTTCTCCTTCGAAGCCTTAGAACCCTTCCCAATGTGCAAATCTGGCCATGCCATTTCCCTGCTGAAGAGTCACTGCAGGCTGCCCATTGGCGCAGAGAAAATTCTAAGTCCCTTTCCTGGCACTGAGGGCTGTGTCCAGCCTGCTCTCTTGCCAGTGCTCTGAGCAGTCTGCAGCTCCCAGAAGCCATCCTGCGCTGCTGGCTTCTGTGCCGGCCCTTTCCCCTGCCTGGGACTCTCTTCTCCCTTCTTTGCTGATGAGTTGTTTTCTTTCTTTCTTAAATTTTTTTTTGAGATGGAATCTTGCTCTGTCACCCAGGCTGAAGTGCAATGGCGCGATCTCAGCTCACTGCAACCTCCATCAGGTTCGAGGATTCTCTTGCCTCAGCCTCCCGAGTAGCTAGGGTTACAGGCACGTGCCACCGAGTCCCTCTAATATTTGTATTTTTTTTTTTTAAGTAGAGTCGAGGTTTCACCATGTTGGCCATGCTGGTCTCAAACTCCTGACCTCAGGTGACCTGCCCGCCTCGACCTCCCAAAGTGCTGGGATTACAGGCGTGAACCACTGCACCCAGCCTCTCTCTGAAATTTTTAATTGAGGTAAAATTCACCATTGTATTGTAGCCATTTTAGAGTACAATTCAGTAGTTTGGGGGATATTCACAATGTTGTGCAACTGCCACTGTCTAGTTCCAGTACCTTTTCATCACCCCAGAAGGAAACCTGAACCTCCCCATTTCCCCTGCCCAGCACCTGGCAACCATGCATGTACTCTCTGTCTTTGTGGGTTTGCCTGCCCTGGACATTCCATATGAATGGACTCATATGTGACCGTTGTGTCTGCTGCTTTTGCTTAGGAAAATGTTTTTGAGATTCATCCATGTTGTAGCATGGATCAGGACTTCATTCCTTTTTTGTTTGTTTTTGAGACAGAGTTTTGCTCTTGTTGCCCAGGCTAGAGTGCAGTGATGCAATCTTGGCTCACTGCAACCTCTGCCTCCTGGGTTCAAGCGATTCTCCTGCCTCAGCCTCCCAAGTAGCTGGGATTACAG
This sequence comes from Hylobates moloch, assembly GCF_009828535.3. Taxonomy (NCBI): domain Eukaryota; kingdom Metazoa; phylum Chordata; class Mammalia; order Primates; family Hylobatidae; genus Hylobates; species Hylobates moloch. The sequence goes on along the minus strand of NW_026652290.1, from coordinate 49,976,221 downwards.
GTGCCACCACCAAGCCTGGCTAATTTTTTGTATTTTTAGTAGAGACAGGGTTTCACCATGTTGGCCAGGCTGATCTTGAACTCCTGACAGCTCAGGTGATCCACCGGCCTCGGCCTTCTAAAGTGGGGATTACAAGCGTGAGCCACCAGGCCCGGCTGACTTTGTTCCTTTTTTAAAAAATTGGCCAGGCGTGGTGGCTCATGCCTGTAATCCCAGCCCTTTGGGATGTGAGGCGAGTGGATCACCTGAGGTCAGGAGTTCGAGTCCAGCCTCGCCAACATGGTGAAACCCCCTCTCTACTAAAAATACAAAAAAATTAGCCGGGCCTGGTGGCGCATGCCTGTAGTCCCAGCTACTTGGGAGGCTGAGACAGGAGAATTGCTCGAATCTGGGAGGTGGAGGTTGCAGTGAGCCGAGATGGCATCGTTGCACTCCAGCTTGGGCAACAAGAGTGAAACTCCATCTCAAAATAAATAAATAAATAAATAAATAAATAAATAAATAAAATAAAATGAACTTTATTCCTTTTTAAGGCTCAATAATATTCCACTGTATGGACATACCACATTCTGTCTGCCCGTTTGTCCGTTGATAGATACCTGGGTCATTTCCACCTTTGGCTGTTAGGAATAATACTGCTATGGACACTCAAGTACAAGTTTTCATGTGGATGTGTCCATTCTCCTGAGTATACACCTAGGAGTGGGATTGCTGGGTCACGTGGTCAGCCTATGTTTAGCTTTTTGAGGGATCAACACACTATCTTCCATAGTGGCTGCTGTTTTACACATCCACCAGCAGTGCACAGGGGTTCTAGGTCCCCACGTCTCTTCAACACATATTTCCCATTTGTTGGTAGTGACCATCCAGTGGGTGGGAAGTGGTGTCTCACTGTGGCAGTTAATGCTTCCTTGTCCCTCAAAACTTCATGCCAGGGCTACCTCCTCCAGGGAGATTTCCCTGACAGTCTGTTCTGGTTAGGGCACCCCCAGATTCCCATAGGCTCTGAGGCATTTATCTGTCCCAGGAATAAGCACTCTTCTGCTGCTGTCTGCATACACACGTCCTCCATAAGACGCTGAGCTCATTGAGGGCAGAGGGGCCCTGGGGCTGAGCTCAGTGCGAGTTGAATCAGCGATTGCATCCCTTGGCTGCGTGCATCAGCTGCCGTCCTGGTCAGACCTTCATTTGGTACCTGGGCACATCTGGGCTGATTTTTGGTGGTGGGTGCTGTCTTGGAAGCCCACCTTGCTCCCGTGTGTCCCAAAGGTCCCCACTTCCTCCCTGCCCCACATCCACTTCCCAGTGAGGCCTGAGGGGGGTGTGAGCATGTGCATCTTTGTCCCCAGGCTGACTTGAGTGAGGCTGGGCTTTCCAATGTTGCCCTTGGTCAGGGGCCCATTGTTCAGGCCACTGGGGTTATGTTGGGGAGTGGGGTGGGCTTGGGATTGGGGGCTTGATCCTCCTGTCTTGAGTTCAGAGACATGGGTCTGTGGCCTGCCTGGTTCTGAGTGACCACAGACAAGTCGCCTCCCTCCCCTGGCTCAGCCTTCTCACCGTAAAGGGATCCACGGCCCTGTCTGTGCAGGTGCAGTAGGTGCCTATGTTAGTCTACCAGGGCTGCTATAACAAAGCATCACAGACTGGGGGCCTCAACAGAAGCTCACTGTTTCATGGTCTGGAGGCTGTGAGGCCAAGATCAAGGTGTTGGCAAGGAAGGGCCCTTCCTAGGAGTGTGTGGGAATGCTCTATTCCAGGCCTCTCTCCTCAGCGTGTCAGTGCTGTCTTTTCCCTGTGTCTCTTCACCTCATCGGAATTCCCTCTATGTGTGTCTGTGTCCAAATTTCCCCTTTTGATAAGGACACGGGTCATACTGGATTAGGACCCATCCTACTGACATCATTTTAACTTAATGATCTTTGTAAAGACCCTATCTCCAAATAAGGTTACAGTTGGCTCTCTGGTATCCAGGGATCAAACCAACCGTGGATTGAAAATATTTGAGAAAAAATAAATTAATTTAAAATGACAACACAACAACAAAAATACAAACAAAAATATAGTATAACAACTATTTATGTAGTATTTACATTGTATTAGACATTATAAGGAATCTAGAGATGATTTAAAGTACATGGGAGGATGCACTTAGGTTATATGCAAATACTATGTCATTTTATTTATTTATTTATTTATTTTCTTTGAGATGGCACTTCGATTTTGTTGCCCAGGCTGGAGTGCAATGGCGCAATCTCGGCTCACTGCAACTGCTGCCTCCCAGGTTCAAGCATTTCTCCTGCCTCAGCCTCCTGAGTAGCTGGGATTACAGGTGTGTGCCACTATACCTGGCTAATTTCTGTATTTTTAGTAGAGATGGGGTTTCACCATGTTGACCAGGCTAGTCTCAAAGTCCTGACCTCAGGTGATCCACCCACCTCGGCCTCCCAAAGTGCTGGGATTACAGGCGTGAGCCACTGCGCCTGGCCACTATGCCTTTTTATACACAGGACTTGAGCATCCTTGGATTTTGGAATCTGTGAGGGTCCTGGAACAAATCCCTCGTGGGTATCAAGGGACAACTACAATCTTGAGGTTCTGGGGGTTAGGACTTCAGCATTAGAATTTTGGGGGATACCCAAGCATAGTAGCTCATACCTGAATTCTCAGTGTTTTGGGTGGCTGAGGCAGCGGGATCTCTTGATTCCAGGAATTTGAGACCAGCCTGGTCAATAAAGCAAGACCTTGTCTTTACCAAAAATAATTTTAAAAATTAGGTGGACATGGTGGTGTACGTCTGTAGACCCACCTACTCGGGAGGCTGAGGAATGTTGCTTGAGCCCAGGAGTTCAAGGCTGCAGTGAGCTATGATCATGTCATTACGCTCCAGCCTGGATGACAGAGGAAGACTCTGTCTCTTAAAAAAAAAAAGAAAGAAAGAAAGAAAGAAGAAAGAAAGAAAGAAAGAAAGAAAGAAAGAAAGAAAGAAAGAAAGAAAGAAAGAAAGAAAAGAAAAAGAATTTTAGGGGGATATCTCCCAAATTAACTATTTGCCCTTATCCCAGGCTCTGCTTCTGGAGGAGCCCAGTGGAGCCACTGCCCTACCTTGCTCTTCATCCCAGTGAGGATCAAGCCAGCAGATGCCGGCCACTGCTCCACAGCCATGGAGTCAATACCCAACACGGCAGACAAATCCCTGCCCTGTGGAGCTCATGGCCAGGTTGGGGGTGGGGGTGGGGCAGGCTGCAAACATGCCATCGGTTTGGCTGAGGGTGGGCCTGGGGAGGCTACTTGAGCCCAGGGTGGTCAGAGAAGGCCTTACCGAGGAGGTAATATTTGAGCTGAGACCTGAAAGGTGAGAAGATTCCAGCCATGGCAGGTGTTGGGAAAAGAGCACTTCTGCTATTGGATACAGCAAAATGAAGGTGTCTCTGCCCCTCCCATCCTACTCCCCAACCACAAGCACTCGCGCCAGGCCAGGAAGACCCGAGGAACACGACTTCAGGGAGAAGAGCCAGATTCCTGTCCTGAGAACAGTGAGGGAGGCTGCTTAGTCTGGAGGCTGCTTAGTCTGGAGGACTAAGCTCCCTGGATCCTCCAAAGGACTGTCAGAGGGCAGAGGGGTTGATGAGCTCTTTGTGGAAGTAGAGGAAGAGCCAAGAGTGGATGTTACATGGAGATAGCAAGAATTTTGTGATGAAGACACATGGAGAGTGAGCCCCCCATCCCTGGAGGTATTTAAGCCCAAGCTGGATGATCTCTTGGCAAGATACCATAGAGGGGACCCAGAAAGTCTGGGTTCGCTGTCAGAAGCACCCAGACAGGACCAGCCCTCTGATTTTCAGCTGTGGTAACACAGTGGGCCTCCTCTCCTGCCCCTCTTATGAAGTCAAAGTAAACAACTCTGCCCTTGGCGTAGAATCACAACTGCCCGGGGGGAGTTTCCCAAGGGCACATGGTAATTCCTGTACTGTCCTTGTCATCCGCCAGGTGGCACTGTTTGCCTGGTGTTGGGGCAGAATTGAACTCCCTTAAGCATTTTTAAAGGACTGGTGAACTGGAGAGATACCAGTGTTGCAAGGACCAAGGAATGGCCAGAAGGTGCACTGCCCGAGTGTGGAAAATCCTTACAGACCCCCAGACATGCACTAAGATGGGAGTGGGTATATGTGGCCTCATGAGAAGGGTCAGTGCAGACCAGAGGCCCCTCTCAGCTCTGCCACCTTCCAGCTATGTGACGTTGAGCAAACCACCTCTCAGTCTCAGTTTTCTCCTCCATAAATCAAAGACTGGCCCCATCTTGAGATTTTGCCGAGATGATTAAAAACAGTCCACACGCCTGGCCCAGAGCAGGTCGCCAATAAAACCTGGCAGCAGCCATCAATGGTGGAGGAACTAAGCTCTCAACGTCTAAAAGGCCCCCCAAAGTCTCCAAGAGCCCCTTGTCTTATCTGAGGAAAGACAGGTGGACGTTCCTGCCCCTCTTAGTCCAATGGTGGGAACTTTGATTGCCCTTGAGGGCCCTGGTGGCTCCCCAGGCTGGTGAGGCCTCTGCAAAGCATGGCTTTCTTCCTGGTGGCGACTTCCATTCAAGCAGATGCTCTCCAGACCCCATCTCCATAGAGAATTGGCCTTTTGGAAAAAGTGGTGCTCCTCTCCTCTCCGTGGTTTGCCTTTCTTTTTTTTTTTTTTTTTTGAGACAGGTTCCTGCTGTGTCACCCAGGATGGAGTGCAGTGGTGCGATCTCAGCTCACTGAGCTCACTCAGCTCACTCTGCCTCCTGGGTTCAGGTGATCCTCGTGCCTCAACCATGCACCTCCACACCTGGCTAATTTTTTGTATTTTCAGTAGAGATGGGGTTTTGGGGTTTCGCCATGTTGGTCAGGCTGGTCTCGAACTCCCGAGCTCAAGTGATCTGTCTGCCTCAGCCTTCCAAAGTGCTGGGATTGCAGGGATGAGCCACCTCACCCAGCCTTATGGTTTGCTTTTCTTATTTGGTTTCCTGGCAACAATTAATAGAGGTTCTTGAATCCCTCAAAAGTGTTCACTGTGGAATGTGAAGCTTTCTGTAGTTTCGTTCCTGGTGCTAAGTGCTGGTAGAAATTTGTGTAGATTCCCTTGGGACTCTTTTTTTTTTTTTTTTGAGACAGAGTCTCGCTCCGTCGCCCAGGCTGGAGTGCCGTGGTGCAATCTCGGCTCACTGCAAGCTCCGCCTCCCGAACTGCAAGTTCACGCCATTCTCCTGCCTCAGCCTCCCGAGTAACTGGGACTACAGGCACCTGCCACCACGCCTGGCTAACTTTTTATATTTTTAGTAGAGATGGGGTTTCACTGTGTTAGCCAGGATGGTCTCGATCTCCTGACCTCGTGATCCGCCCACCTTGGCCTCCCAAAGTGCTGGGATTACAGGCGTGAGCCACCGCGCCGGCCCCCTTGGGACTTTTTCTAAGCATATGCCTAAGCCCACATTCACGTAAAAGTTATTTTTACTTTTGAAAAATGAAAAAATACTGGTTCCTCCATTCATTCATTCGTTGTGCATTCAATCTGTGTTTGGCACTGTGAGCCCTAGGGTGCAGTGAAAAACAAGGCTCTTAAAACCATGCCCTCAGCTGGCATTCCAGCTGGGCATGACATAGACTCCATAAGCAGGAGCAGAGGAGGGCGCTGGTAAATTGGAGTAAAGGGTTAGCGAGTGTGTTTGTTTCCTGCTGTAATGAATTGCCACAAGTGACAGAAATTTGCTCTCTCACAGTTCTGGAGGACAGAAGCCTGAAATCAGTGTCACTGTGCAGAAATCAAGGTGTCCGAAGGGCCGTGCTCCCTCCGCGGGGCTCTAGGGCAGACTCGTTCCTCACGCCCCCAGTTTCTGGCAGCTGCTGGCCTTCCTTGGCTTGTGGCCACATCACTGCCATCTTCCAGGCCAGCATCTTCGGAGGTCTGTCCACTCCATCCGCACCCTGTCTTCTCTTCTGTGTGTGGTCATCTCTCTGCCTCCTCATTCTTTCTTTTTTTTTGAGATGGAGTTCCACTCTTGTCGCCCAGGCTGAAGTGCAGTGGCACAATCTCAGCTCACTGCAACCTCCGCCTCCTGTGTTCAAGCGATTCTCCTGCCTCAGCCTCCCCAGTGGCTGGGACCACAGGCACATGCCACCACACCTGGCTAATTTTTTTTTTTTTTTTTTGAGATGAAGTCTCGCTCTGTTGCCCAGGCTGGAGTGCAGTGGCATCATCTCAGCTCACTGCAACCTCTGCCTCCTGAGTTCAAGCAATTCTACTGCCTCAGCCTCCCGAGTAGCTAGGACTACAGGTGTGTACCACCACGCCTGGCTAATTTTCATATTTTTAGTAGAGATAGGGTTTCCACATATTGGCCAGGCTGGTCTCAAGCTCCTGACCTTGTGATCCACCTGCCTTGGCCTCCCAAAGTGCTGGGATTACAGGCGTGAGCCACCGTGCCTGGCTAATTTTTTGCATTTTTAGTAGAGACAGGGTTTCATCACGTTGGCCAGGCTGGTCTCAAACTCTTGACCTCAGGTGATCCTCCCACCTCAGCCTCCCAAAGTGCTGGGATTACAGGCATGAGCCACCACGCATGGCCTGCTTCCCCATTCTTATAAAGACACTAGTGATGGCATTCAGGGCCCACCCCCACCCCGATACCCCAGGACAATCTCCTCATCTCAGAATTCTCAGTCACACCTGATAGACCCACCCCCCTTTTTGCCATGTAAGAAAACTGTCTCAGTTTTTTGTTTCTATAAAACAAACTGGGTCATTTATAAACTATAGGTTTATATGCTTATGGTTCTGGAGGCTAGGGAGTCCAAGCGCATGGCACTAGCATCTGGTGTGGGACTTCTCATGGCATCATTCCATGGCACAGGGCTTCACATGGGAGAGAGCAGAAGCTGTCAGCTCAGGTCTTTTGTCCTCTCCTTTTTTTTTTTGAGATGGAGTCTCGCTCTGTTGCCCAGGCTGGAGTGCAGTGGCACGATCTCAGCTCACTGCAAGCTCCGCCTCCCGGGTTCACGCCATTCTCCTGCCTCAGCCTCCCGAGTAGCTGGGACTACAGGCGCCCGCCACCACGCCCGGCTGATTATGTCCTCTCCTTTTTTAAACAATTTGTTGGAGACAGGACTCACTCCATTGCTCAGGCTGGAGGGCGGCAATGTGATCACGGCTCACTGCAGCCTTCACCTCCCCAGGCTCAGGCAATCCTCTCACCTCATGCCTCCCGAGTAGCTGGGACTACAGTACGTGTGGATGAAATCACCACACCCAGCTAGTTTTTGTATTTTTTATAGAGATGAGGTTTCACTACGTTGCCCAGGCTGGTCTTAAAAACCCGGGCTCAAGCTATCCACCCACTCAGTCTCCCAAAGTGCTGGGATTACAGGCATGAGCAACCTCACCCAGCCTCTTCCTCTTCTTATAAAGTCATCAGTCTCATCCTGGGGGCCCTGCCCCAGTGACCTCATCTAATCCCAACTGCCTCCCAAAGGCACCATCTCCAATCAACATATGAATTTGGGGACTAAGTCTCCCACACATGAAATTTAGGAGGCACATTCAAAACACAGTAGTCTGCCCTGGGCCCCAAAATTCATGTCCTCACATGCAAAATGTATTCATTCCATCCCCAAAGCCCCAAAGTCTTAACCTGTTCCAGCATCAACTCAAAAGTCCAAAGTCCAGAGTCTCATCTGAATGAGATATGGGTGAGACTCAAGGCACGATTCATCCTGCTATGAATTCCTTCCAGCTGTGACCCTGTGAGATCAAACAAGTTATCTCCTCCCAAAACACAATGGTGGCACAGGCATTGGATAGACATTCCCATTCCAAAAAGCAGAAGTAGGCATGATGAAAGGGGCAGATGGTCCCAAAGAAGCCCAAACACAACAGGGTAGACATTGTATCTTTTTTGTTGTTGTTGTCTGTCACCAGGCTAGAGTGCAATGACATGATCTCGGCTCACTGCAACCTCTGCCTCCCGGGTTCAAGTGATTCTCCTGCCTCAGCCTCCTGAGTAGCTGGGACTACAGGTGCACACCACCACGCCCAGCTAATTTTTGTATGTTTAGTAGAGACGGGGTTTCACCATGTTGACCAGGATGGTCTCGATCTCTTGACCTCGTGATCTGCCAGCCTTGGCCTCCCCAAGTGCTGGGATTTCAGGAGTGAGCCACCATGCCTGGCCTAAACATTACACCTTAAGACTCCAGAATAATCCTTCACTCTGTGTTCCACCTCCTGGACATACTGGGGTGGGGGGTGGGCCCCAAAGGCCTGGGGCAGCCTGGCTCCCATGGCTTTGCTGGGCCCAGCCAACACTTGAGCTCTCCCTGGCTGGCGTTGCACGCTGGTAGCTGTACAGTTCTGGGGTCTTGGTGGTGGTCTCACTGCCTCAGCTTCACCAGGCATTGCCTTCATGAGAGACTTTCTGTGGTGTCTCCACCCCTGCAACAAGTCCTGCTTGGGCTACGAGGCTGATACAGCCTTTGAACTAGGCAGAGGCTGCCATACTCACAGCTCTTGCTTTCTGTGAGCCTATAGAATTAGCACCATCGGATGCCACCAAGGCTATGGGCTTATATCTTCCAGAGCAGTGGGTCGAGCCACACCTGGGGCTGCTTGCGCCACAGCTGGGACAGTGGAAGAACACTACATGAGAGCGCGGACACCCTAGGGGGCCCTGGACAGCAAATCCATGAAGGGTGCCTGGCCTGTCCCCAAAACCGTTCTTCCTTCCTAGGCCTCTGGGTCTGTGATAGGAGGGCCAGCTTGGAAGATCTTTGAAATGCTTCGGGGTCTTTCTTCCATTCTCTCATTTATTTATTTATTTATTTTATTTATTTAATTTTTTTGAGACAGAGTCTCACTCTTGTCACCCAGGCCCGAGTGCAGTGGCGTGATCTCAGCTCACTGCAACTTCCACCTCCCAGGTTCAAGCAATTCTCCTGCCTCAGCCTCCTGAGTAGCTAGGATTACAGGCGCATAACACCATGTCTGGCTAATTTTTGTATTTTTAGTAGAGACGGGGTTTCACCATGTTGGCCAGGCTGGTCTTGAACTCCTGACCTTGTGATCCGCCCGCATCAGCCTCCCAAAGTGCTGGGATTACAGGCATGAAGCACCGCACGCAGCCTTTCTTCTATTCTCTTGCCGATCTTTCTCCCCGTACTAATTTCCTTAGCAAACAGTTGCTGGGCCACCCTTTTGGTTCCCTCTCCTGAACATGCCTTTTCTCTCTTTATGTGGCCAGGCTGAGAATTTTCCAAGACTTTCTGCTTTGCTTCCCTTTTGATTATAAATTTCATCTTTAAGTCATTTTCCCTCTTGCAGCTTAATGTAAGTAGCTGTGCAGCAGCCGGAACACTTTGCAGCTTAGATAGTTCTTTTGCCAGATATCCTAATGTATTGCTGTTAAATTCTGCATTCCATAGAGTCCCTAGCACAGACAAAATCCAGCCAAGTTCTTGGCCAGTTTATAACAAGGATGGACTTTACTCCAGTTTCCAATATCTTGTTCCTCTGTTCCATCTGAGACTTCATCAGAGTGGCCTTTATTCTCCATATTTCTATCTGCATTCTGGTCATGACCACTTAAGTAATCTCGCAGAAGTTCCAGACTTCCCCTAGTCTTCTTGTTTTCGGAGACCTCACCAGAATTGCCCTTAATGCTCTTTTTACAGCAGGCTTTTTCTAGCCTGCTTCTCCAAATTCTTCCAGCCCATTGGGTAATGCTACTCATCTCAAAGCTGCTTCTGTGTTTTTGGGTATTTGTTACTAGCAACGCTTCTCAGTACCAATTTTCTGTCTAGTGTATTCTCTGTTGTTATAACAGAATATCACAGACTGGTAATTTATAAGCAATAGAAGTTTATTTAGCTCATGGTTCTGTAGGCTGGGGAGTCCAAGAGCATGGTGCCAGCATCTGGTGAGGGCCTTCCTACAGCATCAGGAAACGGCACAGTGTGTCACATGGCAAGAGGGCAAGAGTGTGCCAGCTCAAGTCTCTCTTCCTCTTATAAAGCCACAAGTCCCATCATGGGGCCCCACCCTGATGCCCTCATCTAATCCTAATTACCTCCCAAAGGCCCCACCTCCAATCAACATATGAATTTGGGGATTTTTT